>NC_092714.1:153414965-154014965 GCF_047496885.1 Scyliorhinus torazame | reverse complement strand
CCTATTTTTCCTGCCAAATTAGATAACCTTACATTTATCCACATTATACTGCATCTGCCATGCATATGCCCACTCACTCAGCCTGTCCAAATCCCACTGAAGCATCTCTGCATCCTCCTCACAGCTCACCCTCTTACCCAACTTTGTTTCATCTGCAAATTTGGAGATAATACATTTAGTTCCATCGTCCAAATCATTAATATACAATGTGAACATATAATGGGGTCCTAGCACAGAACCCTGAGGTACCCCACTAGTCACTGTCTGCCAATCGGAAAAAGACCCATTTATTCCAACATTTTGCTTCCTGTCTGCTAACCAGCTTTCTCTCCAGCTCAAGACACTACCCGCAATCCCATGTGCTTTAACTTTGCATAGTAGTCTGCTATGTGAGACCTTGTCGAAAGCTTTCGAAAAGTCTAAATAAACCACATGCATCGGTTCTCCCTGGTCAACTCTACTAGTTACGTCTTCAAAGAATTCTAGTAGATTTGTCAAGCATGATTTCCCTTTCTAAATCCATGCTGCCTTTGTCTGATTACACCAGTGCTTTCCAAATGCTGCGCTATGAAATCCTTGATAATGGTCTTTAGCAACTTCCCTACTACTGACATTAGGTTCACTAATCTATAGTTCCCTGTTTTCTCTCGACCTTGAATGGTTTGAATTGGTGTGTGGGGGAGGCCAAAGGGTGAAGAGAAAATCATACACACCCTACAGAGCAAAAGGTGGCCATTCAGCCCTTCGAGTCTGCACCAACCCTCCGAAAGCGCACTCTACCTAGGCCCACTTTCCCCCCATTCATGTAACCCCGCACATTGATCATAGACAATCGACCTAACCTGCACATCTTTGGACACGAAGGGGCAATTTAGCATGGCCAATCCATCTAATCTGCACATTTTTGGAATATGGTAAGAAACTGGAGCAACCGGAGGAAACCCAGGCAGACACAAGGAGAACATGCAAACGCCACAGTCACCCAAGACCAGAATTGAACCTGAGTCCCTGCCGCTGTGAGACAGCATTGCTAACTAATGTACCACCCTGCGTCCTCATTATTTTGCCCATCTCCCATCCACCTCCAATGCTTCTGGTTTACTGCACTTCTTATCCCATCCAGAGCAAACCCAGTGTATCTTCCATTCTATTTAATCTGGGTCGAAGTCTTCATTCTAGCTGTGTGCCAGAACAGGAATCATTTTCTTCGACTGCCTTTTTTCACCAAGGCAAAGCTATTTCAGTCTTCTTTATTAACATTACATCAATCTTAACTCAAAAGGACAACAGATTGCTCTCAAATAAAGAAAGAGATTTGGAAAACGATCTTCCCCAATACTCACGCTTTCTCTTTCTTTTTTTTTTAAACAGGAAAAGGATCAAATCAAATCAAAATGGTGTCTCTGGGGGGCGATGATTCACCCCAGTCTTCACGGCGCCCTCTGGCCATGAAGGCATGAAGCATACTGGGGGCCACCATGTTCTCCCTCTCCAGAGTGGTCCCCTATTTATGCTCTTTCAATAACACAAATCAAAATTACACAAATGAATGAGGTGGCAACATCCTCTGGTAAGGCATCCTTGAGGCAAAAAGCAGCTAGAAAGAGAGGCTGAAAATTCTTGGGAGAGAATGGCAAGTCCGAGGATTCCTACTACTGTTCTCATTATTAGTATCAGGTTAATAAATGGGAAACTCTTTTCTTTACCTGACTGATCCTCTTCAGAATTTCTGAACCAATTCCATATCCTGCAAAGGGAATCCAAAACATATTTAGAAGCCATGCAAAGTACCTAAATAAATAGGTTACTATACAGGGAATGCACAAACAGTTTGTCACACTGGACTTTGTCCTCCATAACCCCCAACAGTTGTTTTGCTTTTCTCTCTAGGCTTCCCTGGGATACATGACAGAGAATAACAAACTCCATTTGAAGTATGTCCTGTGATACAAAAGTCAAGTGCAACTCTGTATCAAAGTCTTCTGTAATAATTGAATATCAGCCGGCCGAATAATGGTTGCACCAGGGTCCCAGGTTTGATGCACAGTCTGTGCAGAGTCTGCACGTTCTCCCCATGTCTGCGTGGGTTTCCTCCGGCTGCTCCGGTTTCCTCCTACAAGTCCCGAAAGACGTGCTGTTAGGTGAATTGGACATTCTGAATTCTCCCTCTGTGTACCCGAACAGGCACTGGAGTGCGGCGATGAGGTGATTTCCACAGTAACTATTTGCGACATTAATAAACATTATTATTATTAATTCTATCTGTTTGGTGGACATTAACTGGTGATTCACCTGTGCTTATAGGAGCAGACTGAAAGAAGTGTTGAATGGAGATGCACAACAAGTCATGTGTTTTCTGTGGATCAAAACTGGTACCCTCCCAGTTCTATCCTTCACGACTTGGGATATCCAAGTCATGACATTCGATTCAACTACTGATACACAAGGAACATTTAAAACTGTCCCAGGATAAGCCAAAGGGGAATTTAGTGAATGAATTACTTTTGACAAGCTGTCACCATCATGTGGAGCCAACATTGCTGTCGTCTGTCAGCAGCAAGACTGCACAAACAAACAACAAAGAAGTTCAACAAGCAGTTACTCAGTTTTTGATGACCTCATCCAGAAAATTCTGCTCTTATCATATCAACACCATAATCCCAGCCAAGCTCATATCAAAGTCCCAAAGCCTAGGATTTGGCTCCTCACTCTGCAACTGGATCCTCGACTTTCTGACCCATAGACCACAATCGGTAAGAATAAACAACAACACCTCCTCCAAAATAGTCCTCAATACTGGGTCCACGCAAGACTGCGTGCTTAGCCCCCTACTGTACTCCCTAAACACACGACTGCGTTGCAAAATTTGGCTCCAACTCCATCTACTACTTTCCTGACGACACGACCATAGTGGGTCGGATCTCGAACAATGACGAGTCAGAATACAGGAGGGAGATAGATAACCGAGTGGAGAAGTGTAACGACAACAATCTATCTCAATGTCAGAAAAAGTAAAGAGCTGGTCATTGACATCAGGAAGCAAAGTACTGTACACACCCCTGACTGCACCAACGGGGCTGAGGTGGAGATAGTTAACAGCTTCATCACCAAAAATCTGTCTTGGTCCACCCATGTCGACGCTACAACCAAGAGAGCACAACAGCGCCTCTACTTCCTCAGGAAACTAAGGAAATTCAACATCTCCACATTGACTCTTACCAACTTTTACAGATGCTCCATAGAAAGCATCCTATCGGGCTGCATCACAGCCTGGTATGGCAACTGCTCGGCCCAAGACCAGAAGAAACTACAGAGAGTCGTGAACACCGCCCAGTCCATCACACGAACACGCCTCCAATCCACTGACTCTATCTACACCTCCCGCTGCCTGGGGAAAGCGGGCAGCATAATCAAAGACCCCTCCCTTACTCACTCTTCTAACTTCTTCCATCGGGCAGGAGATACAAAAGTCTGAGGACATGCACAAACAGATTCAAAAAACAGCTTCTTCCCTGCAGTTACCAGGCTCCTAAACTTATGGACTGATCTGATTAATACTACACTCCTGTATGCTTCACCCAATGCCGGTGTCTATGTATTTACCTTGTGTGCCCTTTTACGTGTTTTCTTTTCTTGTACTCAGTGATCTGTTTGAGTGGCACGCAGGAAAATACTTTCCACTGTATCGCGGTACACGTGACAATAAACAAATGCAATCCAATCCAATCTTTTGAATAGTGTCATTGGATTTTTTTCACATCCACCTCAGCAGGCAGATGCAGCCTCTGTTAACATCTCTTCCGAAAAACAACACCTTCAGCAGTGTAACACTTCTTCAATGGGGGCCGGTTTAGCTCAGTTGGCTGCACAGCTAGCTTGTGATACAGAGCAAGGCCAACTGTGCGGGTTCAATTCCCGTACTGGCTGAGGTTATTCATGAAGTCTGTGCCTTCTCAACTTTGCCCGTCGCTTGAAGTGTGGTGATCCTCAGGTTAAATGACTACTAGAGACTTCTTGTGGCAACTGATGGGAGATGGTCACACATAAGGTAGCTCCTGTTATGGTTTTTGTTTTTGGACTTTTTAACCCGGTTCGTGGGGATTTTGGTTACCAAAACAGTCCCATCGTATGGGATAAGGAATTTGTCGGCGAAAATATGTTGAAATCTATGAAGAAGGTTGGTGGCAAAATGATTGCAGGGGATAATCCTTCGATGAAGCCAGAAAACCCACAAAGCTCAGCAGGAGGGAAGGTGGAGGACCTGGCCTTAGGTGTGGCTGCTCATATCATGGTGGAAACGCTTACTGGGGTGATGGCGCAGAAGCTTGAAAAGCAATTTGTAAAGCATTTTGAGGCCAATTCAGGAGAAGCTGGAACAGACCTCGGAGACTGTGAAGGAGCATGGAGAGGTGCAAGATACAAGATACTGCGAGGCCTGGATAGAATGGACATGGAGCGGATGTTTCCACTTGTAGGAAAAACTAGAACCAGAGGACACCATCTCAGATTAAAGGGACGATCCTTTAAAACAGAGATGAGGAGGAATTTTTTCAGCCAGAGGGTGGTGAATCTGTGGAACTCTTTGCCGCAGAAGGCTGTGGAGGCCAATTCACCAAGGCAGAGGTAGATAGGTTCTTGATTAATAAGGGGATCAGGGTTATAGGGAGAAGGCAGGAGAATGGGGATGAGAAAATATCAGCCATGATTGAATGGCGGAGCAGACTGGATGGGCCAAGTGGCCTAATTCTGCTCCTATGTCTTATGGTCTTATGCTGAAGGTTGTGCAGACAACCTTGCTGCGACAAGGGGATCGAATCACCTCATTGGAAGCTGAGATGTTGCTAGTGGAGGAGAGGAACAAGACTCTGAGGGCAAAGTTGGAAGACTTGGAGAGCAGGTTGAGAAAATGGCACCTCAGAATGGTGGGGTTGCCGTAGGGGGTGGAGGGCCCGAAGCCGTCTGATTATTTTTCTCAGATGTTTGCCAAGCTTTCTTTTGCGGGGAAGAGAGAGACAGATGATTGTCCCCTTCAGAGTTGGATTGGGCCCACCGGGTACTCCGGCGGAAGCCTCAGGGAAATGAGCCGCCACTGGCGGTGATTATTGGATTCCACTGCTTCCAGGAGAAGAAGCGGGTTCTGCAATGGGCCAAAGTGAATCGGAACTCGAGATGGAAAGGAAGCATCATCAGGATATACCAAGATGTTGGAGCAGAGTTGGCGAGCAGCGTGCGGCTTTTAATCAGGCAAAGTCAGTGCTATTCAGGAGTTGAGTCAGGTGTGGGCAGCATGATGCAGTGGTTAGCACTGCTGCCTCACAGCGTCGCAGATCCAGTTTCGGTCCCAGCTCCTGCTCACTGTCCGTGTGGTGTTTGCACATTCTCTGCGTGGGTCTCACCCCTACAACCCCAAAAGATGTGCAGAGTAAGTGAATTGGCCAGGCTAAATTGCCCCAGGCTAAATTGCCCCTTAAATTGGAAAAAAAGAGTTGAACACTCTAAATTTATTTTTAGAAAGGTTTTGGAGTGCTGTGCTCGTGTTTTCTCCAGAAAAGCTGAATCGCTGCTGTATTTCCGAAACTGCAGAGGCCAGAAAGAATCTGCGGTGAAAACCTCAAACTGAAAGCAAAGTTTGAATAGAAGGCGTGTGTGCTACAAGACAAACATTTGAAACAAAGAATGTTATCTCTTTTACCTATTATTTTACACCCCTCTTTTTCCCTCTGTGTTTGACTGTCTTGTGTGTGTGTGTATGTGGGTAGAGCATGGGGCGAGTTTAAGTGGGGAGTTAGGAATTAGATAATTCCTGTTGTATTTGCTGCCTATTTAATTATCGTTATTAATAAACTTAATTGTGTTTACATTTTAAAAAAAAAGATTTAGAGTGGTATTCCCAGCAAGGCTGAAAGTGACGTTTTGGTCAAAAGATAATTTTTTTCAATACGCCAGAGGAGGCGAAGGCTTTTGTCAAGGAGCATGAACTTGACTGAATGGATTTGATTGGGTCTTTATTGGGGACAGTTGGGAGGGGTTGGTTTGGGAGGGGTTATAATTTGTATCTGTTGTATGTTTGGGATTGAGGGGGGTGCGGTTGTCGGCGGGGTAGTGATCAAGGTAACAGTATGGGGAATATATGGCCCCTGGGGGAGTTGTATTGTAAGGGTGTTGGGCTTTGGTTATTCATCCATAGTCGGTATGGACTGGGTGGAGTCGCTTTTCTTTGTTCTTTGAGCATTGGGTGGGGGGTGGGGTTATCTTTGCTAGCTGTAAACATTCAGCTAGTGAACGGGAATGAGGTGGGGTGGGAGCTGTGGTTTAAAATAATCTTTATTGTCACAAGTATGCTTACATTAACAATGCAATGAAGTTACTGTGAAAAGCCCCTAGTCGCCACATTCTGGTGCCTGTTCAGGTACACTGAGGGAGAATTCAGAATGTCCAAATTACCTAACAGCACGTCTTTCAGGACTATTGGGAGTAAAACCGGAGCACCCGTAGGAAACCCATGCAGACACTGGGAGAACATGCAGACTCCGCACAGACAGTGCCTTGAGTGTCCTGTCCCAGGGATGGGGTTGGTGGCTGTCTTGGATCGCTCCTGGGTCCGGGCTGGAATTGGTCACAGACAGTGGGTCAGCAAGGGGGGGGGTGATCTGATGGTTGGGGTTTCTTTTCTCTTCAGGAATAGGATTTTATAAATGGTATTTTGTTTGTATGGATTTGTTTATTTTGCACTTTATCAAATGAAAACTTCAGATAAAAATATATTTTTTTAAATTCACCATCAGTCAGCTCTCCTCAAAGGGGAAAGTAACAATAATAATCTTTATTAGTGTCACAAATATGCTTACATTAACACTACACTGAAGTTACTGTGAAAATCCCCACACTCCAGGTACACTGAGGAAGAATTCAGAATGTCCAATTCACCTAACAATTAGCCTCTGGTCATTCGAGACGCTGATAACTTTACTTGTTTACTTACGCCTTCAGTATTGCACTGAAGCATTAGTCTGGATTACTCATGCCCTGCAGCAGCATTTGATCCCACCACCTTCAGACTAAGAGGAAAACAGAGCAGGGTAACATATTTTCTAGCTCTGTAGAAGGGTCATATGGACTCAAAACGTTGACTCTGTTTCACTCTCCACAGATCTGCCAGATCTGGGGCAAAATTCTCCAGAAACGGCGCGATGTCCGCCGACTGGCGCCCAAAACGGCGCCAATCAGACGGGCATTGCGTCGCCCCAAAGGTGCGGAATGCTCCGTATCTTTGGGGGCCGAGCCCCAACATTGAGGGGCTAGGCCGACGCCGGAGGAATTTCCACCCCGCCAGCTGGCAGAAACGGCCTTTGTTGGCCTTCAGTTTCCCACGCATGCGCAGTGGAGCGAGTCTCTTCCACCTCTGCCATGGTGGAGACCGTGGCGGAGGCGGAAGGGAAAGAGTGCCCCCACGGCACAGGCCCGCCCGCGGATCGGTGGGCCCCGATCGCGGCCAGGCCACCGTGGGGGCACCCCCCGGGGTCAGATCGCCCCGCGCCCCCCCCCAGAACCCCGGAGCCCGCCCACGCCGCCTTGTCCTGCCGGTAAGGTAGGTGATTTAATTTACGCCGCGGGACAGGCAATTTATCGGCGGGACTTCGGCCCATCCGGGCCAGAGAATCAAGCGGGGGGGGGGGCCCACCAACCGGCGCGGCGCGATTCCCGCCCCCGCCGAATATCCGGTGCCGGAGACTTCGGCAAACCGGCGGGGCGGGATTCACGCCAGCCCCCGGCGATTCTCCGACCCGGCGGGGGGTCGGAGAATGTCGCCCCTGATTTTTTTTCCCCGCATTTTCGGTTTTAAGAACACATTTTCCTTTCTGGGTTCTATAGCCAGGAAACACTGCATTATATTCTGAACAGAGAAGGTGCTATAATAAATGAAAGTTATTGTTGAAGTTAACTAAACTCAACTTGAATGGCATTAACATACAAAGATTAAAAACTGTGTCCATGTTGCAAACAAGTTAGCAAACATCTTTTCCAAAAATGTTACTTTTATTTTACCTCTAAATTCTTCCATGACATAGAAATCTTCAAGGTATAGTAATTTTCCAATCCAAGCATCATATGTGTAGTAGTACATTGCATATCCCACAATATTGTATCCTAAAAAAGGATATCAGATATATCAGTTTCAAGGGTTGACCAATGTATCTCCAGAACACAGACAGAACACCATATGGAGTCCGTGCAGTCTTTTGTATGTACTCAGTCAACTATGTGCAACTTTTAGGAAATAAACAAATGTGCATTTCCGTATTGCTTTTCAGAATATGCCAAATGTTTTACAGCCAATGAAGATCTTTTGAAGTTGGTCACTGTATTGAAGTGTCCAGCTAAATAACGTGCTCTAGTCTTGAGTCAGACTTGAACCCATGGCTTCTGTCGCAGAAAAAAAATGCTGCCTTTGAGAGATTTAGAGAGGGAAATCCAAGTGTGGTTGAAGGCAGGCCACCAAAAGTGGAAGAAAGAGAAGTGAGGGGGTTTACATCAAAGGCCAGGCAGAGTAATGGACAAATTGAAGGCGAGTCAGGTGGATGTTGTAGGTCTGAAGTACTTACAAAAGAAAGAGAGCAGCGAAACTATGAATGGATTTAAACACAATGATGATCATTTTACACACGTTTTACATCCTCAGGACATCCCAAAGCACTTTGCCAACCATTGAATATATTCACTGTTACGTAGGAAATGCAACCAAACATGGAAACAACAATATTCCACAAATAGCAATGAGGTAAATGATCAGATCATCTATTTTTATTTGAGGGATATAAATTGATGAGAACTACCCTGCTCCTCTTCGAAAGGTGTCCTGGGAGCTTTTACATCCACTTGACAGGGCAGGCAATTAAGGTCACATTCTATTTTATTAAATATCAACCTCCAAAACTTTTTAAAAAAGTAATAACTTGTGGAGTGTAATGATGTTGGTATGATTGACAATTTAATGCTCAGCCCTGGTTGACCTAAGATTTGAGTCAACTGATATCTGGAGCGGCATTCTCTGCCCCGCCGAACCTGTTTTCTGGTGTAGCCGGCCGATGGGGTTTCCCATTGTGGGCACCCCATGCCATCGGGCAATCCACTGGCATGAATGCGCTGCCGGAGAAACGGTGTTTAGTTTCCAGATTTTACCGAGGGCGATGGTGGTGCGTTTGCACCTGGACAAGGAGCGGATCATGAGGTGGGCCAGGCAGACTAGGCGCTGCGCCTGGGGGGGCAGTGAACTTCGAATATATCGGGGCTGGATGCAGAGCTGACCAAGAGGAGAACGAGTTTCAATAAGGCCAAGGCGGCCCTCTTCAAGAAGGGGGTGAAGTTTGGGATGCTGTACCCAGCACGTCTGTGGGTGACTTATGAAGGCCGGGAGCTGTACTTTGGGACGTCGGAGGAGGCGATGGAATTTACCACGACATTGAACTTTGGTGGAGGTGTTTTGGCGCTGAGTTTAATTTGTATTTGAGGCCATTGAGGCGGCACAGTGGATAGCACTGTTGCCTCACGGCGCTGAGGTCCCAGGTTCGATCCCGGCTCTGGGTCACTGTCCATGTGGAGTTGAAATGAAAATGAAATGATAATCGCTTATTGTCACAAGTAGGCTTCAAATGAAGTTACTGTGAAAAGCCCCTAGCCACCACATTCCGGCGCCTGTTCGGGGAGGCTGGTACGGGAATTGAACTGTGCTGCTGGCCTGCCTTAGTCTGCTTTAAAAGTCAGCTCTTTAGCCCTGTGCTAAACCAGCCCCTAAATTTAGTTTATCCAATTAATTTTTTCCACTTAAGGGGTAATTTAGCGTGGCCAATCCACCTACCTGCACATTTTTGGGTTGTGGGGGCGAAACCCATGTTTGCTCATTCTGAGTTTGCTCATTCTCCCCGTGTTTGCGTGGGTTTCGCCCCCACAACCCAAAAATGTGCAGGTAGGTGGATTGGCCACGCTAAATTGTTCCTTAATTGGAAAAAATGAATTAAGACAAACTAAATTTATTTTTACATTTAAAAATAAATAAATAAATAAAATAAAAAGTATTTGGGGTCATTGTTCGGCTTCAGGTTTGTTTTTGTTCTTTGTTGGAAGATGGAGGGTTGTTTTCTTTGATTGGGCTAGGGGAGGGGTTGTTTTTGTTTGCAGAAGCAGGACTTCAATACGGTCCTGTATCCGAGACTGGATCAGTCGAGCTTGAGGTCGGGGAGGGTGTCGGCAATAGCTATGGAGCTCCGGGCTTTCATGGAGCACATGGTGGGGGCAGGGGGATGTATGTGTGTGTGTGTGTGTGTGTGTGTGTGGATCTGTGGAGATTTGGGAGACTGAGAATTTTCATTCTATTCCCATGTGCACAAGGTGTACTCCCGAATAGATTTTGTGTGTTTGACAAGACGTTGTTGGCATGGGAGGTTGAAATTGAGAATTCGACAATAGTGGTGTCAGATCATGCCTCGCACTGGTGGACCTATGGGTGAGCAAAAGGGGGGGACCAGCGCCCGCAAAGGAGGCTGGATATGGGACTGTGGGCAGAGGAAGAGGTGTGTGAGTGGGTGAGGAAGGCCATCCGGGGATACGTGGAGATTAATGACATGGGGGAGGTTTCGGCAGGTACGGGGACGGTTTGTGAGGCACTGAAGGCAGTGGTCAGGGGAGAGTTTGTTTTGATTCGGGCACATAGGGAGAAGGTGGAGCGGTGGAGATAGAAAGGCTAGTGGAGGAAATCCTGCAGGTGAACAGGAGATATGCGGATGCCCCGGAGGCGGGGCTGCTAAAGGAACGGTAGAGGCTGCAGGTGGAGTTTGGGCTAATATCTGCGGGTAAGGCAATGGGGCAGTTGAGAAGGGTGAGAGGGGCGGTATACGAGTATGGGGAGAAGGCAAACAGGATGCTAGCGCACCAGTTGAGGAAGCAGGAGGCGGCGAGGGAGATTGGAAAAGTTAAGGACACAGGTGGGAATACGGTCTTGGACCCGACGGAGGTGAACGGGGTGTTTAGGGGCTTCTATTGTAAACTATACGAGGCGGAACCCCCAGCTGGGGAGAAGGGGATGATGCGGTTTCTGGAGAGGTTGGAGTTCCCGAAGGTGGATGAGGAGTTGGTGGAGAGCCTGGGGGCCCTGATTGGGCTGGTAGAAGTAGTGGAGGGGCTGGAGGCGATGCAATCGTGTAAGGCCACGAACGGGTACCCGGTGGAATTCTACAAGACGTTCTCAGGGGTATTTGGTCCTCTGTTGGTAAGGACTTTCAATGAGGCAAAGGAGCTGGGAGTACTCCTCCCGACATTGTTGCAGGCGTTGATCTCCCCCATTCTAAAGTGAGATAAAGATCCGGAACAATGTGAGTCATATAGACCTGTCTCCCTGCTAAATGTAGATGCCAAACTATTGGCGAAAATCTTGGCCTCTAGGACTGTGTGCCAGGGGTAATAGGGGAGGACCAGACGGGGTTCGTGAAGGGGAGACATCTGGCGGCCAACATCAGGAAGTTACTTAATGTGATCATGATGCCTCCAGAGGAAGGCGAGGTAAAGGTGGTGGTGGCCATGGACGCAGAGAAGGCCTTTGATCGAGTGGAGTGAGAATACCTATGGCAGATCCTGGAGCGGTTTGGGTTTGGGCAGGCATTTGTGCACTGGGTCCAGTTGTTGTATCAAGCACCGGTGGCGAGTGTGTGGACAACTGGGTGGGATCAAATGATTTTAGGTTACACCGGAGGATGAAGCAGGGGTGCGCACTTTCCCCACTGCTGTTTGCCCTGGCTCTAGAGCCGTTGGCAGTGGCACTGAGAACGTCGAGGATCTGGCATGGGATAGTACGGGGGGGGGGAATTATGGAATATTAGAGGAATTTGTTCGGTTTTTGGGGTATAAATTGAATTTGGACAACAGTGAGGTCTTTGCGATCCAGACAAGGGGGCAGGAGAGGCGGTTGGGTGAGATGCCATTCAAGGTGGTGAGGGTGGGGGGGGGTGGGGGGCTTTCGGTATTTGGGCATCCAGGTGGTGCGAGAGTAGGAGCAGCTGCATAAACTGAATTTGTGTCGGTTGGTAGAACAGATGAGGGGGGACTTTCGGAGGTGGGATGCGCTCCCGTTGTCATTGGCGGGTACAGACAGTGAAAATGGCGGTCCTCCTGAGGTTTCTGTTTGTCTTTCAGAGACTTCCAATTTTTATCTCCAAGACATTCTTTTAAAAAGTTAATGCAGTGATCTCGGGATTTGTTTGGGAGGGTAAAGTCCCGTGGGTGAAGAAGGCTCTATTGGAGCGGGGCCGTTGGGGTGGTGGGGCTGGTCCTTCCGAATGTTATAAATTATTATTCGGTGGTGAATATTGCGTTAGTCAGGAAGTGGGTGGTGGGGGAGGGGTTGGTGTGGGAGTGGGTGGAGGTGGCCTCATGCAAAGACACAGGTTTGGGGGCACTGTTAATGGCACCTCTGCCGTTCTCGCCAGCCAGGTACTCCACAAGCCCAGTAGTGGTGGCAAGCCTGAGGGTGTGGGGACAGTGGAGGCAGCATATGGGGTTGGAGGGGGCATCAGTGTGGGCACTGATATGTGGCAATCACCGGTTCGCTCCTGGGGGGGCTGGATGGGGGGTTTTGGAGGTGGCAGTGGGCGGGGATTGAGAGATTTGGAGATCTTTTATTGATAAGGGTTTCCCGAGCTTGGAGGAGGAGTTTGAATTGCCAGGTGGAAATTAATTCCGGTATCTGCAAGTGAAGGATTTTGTGTGGAGGCAGGTTTTGACCTTCCCGCACCTGCCCCACCAGGGGTTACAGGATAAGGTGGTGACGAGAACAGGAGTAGGAGAGGGGAAGGTATCAGAGATCTACAGGGAACTAATGGAGGGGGTGAGATGCGGAGGTGAGGAGAAAATGGGAAGAAGAGTTGCGTGGGGAGTTGGAGGCCGAACTATGGGAGGAGGCCCCGAGGAGGGTTTTTAAAAATAAATTTAGAGTACCCAATTATTTTTTCCAATTAAGGGGCAATTTAGCGTGGCCAATCCATCTACTCTGCACATCTTTGGGTTGTGGGGGCGAAACCCATCCAGACACGGGGAGAATGTGAAAACTCCACACGGACAGTGACCCAGAGCCGGGATCGAACCTGGGATCTCGGCGCCGTGAGACTGCAGTGCTATCACTGCTTCACCGTGCTTCCCTGACCTGAGGAGAGTTAATGCATCCTCGTCGTGTGCTCAGCCTAATACAATTTAAGGTGGTCCACATGGTATACATGACGGTGGCCCGGATGAACAGGTTCTTCGAGGGGGTGGAGGATAGGTGTGGGCACTGTGCGGGGGGTCCGGAGAATCATATCCACATGTTTTGGGCATGTCTGAGGCTGAGGAGTTTCTGGCAGGGGTTTGCTGACGCCATGTCAGAATGTTTTAAAGGTGAGAGTGGTGCCGAGTCCAGAGATGGCGATCTTTGGTGTGTCGGAAGTCCCGGGAGCCCAGGGGGTGACGGATGTGGATATCCTGGCTTTTGCCACCCTGGTGGCCCGGAGACGGATCTTACTCAGTTGGAGGGACTCGGAACCCCGAAGTTGGGGGTATGGGTTAGTGACATGACAGGGTTTCTCAGACTCGAGAAAATTAAGTTCACGTTGAGGGGATCACTGCAGGGGTTTGCTCAGAGGTGGCAGCCGTTCAGCGACTTCTTCGAGAAAAATTACGCTGCCAGCAAGGGGCGGGGGGGCATGAGAGTAAGGGCAGGAGAACCAGTGAAAAGGGGGCTGGGGAAGATGGTCCTGTTTGTGTAAGCCATGTTGGCAGGGGCTTGTTACTGGGGGGGGGGGGGGGGGGGGTTGGTTATACTGTTTTGTTCTTGTTGAAACCTGATGTTTAAAATTGTTAAATTATAAATGCCTCAATAAAATATTTTCTAAAAAAAAAAATCCAGATTTTATTGAACTGTATTCAATTTCTCAAAATGCTGTGTTGGGATTTGAACTTGTGTCCTTTGTATTATTAGCACAGGTTTCTCACTTACTAACTTGTAACATTACCACTATACTGTTGTACTCCTATCATCTTTTTAAAATCTATATGCTTAGAAACTACTAAACAACAGACAGAATGAATGTTTTTAGCACCTCAGCAGACATTTATCAATATGGTGACCAGCTCCTGAACACCAGCTCAAAACCTGTAACAAGTGTAGGTCAGGCACGCACATGCCCAACAAAAAAAAGATTCAATACATACTGTGTCACCACGAATTGAACTATTCATTATTTAAACAAGTATTCAAAACTATCATTGAACTAATGTGTTGGTTTTAACACGGCAGATCAGAAGGATGCCACGGGTCCACCTCAAATCAGTTCTGATTTTGCTAATCACAGAGTCCCTCACCTTCTGGTAAAACATGTAAAATAGCCACTTTACATGATTTTCACAAAAGGCTGAATACCTTATTGTAAACTTTTGCCAAGAGCACTTTTGGAACGGAAATTTCATGTAACAAGTTCTGATCTACCATGCTTGTATGATCCTTCTTCCTCTTTTAAAAAAAAATGTTGCAAGTAGCATGTCTTTCTGGGCCTTACCTCCATTATCAAGATCATCTAATGTTTAATGGATCTTTCAGTTACCAGCCCGCCTACCAATGTACACGCCTACGGCCATGTACATGGCGAAGCTAAAGACTGTAACCTGAAGATTGGGGATAAATTAAGAGAGAATACATTCAACATTATTAAAAATAAGAACCAGATAATAAAAATATATTTTTTTTAAAAATAAGAACCAGATATTAAAAAAGGTAAATGTTACATTTTAGTAAATTCAATGCATCCAGCTCATTCCTTGAACCAAATCAACTTGACTTGATTACAAGAACAAATGCTCAATTATATAGCAAGCTCAAACCTTTACACAAATCTTCTGCTGCTACACAAAGTTGCTTTCAGATTGGTCTTAAAACAGGTTGAGAAGTTGGAATTCTGCAGTCATTGTTGTTAAATTCAGTTTCCTTAATCCAGCAGCAGGCTTGTAAACCCAACAAGGCCTTCAATGTTTCCATGGAAACTGAATCCAGATGCCGACTTAAGACCAATATGAAAAGCCCAAACATGTTTACAAAAGAAAATTAATGTCTTTACTAGGAACGGTCAGGATACAATCAATTGTGCTTATCTCTTCTGGTCTATGAGTGCATTCACAAAATTAATAACCTCTCAACTAGTTAACCAAACAATTTTCCTTTGTGCACATCTCTGAAAGGGAAAGACATTTTGTTAATAAGAAAAGAACCATCTCTCACTGGATAAACTAAGTACCAGTTTGATATGCAGCAGCTGTGAATCCTTTTGGAAACAATGTTAGAGTGATAACCTTCACAAGATCACCTGTAGCCAACATGAGTGTAGAGAAACAGTGCATTCAATAGAGTCGCCGACACAAATTTTCTTGAAGCCTTTTTGTTAGTACATGCTTCACACCAGGGTTTATAAGAAAAAAATCATGCTTCCTTTATGGATTTATTCAAACAGATCAACAAAGGCCACGTCAAAAATACAAAACTACCAGGTTGGTGTCAAAAAACAAAACAAAGTAATTTCTACCTTCACGAGTAGCATGTTCCGCTGGCACTTCCGCAAGAAGGCAGTGGTAAAACGGACGTTCCCCAAAGCCATCTTCAAGTAATTCTACAAAATTAATTACCGACACATTCACAACACATCAAGAAATCTCAGGAAAAGGTTGCAAGTTGATTTATATTTGATTCTCCTTACCTTTCTCCGTCAACTTCACATGATTTTCCATTCCTTCAAATTTTGCAAGTTCCTAGGAAATAACCAGAAAAGGGTGAACCTTTAATCCCCAACTCCTCAACCAATTATCGTATTTCAGAAAGTCAAAACACTGGGTCTATGTTCAGATTGACATTCTTGAGGAACGACTTGTGGGTAGCTATCTACACAATGAGAAGGGAAAAGCATAGATTTAACCCACGGTCACATACCTAGCCTGCCACTATTCTAATTGAACTCCTAAGTTTAATTAAGTTGGGGAAAGCCAACTTCAATAGAGAAAGAATAGATCTGGGCCAAATAAATTGGAGTCAAAGGTTAGCAAGAAAGATTGTAGCTGAAAAATGGGTTACCTTCAACGAAGAGACAGTTGGGAATAGTCAAGGTACATTTTCTTGAAAGGGAAAAAGCAGGACAAACATGTCCAGAGCTCTTAAGTGTCCGAAAATATGTGCAGTATTGGTTGCAGGGGAGTCCAGACCTAGGTAGGATGCTCTTTCAGAGGGTCAGTGCAGACCCGATGGGCCAAATGGCCTCCTCTGCACTGTAGAGATTCTATGATTTCCTTGATGACAAAATAGATTGAAATTAAGATAAAGGAGAAAATAACTCTGTGCTTGTCAGGTAGTAAATACAATGGATAACCAAGCTGAATATAGAAGGTTCTGAGGTGAGGTGAAAAAGCAAGTGAGAGAAGCAAAAGGGAGTATGAAAAGAGGTCAGCAGTCAACATAAAAGGGAGTCCCAAAGTCTTCTGCAGGCATATAAGGGTGGTAAGAGGATTAGGTGGTAAGAGGATTAGGGACCAAAAAAGGCAATGTACATGGAGACAGAGGCCATAGCTGTTGCATTAAATGCCAAGGAAGAAGAAATCATGCAGGCATGATGAAAAAATAGGTAATTGTGTCAGTGGAGGGGCTTACAAAAGGTGGTGATATCGAATAGGCTCTTTGTATTAAAAGTGGAAAACGCACCAGGACCGGATGAGGTGCATCCAAGGATACTGAGGGAAGTGAGGGTGGAAATTTCAGAGGCATTGGCCATAGACGCAAGGTGGTGTGAACGGATTGGAGAAACATTACATCCATACTATTTTACACTTACTAAAGTTAGTCAATTCAGTGATACACAACAGTTGTGCGAGTACAGTTCCAGCTCATGGAATAAAGGGACAGTGGCAACATGGATATATAAATTGGCTGAGCGACGGGAAACAGAGAGTACTGGTTGATGGATGTGTTCGGGCTAGATGAAGATTTGTGATGGAGTTCTCCAGGGTTCAGTGTTGGGACTCTTGCTTTCCCTGATATATATTAGTGACCTAGATCTTGGTGCGCATGGCACAATTTCAAAATTTGCTGGTGATACAAAGCCTGGAAACATTGTGAACTGTTAGGAGGATGGTGTAGAACTTCAAAAAGACACAGACAAGTGGAATGAGCAGATAGGGGTCAGGTGAAGTTCAAAGCGAAAAAATGTGAGGTGATTAATTTTGGTAGGAAGAGCACGGGGAGACAATATAAAATAAAGGGTTAAATTATAAAAGAGGTGCAGGGGCAGAAGGATCTGGGTATATATGTGCATAAATAATTGAAGATGGCAGGATAGATTTAGTTAATAAAGCAAACAGCCGGCTCTGGGTCACTGTCTGTGTGGAGTTTGCATATTCTCCCTGTGTTTGCATGGGTTTTGCCCCCACAACCCAAAGATGTGCCGGGTAAGTGGATTGGCCACGCTAAATTGCCCCTTAATTGGAAAAAATGAATTGGGCACTCTAAATTTATTTTAAAAAATAAAGCAAACAGTATCCTAGGCTTTATCAATAGGGGTGTGGAATACAAGACCAAAGAGGTCATGTTGAACTTGTATAAGCTAATAGTTCAACCTCAATTGGAGTATTGAACCCAGACTGGGTACCACACTTTAGGAAGGATGTCAAGAGATTGGAGAAAGTGCAGAAAGGGTTCACAAGAATGATCCCAAGGATGAGGAACTTCAGTTATGAAGATAGTTTGGCGAAATTAAAACTGTTTTCCTTCGAGAAAAGAAGGTCGAGAGGAGATTTGATAGAAGTATTCTGGACAGACAGGGTAAACAGTTCCTACTCATGAAAGGATCAAGAACGAGAGGGCACAGATTTCCAAGTACTTGGTAAAAGAAGCAAAAAAAGTGATATGAAAATAAGTGGTTAAGGAAGGAATGCGCTTTCTAAGAGTGTGGTGGAGGCAGGTTCAATCGAAGCATTTAAGAGGGAATTTGGCAGTGCTCTGAAAAGGAGGAATATGCAGGATTATGGGGAGAAGGCAGGAGAAAGGTACCAAGTCAATTGTTCATTCGGAGAGCCGGTGTAGACACGATGGACTAAATGGCAGTCTCTTTCTGTAAAGTTACCAGCGAACTTGGAGAGGTTTGAGGAATTTCCAGGTGGCCCCTGAAATCTTGATGTGCCGTCCACCCCCTTCAACTCGCCTCCCAGGTTTGGGAACCTGTGTCGTACAACAACAACTTGAATTTTCTCTTTAATGTTATCAAAACGTCCTTAGGTGCTTCACAGGAGTGTTAAATCAAACAAAATATGAGCAAGCACATGATGTGAGCTGGAAGTGGCTGTGTTTTTGCGCGAGCTCTAACTCTGCGCATGTTTTAATGCTATATTTTATCTCAGTGAACATTCCATAGCTGTCTTTTTTTGGGGATATATGTCTTTCACTATGTCACTGAGGATCCTGATTGGTGTTTTGCGAAGATGATCATAGAATCCCTACGGTGCAGTAGGAGGCCATTCGGCCCACTGAGTTTGCACCGACCCTTCGAAAGTCCACCCCACCTAGGACCATGGACTGTGGGAGGAAATGGAGCACCCGGAGGAAACCCACACAGACATGGGGAGAATGTGCAAACTCCACCTAAGGAATTGGACCTGGGTCCCTAGTGCTATGAGGCAGCAGTGCTAACCACTGTGCCACCATACCACCGATAATAGGAGCAGAGATAAATTGTAGAAAATCCTTGTTTGACCGTGGCAGTCAGAGTGGGCTGAGCTGGGGCCCAGTTTTCAGTGACTTTGTTGCTGGTGAGCCATTGCAGGTGGCTGCCATTGAGAATGTTGCTCTAGATGAGGAACCCAGCTCCGTGGTGCAGGTGTGGGAAGCTCACTTTGGAGGAACTGCGATATATCCTTGGGAGAACGGGGAAGCACAGGAGAGAATCCTTGTATTCAATAGAGCACTTTCTCTGGTAAGGGCCCAGCTTTGATTAGTTGAGATCCTGCTGCACAGTGTGTTGTCTAACCTGACGGGTTCAGGAGGTAGGGGCCGGACAATGAATGCCCGTGAGCCTGGCCCTGGCAAGAGGTGGCAGGTGGGCCCTGATTAAGGTTGATAATTGGCTGTAATGTTTTCGTAATCTTAATCTCGAGACTGGGTGTATTAGACTTGATGGAGCACATTGTATGTGGCCTTCAAGGCCTGAGTATGTTGGGCCCCCCGACCACTGGTCCTATATTACCCTGTTCTCGATGATTGGCGTGAGGGGTTGGAGGTGGACGATCGTATCGGGTCACCCCCCACACCCCGGGCTGGGGTCTAGACTGGATCGCTCGGGTATCGGGGATGTTGCATGGTGGAAGTGAAAGTTCTTAATTTGTTGGTATCATCAAGAGATCCTGAGGAGTGTTCAATGATCGTGTCATGGCTTTGGCCTTTTCAAGCAACATAGATGGTGTTATTATCCTGCAGTTCTTCAATAACCCTGGACGTTACTCCTTTGTGATTATGTTATTTGTTGTGCGAGGGTGTGCGAGGTGTGAGCACGAGGGTGAATGTCATCTGTTATCCTGTCGATTACCTGAAATATGGTCTGTGCACAGTTTTACTCCTTTCTTTTATAATGTGCTGTAATCCTTGTGGTTATGGGAAGGAAGTGCTCTTTGGACACCCCTTATCTCATTTATAATGAAGGTGATCATGGCAGAGTGATGGTGGTTGGTTAATGTAGAGTTGGGTGGTAGAGTTAATTACGTCCTCACAGGGCAGCGCGGTAGCGCAGTGGGTTAGCTCTGTGGTCTCACGGCGCCGAGGTCCCAGGTTTGATCCCAGCTCTGGGTCATTGTCCGTGTGGAGTTTGCACATTCTCCCTGTGTTTGCGTTGGTTTCGCCCCCACATCCCAAAAGATGTGCAAGCTAGGTGGATTGGCCATGCTAAATTGTCCTCACTGGGATTGTGGATAGCCTTGAGTTGGAGGTTTTTACTTTGTTCGTTATTTTGAATTTAAGAATCCATGCTAGTCTCCATCGTTGGCCCTGGGTAGATTTGTATCCTGGGAGGACTGGGTTCCTTTTGACTTTTCCTTGAGGTTGGAATGTTGTTATATTGCATCAATTTTCTTTAGAGCTATTAAAATAGGAGGAATTGAGTGACGGTGCACGCCGAGGTAGGTTTGGTCAAGCCTTGACTTATTTGTTGAAGAGAGACGGTTTGTCATGCCTCTACATTGTTGGAGCCCTTCCCTCGTGTGGGAGTAGATTTGATCGGTGAAGTGTCATGAGAATGTCACTTTAAGAAATGTTTGGCTGCTCATGTTACTGTAATGATGTCAGAGTGTGTTGGAGCTGAAGCCAGACAAAGTAGGTGTACTGCTGTTCTCTCTGCCATGAAAAGACTATCTCTTGACCATTTGGTGAATTCAGAATTATAAATGTTCTCAGTAGTGAATGGCGAGGAGAGCGGGGGGACACAGGGGAAAAGAGCGCGGCAGAGTAAAGAGCGCAAGGAGAGCGGCGGGGTCAGAGGGTAAAGAGCCCGAGGAGAGCTGTTGCTCTTTTTAACCTTAGTCTATTTGCTCTGATTACGTCACCTTTGCTCATGAGTCGCCAGGTATCTTTATGATACCGCCACGTGGTTCAAGTTCAGGTTATGATTAATAACACAGCACACCGCTTAGTAAGGATTAAAACAACGGTCATTTATTGTATACAACAAGCAATATTAATACCCTAATACTACTTTCTATATAATAAACCTATCACTACTGGCCAATACTTAACTTAGGAAGAGCCCACCAGGTCAGGGAAACGAATGGCTTGTCCAATCAGATCTGGCCCGCGGGATTCAAAAGGCTGCTACAGGTCGGTGGCTAGGTGTCTCTACCGGATGGCGATCGCTGGATTCAAAATTACTGTTGCCGGTTGCTGTTCTTGCGAAGAGGAGAGAGAGAGAGATCTGAACTTGGCCCCTCACTTTTATAGGGCCCAGGGGCTTCCCGCCTCCCGGGGCAGCCCTTGACCCTGAGTCCCAAGTGATTGGATTTGTCCCCAATCTCTGGGGTCGATGTGTCCAATGGTGAGGCGATTCCTCGATCGGGGGGTGGTCGCTCACCTGTCTTTGTTTCGGCCACTGCAGGCGCCGACAGGTCTGGCCCGGTATTCAATTGCTAATATGTTGCAATTGTTCCCGGGGATAGCCGATTTAACTGTGGATGTCTGAATAGATGGGCTGCAAACAGTCCTGAATGCAACTGCAAATACCTGGGTTGATGGGCTGTTGATAGCCCTGAGTATCGATCTGGGCTAACTTCCCAGAGCCGAATATGCAATACTGTCTGCAGCTGCCTGCTTGTGTCTTCTTAGCTGCTTTTCCCAGCAGTCTTTCGGGTTAGCCATTTTAAACTGGGTTTTGGCCAGATTAATCGGAACGCAGCCATTTTACGTGGCTACAGAGCGGCGGGGACACAGTGAAAGAGCGCGAGGAGGGCGGCGGGGACTGAGGGTAAAGAGCGCGAGGAGAGCGGCGGGGACACAGTGAAAGAGCGCGAGGAGGATAAAGCGTGCCAATGCAAATTTGCATTCACATTCCAGTGACAGCAATATACGTGGACGTGCCTTCCACAAGGCTTCCACATCTCCCCCTCCATTTTCCACTGACAGCTGGCAAATGGATTAGCAAAATTTTCCCGAGCCGATTGTCTGGTCCAATATGTAGATGATCTGCGGCTACAGACGGATACAAAGGGAGAGCACATTTTGCTTCTCGCCAAATTATTAGGACTCCTACAACAAATTGGCTGTAAAGTGAACCCTAAGAAGGCCCAGATTTTGAAGGAAAAAGTGATTTACTTAGGAACAGTAATCACACATGGCAAACGCGAGATCGAGCAGAAAGGAATCGACTCGATCGTCAAATTACCCCCGCCCCATAATGTCTCAGCCCTCGGGTCATTTCTAGGACTGGTTGGCTACTGCCGAAACCATATTGACGGTTTCGCCACAAAAGCTGCGCCCCTATCCAACTTCTCAAGCAGCAGGCATCTTGGGAATGGCTTCCACAGCACACGGATGCTGTGGATGCTTTAAAAAAAGCCCTCAGCACAGCCCCCGCATTACAGGTCCCAGATCCACTTTCTCCGTACGCAATTGAGGCCGTGCTCCTCCAGGAACGACATGATCGATTAGGCCCCGTGGCATACGTCTCACGCGTATTAGATCCAGTCGAGCAAGGATTTTCTGCCTGCGAAAGGCTCGCCGTTTTTTGGGCAGTACAATACTTCGCCTACATCACAGGACTCAACCCCATCACCATTCTCACTTTTTAAAAAAATATATATATTTATTAAAGTTTTTAACACAATTTTTCTCCCTTACAAACAATAATTCCCCCCCCCCCCCTCGTAACAGAAAAACCGAGAAATCGCGCAGAGCAAGATATATACATGGCAAAATGATATATTTACACAGCTTTGTACTCTGGCCCTCACCCGTACGTGCCAGTTTCCCCAACCCTTCATGTTATCTCTTGCTCATCCACCCTCCCAGGCAGTCCCCCCTTTCCCCCTCCTCCCAGGACGTCCCACCCCCCCCCCCAAGGTTGCTGCTGCTGCTGGCTGACCTTCCTCTAACGCTCCGCGAGATAGTCGAGGAACGGTTGCCACCGCCTGTAGAACCCCTGCGCAGACCCTCTCAAAGCGAACTTAATCCTCTCCAACTTTATGAACCCAGCCATAGCATTTATCCAGGCCTCCAGGCTGGGGGGGCTTTGCCTCCTTCCACATTAGCAAGATCCTTCGCCGGGCTACTAGGGACGCAAAGGCCAGAATGCCGGCCTCTTTCGCCTCCTGCACTCCCGGTTCGTCCACTACTCCAAATATTGCTAGGCCCCAGCTTTGCTTGACCTGGACTTTCACCACCTGAGATATTGCTCCCGCCACTCCCCTCCAGTGCCGGGCATGACCAAAACATATGGACATGGTTCGCCGGGCTCCCTGAGTACCTTCCACATCTGTCCTCTACCCCAAAGAACCTACTCAACCTCGCCCCCGTCAAGTGCGCTCTGTGAACCACCTTAAATTGTATCAGGCTGAGCCTGGCACACGAGGAGGAGGAATTAACCCTACCTAGGGCATCAGCCCACAGACCTTCCTCGATCTCCTCCCCCAGCACTCCTCCCATTTACCCTTCAACTCTTCTACCAGTGCTTCCCCCTCTTCTTTCAACTCCTGGTGTATTTCCGACACCTTGCCCTCCCCGACCCATACACCCGAGATCACCCTATCTTGAACTTCTTGTGCCGGGAGCAACGGGAATTCCGTCACCTGTCGCCTCACAAAAGCCCTCACCTGCATATACCTAAAGGCATTTCCTGGGGGTAACTCAAACTTCTCCTCCAGTGCCCCTAGGCTCGCAAACGTCACGTCGATGAGCAAGTCCCCCATTCTTCCAATCCCCACCCGGTGGCAGCTCTGGAACCCCCCGTCTATCTTCCCCGGGACAAACCGGTGGTTACCCCTGATCGGGGACCACACCGATGCTCCCATTGCACCCCGGTGCCGTCTCCACTGGCCCCAGATCCTTAGCGTTGCGGCCACCACCGGGCTCGTGGTATACTTTGTCGGCGAGAGCGGCAGCGGTGCCGTCACCAACGCCCCCAGGCTCATTCCTTTACAGGACGCCATCTCCATCCTCTTCCATGCCGCCCCCTCTCCCTCCATAACCCATTTGCGGATCATCGCCACATTTGCTGCCCAGTAGTAGCTCCCCAGGTTTGGCAGCGCCAACCCTCCTCGGTCCCTACTGCGTTCCAGGAACCCTCTCCTTACTCTCGGGGTCTTAATCGCCCACACAAACCTGCCTACTCTCTTAAAAAAGGCCTTAGTGATCACGATGGGAAGGCTCTGAAACACAAACAGAAACTTCGGAAGGACCACCATTTTGACCGACTGCACTCTACCCGCCAGCAAGAGTGGTAACATGTCCCATCTTTTGAAATCCTCCTCCATTTGCTCCAACAACCTCGTCAGATTCAGTTTATGTAGGGTCCCCCAACTCCTGGCTATCTGGATCCCCAGATACCGAAAGCTCCCCTCCGCTCTCCGCAGCGGTAGGTCCCCTATCCCTCTTTCTTGGTCCCCCGCCTGTAATACAAAGAGCTCACTCTTCCCTACATTGAGCTTATAGCCCGAAAACTCCCCAAACTCCCTTAAAGTCTGCATGACCTCCATCCCCTCCATTGGATCCGCCACGTACAGCAACAGGTCATCCGCATATAGCGACACCCGATGCTCTTCTCCCCCTCGGACCACCCCCCTCCATTTATTAGACTCCCTCAATGACATGGCCAATGGTTTGATCGCCAATGCGAACAACAGGGAGGACAGGGGGCACCCCTGCCTCGTCCCTCGTTACAGTCGAAAGTACTCTGACCTCCGCCGGTTCGTCACTACACTCGCCATTGGGGCTCTGTAAAAGAGCTTAACCCAATTGATAAACCCTACCCCGAACCCAAACCTACGCAGCACCTCCCAGAGGTACTCCCATTCTACTCGGTCAAAGGCCTTCTCCGCGTCCATAGCTGCCACTATCTCCGCCTCCCCCTCCTCCGATGGCATCATTATCACGTTTAAGAGCCGCCGCACATTGGTGTTTAGTTGCCTGCCCTTTACAAATCCCGTCTGGGCCTCGTGGATTACCCCCGGGACACAGTCCTCGATCCTCGTGGCCAGCACTTTTGCCAGCAACTTTGCATCCACATTGAGGAGCGAGATCGGCCTGTACGATCCACATTGCAGTGGGTCCTTGTCCCGCTTTAGGATCAAAGAAATTGTCGCTTCCGACATTGTCGGGGGCAGGGTCCCCTCCCCTCTTGCCTCATTAAAGGTCCTCACCAGTAGCGGGGCCAACAGGTCTGCGTACTTCCTGTAGAACTCCACCGGGAATCCGTCCAGTCCCGGGGCCTTCCCCGCCTGCATGCTCCCCAAACCCTTGCTCAGCTCCTCCAACGCAATTGGTGCCCCCAAACCAGCCACCTCTTGCTCCTCCACCCTCGGGAATCTCAGCTGATCTAGGAATCGTCTCATCCCCTCTTCCCCCGCTGGGGGCTGGGATCTGTACAGCTCTTCATAAAAGGCCTTGAATACCTCGTTTATTTTCGTCGCACTCTGAACCGTGGCTCCCCTTCCATCTTTGACTCCCCCTATTTCCCTCGCTGCCATCCTCTTACGGAGCTGGTGTGCCAGCATCCGACTAGCCTTTTCCCCATACTCGTAGGTCGCCCCCTGCGCTTTCCTCCACTGTGCCTCCGCCTTCCGTGGTCAACAGGTCAAACTCCGTCTGGAGCCGTCGTATTTCCCCAAGTAATCTTTCCTCCGGGGCCTCTGCGTATCTCCTGTCCACTCTCAAAATCTCCCCCACTAACCTCTCCCTTTCCATACCCTCTGTCTTCTCCTTATGAGCTCTAATGGAAATTAGCACTCCCCTGATCACCGCCTTCAACGCCTCCCATACCACCCCCCCCCGCACCTCCTCGTTGTCGTTGGCCTCCAAGTGCCTTTCGATACACCCCCTCACCTTCCCACACACCACCTCGTCCGCCAGCAGTCCCACATCCAGCCGCCACAACGGGCGTTGGTCCCTCTCCTCTCCCAGCTCCAGTTCCACCCAGTGCGGGGCATGGTCCGAAACGGCTACAGCTGAATACTCCGTCCCCTCCACCCTCGGAATGAGCGCCCTACCCAGAACAAAGAAATCTATCCGGGAGTAGGCTTTGTGTACATGGGAGAAGAAAGAAAATTCCCTGGCCTGCGGCCTTGCAAACCGCCATGGGTCCACTCCCCCCACCTGATCCATAAACCCCCTAAGTACCTTGGCCGCCACCGGCCTCTTTCCAGTCCTTGATTTGGAGCGGTCCAGTGCTGGATCCAACACTGTATTGAAGTCCCCTCCCATTATCAGGCCTCCTATCTCCAGGTCCGGAATGCGCCCCAACATGCGCTTCATGAATCCTGCATCATCCCAGTTCGGGGCGTATACGTTTACCAACACCACCCACATCCCTTGCAGCCTACCGCTCACCATTACATATCGCCCTCCATTGTCCGCTACAATAGTCTTGGCCTCAAATGACACCCGCTTTCCCACCAATATTGCCACCCCTCTATTCTTTGCGTCCAGTCCCGAGTGGAATACCTGTCCTACCCATCCCTTTCTTAGCCTGACTGGTCCGCCACCTTCAGGTGTGTCTCTTGGAGCATGGCCACGTCCGCCTTCAGTCCCTTTAAGTGCGCGAACACTCGAGCCCTCTTCACCGGATCATTCAGGCCCCTCACGTTCCACGTTAAGCTGGATTGGAGGGGCTCTCACACACCACACCCCCCCACCCCACGCCCCGCTGACTAGCCATCTCCTTTTCTGGGCCAGTCCCGTGTCCACGCCTCCCTCACCCTCCAGTCCCCCAGAGGGGGGACCCCCGTCCCGACCACCTCTTCTGTGTCCCATTCCCTTTCGGCCAGTGCAGCAGCAACCATTTCCCCCCCCCCTCCTTCCCCCCCGCTAGACCCCTGTCTAGCTTTTTTGCTCCCCCCATGTCACTCCCGTAAGTCAGCTGACGCCTGCTGACCCCGGCTTCCCCCGCCGTCCCATTGACCTCCCCGCGTGGGAGTCTCCCAATCCATATGCATTCATTCGTTCCCCTTCCCGCCTTTCCAAAGCCCGCTCCGCCCCCTCTGGTGCAGCTCCTGTCGCGGCCTTGTCTCTCTCCCCCAGCCCATGTAAAATTTCCTGCGCGTGATTGACCCCCTATATACAACAACCATCACACATCAAACCCCAAAACATCCCCCCCACCCTCATAAACCCTCAGTTAGAGTCCAACTTTTCGGCTTGTACAAAGGTCCACGCCTCTTCAGGCGTTTCGAAGTAATAGTGTTGGCCCTTGTACGTGACCCACAGTCGCGCTGGCTGCAGCATTCCGAATTTCACTTCTTTCCGGTACAACGCCGCTTTGGTCCGGTTGAAACCCGCTCTCCGCTTTGCAACCTCCGTGCTCCATTCCGGGTATATTCGGATCTCTGCATTGTCCCACTTACTGCTCTGCTCCTTCTTGGCCCATCTCAGGACCCACTCTCTGTCCGTGAACCGGTGGAACCTCACCACCATCGCCCTTGGCGGCTCATTTGCCTGGGGCTTCTTCGCCAGCACCCGATGTGCCCCGTCCACCCATCATCATTCTCACTGAACACACCCCAACAAAGGTACTACTAGATGGTAGACTTAAGGATGGCACAGTCAGCCAAATCCGAGCAGCCCGTTGGACCCTTCTTTTACAGGGACGGGACATCACGATTAAGAGAACCAAGACCCACACTTTCCTAGCCGATAACTTACAATGTGCAGGTACCCCACATGAGTGTCAGATCATCACCATAAAGCATAATACAAGACCCTTTATACCAAAGTCAACCCCCAGGAAAGCAGGTACTACACCCCAGAGACCCCAGCCCACAGACACATGCGCACCCCTTAGAATCTATGTGGATGGCTCCTCCACAGTTTTAAATGGGAAAAGAATTACCGGTTGTGCCATTTATGTAGAGGACGCGCAGGGACGCGCCCTAGAAGAGATTTCGTTAAAATTGCCAGGGCATTTAGGCTCGCAGGCAGCAGAACTGACAGCCATAGCGTACAAAGCACCCCGACTCGTTTCCGACCCCAGCCGACATATATTCGGACAGTTTATATGTCTGCAACCGTTTAACAGAATTCCTACCCCTGTGGGAAACTAGAGGATTCGTTTCCGCAGACAGAAAGCCCCTACCTCAGCCCCATTACTCCAGCATATCCTAAAAACGGCCAAAGACCATAAATATGGAATCATCAAAGTTCGCAGTCATCATTGTTCTACCCCCCACTGGTAACGTTAAAGCAGACACCCTAGCGAAAGCAGGTTCCAGACATGGTCACTTTTGGAACCTCCCCGAAAGCGCCCCAGTACACGCGGTTCAGGTCTCACAGACCAACATTCAAGATTTGGCAAAGGCTCAAAAGGAAGACGAGCAGCTCAGGCAAGTTTTAAAAGGCAACTTCCCAGCCCCTTATGATAAGTTCAAAAACGCGATAACCACACATGACGGTGTGATTCTAAAAGACGGCATTTATGTAGTTCCCAGCCAGGACAGGAATCAAATTATTTGTCAGCTCCATGACAATCATGGACACCAGGGCATTGAACCCACGCTAGCCCACCTCAGACCTCTCTGCTGGTGGCCTGATTTAAAAGCCAATGTTACTCATTCATTACATTGAGAATTGCTTAATCTGTGCCCAGAACAATCCGGACAGATATGTAAAAAAGGCTCAGCTAAGTCACACCCACCCCTGGACGAATTTGCAAAACGATTATTTATTTTTTTATTCTCCTCCTTTTTCACGTTTTCTCCCACATTTACACCCATCAACAATACACAATAATCAACAAGATATGTCAATCCCCATAATAACAACAATCCCATCCGCCCACCAACCCCCAAACCTCAACCCGCATGTTTACATAAACAAATGACAAAAAGGAATCAGGGATTACCTGTAGTCACCCTTAATCTACACGGCTCTCCACCCCCACCCCCCCCACCAACGCCATCCAGCCTCTGAGAGAGTACCGTACATGATACCCCAGAGTTGTACCCCCCCCCCCCCCAAGTCTCCAGCTCCTCCCGTCCACTGCCTCTTATAGAACTCCTCCTCCCAACCTCGGTTCCCTCCCCCAACCTCGGTTCCCTCCCCCCAACTTTCCACCCCGGCTAGACCACTCGGACCCTGTTCTGTCAGGCTCCGATGGCCGCAGCCCCTCCCCCCACCGCACTCCCGTTCACTGGCCGGCTTAAACCGGCCAGCGTGGTGGCCCCCGCCCGGGTCCCTTTCCCCCTTGCCCGGCCCTAGGAAAGCCCAAAGATCCCCTTTTAGCACACAAACCCCGCATATCCACCTACACCCCAAAGAGCCCTCCTTGCGAATGAAAGTCCCGTCCCTTCCCTTGTCCAAATATATGCAACATTGGCTCCTTTAGCCCCTACACCCGCACGCAGTGATACAAAAAAAAAAGAAGAAAATACAGTCATGAGGTTACATCGGCACATGGCCATTCCTCAATTTGTCAGTTCTGCCACAGTCCTTCTGCCTTTGCAAACTCCTCCGCTGCTTCCGCCGTCCCAAGATAAAAGTCCCTGAGCTTGTAAGTCACCCTCAGCTTCGCTGGATATACAATGCCACACTGCACCTTGCCAATGTACAGTGCCCTCTTCACCCGGTTGAAGGCAGCCCGCCTCCTCGCCAGCTCCACTGTAAAGTCCTGGTATACACGTATACCAGCTCCAGCCCACTGCACCACCCGCTTCTGCTTGGCCCAGCTCAGGACCTTCTCCTTCACACTGTACCTGCGGAAGCACAGAGTCACTGCCCTTGGACGCTCACTCGCCTTTGGTACAGGCCTCCACGACCGATGAGCCCGATCCAGTTCATATTGGGAGGGGTCCTCCCCCTCCCCCAGTAGTTTTGCCAGCATCGCGGCAAAATAGTCAGTCGGCTTCGGTCCTTCAACTCCTTCGGGCAGCCCCACGACCCTCAAATTCTGTCGCCTGGATCTGTTTTCCAGATCTTCCATTTTTCCTCGCAGCTTCTTGTTCATGTCCATCACCTTCCGCATCTCCTTCCCCATCGACGCAAGTTGATCACCGTGCTGCAATACCGTCTCCTCCACTTCCTTCAGCGCCTCCCCTTGCTCTTGCACCTCCGCCACTGCGCTCGCCACTGCTGTCTTCACCGGGGAAACCGCCTCCGCCACCAGCACATTCAAAACCTCCCGCATCTCCTTCCTCACCATCTCCATACATTTCTCAATCTGTGCCAACTGCTTTTGGAATTCCTCAGCCACCACCTTAGTTAGTTCTTCAGCCGTAAGCACTGCGGCCTCCCCTGGTGCTCCAGCCTCCATTTTCTTTGTTGACCCCGCGGTGACCTTTCCCCATTCCAACAGACTTTCAGCCGCTTTTTTCCCGGCCGTTTCTATGGTGTTTTCTGACATCCTTCTTCTCCTTGCGCTATCTCCCGACTTTTACTGCCGTCGCTGGCCCTAGGACCGGGCGTTACTCCCCGAAAATGCCGTTCTGAACGGGAGCCCTCCAATGTGCGGCTGCCCCCCGCCCGCCGTCAACGGAAGTCCTGCAAATCGATTATATAGGACTCCTACCCCCCTGCAAAAATGGTTTTAAGTATGTGTTGGTGCTCATCGACACCTTCACAAAATGGGTGGAAGTTTTTCCATCCAGAACAAACATTGCCAAAACGACAGCTAAAATCCTAACCCATTTACAAGATGGGGCCTCCCACGCAGTATAGAGTCCGGCCGAAGGGCCTGTACTGCGCTGTAATGTTCTATGTTCTATTAAGGCTCCCATTTTACAGGACGAGTGATGAAAAACGTCCTCACAATTTTCGGAATAAAGCAAAAGTTTCATATAGCATACCACCCCAATCAAGCGGCATTGTAGAGAGGATGAACAGAACTCTAAAAGCCACCCTCAGAAAAATGGTGCAACACACCTGGGACACAGTTCTCCCATTTGCATTAATGTTCATTCGAAACACAGTATCCACGTCCACAGGATACACCCCCCACACCCTCATGACCGAACGCCCCATGAAAGGGACAGAATATTTATTAGGACTGGATTTGGCTGGCCCCACAGTCACCGCCCTCATGCATGAGAAAGCAGTTCAACAGGTTATAGAGAATGTGAAGGCTGCCCAGCTTGCAGCAGTTGTTAGACTTGGAACCCGCAAGAAACAAAGCAAAGCTTGCTTTGATAAAACGGTACACACCACCGAGTTTGTCGTAGGGCAGCAAGTGATGCTATCCCTATACAACCCCAGTTCATTCCTTTCCTCCAAACTTTCTGGATCGTATTCCATCTCAGATAAAGTCAGCCCCTCTGTGTATAAGATCACCATTCCGAATGGCAAGTCTGCGTGGTTCCACATAAACCAGCTTAAGGCTTATGGCTCGCAGAACATCCATTCACACCACATCTCTCTTGCAGCAGCAGATGAGCACGCCCCGCCCACGAATGACGTATTCCTCCCCTCCCCCAACCCATCCAGCCCGTCCTCACACAGAACTCCGACTCCACCCCCAGAAGCACGACTCCGCCTCTCCCTTCCTTCATCCAGCGGCGACAGCGATAGCGATGATGACAGCCCCAGCACACCACGTTACGATTACACCCCTGCACCAGGCCCCACTCCCAGCGACACCGAACATGATTCCAGCGACCCCTTCGAGATAACATACATTAAAGCCCCTGACCCAGACCCACCGCCCAACGATTACGGATTGAACCCTTGCAGCTCCAACCTCGACACAAGATTCTGGCACCAAGACAATTCATTCAGGCTCATCCGGAATGATGAGATGGACCCCAATTCGCCCCAAGCAGCTTTAGCAAACCTACTCCAGTCAAGAGTATGGCAGCCGGGTGAAGATGATGACATAGAGTCTGACTCCCATGTTTGTCAATTTAAAGTTCTCATGGCCCCAGACCACCACTCTTTTAAAGCCCACTGGCAGTTAATGGAACAAGTTTGTTCGCAGACAACGAATCATTGCTACTCTCCTGATTTGAAGGTAATCACGGGAGGTAGCCCCCACGACGACCACATATTCGTTCTGTTCTTGCCGGTCGCTCAGGCAGTGGAGAAACGGCACTGGTCCCCGCCCTGCCTGAGGACCCCCCTCTGGTCAGCTAAGCTCGGGTAGAGCACCTACGGCACTGGTCACCATCCTGCCCGGGGATTCCACCCATTCTTACCTGCTGCGGCCCATACGCACCGCATTTTGGCTCTTTAACTTCAAACCTCTTTTGTTTCTTTATGGCAGGTTGCTTCCAGATGCTATTTACATCCTCAAACACTGGGATGGTAGATTACACAGGCTGCGGGCCGGCTCGCACTGTGTCAGTATTTTTCTCGGATGTCTTGTCCCAAATATTTGGTATACAAAAAAAAAGAGGGAGTCAGATGGTGACCAATTATAATGGGTGATTGGCAATAAAGGACAGACAGACAGACATACGAGATCTTAAACAAGATAATAACAGAAATTATGCTTGTGTTCATAGAACTCGGGAACCTCAGGAGAAGAAAAGACAGAAAGAAGGAAAGATGACGACAACCATCATGCTCTACAGTTGGATCTTAGCGGGATCCCTCCAGTTGCGCGCGGACGCTACCCCCCTGACCCCTACCACACAGGCCGTGAATGTTTCCCACCCCTACCATACACTAAACCCCGAGATAGTCACCGATACACCGACCTGGTGTGACAAGTTCATCACCTGGTATTCCCTGTCCTACATTGTGGAAGCACTGTTAGTACTGGTGATACTCTGCAGTGTCATCCAGACCCTTAGACTCAGGAAATGGCGAAGGAAAGCCTCCCGCACCCCGGTATACACCTTCAGATCCCCTATTTTCGGACTTCAACAGGCCCCCATCCCCTTTAAGTGAATTAAAGTACATCCGTTTTTTTGTGTGTGTTCGTTTTGTTTGAATAAAGAAATGTAAAACTCTGTGCTTGACTGCCAAGCTCGAGAGACCTGTGTTGCTGCTATTGTAGAGTTTAAATGTTGTAAATTATTTTGATTGATTGAGGATAGTTTAGTTAAGAACAGTTAGAGGTTCCAGTTTTTTTATTTTGTAGTGCATGCCTGAATGTTATAGCGCCCCGTAGAATCTTATAATGATGTATGTACATAAAATAATTTAGGTAAAAGTTGCAATTCATAGGACAGAGCAGTGTAGAGCCTATCAAGTGCTTATGGGTGCCCGACTTAGGAGGAGAACAAAGACGACGCAGTAATTTGATCCTTCACGCTTCGCATTGAGGATCACAAGGAGGGACTGTAGCCATCTGGGATGGCCACTTCCAGAATACAAAATGGACATTTGCAAAGATTACAGGGAAAAATGGACAATGTTAAGGAAGCAAGCAGGCACAGAGCCTGTCTGTGTGAAAGTGTACAAACTCAGCAATAGCATGATGGGAAAAATAGCCAACTTATGTAACCATGTATAAGAAAGCTGTGTCAGCTATTGCCAAGACCAGACCCTGACAAACTAGTCAAAGCTAAGAATCCACATAATCGTATCATACAAGGCCAGAAGAGGGAAAATAGTGCCGAGTAAAACCTGATAACAAAGTCATGATCTAGGAATGTCCTAATAACACAACCTCCTCATGACCTAGGTCCATCTGCGTCAAGGCATCATGAGGGCAGAGGTAAAAGCAAAATAGGACCACGTCTTAAACCCTCTAAAGACAAAATACTGCAAATAAGCCGAATCAGGGTCTTTCCATGACAACATGTTTGGTCAGAAGTTATGACTGTATTGATTCCTTACTACTGATCTCGCACTACTGATTACATTTTTGAACAAGGTCTGTTTTTGTAAAATGATACAGCTTTTGTATGAATATTGAACGTTTTCTCCATGTCTTTGCGAGCTTGAGAAGGAATGAGCAGTTTTGCTTTAACTGCTCTCTCTCTCTCTAACCTGTAGCCATACTGCCTGCAGGCTTTGGTCAATAAAGACGAAGTTATTTTTATCGAAAGAGTTGTAAAGTTGTTTTCTTCACAGTCTCGAAGTAGGAAAGATTTTAAAGACGACATCTGCATACTGGAGAAACAGCTCCCAGGCGAGACTGAAACTGTAGGTCCATTAGCATATGGATGGCCCATCTCCGGGAACAAAGGAAGATACTTAAGTAACTGATCTGGCCCCAGACCTTGCGGCGCCAGTTCCCCAAACCGAAAGCAGAAAACAAAGCCAGGTCAACGGCCACCTAGGACACGCCCAGCCATCAGGACACCCAACCTTTATTGGTCAAGATCAATACGAGTGATCAATACAATTGATTGGGGCCAAGTTCAAGGCCCGCCCAAAAGCGTGCAAAGCCCCCTTCGGGTATAAGAAGAAGACCCCAACAGAAAATCGCTCTCTTGGAATCGGCTCTCACAGCGGAGAGACCCTTCCACCAGCTACAACAGAAGCAAGTAAGTCCAAGGTCAACACTCGCTACCAGACGGACGACCTTAGCTGTTCCCCTCTACCACTTCGACCCCAGCAGCCTCAGAACCGAACAATGGCCATTGTTCCTCTGACTGAGTGGGCGCTCAAAGCTAAGTATAGGCTTTAGCAGTAGTGATAGTTTAGTTTGTAGTATTTTGTGCATGAGTAAATATTGCTGTGTATGTTAATAAATAGTCTTGACTTTGAACTAACTAACTGGTGTACCGACTCTTTGATCAGTATTCGGGTTTGAACATTATGGCGGTATCGAAAGATACCTGGCGACTCTAAAGCAAACGTAATTGGAATTAAGGAAGGCGACCATCTTGACCGCCATGTTTAGAAACAACCAAAGAGAGCAACACCAAGGGCACAGCCAGTTTTTGAGCACACATTTTCAGCACTATTGCTGGAATATTGTCAGGGCCCATAGATTTTGCAGTATCCAGTGCCTTCAGTCGTTTCCTGATATCACATACAGTGAATTAAATTGGCTGATGACTGATTTCCGGAGAGGCCAAGCTGGATCATCCACTCAGCACTTCTGGCTGAAGATTATTGTGAATTTCACAGATGTGCTGGGCTGCTCCATCGTTGAGGACAGGGATATTTGTGGAGCCTCTTCCACAAATTGTCTACCATCATTTGCAGCTGAATGTGGCAGGGCTGCAGATACCCAGTTTTGAGCTGTTAGACTTTGACCAGATCTATCACATTTCGCACATTGGTAGTACCACACAACACGATAGATGGTATCCTCACTGAGAAAACGGGACTTCGTCTCCACAAGGACTGTACCATGGTCACTTCTACTGATACTATCATACATGATGTGGAGATGCCGGCATTGGACTAGGATGAGCACAGTAAGAAGTCCTACAACACCAGGTTAAAGCCCAACAGGTTTGTTTCAAACACTAGCTTTCAGAGCGCTGCTCCTTCCTCAGGTGAGGAAGATCCTTCACCTGAGGAAGGAGCAGTGCTCCGAAAGCTAGTGTTTGAAACAAACCTGTTGGACTTTAACCTGGTGTTGTAAGACTTCTTACGATACTGTCATAGATAGATGCACCTGCAGCAGGAAACTTGATGAGGATGAGGTAAAGTAAGTTTTTCCCCCTCTTGTTGGTTTCCTCACCACCTGTCGCAGTCCCAGTCTAGCAGCTATGTCCTTGAGGACCTGGCAGACCGAGCCACTCTTGGTGATGGACATGGAAGTCCCCACCCAGAGTACATCCTACGCCCTTGCCCCCTCAGTGATTTTAACGTGGAGAAGTACTGATTCATCAGCTGAGGGGGGACGGTATGTGGCAACCAGCAGGAGGTTTCCTTGTTTGTCCTGGTGCAATGAGACTTCATGGGGTCCAGAGTTGATGTTCGGGACTCCCAGGTCAACTCGCTCCCAGCTATATACCACTGTGCCAACACCTATGCTGGTTCTGTCCTGTCAGTGGTACAGGACATACCCAAGAATTGTGATAGTGGTGTCTGGGACATTGTCTGTAAGGTATGATTCCATGAGTGTGACTATATCAGGCTGTTGCTTGACTAGTCTATGAGACACCTCTCTCAATTTTGGCACACGCCCCCAGATCTCCAATACATCTCCTGTCCCACCAGGGGCGACACCACTCTCGACCACTGCTACACAAAAATCAAGGGCGCCTACTGTTCCATCCTCCGACCACACTTTGTAAAATCAGACCATAAGACGGTGCTCCTTCACCCAGCATGCAGAATACTAGAATCGGGTTAAGAAGGTCGTGCAGTGCTGGTCCAAGGAAACAGAAGGGCTCCTACATGACTGCTTGGAGTCAGTGGACTGGTCTATATTTAAGAACTCAGCAACCAACCTAAACAAGCATGTCACCACCGTCACAGACTTTGTCAACAAATGTGTGGATGACGTACATTCCTCAATCGGAAACCATGGCTTAAATCAGGAAATTGACTTCTACCGAAGACCAGGTCTGAGGCATTTGTCAGGCGACCCTGACCTACACAAGAAATCCAGACCTCCGCTAAGTCATCCGAGATGCCTAAAGACAATATCAGACCAAGTTAGAGTCACAGACTAGCGTTACAGACTCTTGCCAGTTGTGGCAAGGACTAAACAACATAGCGGGCTATAAAGCGAAGCCGAGCAGTATCTCCGGCAGCAGCACACCCCTCCCCGATGAACTCAATGCATTCTATGCTCGGTTCGAGCCGGAAACCATCAATCCACTGTTGAGTGCCCCAGCAGCGCCGGACACTCCCATACCCACCGTCACAGCTTCCAAAGTCAGATCGGCCTTTCTGAAAGTGAATCGTCGGAAGGTGACAGGTCCAGACGGGGTCCCTGGCCATGCACTCAGATCCTATGTGGACCAGCTGGCAGATTTGTTCGCGGACATCTTCAACCACTCCCTACTCTGTTCCGAGGTCCCCACCTGCTTCAAGAAGACCACCATCATACCGGTGCCAAAGCAGAACCAGGCAACATGCCTCAATGACTACCGTCCATGGCCCTGACATCGATTATAATGAAGTGCTTCGAGAAGTTTGTCATGAGACACATCAACTCCTTACTCCCAGAATGCCAAGATCCACAGCAATTCGCATACCTCCGCAACCGGTCCACAGCAGACACCATCTCCCTTGTCCTACACCCATCCCTGGAGCATCTTGACAACAAGGACTCCTACATCAGACTCCACTTTATTGACTACAGCTCTGCCTTCAACACCATATTCCAAGCCAAGCTCATATCAAAGCTCCAAAACCTAGGACTTGGCTCCTCACTCTGCAAACACATCCCTGACTTTCTGACCCAGAGACCACAATCAATAAGAATAAACAACAACACCTCCTCCACGATAGTCCTCAATTCCGGGGCCCCGCAAGGCTGCGTACGTAGCCCCCAACTATAATCCCTGTACACACACGACTGCATGGCAAAATTTGGCTCCAACTCCATCTACAAGTTTGCTGATGACTGTAGTGTGTTGGATCGCAAATAATGATGAGTCAGAATACAGGAGGGAGATTGAGAACCTAGTGGAGTGGTGTAACGACAACATTCTCTCCCTCAATGCCAGCAAAATTAAAGAGCTGGCCACTGACTTCAGGAAGCAAAGTACTGTACACACCCCTGTCTGCATCAACGGGGCCGAGGTGCAGATGGTTGACAGCTTCAAGCTGCTAGGTGTACACATCACCAACAATCTGTCCTGGTCCACCTACGTCAATGCTACGACCAAGAAAGCACAACAGCACCTATACTTCCTCAGGAAACTCAGGAAATTCGGCATGTCCACACTGACTCTTACCAATTTTTACAGGTGCACCATAGAAAGCATCTTATTGGGCTGCATCACAGCCTGGTATGGCAACTGCTCGGCCCAAGACAGCAAGAAACATCAGAGAGTCGTGAACACAGCCCATCCATCACACGAACCCGCTTCCCATCCATTGATTCCATCTACACCTCCCGCTGCCTGGGGAAAGCAGGCAGCATAATCAAAGACACCTCCCACCCTCACTCTTCCAACTTCTTCCATCATGCAGGAGATACAAAAGTCTGGGAACATGCACCAACATATTCAAAAACAGCTTCTTCCCCGCTATTATCAGACTCCTAAAATGACCCTCTTATGGACTGATCTGATTAATACTACACTCCTGTATGCTTCACCCGTTGCCGGTGCCTATGTATTTACATTGTGTACCTTGTGTTGCCCTATTATGTATTTTCTTTTCAAGTACTAAATGACCTATTTGAGCTGCACGCAGAAAAATACTTTTCACTGTACCTCGGTACACGTGACAATAAACAAATCCAAAATCCAATCCAATGCAATGCTGGGAAGGAGGACTTTTCAAGGTTAACAGAGCTGGGTTTGCCGTTGACGTTTCCGGTGCCAAGGTCGATGGCGGGTGGTCCATCTGGTTTCATCCTTTTGGAGCGGTCGAGTACAACTGAGCGTCTTGCTCGGCCATTTCATAGGGCATTTAAGAGTCAACCACATTGCTGTTGATTTGGAGTCACATGTAGACCAGACCAGGTAAGGACGGCAGGTTTACTGCCCTAAAAGAAGTGAACCAGATGGGTTTTTAATGACAATCGACAATGGTTTGTTTCATGGTCATCGTTAGACTTTTAATTCCAGATATTTTATTGAGTTTTTAAATTCCATCAAGCCTCACTCCAGGATGATACAACACAGGAACAGTGGGCGGGATTCTCTGATCCTGAGGCTAAGTGTTGACGCCGTCGTAAACGCCGTCGCGTTTCCCGACAGTGTCAACATGGCCTCAGGATCAGCAACAGCACTGGAGCGACCCACACTGCTCTAACTGCTGATTCCAGCATCAACTGGGCATCACGGGGTCCGCGCATGCGCAGTGGCACCGGCGCCAATGTGCGCATGCGCACTGGTGCCACTGTGCGCATGCGCAGTGGCTCCCTTCTCCGCGCCGGCCCTGACGCAACATAGCATAGGGTTACAGGTTCCGGTGCAGAAGAAAGGAGGCCCCCAGCCTGAGAGGCCGGCCCGCTGATTGGTGGGCCCCAGTCTCGGGGCAGGCCACAGCGGGGCCACCCCCCGGGGCCGGACCCCCACCCCCCTTCCCCCCACAGGCTGCCCCCAGACCACGCCGAGGTCCCGCCAGGTAAGACCAGGTTAGAACAGCGCCGGCAGGACCCGGGTTTTTTGTTACGGGCGCTCGGCCCATCCCGGGTGGAGAATCACCGGGAGGGCCCCTGTAGAGCGGCCCCCGGCGCCATCTGCGCCGGTGGTGCCGATTTTTCACTCTGCGGAGAATCGCATCCCGGCGTCAAGGTGGCGTGGCGCGATTCGCGCCTGTCGCGGCGTTTCTCTGGCCCGTTACAGCAAATAACTAAGTCTAAAATAGAATGTGTATTTATACAGGCGATGTGTCTCAAAGTGTTTCACAACCAACACACAGTTAATGTGAGTAGCAGAGATGAGACTTAAGAGAAAGCCAGATGAGGAGAAAGGGTGAAAAGATTACGCTGATAAAGGTGCAAGGAGGCTTGTGTGTAACAAAAACACCAGCAATGACCAGTTGCTCAATTCCTGTACATGTACAGCAAAGCCTATTTTGCTGCACTGTACAAATTGTGCAACTCTTGAACATTTCTCAACTCCACACACACTAACAATGTGTCTCTCTCTCCACCTTGACATAATAAACTGCACACTAAAGTATGGTAACCATTTCAAAGTCACTCCAGAACATGATGGCATGTGATAAATAGTTACCTTAACGTGCAGTCAATTTGTTCTCTGACACAATTAACCTGATGACAGCGAGGTTTGGGGCAGAAGGCAGCACTCGTGATGTAGTTTGGGATGTCTTGAGGTTATGAAATGCAGTATATAAATGCAAAATTTACTTCAACTAGCACAACAAATATTTTTTGAACATCATATACCTTTGAACATAAAACTACACACAGGATGTTTGCAATCTGCAGACTGAGATTATGGATAAATTATAATCAACATAATTGACAGCCTTGGTCTGTCACAGAGAATGAGCTTCCCTCTCCATGATTGGGTCTCATGCTCTTCCCCACTACCTTGGGATACGTCCCTGACCCACCTCCCTCCCATTGATGTTTATTTTCTGTCTTTCTTTATCTGTTGATGAACTAGATCAAAGTCTCTCTTCTCCCCCTGCCAGGTTACAGTCTCTGTGCCTTTTCCCCTGTGGTCCATGCAAATCTTTCCTCCCAGATAATGATCCAATTCTCTTTGAATACCTCACTCCAATCTGCCCTTCAGTGCATTTAGCACAGGGCTACATCACTGGCTTTGAAAGCAGACCAAGGCAGGCCAGCAGCATGGTTCAATTCCCGTACCAGCCTTCCCGAACAGGCGCCAGAATGTAGCGACTAGGGGCTTTTCACAGTAACTTCATTTGAAGCCTACTTGTGACAATAAGCGATTTTCATTTCATCTCATTCTCAGACATTGTAGATTGAAAAACGATAAAACTGGGGCAAAGTGAACCAAGCACCACATGAGGATAAAGTGTTGTATACTCAGTGAGTGGCGAGGGCTTGGAATACACTGCCTGCGAGAGTTACTTCCGCAGTGAGCTAGCACAGTCAGGACGGGCCGAATACCCGCATTCTAGGCGGGTGAGGCAGAGGGGGATCCAGCTCAGGGAGGTACTCACCTTGATGAGGCGGAGGATGTCGGCGCAGTCCCGGGGAGTAGCCGGCCGCACAGTGTAATTGACCATTTTCGCCTCTTGCTCTTCTTTCCCTTTCTGTACAGACCCCGGTATTTGTCAAATAAGAAACGGGTTTTCTTCATCCGTGTCCCGCGAGTCAGCCTGGGATCACTCCCGGTGTCACTCCCGGTCTGAGCTCCACTCCCGGTGTCTGTATCACTCGCGGTGCCGCTCCAGATCTGAGTCGGCTCTCCGCTCCGCCGCTTATAAACAAGTCAGTGTCGCAAATCCTGCTCCTCCCCCCACACGCACACACACACTAACAAACTCCCCCCCCCTCCCACTGACAAACCAAAGTGCAATTTGCAGAACGTTTCACCTCAAATCGCTCCCCCAAAAAAGGCTTGCAGTGATCAATGCGAGCCAGTGCCAATTCAGGTCTTAGTTCACAGACTCTGGCACAGAACCCAGGCTGAGACTCGGAATGCTGCATTGTCAGAGGCAGATCAGAGGATTCTCTGGCCAACCAAGACGGAATCGCCAACCATGGTTGGGTGGAGAACATAGAACATAGAACATAGAACTGCGTGTGAGTGCAGGGCGCCCCACAGAATGGTGCCTCCGGCGCCTCAACAGCCGTGTCAATGCGTTCTAATCCGCACATGCAGTAAATGCTGTTTGCATATCATTAATGGGCTTGAACGGGTATTCTCAGGGGCTTCCATGATGCTCCGCCGGGGAGGAATTACCAATGGCGAGTTTCACTTGTTGTTTTAAAATCGGGAAACAGGCACAGTGGCTGCTGAGGGAGAGAAACGAGGCAGGATATTCGGAGACGTGCTGAGGAAGGGGGAGGGGCGTCTGTCAAGGTCAGGGGGAGCAGCAGGGGGGTGCCCAGGCTGCAGCGGCCTGCAAGGCAACCATCTTCCAGGTACCCCGCTGACCGCCGGCTGTATGGTTGCGCACACCCCATCGCCCTCGCACTCCACACCCCAGCTCCACCAACTCACCCCCAACCGAGCACCACATGCGGTGCCGGGCACCGACAGGGACAGGGGTGCGGTGCGAAGACCAGAATGCCGGGGGGACGGCCGATGGTGGGCATGGGAAGGGGGGGGAAGAGGGCGACATGTGGAGGAAGGGGCTGAAATGCAGGGCAGGGCCACCGTGTCTCTATAGGGGACTCTATAGTCAGGGGCACAGATAGGCGCTTCTGTGGACGTGAAAGAGACTCCAGGATGGTATGTTGCCTCCCTGGTGCCAGGGTCCAGGATGTCTCCGAACGGGTAGAGGGAATCCTGAAGGGGGAGGGCAAACAGGCAGAGGTCGTTGTACATATTGGTACTAACGACATAGGCAGGAAGGGGCATGAGGTCCTGCAGCAGGAGTTCAGGGAGCTAGGCAGAAAGTTAAAAGACAGGACCTCGAGGGTTGTAATCTCGGGATTACTCCCTGTGCCACGTGCCAGTGAGGCTAGAAATAGGAAGATAGAGCAGACAAACACGTGGCTAAACAGCTGGTGTAGGAGGGAGGGTTTCCGTTATCTGGACCACTGGGAGCTCTTCCGGGGCAGGTGTGACCTGTATAAGATGGACGGGTTGCATCTAAACCGGAGAGGCATAAATATCCTGGCCGCGAGGTTTGCTAGTGTCACACGGGAGGGTTTAAACTAGTATGGCAGGGGGGTGGGCATGGGAGCAATAGGTCAGAAGGTGAGAGCATTGAGGGAGAACTAGGGAATAGGGACAGTGTGGCTCTGAGGCAGAGCAGACGGGGAGAAGTTGCTGAACACAGCGGGTCTGGTGGCCTGAAGTGCATATGTTTTAATGCAAGGAGCATTACGGGTAAGGCAGATGAACTTAGAGCTTGGATTACTACTTGGAACTATGATGTTGTTGCCATTACAGAGACCTGGTTGAGGGAAGGGCAGGATTGGCAGCTAAACGTTCCAGGATTTAGATGTTTCAGGCGGGATAGAGGGGGATGTAAAAGGGGAGGCGGTGTTGCGCTACTTGTTCGGGAGAATATCGCAGCTATACTGCGAGAGGACACCTCCGAGGGCAGTGAGGCTATATGGGTAGAGATCAGGAATAAGAAGGGTGCAGTCACAATGTTGGGGGTATACTACAGGCCTCCCAACAGCCAGCGGGAGATAGAGGAGCAGATAGGTAGACAGATTTTGGAAAAGAGTAAAAACAACAGGGTTGTGGTGATGGGAGACTTCAACTTCCCCAATATTGACTGGGACTCACTTAGTGCCAGGGGCTTAGACGGGGTGGAGTTTGTAAGGAGCATCCAGGAGGGCTTCTTAAAACAATATGTAAACAGTCCAATTAGGGAAGGGGCGGTACTGGACCTGGTATTGGGGAATGAGCCCGGCCAGGTGGTAGATGTTTCAGTAGGGGAGCATTTCGGTAACAGTGACCACAATTCAGTAAGTTTTAAAGTACTGGTGGACAAGGATAAGAGTGGTCCGAGGATGAATGTGCTAAATTGGGGGAAGGCTAATTATAACAATATTAGGCGGGAACTGAAGAACATAGATTGGGGGCGGATGTTTGAGGGCAAATCAACATCTGACATGTGGGAGGCTTTCAAGTGTCAGTTGAAAGGAATACAGGACAGGCATGTTCCTGTGAGGAAGAAAGATAAATACGGCAATTTTCGGGAACCTTGGATGACGAGTGATATTGTAGGCCTCGTCAAAAAGAAAAAGGAGGCATTTGTCAGGGCTAAAAGGCTGGGAACAGACGAAGCCTGTGTGGCATATAAGGAAAGTAGGAAGGAACTTAAGCAAGGAGTCAGGAGGGCTAGAAGGGGTCATGAAAAGTCATTGGCAAATAGGGTTAAGGAAAATCCCAAGGCTTTTTACACGTACATAAAAAGCAAGAGGGTAGCCAGGGAAAGGGTTGGCCCACTGAAGGATAGGCAAGGGAATCTATGTGTGGAGCCAGAGGAAATGGGCGAGGTACGAAATGAATACTTTGCATCAGTATTCACCAAAGAGAAGGAATTGGTAGATGTTGAGTCTGGAGAAGGGGGTGTAGATAGCCTGGGTCACATTGTGATCCAAAAAGACGAGGTGTTGGGTGTCTTAAAAAATATTAAGGTAGATAAGTCCCCAGGGCCGGATGGGATCTACCCCAGAATACTGAAGGAGGCTGGAGAGGAAATTGCTGAGGCCTTGACAGAAATCTTTGGATCCTCGCTGTCTTCAGGGGATGTCCCGGAGGACTGGAGAATAGCCAATGTTGTTCCTCTGTTTAAGAAGGGTAGCAAGGATAATCCCGGGAACTACAGGCCGGTGAGCCTTACTTCAGTGGTAGGGAAATTACTGGAGAGAATTCTTCGAGACAGGATCTACTCCCATTTGGAAGCAAATGGACGTATTAGTGAGAGGCAGCACGGTTTTGTGAAGGGGAGGTCGTGTCTCACTAACTTGATAGAGTTTTTCGAGGAGGTCACTAAGATGATTGATGCAGGTAGGGCAGTAGATGTTGTCTATATGGACTTCAGTAAGGCCTTTGACAAGGTCCCTCATGGTAGACTAGTACAAAAGGTGAAGTCACACGGGATCAGGGGTGAACTGGCAAGGTGGATACAGAACTGGCTAGGCCATAGAAGGCAGAGGGTAGCAATGGAGGGATGCTTTTCTAATTGGAGGGCTGTGACCAGTGGTGTTCCACAGGGATCAGTGCTGGGACCTTTGCTCTTTGTAGTATATATAAATGATTTGGAGAAAAATGTAACTGGTCTGATTAGTAAGTTTGCAGACGACACAAAGGTTGGTGGAATTGCGGATAGTGATGAGGACTGTCTGAGGATACAGCAGGATTTAGATTGTCTGGAGACTTGGGCGGAGAGATGGCAGATGGAGTTTAATCCGGACAAATGTGAGGTAATGCATTTTGGAAGGGCTAATGCAGGTAGGGAATATACAGTGAATGGTAGAACCCTCAAGAGTATTGAAAGTCAAAGAGATCTAGGAGTACAGGTCCACAGGTCATTGAAAGGGGCAACACAGGTGGAGAAGGTAGTCAAGAAGGCATACGGCATGCTTGCCTTCATTGGCCGGGGCATTGAGTATAAGAATTGGCAAGTCATGTTGCAGCTGTATAGAACCTTAGTTAGGCCACACTTGGAGTATAGTGTTCAATTCTGGTCGCCACACTACCAGAAGGATGTGGAGGCTTTAGAGAGGGTGCAGAAGAGATTTACCAGAATGTTGCCTGGTATGGAGGGCATAAGCTATGAGGAGCGATTGAATAAACTCGGTTTGTTCTCACTGGAACGAAGGAGGTTGAGGGGCGACCTGATAGAGGTATACAAAATTATGAGGGGCATAGACAGAGTGGATAGTCAGAGGCTTTTCCCCAGGGTAGAGGGGTCAATTACTAGGGGGCATAGGTTTAAGGTGAGAGGGGCAAAGTTTAGAGTAGATGTACGAGGCAAGTTTTTTACGCAGAGGGTAGTGGGTGCCTGGAACTCACTACCGGAGGAGGTAGTGGAAGCAGGGACGATAGGGACATTTAAGGGGCATCTTGACAAATATATGAATAGGATGGGAATAGAAGGATACGGACCCAGGAAGTGTAGACGATTGTAGTTTAGTCGGGCAGTATGGTCGGCACGGGCTTGGAGGGCCGAAGGGCCTGTTCCTGTGCTGTACATTTCTTTGTTCTTTGTTCTTTGTTCTTTGTCTCGCGTTTGTCCAGGTTGGACACGAGGGTTCGCACCACGCTAACATGCCTGCTTTTCACCCCCTGCAGACAATGGCTATCAGAATTCAACCAGGAATGGTGGCCTTCACCCTGGTCGCATCAGCCCTGGGGGATGCACTGAGGCTGCACAAGCTGGAGCTGCTCGAGGATCCTGCAGCAGCAGAGCTGCCCCAGAGGAACAAGAGGCAGCCGGTGAGGATGGGGAGCTGACCGCCCAACAGGCCGAGGAGGAGGTGGGAAGGAGGTGCCGCATGAAGCCTCGTGTGTACTGGCAGTGCCTGTCATTCGAGGACCTGCCAGACAGGTCATGCGTCGAAGCGCAGGGGGACTGTACAGCATATCTACAGGATGATAGTGCACCTGGAACCGCAGGAGTATGGGGGAGGACACCCTCGCTTGGTGGCCATCAAGGTGACAGTCACCCTCAACCTTCATGCCACGGGGTCCTTCCAGGCACCGAGTGGGGACCTGTCCAGGATCTCACAGACTTTGGTACACAGGTGTATTTGCATTGTCACTGAGGTCCTATATGCTCACTCGGTACAATACATCAAATGCAATGTGGACCTAGTCCACCAGGATGCCCAGGTAGTGGGGTTCGCCATCATCGCCAGGATGCCCCAGGTACAGGGAGTGATCGACGGGATGCATGTCGCCCTACAAGCGCCGGCCCATGACCAGCTGGTCTTCACAAACTGAAAGGCGTCCACTCGATGAACGTGCAGCTGGTGGGTGACCATGAGCTGCACTTCATACACATCTGCGCCCGATACCCGGGCAATGTGCATGGCGCCTTCATCCTGGCACACTCGATGGTTCCTGACACCTTTGAGGTGTATCCCTGGGTGAGGCGTTGACACCTGGGTGACAGGGGTTATCTGCTGTCGTCGTGGCTGATGCCGCCTATCCAGATGTGACAGACCGATGCAGAGACCCGCTACAAGGATGCCCATGCTGCAACCAGGGGTGTGATCGAACGGTGCCCCCTCCCATGGTGCCCCCTCCTTGTGCCACCTTCCTCACCGCCTTTCAACCCTCTGTGATTCCTACCTGCCTCACTATGGGGTGTGGGCCCTAGGTTGGCAGTATCAGTGGGCCTTGTCCATAGGATGGAGGATAATGATGACCCACTCTGGGGTGAGCTCTGGTGCTCCGGAACATGTGCCAACATCTGACCTCTGGCCATGGTAGCACTTTCCACCATCCAGCTCAGTGATCCCTGCATGTGAGTTGGCCATTCCATTAGACGGTCCCACTGAACCCTTGAGATGGTGGAAGTGGGGCGGTGCGGGTGGTTGGGGGGGGGGCAATTGCTGGAATCAATCATTAAGGAGGAGATGACTGAACAGTTGGAAAGACAAAGCTCAATCCACCATTGTCAGCATGGTTTTATGAAGGGTAAGTAATGCTTGACAGATTTGCTATGGAGCGAGAAACAGAGTTAACATTTTGAGTCCATATGACTTCTTCAGAGCTGAAGAGTGTAGAAGTGTGATGGATTGTGTAACTGGAGAGGGGGGTGGAAGAAATAGAGCAAAATAGAAGGTCAGGGATGGGTTGGAGAGAAGAAGAGATTGACAAAGATGTCATGGTGTGGTAAAATGGGCAGCGGCCCAAAATATGGGCAGGATATAAAATTGGATATTCTGAATTCAGAATTAGACATTTAAAATCATATCACAGACAGCTCCAGGACTGAACTGATGCAAATTTGAACTTGGTCAAGTTCGAATACACTGAACAAAGCCAAGTTTCCAGGACATGTCTGGACCTGCTCTGTCAATCACCAATCAGGAGATAATCGGTCCTATTCATATGGATCAATTGTTTTGGGTTTCCAGATAAAACTAGACATTACGGCACTTAGGTTTCTCGTCATTACCATAGATGGAGAGAGGTTACTTGCAAACAATACATCTGGGAATGGACCCATGTGGTTGGATGCCTGGTGTCCTGCAGAGTTGCAACCGTACAGAAAAAGCAAGAGGGTAGCCAGGGAAAGGGTTGGCCCACTGAAGGATAGGCAAGGGAATCTATGTGTGGAGACAGAGGAAATGGGCGAGGTACTAAATGAATACTTTGCATCAGTATTCACCAAAGAGAAGGAATTTATAGATGTTGAGTCTGGAGAAGGGTGTGTAGATAGCCTGGGTCACATTGAGATCCAAAAAGACGAGGTGTTGGGTGTCATGAAAAATATTAAGGTAGATAAGTCCCCAGGGCCTGATGGGATCTACCCCAGAATACTGAAGGAGGCTAGAGAGGAAATTGCTGAGGCCTTGACAGAAATCTTTGGATCCTCACTGTCTTCAGGTGATGTCCCAGAGGACTGGAGAATAGCAAATGTTGTTCCTCTGTTTAAGAAGGGTAGCAAGGATAATCCAGGGAACTATAGGCCGGTGAGCCTTACGTCAGTGGTAGGGAAATTACTAGAGAGAATTCTTCGAGACAGGATCTACTCCCATTTGGAAGCAAATGGACGTATTAGTGAGAGGCAGCATGGTTTTGTGAAGGGGAGGTCATGTCTCACTAACTTGATGCAGGTAGGGCAGTGGATGTTGGCTATATGGACTTCAGTAAGGCCTTTGACAAGGTCCCTCACGGTAGACTAGTACAAAAGGTGAAGTCACATGGGATCAGGGGTGAGCTGGCAAGGTGGATACAGAACTGGCTAGGTCATAGAAGGCAGAGAGTGGCAATGGAAGGATGCTTTTCTAATTGGAGGGCTGTGACTAATGGTGTTCCGCAGGGATCAGTGCTGGGACCTTTGCTGTTTGTAGGATATATAAATGATTTGGAGGAAAATGGAACTGGTCTGATTAGTAAGTTTGCAGACGACACAAAGGTTGGTGGAATTGCGGATAGTGATGAGGACTGGCAGAGGATACAGCAGGATTTAGATTGTTTGGAGACTTGGGCGGAGAGATGGCAGATGGAGAAATGTGGACAAATGTGAGGTAATGCATTTTGGAAGGTCTAATGCAGGTAGGGAATATACAGTGAATGGTAGAACCCTCAAGAGTATTGAAAGTTAGAGAGATCTAGGTGTACAGGTCCACAGGTCATTGAAAGGGGCAACACAGGTGGAGAAGGTAGTCAAGAAGGCATGCGGCATGCTTGCCTTCATTGGCTGGGGCATTGAGTATAAGAATTGGCAAGTCATGTTGCAGCTGTATAGAACCTTAGTTAGGCCACACTTGGAGTATAGTGTTCAATTCTGGTCGCCACACTACCAGAAGGATGTTGGGGTTTTAGAGAGGGTGCAGAAGAGATTTACCAGAATGTTGCCTGATATGGAGGGCATTAGCTATGAGGAGCGGTTGAATAAACTCGGTTTGTTCTCACTGGAACGACGGAGGTTGAGGGGCGACCTGATAGAGGTCTACAAAATTATGAGGGGCATAGACAGAGTGGATAGTCAGAGGCTTTTCCCCAGGGTAGAGGGGTCAATTACTAGGGGGCATAGGTTTAAGGTGCGAGGGGCAAGGTTTAGAGTAGATGTACGAGGCAAGCTTTTTACGCAGAGGGTAGTGGGTGCCTGGAACTCGCTACCAGAGGAGGTGGTGGAAGCAGGGACGATAGTGACATTTAAGGGGCATCTTGACAAATACATGAATAGGATGGGAATAGAGGGATACGGACTCAGGAAGTGTAGAAGATTGTAGTTTAGTCGGGCAGCATGGTCGGCACGGGCTTGGAGGGCCGAAGGGCCTGTTCCTGTGCTGTACCTTTCTTTGTTCTTTGTTCATTGTTCATTGGTTATTACAACCCCTAGACCTCATTGGCTGAGGGCCAGATATCTTTCGGCAAGATGCGAAGCGGGGGATAAACATCGACCTCCAGGACCCTCCAGTGAAAACTTGGTGCAGAGGTAGCAAAGAAGATTGGGTGACCGGCCAGAGATGGAAGGAAGCAGCGCGCGAGACCCACCTTCGCGGACGAAGACCCTGAGGAATCGAGACGCAGAGAATCAGACCCACAGCTCGATTGGGTCCATCGACTCAGACAGAATTAAGAATCTTTGGAGAATTTTGTATTTATTGGGATAATTCAAGAGGGGTAACTGTTTTACTGTTTGATACATAAATTTCGTAGAATCATACACTTGTATTTGTCCTTTGTTCGTCTCGCAAAGAAAGGTAATAAACTGGTCGAAGTGTCTGAGGCTTTACAGACAATAATGACCACAAGACAGAGGGAATGTTAATGGTAGCATTAAGGGCTAAAGAAGGTGCTGATAGTGGCACAAAGGTAGATAGCAGAATATGTTAATAGGACATCAAAGGTCAGTGCTCAGTAAAATCAAAACTAAAGAACAAGTGACAGGTGGCCCAGTGGGAGGGGGGAGGGTGGGTTTCCATTGGGACAGGAAGAGTAGGTCATTCAGTCCTTTGAGCCTGCTCCACCATTCAAACAGATCATGGCTGATCATCTACCTCCAGCCATATCCCTTGATGTCATTAGTCTCCAGAAATCCATCGATTTTGAACATGCTCAAAGACTGATCTTCTGAAATCCTCTGGGGTAAAGAATTCCAATGATTCACCACCCTCTGAGTAAAGAGATTCCCTCTCATCTCAGTCTTAAACGGCCTACCCTTTATTCTGATTCTAGACTCTCCAGTCAGGGGAACATCCTACTCACATTCACCATGTCACACCCTGTAAGAACTTTGTACGTTTCAATAAAATTCCCTCTCATTCTTCAATACTCTAGAGATTACCAGTCCCGTCTCCTCAGTCCCTCCTCATAAAACAATCCCACCATTTCAGTGATTAGTCTGGCGAACGTCTGTTGTACTCCCTCTATGGTAGTATATTCTTCCTTAGATTGGGTGGCACGGTAGCACAGTTGTTAGCACTGTTGCTTCACTGTGCCAGGGTCACAGGTTCGATTTCCGCTTGGGTCACTGTCTGTGTGGAGTCTGCACATTTTCCTCATGTCTGTGTGGGTTTCCTCCGGGTACTCCGGGTTTCTCCCACAGTCCAAAGATGTGCTGTAGGTAATTCGGACATTCTGAATTCATCCGCCATGTACCTGAACAGGTGCCGGAATGTGGCGACTAGGGGCTTATCACAGTAACTTCACTGCAGTGTGAATGTAAGCCTACATGTGACTATAAAGATTATTGTTATTAAGGAGACCAAAAATGTACACAATATGCCAGGTGTAGTCTCACCAAGGCTGTATACAACTACAGTGAGACATCATTGCGCATGTACTCAAATGCCCTCACAATGAAGGTCAGCATACCATTTACATTCCAAATTGCTTGCTGCACCTGCATGCTGGTTTTCGTGGCTCATGAACAAGGTCACATTGGACTTTTACGCTTCCCAACCTCTCACCATTTAAGAAATAATCTGCCTTTCTGTTTTTTCTACCAAGGTGGATAACTTCACACTTGTTCACTTACATTCTATCTGCTATGTTCCTGTCCATTCACTTAGCCTTTCCAAATCTCCATGAAGCCTCCTTGCATCCTGCTTACAACTCATATTCCCACCTAGTTCTGTGTCATCAGCAAATTTGGAAATATTATATTTGGTCCCCACATTCAAATCATTTACAGAGATGGCGAACAGCTGTGGCTCCAGCAATGATCCTTACGGTACCCCACAAGTAACAGCCTGAAAATGACTCCATTGTTCCGTCACGGCACCCTGGGCTAGTGCACAGTCAATTCCAGACCCACTTGACCCGGAGTCACAACACTGGTGAAATAAGATTTTATTTAAAATACCCGAGGTCTATGGCTGAGCTCAATAAACTATAATCACCAGTTTTGAACCTTTAACACAAGTAACCTTTTATTATATACAGTGTGATAATTAAATGGACAGAAAATGTAACTGCCCCTTTCCCAACCCTCCTCTTCCTAACTAGCCCCACTCTCTCTACACACACACAGACAAACAACATAAAGGGAAAGGGTAGTTGAGTGGGAAAGAAAATATGAATAAAATAAAAGGATAAAGATTTTTGATGCACTGAGATGACTTCCAGTTAATGTCTTTCCAAAGTTCAGGCTTTCCTTTTGGTACTTCTTCCTTCAAGGCTTGAGAGGGTTTTCTCTGGCAAGGTTGTCTACTTTTTCTCCAGACTTGGGATCCTTTCAGGTTTACAGCAAAGATGTGCCAGGCATTCATTGGTTGTAGAACAATAAAGCAGTTTTTTCACTTCAGCAGCAGGAGAGAGACAGAGAGAGAGAGATAGATAGAGAGAGAGAGTGAGAGAGGATTCCTTCTCTTTCCAAGCTCTAAATACTTCTGCCAGTTCGCTCAGAAAGCATCACACAGGAACCAATGACTGATTGTCATCAGGCAGAACACTGTCCCTGGCAAACCCATTGATTGCTTGTTAACCAATCGAAACAACTTCCTCCAAAATTGGTTCCTAAAATTCACCTGGTGCCAAAGAGTCTGGCCTCTCCTCTCCAAAGATAAACCTGGGAACACTGTGGCCTGATAAACAGGCAGCTTCAGCTTGAGTCTTCTCCTTAAAGGCACATCCCAATTATGGGACCACAGATCAAAAATAATATGATGAAACAATGGGAACAAAGGAAATAAACAGGAAGGACTCTTACAATTCCTACTCTGTTTTCTGCCTGTTAACTAATTCTCAATCCATGCCAATTTATTACCCCAATCCTTGAGTGGGAACTTCTGAAAATTCAAATCCACCTCATCCACTGGTTCTTCTTTATCTATGCTATAAGTAACATCCTCAAAATGTTTGTCAAACATGATCTCCCTTTCATAAATCCATAGCTGACTCTACCCAATCATATAATTATTTCCTAAGTGTCCATTGATCACATCCTTTACAGAATCAACCGCTAATGCATCTACTGTTTGTATAACCATAAGACCATTAGACAGGAGCAGAATTAGGTCACTTCCTTCAAAACTCTGGTTTGTAAGGCATTGATCCAGGGTATAAATCCAATCAAAGTTTTATTAATATTAATTTATTTCAGTTCTTCATTTTCACAAGCCCCTTTGTTTCCTATTACTTCTGGACGATTTCTGTATCTTCCTCCATGAAGACAGACATAAACTAATTGTTCAGTTTCTCCGCTATTTCCCCATTCTCCACTATACATCCTCCTGTCCTGCCTGTAATTGCCTTTGCTAATCTTTTCTTTTTGACATACCTAAAGAGGTTTTTACAATCCACCTTTATGTTTCTCTCTGGCATGCATTCATGTTCTCTTTTCCTTTCTTTATCAGTTTCTTGAGCACCCTTTGCTGGATTCTAAATTGCTCCCGATCCTTGTGCTTACCACTTTTCCTGCCAACCTTATAAGCTACTTCCTTTGATATAATGCAATCTTTACAGCCAATGACATTTTCTACAGATGTTCTTGTCTGGGACACAGGGTACCACCACAACTTCCCACATTCCTCAGGCGGCTCATTTCATTTGGCCGACCTGTCCCTAATTTTTCAAACTATTTATTATAAGTAGAATAATTTACCAGTTACTCACCAATCAGCTTCTTCTGCTGTACCAATGTCAGAGCTAAATACTGAAAGCCGAAAAAAGTAGAAAAAGGAGCACTTCCCCCAAACTCACTCACTCACCAAACTCACTTCTCATTCATTTCAATGCATACTCTGTTAAAGGAGGCCGGGCTTGAATGGGAGCTGAGAGGTTGAAGGAGGGAATTCCAGAGCTTAGGGTACAGGCATCTAAAGACATGGTCGCCAATGGTGGAGTGATAGATGTGTGCAACAAAATGGGATTTTGGGAGAGAATCTGAAATTGGATTCAACTGTTTTACACAAACATTAACAGCGGTGTTTCAAGCAATTAGTGGGATTTGGAAAATTTTCTGATCAAATCTGGAGTCAGACAGCGCTGCCCTCTCTTCCCGTCTTGTTTGTGCGTTGTATCAAACCCTTTACGGAGCTCATCAGGTAGGATGCGGGTATAAGAGGGGTGACAACCCGAACAGCAGAGGAATTCAGGCCAAAACCTGTACATGGTCGATGTCACCAACTTCTGCTTGGATCTGCTATCGGAGCGCAGACTGCAATCTGTTTCGACTGGCCTTGGGAGCCAAACTAAGAGTGAGGTGAGGCCATGCCCTTTGGGATCAGAGTGACTGATCCTTTGACCCTTTCACCATCAAGTCAGACTGAAGATATGGTTTGGTTACTGAAGGTGATGGCGATACGGTTAGGAGGATGGGACGTGTGACAAAAACCAGGAGCAGCATATAGCCAAATTGAGGCAGAAACTGGGCAAGTGGGAGTGACATTCCCTCTCCATTATGGTTGAGAACCAAGTCATCAGTTGCGAGATGCTCTTGGTTGGTGTGCAGGTCTGGCCCATACTCCAATCCTGCACCATGCAGTTATATCCACAGGGACACAATGTACAAACGCATAGATAAAAAGGGCGGGGGGGGGGGGGGGGGGCGGGGAGAGTTAAGACCATAAGACATAGGAGCAGAATTAGGCCGCTCGGCCTATCGAGTCTGCTCCACCATTCAATCATGGCTGATATTTTCTCATCCCCATTCTCCTGCCTTCTCCCCATAACCCTTGATCCCCTTATTGATCAAGAACCTATCTATCTCTGCCTTAAAGACACTCAGTGATTTGGCCTCCACATATTGGAAATACTCAGTAGGTTACACAGCAGCTGAGGAAAGGGAAACAAAGTTAACATCAGTTCTGAGGAAAGGTCATGACCTGAATATTAGTTTTTCCTAAATCCATGCCCATCCTACAATTCCATGTTTGAATCTCTCCAACAGGCTTCCTTCACTCCCGTAGCACCAAAATGGCCCTAATCTAAGTTAGAAACTTTAATCTGTGACTGTGATCATGGTATATTATTCTTGCGTATTTTCCATGACCTAATCTACCACACCATCTTCAACCTTCGCCTCTTCTATGGTGTCCAATTTGTTGCGACTACCCTTGTTTGGTTTCGCTCTTCACCTATCTGTGCACAGCAACTGCATCCCCCGCAGAATTGTATTCAACCACAATCTGTAACCTCATGGCCCGGCATGTCCCCCACTCTACCATTACCATCAAGACAGAGGGACAACCCTGTTCAATAAAGATTGCAGTAGGGCGTGCTAGGAGCAACACTAGGTGTACCGAAAATGAGATGTTAACATTGTGAAGTGACAACACAGGGTATTTACATGCCAAACAACATAGGCAGCAAGTGACAAACCGAGCTAGGTGGCCCCACAACCAATGGATCCAATCTTTAGCTCTGCAGTCCTGCCACATCCAGTCATGAATGGCGGGGGACAATTAAAGAACCAACTGGAGGAGGAGGTTCCATAAATATTCCCTTACTCAATGAACCCAGCACCTTAATGCAAAAGATAAGGCTAAAGCATTTGCAACAACCATTAGTCAGAAATGCCAAGCAAATGATCAATTTCAGCCTATTCTGGAGGTCCCCAGTAATATAGATGCCAATCTTCCAGTCAATTTGATTCACTCCATATGAAATCAAGAAATAGTTGAAGGCACTGAGTATTGCAAAGGCTATGGCCCTGACATTCCGACAATAGTACTGAAGACCTGTGTTCCAAAACTAGCTGCGTCGCTAACCAAACTGTTCCAGTACAGCTACAACACTGGCATCTACCCTGCAGTGTGGAAAATTGCCAAAGTATGTTGTATTCACAAAGAGCAGAACAAATCCAAATGGTCAATTACTGCCCTATCAGTCTACTCTCAATTACCAGTAGTGATAGAAGGGGTTGTCGACACTGTTATCAAGTGGCACTTACTCAGCAGCAAACCTACTCATTGACGCTCAGTTTGGGATCCATCAGGAACACTCAGCTCCTGACCTCAATACAGCGTTGGTTTAAACATGGACTAAGCAGTGAAACTCATGAGGCGAGGTGAGAGTGGCTGTCCTTGATATCGAGGCAGAATTTGACTGAGTATGGCATCAAGGAGCCCCAGCAAAACTGGAGCCAATGGGAATCGGGGGGTTGGGGGGGGGGGGGACTCTCCACTATTTGACGTCGTACATAGCACAAAGGAAGGCTGTTGTCATTGTTGGGAGGTCAATCATCTCAGTCCTGGTACATCACTGCAGGAGTTCCTCAGGGTCCTAGGCCTAGCTGTTCATCAGTAACTTTCCTTCCCTCATAAGGTCAGAAGTGGGGAAGTTCGCTGATCACTGCACAATGTTCAGCACCTTTCACGACTCTTCAGACACTGAAGCCGTCCATGTTGGCATGGTAGCACAGTGGAGAGCACAGTTGCTTCACAGCTCCAGGGTCCCAGGTTTGAGTCCCGCCTTGGGTCACTGTCTGTGCGGAGTCTGCACATTCTCCCGGTGTCTGCGTGGGTTTCCTCCGGGTGCTCCAGTTTCCTCCCACAGTCCAAAGATGTGCAGGTTAGATAGATTGACCATGCTAAATTGCCCTTAGTGTCCAAAAAGTTTAGATGGGGATACGGGAATAGGGTGGAGGTGTGGGCTTAGGTAGGGTGATCCTTCCATTGGCCGGTGCAGACTCGATGGGCCAAATGGCCTCTTTCTGCACTGTAAATTCTATGTTTAGGTCCAAATACAGCAAGACCTGGACAATATCCAGACTTGGGTTGACAAGAGGCGAGTAACACAAGTGCTAGGCACAAGAGGACTAACCATTTCTCCTTGATATTTAATGGCGTTACCATCACTGAATTTTTCAGGAAATTCAGGGTTCAAGTTCCACTCCAGAACGTGACAGCCAAGGAATGTGCATTCACAATGTTCATAGGTTGAGAATCAATCTGTAAATCCTTTCAACACATGCCATTTGCAGATGGGAAGAGTGGGAGAGATTAATTTGATGGAAAGAACATTGGAGCCTCTTACCATCGCTCTCCATATCTCCAGACCACAATGGATGTAAAAGTGCATGTTGCCATGAGATTGTGAGATTTGAATGTGTGCTCACAATCACTGACACTGAGGACAAAAATACTAGAAGCAAGTTAGGGTTTTATTTATCCTTATACAAGTCTGCAGAGTCGGGTGCCTCCTAGACAGGAGCACACCAAATAGCTTGTTTCGTCTGTTTATATACACTTTGTTCGTTTATCATTCTTCTGCCCTCTCCTCCTGATTGGATCAGGTCTCACTGAGGTTCACATTCTTCCTTATACGCCTTCATCATACATTATATGTCAGTATTCACGCTTCATCGTACATTATATGTCAGTATTCACGCTTCATCATACATTATATGTTCACGTTTACGTACTCCTTCTGTCCAGTGGGTGGTCCCCCTGGACATTTGCGCAGCCTCAGTGGCTTGTTTATGTCTTTAAGACTGTCCACTCATCTATTTTGCTAAGCCTTTCCCAATCTATCTTGTTCAACATTCAGACCTATTATTATCTCTTCTGTTAATGCTATACCTACTTCTCCATTATCCCCACTTCCTCATGTGCATCTGTTTCCTTGGTACAAGTCTTACAACACCAGGTTAAAGTCCAACAGGTTTGTTTCGATGTCACTAGCTTTCGGAGCGCTGCTCCTTCCTCGGGTGAATGAAGAGGTCTGTTCCAGAAACACATATATAGACAAATTCAAAGGTGCCAAACAATGCTTGGAATGCGAGCATTAGCAGGTGATTAAATCTTTACAGATCCAGAGATGGGGTAACCCCAGGTTAAAGAGGTGTGAATTGCATCAAGCCAGGACAGTTGGTAGGATTTTGCAGGCCAGATGGTGGGGGATGAATGTAATGCGACATGAATCCCAGGTCCCGGTTGAGGCCGCACTCATGTGTGCGGAACTTGGCTATAAGTTTCTGCTCGGCGATTCTGCGATGTCGCGGGTCCTGAAGGCCGCCTTGGAGAACGCTTACCCGGAGATCAGAGGCTGAATGCCCTTGACTGCTGAAGTGTTCCCCGACTGGAAGGGAACATTCCTGCCTGGTGATTGTCGCGCAATGTCCGTTCATTCGTTGTCGCAGCGTCTGCATGGTCTCGCCAATGTACCACGCTTCGGGACCAAGCAGTACATTTCCACAAGCCTGTGTTAGTTTCTTTAGTCTGTTATTCATTTAATACATTTAGTAATCCAAATATTCTCTTTCTCTCAAGATAATTGTTAAACCCCACCGATTGTTTTAGTATGGCTCTGTCAGCGGAGTTTGGTGTTTTTTGTACTTTGGGCGGCATACCGCACAGGCAGAAAGGGAGCGAAGTTTGGCATCAACGTCGGAGATGAGTGCAGCTGAGGTTCTGGCCCCACGTGCCTACTGTGATTGACGGCAGAACTTGCCTGAGGGGCGGCAAGAAGACGTCATCACGCGGGGTGGGCGGGGCACCCAGAAGGCGCCAGCACCAGGGGTAGGCGGGGCCTCCAGAGGTCGTCATCACGATGGGCGGGGCGGGGTTTCCAGATTACGTCGGCGCGCTGGCGGGGCGGGGTCGGCGCAATGACGTCGGCGCGCTGGCGGGGCGGGGTTGGCGGGGCGGGGTCGGCGCAATGACGTCGGCAGGGTGGCTCCTGTGCGCGGAGAAGGCGACGGCAGCTGGAAGGGGGCAACATGTACCCGAGGCACAGGTGGGTGCGGCTTCAGTAGCGGGTCGGATGGCGGGGTTTCTCTTGCGGGCAGTCTTCCGCCTGCTCACGGGTGAGGTGGGGGTGGGTGATTCTGGCTGCTGTGCCCAGGACTTTTGGGGGTCCGAGTTTCGTGCAGGGCAGGGCCAGAAATATGTGACTCCACCCCACCATATGTTCAGACACTATTTAAAGCTGCTTGTTGCACTTTTTCAGATGATCAAAGTGTGTGTGAGATCTGTTTATTGTGCTGACTACATTTGTGGTCAGAGACCCTTTTAAATTAATTTTAGAAGGCTAAAATCTCTGCTGCACTGTTCTGCAGTCTTTCACGATTTAAATAATGCTCGGCTCCTTTATTATTCCTACCAAAGTGCATAACTTTACATTTTCCTGCATTATAGTCCATCTGCCAAGTTTTTTGTCCACTCACCTAACCGGTGGACGAAGAAGTCTTACAACACCAGGTTAAAGTCCAATAGGTTTGTTTGGAATCACTAGCTTTCGGAGTGTAGCTCCTTCATCAGGTGAGTGAAGAGGTAGGTTACACAAAAACATATATAGTCTAAGCCAACGATGCAAGATGATACTTTGAATGTGAGTCTTTGCAGGTAATTAAGTCTTTACTGGTCCAGACGATGCGACTGGAGAGCGGGATAATCACAGGTTAAAGAGGTGTGAATTGTCACGGTTGGTAGGATTTTCCAAACCTAGGCCAGATGGTGGGGGGTTCAATGTAGTGAGACATGAATCCACGGTCCAGAGTCGACAGATGGATATAGACTAGTTAGGTGAGTGAACAAAAACTTGGCAGATGGAATATAATGCAGGAAAATGAGAACATAGAACATACAGTGCAGAAGGAGGCCATTTGGCCCATCGAGTCTACACCGACCCACTTAAGCCCTCACTTCCACCCTATCCCTGTAACTCAATAACCCCTCCTAACCTTTTTTTTGGACACTAAGGGCAATTTAGCATGGCCAATCCACCTAACCACATCTTTGGACTGTGGGAAGAAATTGGAGCACCTAGATTAAACCCGCGCAGACACTGGGAGAACGTGCAGACTCTGCACAGACAGTGACCCAGCAGGGAATCGAGCCTGGGACCCTGGTGCTGTGAAGCCACAGTGCTAACCACTATGTTACTGTGCTGCCCCTAGTTTGACACAAGCTTGCCACTCCCACATTGATTCTGTATACACCTCCTGCTGCCTCAGGAAGGCAGACAGCATTATCAGAGACACCTCCCACCCAGGCATTGCCTTCTTCCAGACCCTTCCATCAGGCAGAAGGTACAGAAGTCTGAAGACCCGCACACCCATACATAGGAACAGCTTCTTCCCCACATCTACAAGACTCCTCAATGACTCAACCTCGGACTGATCTGTAAGGAGGTGAATATTATTGAAATGGAGAAAGTATGCAGAAAAATGCAGCACAGAAGGATTTGGGAGCTCCGTGCATAAATCACAAAAAGCTAGCATGCCTGAACTGTATGCAGAACAATACTTTTCATTGTATCTCGGTACATGTGACAATAAATTTAAATTTTCATTTTGATTTAAGAGCTACAATCACTCAAATCCAGGTACCTTAATCAAGCATTATTCACAACCACCTTAAAATGTTAATTCCTTGAGGACTTCCGGTGACGACCATGGAGTGACTCTTGCTCTCGGTGGAATTTCCTGGTCCGTTCCCACCTGATTTTTGGGGTGTTGGCTGGTGTGAGGTCATGAGCACTGAGGAATTGAAGAACTCCCATCGGTGGGGCCGTTTTATGGCTTGCCAGATGAGTGTAACAAGTAAGGGACAGCAGCTTGAGCGAGTTCATTTGAGGTGCGGCACAAGAAACGATGGCAGAGGGTGCTGGGGTGTTGATGCCCGCCCAGTGGTCTACCGAACAGCTTGTGGACGTTTTGAATGAGAAGTTTCAGAGGCAGGAGGCCTCGGAAGACCTGGCAAAGGTGACGGAGCCGCTTAGGGTGACTATCGAGAGAATGGATCAGAGGCTGGAGGTGCAGGGTCTGGCACTGTTGGTGGGGAATCATGAAGACCAGCTGACCTTGCTGGAGGCATAGATGGTGCTCGTGGCAGATAGCCATAAAGAGTTTGAAGGAGAAGGTGGAGGATGTCGAGATCCATTCCAAGAGGCAAAATCTCCAGATCTTGAGGCTTCCTAAGGGGGATCGAGGGAGTGCAGGTCGCAAATGTGGCGAGCATGTTTGAGAAGTTGGTGAGAGGGCGGGTCTTTGATTGTTTCTCTTCCCCCCCCCCCCCCCAAAAAAAAGCTGGATAGAATGCACATGGCACTGAGGAGAAGGCTAAAGGTTGGGAAGTCGCCGAAGGCGATGGTGGTGCGGCTGCATCGTTTTCTTGTTAAGGAGAAGATATTCAAGTGGGCGAAGGAAACAAAGAAGTGCACCTGGGAAGGAAATGTGCTGAGGATCTATCAGGAACTGGGTGCAGAGTTGGCCAAGCGGCGGGCCGATTATAATCGGATCAAGGCTGCCCTTTACAATGAAGGACTAAAGTTTGAGGTGTTGTATCCTGCTCGTCTGTGGGTCACACACCAGAATCGAGAAATTAAATTTGACACACAGGAGGAGGCGACTGAATTTGAGAGACCTGGGAGGTGTGTGAGAACACTAAACTTGGAGATGCTAAAGTGGGGAATGTGGGTTTACACAATGAACGGATTGTTGTATTTAATGAATATGGGTGCGGAGTGGGTGAGTGAGTTCTTTGTTTTATTTTACTGGTTTGGGTGATTTACGGGTGAAGGGCATTTGGGGGAAGGGAAGTAGGCAGAGGCCTCGGCGTTGGGGGGGGGGGGCACCATGCTAGCTGGTTGGCTAGTTAATGGGAGTGAAGGGGAGGTCAACCTGTGGGGGGGGGAAGGATTAAAATTTTCTTTGTCTTTGTTTATGCTGATATAAGGGATTGGAGTTGGTGTAGCGCAGTTGCTTAAGAGGAGATTGTGGGAGGGCCTGAGGTTGAGCGAGGCATGGACCAGGGGAGCTGGCTAAAGTGGGGTTAGGAGCCCCCCCTATCTGGTTGATTACATGGAACATACGGGGTTTAAATGGCCCGGTCAGAAGGTTGCCTGTTTTCGCACATTTAAGTAGTTTGTTCAGCAGATGCAAATGAGGCTGAGGAAGGGCTGGGTGGGATAGGTGTTCCACTCGGGGTTGGATGTGAAGATGAAGGCGGTGGCCTTTGAGATCGGCCATATTGGAACCGATCCTGGGGGTAGGTTTGTGATGGATGGCTGGAAGCTAGAGGGGATGCCTGTGGTGCTCCTGACTGTATATGCCCCAAATTGGAATGATGTGGATTTTTTGAGGCAGGTTCTGGGTGAGCGATTTGGCACAGTTCCTGCGTTTGGAAAAAATTAAGTTCACCAAACGAGGGGAAGAGAAGGGGTTCACCTTGAGATGGAAGCTGTTCATTGACTTCTTTAAAGAGCATTGAGTCGTAAGCGGTTGCTGTGGGGGGTGGTTGTTTTTTTTTATTAGGAGGGGATAAGTTCTTAAAAGGGAGGCGGCTATAGGGATGGCAGCACAATGAGGGGGGGGGGGGGGTTTGTTACCTGTTGCCGTGGTTGGCTTTTGTATTTTTGTGATTATGTATTTCTTATAATTCCTTCAATGAAATGTTTTTCAAAAAAAATGTTCATTCCTTGTCATCGGCATATTCATTCAAATACCACATTTTACTACTTTTTTCCCCTAAATTTTAGAGTACCCAATTCATTTTTCCAATTAAGGGGCAATTTAGTGTGGCCAATCCACCTACCCTGCACATCTTTGGGTTGTGGGGGTGAAACCCACGCAGGCACGGGGAGAATGTGCAAACTCCACATGGACAGTGACCCAGAGCTGCAATCGAACCTGGGACTTCAGTATTGTGAGGCAGCAGGGCTAACCCACTGTGCCACCATGCTGCCCTATACATTTTACTACTTAACAATCCCAAGTTGTACACATTAGGGCCTACATTTTACACAGATGGAGAGGCTCTCTATCTTAGCTGCAGAGGCACAAATCCTAATGTCACCCCCAAATTCAACAGCTGTCATTTGTGAGGGGAGCGGGTTCGAAATAGCATATCTGTGGTTCATGGAGGCAACTGCACATGTCAACGAACAACTGGGTTCAGATTGATCTGACTTTCACCAGCGTGATGTCCTTAACACAGGTTGTACACTTTAGGCCTGAATGGTGATCTTTGGAAAGATAGGGCACCTTATTGGAGAGGTAATGCACCCTTTTGAGTATAGCCCCAGGACACCTTTGGGAACAGTCAGGTGCCCTCTGGGATATGTAAAAGTGGACATGAATGTGCATAAACTCATGGGAGCTGTGGGTGGGAGTTATGAGGGAATTAAAATCACCTGCCATTCAAATATTTGAAAAAAACTGCAGTGTTAAAAAGAACGTGCTATTTCACTTTGTCCGTTGAAATAAGCCTGAAGATTAGCATTATAACGTTAGTGCTGTGTCTGATTTCACAACCCATCATTGCCACAGTGGGTACCTGTCAGTTCAATTTTATTGTCAGCTCCAAGTGGTTATAAAGCCATTGAAAGTGGGATGACAATCCCTTTTAAAAACAATCATTTGTATTCAAAGGAAGTTAAATGTGCCAAATGAGTTTTTGTCAACCAGCTTTTCTTTTTGAAATACTGAATTCATCAATAAATTAATTCATGCAATCACAGCTTGAGGTCTACCCATGGTGGTTGTTGGCTGAGTTGGCTTGGACAGTCTAAGGGCAATGAGTGGCATGGGAGTGTGCAGGACTGTGGGGTGAGTAGAGGGGCATGAGGTAGCATAGGGGGCCTGAGTGACAATGAAGGTTGGGGGAATTGTAGTGACCTGGATAGGGCATGGGGAGTTTGTGGGAGGTGATGGTGAGCGGACTGCTTTTCGTTCTATTCTATTTTTACATAGCTTTGACAAAGTGCCAGAGCGCTGAGAGTGGCCTTTCTCGCAGTCAGACTCCCCGCCCACACACCACCTTTCCAAGGCCAGTGGCTGTGACTCCCATTTTCACTCATTACCCAATAGAATGAAAATCCAAATTTATGGGACATTTTCTCCTGGGTCTGGTTTGAGGAGCTGGTATTGTCCCAACTCTGCACTCCCAAACCAGGAGTGGAAATTCAGGCTATTGAATTCAAGCGTAGTTTAAATTGTCCATTGTCAGAAAATCATTTTTGATTATTTGATTTAACACTTTGTCCATTTGATTTTAGTTTTCGAACCTACAATCAGAAGAACACAATAGTGGAAAAACAATAGGGAAAGTATTTAGCAAATAAATCAGCATGTGCTGAGAGAAAATAAAATAAACAAAATGCTTAACATTTTTGTTCATAGCAACAACCAGATTAGAAAGGTTTAATCAGTTTTTAGTTCTGTAAACAGTAAAACAAAAACAAAAAGTCACTGATACGAATAGTCTGTAGGCCACCAAATAGTAACATGGTGGGGCAGGCAATAAACAAAGAAATAACTGATGCATGTAGAAATGGTACAGCAGTTATGGGGGATTTTAATCTACATGTCGATTAGTTTAACCAGGTCGGTCAAGGCAGCCTTGAGGAGGAGTTTATAGAATGTATCCGCGATAGTTTCCTAGAACAGTATGTAATGGAACCTACGAGGGAACAAGCGGCCCTAGATCTGGTCCTGTGTAATGAGACAGGATTGATTCAGGATCTCATAGTTAGGGATCCTCTCGGAAGGAGCGATCACAATATGGTGGAATTTAAAATACAGATGGAGGGTGAGAAGGTAAAATCAAGCACTAGTGTTTTGTGCTTAAACAAAGGAGATTACAATGGGATGAGAGAAGAACTAGCGAAGGAAGACTGGGAGCAAAGACTTTATAGTGAAACAGTTGAGGACCAGTGGAGAACCTTCCAAGTGATTTTTCACAGTGCTCAGCAAAGGTTTATACCAACAAAAAGGAAGGACGGTAAAAAGAGGGAAGATCAACCGTGGATATCTAAGGAAATAAGGGAGAGTATCAAATTGAAGGAAAAAACATACAAAGTAGCAAAGATCAGTGGGAGACTAGAGGACTGGGAAATCTTTAGGGGGCAACAGAAAGCTACTAAAAAAGCTATAAAGAAGAGCAAGATAGATTATGAGAGTAAACTTGCTCAGAATATAAAAACAGATAGTAAAAGTTTCTACAAATATATAAAACAAAAAAGAGTGGCCAAGGTAAATATTGGTCCTTTAGAGGATGAGAAGGGAGATTTAATAATGGGAGATGAGGAAATGGCTGAGGAACTGAACAGGTTTTTTGGGTCGGTCTTCACAGTGGAAGACACAAATAACATGCCAGTGACTGATGGAAATGAGGCTATGACAGGTGAGGACCAAGGAGATAGTGATGGGCAAGCTAATGGGGCTAAAGGTAGACAAGTCTCCTGGACCTGATGGAACGCATCCCAGAGTGCTAAAAGAGATGGCTAGGAAAATTGCAAATGCACTAGTGATAATTTACCAACATTCACTAGACTCTGGGGTGGTCCCGGCGGATTGGAAATTAGCAACAGTGACATCACTGTTTAAAAAAAGGAGGCAGGCAGAAAGCGGGTAATTATAGGCCAGTGAGCTTAACTTCGGTAGTAGGGAAGATGCTGGAATCTAAATCAAGGAAGAAATAGCGAGGCATCTGGATGGAAATTGTCCCATTGGGCAGACGCAGCATGGGTTCATAAAGGGCAGGTCGTGCCTAACTAATTTAGTGGAATTTTTTGAGGACATTAACAGTGCGGTAGATAACGGGGAGCCAATGAACATAGAACATAGAACATACAGTGCAGAAGGAAGCCATTCGGCCCATTGAGTCTGCACCGACCCACTTAAGCCCTCACTTCCCCCTATCCCCGTAACCCCTCCTAACCTTTTTGGTCACTAAGGGCAATTTATCATGGCCAATCCACCTAACCTGCACGTCTTTGGACTGTGGGAGGAAACCGGAGCACCCGGAGGAAACCCACGCAGACACGGGGAGAACGTGCAGACTCCACACAGACAGTGACCCAGCGGGGAATCGAACCTGGGACCCTGGCGCTGTGAAGCCACAGTGCTATCCACTTGTGCTACCGTGCTGCCCCTATGCTACCGTGCTGCCCCAAATGGATGTGGTATATCTGGATTTCCAGAAAGCCTTTGACAAGGTGCCACACAAAAGGTTACTGCATAAGATAAAGATGCATGGCATTAAGGGGAAAGTAGTAGCATGGATAGAGGATTGGTTAATTAATAGAAAGCAAAGAGTGGGGATTAATGGGTATTTTGCTGGTTGGCAATCAGTAGCTAGTGGTGTCCCTCAGGGATCAGTGTTGGGCCCACAACTGTTCACAATTTACATAAATGATTTGGAGTTGGGGACCAAGGGCAATGTGTCCAAGTTTGCAGACGACACTAAGATAAGTGGTAAAGCAAAAAATGCAGAGGATACTGGAAGTCTGCAGAGGGATTTGGATAGGCTAACTGAATGTGCTAGGGTCTGGCAGATGGAATACAATGTTGACAAATGTGAGATTATCCATTTTGGTAGGAATAACAGCAAAAGGGATTATTATTTAAATGATAAAATATTAAAACATGCTGCTGTGCAGAGAGACCTGGGTGTGCTAGTGCATGAGTCGCAAAAAGTTGGTTTACAGGTGATTAAGAAGGCAAATGGAAATTTGTTCTTCATTGCTAGAGGGATGGAGTTTAAGACTAAGGAGGTTATGCTGCAATTGTATAAGGTGTTAGTGAGGCCACACCTGGAGAATTGTGTTGAGTTTTGGTCTCCTTACTTGAGAAAGGACGTACTGGCACTGGAGGGTGTGCAGAGGAGATTCACTAGGTTAATCCCAGAGCTGAAGGGGTTGGATTATGAGGAGAGGTTGAGTAGACTGGGACTGTACTCGTTGGAATTTAGAAGGAAGAGGGGGGATCTTATAGAAACATATAAGATTGGACTTCCGGGTGCGGCTATGCAGAGCTAGGTCGCATATTCGGTAGCTCCCGCTTGGAACGGACTTTTGGGCTCTTTTACAGGGCCCCGACGGCATTTGTTTGACATTTCCCGGTGTGGCAAGAAGACTGCAGCATTCCCCTGACAGTGTCCCCCAGGAATGTTTTGTCTTTTGGCTGCCAGATCCGGCAGAAACAGTAAAGGATTTGGTTTTGGCTGCAGGTTTAGACCAGGGCCTCTTCCAGCATGCAGGCGGGGGAAGGGCAAGCTTAAAGCTGCAATCTGACTTGACTCTATCAAAGGTGAATTCTAGCAGCAGAGGGAACAACTGTGAAAGGATCTACCAGGGCCATTGAAGAAGCAGGGACGAGGCTTCCGGTGGCGGCCATGGAGGAGTAGGTCGCGTATTCGGCAGCTCCCGTCTGGAACTGACTCTCAGACCTTTTTCAGGAGTTTTTAAATGGACCAGAAGTGTAACGGCCAAAGGAGCGGCACTGGGCCAACGGGAGAAGCGAGGGAAAGAAAACAAAATGGCGGCGGCCAGGGACAAAGGGGAGCTGCAGGAGTTCATCAAGCGCTGCTTTGAGGAGCAGCGCGAGGAGATGCGCCAGGAGATGTTGGCGCCTATGCTTTCGGCAATTGAAGGACTCGGGATCACCCAGAAGGTCCACGAAGCTAAGATCCAGGAGGTACAGAAAAGAGTCAGTCAGAATGAGGACGAGCTCGTGGGCCTGGCGGTGAGAGTGGAGCAGAATGAGGCGCTACACAAGAGGTGGGCGGGAAGACTCGAAGACCTGGAGAACAGGTCAAGGAGAAAGAATCTGCGAATCCTGGGTCTCCCTGAGGGAGTGGAGGGGGCTGATGCCGGGGCATACGCGAGCACGATGCTCGAGGCGATGATGGGCACCAAGGCCCCTTCGAGGCCGCTGGAGTTGGACGGGGCACATCGGGTGCTGGCGAAGAACCCCAGGCAAATGAGCCGCCAAGGGCGATGGTGGTGAGGCTCCACCGGTTCACGGACAGAGAGAGGGTCCTGAGATGGGCCAAGTAGGAGCGGAGCAGTAAGTGGGACAATGCAGAGATCCGAATATACCCGGACTGGAGCACGGAGGTTGCAAAGCGGAGAGCGGGTTTCAACCGGGCCAAAGCGGTGTTGTACCGGAAAGAAGTGAAATTCGGAATGCTGCAGCCAGCGCGACTGTGGGTCACATACAAGGGCCAACACTATCACTTCGAAACGCCTGAAGAGGCGTGGACCTTCGTGCAAGCCGAAAAGTTGGACCCTAACTGAGGGTTTGTGAGGGTGGGGGGGGATGTTTGAGGTTTGATGTGTGATGGTTGTTGTATATAGGGGGTCAATCACGCGCAGGAAATGTTACGTGGGCTGGGGGAGAGAGACAAGGCCGCGACAGGAGCTGCGCCAGAGGGGGCGGAGCGGGCTTTGGAAAGCGCGGGGTGTTTTCCCACGCGCGGGAAGGGGAACGAAGGAATGCATATGGATTGCAAGACTCCCACGCGGGGAGGTCAATGGGACAGCGGGGGAGGCCGGGGTCAGCAGGCGTCAACTGACTTACGGGAGTGACATGGGGGAGCAAAAAAGCTAGACAGGGGTCTAGAGGGGGGGAAGGGGGGGGTGGGGGAAGGGTTGCTGCTGCACTGGGCGAAAGGGAATGGGACACAGAAGAGGTGGTCGGGACGGGGATCCCCCCTCTGGGGGACTGGAGGGTGAGGGAGGCATGGACACGGGACTGGCCCAGAAAAGGAGATGGCTAGTCGGCGGGGCGTGGGGGGGGGGGGGGGTGAGAGCCCCTCCAATCCGGCTGATGACGTGGAATGTGAGGGGCCTGAATGGGCCGGTGAAGAGGGCTCGAATGTTCGCGCACTTAAAGGGACTGAAGGCGGACGTGGCCATGCTCCAAGAGACACACCTGAAGGTGGCGGACCAGGTCAGGCTAAGAAAGGGATGGGTAGGACAGGTATTCCACCTGGGACTGGAATCGAAGAATAGAGGGGTGGCAATATTGGTGGGAAAGCGGGTGCCATTTGAGGCCAAGACTATTGTAGCGGACAATGGAGGGCGATATGTAATGGTGAGCGGTAGGCTGCAAGGGATGTGGGTGGTGTTGGTAAACGTATACGCCCCGAACTGGGATGATGCAGGATTCATGAAGCGCATGTTGGGGCGCATTCCGGACCTGGAGATAGGAGGCCTGATAATGGGAGGGGACTTCAATACAGTGTTGGATCCAGCACTAGAACGCTCCAAATCAAGGACTAGAAAGAGGCCGGCGGCGGCCAAGGTACTTAGGGGGTTTATGGATCAGATGGGGGGAGTGGACCCATGGCGGTTTGCAAAGCCGCAGGCCAGGGAATTTTCTTTCTTCTCCCATGTACACAAAGCCTACTCCCGGATAGATTTCTTTGTTCTGGGTAGGGCGCTCATCCCGAGGGTGGAGGGGATGGAGTATTCGACTATAGCCGTTTCGGACCATGCCCCACACTGGGTGGAACTGGAGCTGGGAGAGGAGAGGGACCAACGCCCGTTGTGGCGGCTGGATGTGGGACTGCTGGCGGACGAGGTGGTGTGTGGGAAGGTGAGGGGGTGTATCGAAAGGTACTTGGAGGCCAACGACAACGGAGAGGTACGGGTGGGGGTGGTATGGGAGGCGGTGATCAGGGGAGAGCTAATTTCGATTAGGGCTCATAGGGAGAAGACAGAGGGTATGGAAAGGGAGAGGTTAGTGGGGGAGATTTTGAGAGTGGACAGGAGATACGCAGAGGCCCCGGAGGAAAGATTACTTGGGGAAAGACGACGCCTCCAGACGGAGTTTGACCTGTTGACCACAGGGAAGGCGGAGGCACAGTGGAGGAAAGCGCAGGGGGCGACCTACGAGTATGGGGAAAAGGCTAGTCGGATGCTGGCACACCAGCTCCGTAAGAGGATGGCAGCGAGGGAAATAGGGGGAGTCAAAGATGGAAGGGGAGCCACGGTTCGGAGTGCGACGAAAATAAACGAGGTATTCAAGGCCTTTTATGAAGAGCTGTACAGATCCCAGCCCCCAGCGGGGGAAGAGGGGATGAGACGATTCCTAGATCAGCTGAGATTCCCGAGGGTGGAGGAGCAAGAGGTGGCTGGTTTGGGGGCACCAATTGCGTTGGAGGAGCTGAGCAAGGGTTTGGGGAGCATGCAGGCGGGGAAGGCCCCGGGACTGGACGGATTCCCGGTGGAGTTCTACAGGAAGTACGCAGACCTGTTGGCCCCGCTACTGGTGAGGACCTTTAATGAGGCAAGAGGGGAGGGGACCCTGCCCCCGACAATGTCGGAAGCGACAATTTCTTTGATCCTAAAGCGGGACAAGGACCCACTGCAATGTGGATCGTACAGGCCGATCTCGCTCCTCAATGTGGATGCAAAGTTGCTGGCAAAAGTGCTGGCCACGAGGATCGAGGACTGTGTCCCGGAGGTAATCCACGAGGACCAGACTGGATTTGCAAAGGGCAGGCAACTAAACACCAATGTGCGGAGCTCTTAAACGTGTTAATGATGCCATCGGAGGAGGGAGAGGCGGAGATAGTGGCAGCTATGGACGCGGAGAAGGCCTTTGACCGAGTAGAGTGGGAGTACCTCTGGAAGGTGCTGCACAGGTTTGGGGTCGGGGTAGGGTTTATCAATTGGGTTAAGCTCCTTTACAGAGCCCCGATGGCAAGTGTAGTGACGAACCGGCGGAGGTCGGAGTACTTTCGACTGCACCGAGGGATGAGGCAGTGGTGCCCCCTGTCCCCCCTATTCGCATTGGCGATCGAACCATTGGCCATGTCATTGAGGGAGTCTAATAAATGAAAGGGGGTGGTCCGAGGGGGAGAAGAGCATTGGGTGTCGCTATATGCGGATGACCTGTTGCTGTACGTGGCGGATCCAATGGAGGGGATGGTGGAGGTCATGCAGACTCTAAGGGAGTTTGGGGAGTTTTCGGGCTATAAGCTCAATGTAGGGAAGAGTGAGCTCTTTGTATTACAGGTGGGGGACCAAGAAAGAGGGATAGGGGACCTACCGCTGAGGAGGGCGGAGGGGAGCTTTCGGTATCTGGGGATCCAGATAGCCAGGAGTTGGGGGACCCTACATAAACTGAATCTGACGAGGTTGGTGGAGCAAATGGAGGAGGATTTCAAAAGATGGGACATGTTACCGCTCTCGCTAGCGGGTAGAGTGCAGTCGGTCAAAATGGTGGTCCTTCCGAGGTTTCAGTTTGTGTTTCAGTGCCTTCCCATCGTGATCACTAAGGCCTTTTTTAAGAGAGTAGGCAGGAGTATTATGGGGTTTGTGTGGGCGAGTAAGACCCCGAGAGTAAGGAGAGGGTTCCTGGAACGCAGTAGGGACCGAGGAGGGTTGGCGCTGCCAAACCTGGGGAGCTACTACTGGGCAGCAAATGTGGCGATGATCCGCAAGTGGGTTATGGAGGGAGAGGGGGCGGCATGGAAGAGGATGGAGATGGCGTCCTGTAAAGGAACGAGCCTGGGGGCGTTGGTGGCGGCACTGCTGCCGCTCTCGCCGACAAAGTAAACCACGAGCCCGGTGGTGGCGGCAACGCTAAGGATCCGGGACCAGTGGAGACGGCACCGGGGTGCAATGGGAGCATCGGTGTGGTCCCCGATCAGGGGTAACCACCGGTTTGTCCTGGGGAAGATGGACGGGGGGTTCCAGAGCTGGCATCGGGAGGGGATTGGAAGAATGGGGGACCTGTTCATCGACGGGACGTTTGCGAGCCTAGGGGCACTGGAGGAGAAGTTCGAGTTACCCCCGGGAAATGCCTTTAGATATATGCAGGTGAGGGCTTTTGTGAGGCGACAGGTGAGGGAATTCCCGTTGCTCCCGGCACAAGAAGTTCAAGATAGGGTGATCTCGGGTGTATGGGTCGGGGAGGGCAAGGTGTCGGAAATACACCAGGAGTTGAAAGAAGAGGGGGAAGCGCTGGTAGAAGAGTTGAAGGGTAAATGGGAGGACGAGCTGGGGGAGGAGATCGAGGAAGGTCTGTGGGCTGATGCCCTAGGTAGGGTTAATTCCTCCTCCTCGTGTGCCAGGCTCAGCCTGATACAATTTAAGGTGGTCCACAGAGCGCACTTGACGGGGGCGAGGTTGAGTAGGTTCTTTGGGGTAGAGGACAGATGTGGAAGGTGCTCAGGGAGCCCGGCGAACCATGTCCATATGTTTTGCTCATGCCCGGCACTGGAGGGGTTCTGGAGAGGAGTGGCGGGAGCAATATCTCAGGTGGTGAAAGTCCGGGTCAAGCCAAGCTGGGGGCTAGCAATATTTGGAGGAGTGGACGAACCGGGAGTGCAGGAGGCGAATGAGGCCGGCATTCTGGCCTTTGCGTCCCTAGTAGCCCGGCGAAGGATCTTGCTAATGTGGAAGGAGGCGAAGCCCCCCAGCCTGGAGGCCTGGATAAATGATATGGCTGGGTTCATAAAGTTGGAGAGGATTAAGTTCGCCTTGAGAGGGTCTGCGCAGGGCTTTTACAGGCGGTGGCAACCGTTCCTAGACTATCTCGCGGAGCGTTAGAGGAAGGTCGGCCAGCAGCAGCAGCAACCTCGGGGGGGGGGGGGGGGGGGGGGCTGGGGGCTGGAGGGGACGTCCTGGGAGGGGGGGGGGGGAGAGGGGGGACTGCCTGGGAGGGTGGATGAGCAAGAGATAACATGAAGGGTTGGGGAAACTGGCATGTACGGGTGAGGGCCAGTGTGCAAAGCTGTGTAAATATATCATTTTGCCATGTATATATCTTGCTATGCGCAATTTCTCGTTTTTTTTTTTGTTACGGGGGGGTGTTATTGTTTGTAAGGGAGAAAAATTGTGTTTAAAAACTTTAATAAATATATTTTTTAAAAAAGAAACATATAAGATTATGAAGGGAATAGATAGGATAGATGCGGGCAGGTTGTTTCCACTGGCGGTTGACAGCAGAAGTAGGGGGCATAGCCTCAAAATAAGGGGAAGTAGATTTAGGACTGAGTTTAGGAGGAACTTCTTCACCCAAAGGGTTGTGAATCTATGGAATTCCTTGCCCAGTGAAGCAGTAGAGGCTCTTTCATTAAATGTTTTTAAGATAAAGATAGATAGTTTTTTGAAGTATAAAGGGATTAAGGGTTATGGTGTTCAGACCGGAAAGTGGAGCTGAGTCCACAAAAGATCAGCCATGATCTCATTGAATGGTGGAGCAGGCTCGAGGGGCCAGATGGCCTACTCCTGCTCCTAGTTCTTATGTTCTTGTGTAAAATTGGCGGTTGTGAACGCCACAGAACTCTGTGGAAGCCATATTAGTGAATATATTTCAGAAGGAAATAGATTTTCTCGACTCTGCAGGTGTCTCGGTATATGGGGAGAGCATGGGAGTGTGGTGTTGAGATAGGGGATCAATCATGATCATATTGAATAGTTGAGCAGGCTCGAAGGGCCAAAAGGCCTACTCCTATTTTCCATGCTTAAAGCAGAACATGAAAATGAATGAAATGAAAATCACTTATTGTCACAAGTAGGCTTCAAATGAAGTTACTGTGAAAAGCCCCGAGTCGCCACATTCCGGCGCCTGTTCGGGGAGGCTGGTACGGGCTGGTACATATATGCTTTAGAGAAGAAATTCTGGTATTCTCTTACTTGCATCCTGCTTTCCTTAGACATTTAAATATGCTCCACTCGTATCTAACAAAGGAATTTCTACTGAATCACCTTGTGTTGCAAATGGCCTCATTTTACAGAAATTATAAATTTCCTGTTGGAACAAAATCCTGTTTCATACAGGTCCCAATTGTGTGACACCATGTGCCCTTACTGTCGCCAATTGTGAGAGAAATTGAATGCAACATCAAGTTTGGGTGTGACAAAATCTGCTTGTGTTTGACCAAGTTCAGATGCAAGCAATGTTTTTGAGCAGTGACGTACAGAAAAACAAATGTAATTACTCCAATTTTCCCTGGGTAAAGATCTCTCTGACCTCAACTCCGCAAATTGTCAAGCAAAGCTCCAAATCTTTTTTTAGCGTGGCCAATTCACCTACCCTGCACATATTTTGGTAGTGAGGGTAAGACCAATGCAGACGGGGAGAATGTGCAAACTCTACACGGGCAGTGATCCGGGTCCAGGGTCGAACCCGGGTCCTTGATGCTATGAGATAGCAGTGCTAACCGCTGCACCACCGTGCTGTCCCAAAGGTTCCCCGAGACCCTAACAACATCTTTCCTTGATTCATTATGAAATGTAAAATGTTATTGGGAACAAGATTGTCAATATCTGATTGCTTCAAAATAGCAGATGAAACTTGTTCGTCACCTGGAATGTAATCAATATCCAGAGATCTTATCCAGAGTCTCACTTCCAACTTCAAGATTGCCTTGGGTGTCTCATTGTTTTAAAAAAGACCACAGAAATAAATTCATAGCCATGAATCATGCATTCTGCAACTTACATCTTGCACCTCAGCAGAGGCGAGACAGCAATGCCAGTTAAGTTATACCCTGACACATTAAGCCTTGAGTATCCAGGGAACAAAGACATTTAAGCAGCTGCAGTACAAATCTAAAGGCACTAATAAGTAAAAGAAAGCTAAAACTTTAAGCAAATGGACGAACTATGATGGGAGACTGAGTACATTGGGCTTATATTCTCTGGAATTTAGAAGGATGAGAGGCGACCACATTGAAACGTACAAAATTCTGAAGGGAAACAAAATGTATCCTGAAGGGGGTTGATAGGGTGGATCCACTGTTTCCACTGGCCAGGGAATCTAAAACACAGGGTCACAGTCTCAGGATAAGGGGACGATCATTTAGGACTAAGATGAGAAGTTTCTTCACTCATAGATTTGCCAATCTTTGGAATTCGTGACCCCAGAGTGTTGTGATCCATTGTTGAATATATTTAAGGCTGAGATAGACAGATCTTTGGTGTCTCAGTGAATCATGGGATATTGGGAGTGGGCGGGAAAATAGAGTTGAAACCTAAGATCACCCATGATCGGACTGAATGGTGGAATGGGCTCGGTGGGCCGAATGGTCTACTCCTCCAATTTCTTAAATTTTCGTATGAGGTTAAATAAATCTTAACCTTACACATATATGCATATACCACTAGGGACCTTAAAAACACCAATTGCTATGTATACCAGGAAATTACAGTTTACCTCCATATAACCCGAAGATAATGAAATGTCTCGAGGTGTTTAACAATCCGATACAAACTTAACTGAGCCAAAGATGGCAATATTAAGAGTGATGACCAAAGATTTTTGGTCAAAGAGGTGTTTTTAAGGAGCACCTTAAAATAGGAGAGAGAGATTAAAACCTCATTTGTTTTCTTTTAAAATCGCAAAATTATGTTTTTTTTCTTTCAAAAGGTATCGGATCCTCTCCAATATTTCTTCCGTTCTCGTCAGGTCATTTTCCTCTCTATCTGGGAGTCTCAATCCAGCGGGATGTTCTCCAGATCTGGCTGAAGGTATTGAGCTAGTGATCTTATTGTGGCTACCAGTGAGCTTTTCTATAATGCAAATAATGAAATGTTCCATTGTCTTGTGCAATAAATATTAATGTATTTCCCTTTTCAGTCATTTAAAAAAAAAAATCTATTTATTCTCATTTTCCACTGTTTCATCAAATATGCACCCAACGAAAGACAACCGACAACCAACAATAACAAATACATTGACAATCCCCCAACCAGCAACCCCTTCAACATACAAACCCAAACTACCCCCTCCCCCACATCCCAAATACAAATCAAGAAAGACCAAAAAGAGAATCCACGGTCATCCCATACATGCTAAACAATACACTCAATCCCCTACCTCCCAATAATGTTCAATGGCATCCAATTCTTGAAGTGCATGACAAACAATGCCCATGAATTGTAGAACTCATCCATCCTCCCCCTCAACTCAAACTTCACCACCTCGAGCGCCAAAAATTCCAGCAGGCCCCCCACCACGACGAGGCACAGGGCAGAGACGCTGAACTCCACCCCAACAGGACCCGCTTTCGGGCAATCAGCGAGGCGAAGGCTAAGGCATCTGCCCCCGCATCTTCTTGGAGCTCAGGCTAGTCCGACACCCCAAATATGGCTTCTGGAGGCCTGAACCACACATGCACCACCCCTGAGATGACCTGAAAGACCTCTCGCCAATACCCGTCCAGTTTCGGACAGGACCAAAACATGTGAATATGGTTTGCGGAGCTCCTCCCACAGCGTTCACATACATCTTCCACGCCCTCAAAGAGTCGTCTCGTACTCGCCTTCGTGAGGTGCGCACGAGGTTGAGGCATTCACCCTCGGAGCACCACACACCACAGCTCGTCCTCCATACCCACCCCCAACTCTTCCTCCCTTTTCGCTTTAATCCCCTCCAATGATACCTTGTCCTCCCCCAGATTCTTCCCATAAATCACCGGTACCATTCCCCTCTCCATTCCCCCTGCCGACAATACCCTCCTCCAACAATGTGGAGGGTGACACTATCAGGAAGCTCACAACCTCCTTCGTGGCAAAATCCCAGACCTGCAGATATCTACATACCTCCCCCTGCCCCAGTCCATATTTCTCCCCCAACTCCTCCAGCCTCGCAAAACAGCCCCCCAGAAACAAATCATTTGATATCCTAACTCCCATCTCCGAAATCACCCATCCCACTTCCCTGGCTCAAACCTATGGTTACCCCAATCGGCATCTCTCTTCACCCCGCCCACAGCTTAAAGTGCTGTCTCAACTATCTCCAGATCTTCAACGTGTCTTCTCCCCCCCCCCCCCCCCCCCCCCTCTCAGCATTTGCCGCCCAATAATAATATTATAGATTCGGGAGGCCCAACCCTCCTGCCTGCCGTCCTCTCTGCAGAAGTACCTTCCTAACCCTAGCCACCCCCCCCCCCCTCTCTCTCTCTCTCTCTCTCTCTCTCTCTCTCTCTCTCTCTCTCTCTCTCTCTCCAATATGGACAAAAAATGCGGTAATACATTCATTTTAAGCGCGTTTATCCGACCTGCCAGTGACAGAGGAAGACCATCCCACCGTGCCAAATCCGCCATCACCCTCCCACCAAACTAGTAAGATTGTACCTACGGAGCCGTTCCCAGTCCTGCGTCCCCTGCACCTCCAGATATCTAAAGTGGGTCGCCGCCCTACAGAATGGCACCCCCACCCACGGCCGTGATACCACAAAGTATTCACTTTTGTCCAAATTTAGCTTATACCCCGAAAAAGACCCAAATGCTCGGAGAAGCTCCAGTATACCCCCATTGACGCACTCGCGCTGACATGTACAATAATAAATCATCCACGTCTAAAGATATCCTACGTTCCACCCCCACCCCCGCACTATTCCCTTCCACAACCCCAAACTCCTCAACGCGATGGCCAAAGGCTCGATCGCTTGCGCAAATAACAGAAGGGACGTAGGATACCTCTGCCTGGTTCCCCGGTGCAGAGCAAAATGCCCAAACACGTATTGTTCGTACGGACACTCGCTCTCTGCTCCCTGTACAATAACCGCACCCACTTCACAAATCGCGGCCCAAACCCAAACTGTTGTAACACCACCATCAAATACCCCCACTCTACCCAATCAAATGCCTTTTCTGCGTCCAGCAACCACCACCTCTGTCTCCCTCCCCTCCGCCGGTGCCATAACTACATTCAATACACTCATTCAAAAATAGCTGCCTCCCTTTCAGAAAACCCCGTCTGTTCCTCCCCGATCACCTTCGGGAGGCACTTCTCCAACCTAACCACCAACACCTTCGCCAGTATTTTCATATCCACATTCAACAGCGATATAGGCCTGTACAACCCACACTCTGTCGGATCCTTATCCTTCTTTAACAGCAAAGAGATCGAGGCCTGCCCCAAAGTCTGTGGAAGCACCCCCTTGCCTATCGCCTCCTCAAACAGCCCCACCATCAGCGGCGCCAACCTATCTTTAAATTTCTTATAGTACTCCACCGGGAACCCATCCGACCCTGCTACCTTCCCCGACTGCATCCTCCCAATTGCTTCCTTTATCTTCTTTTTTATCGCCCCTCCAATGTGGCCCTATCCCTCTTCGCCAGCCTCGGGTATTCCATAGGTTTAAGGTGAGAGGGGAGAGATATTGTTGCTCTTTTTAGCCTTAGTTTATTAGCTCTGATTATGTCACCTTTGCTCATGAGTCACCAGGTATCATTCTGATACCGCCACGTGGTTCAAGCTCGAGTTATGATTAATAAGTCAGCACACCGCTTAGTAAGATGGAAATCAACGGTCATTTATTATATACAACAAGTAATGCTTACACAATAATCCTACTATCTATATAGAAACCTATCACTACTGGCCAATACTTAACTTTAGGAAGGGCCCACCAGGTCAGGGAAACGAATGGCTTATCGAATCGGATCTGGCCCGCGGGATTCAAAAGGCTGATACGGGTCGATGGGGTACGGGATACGGGTAACGATCGCTGGAGTCAAACTTACTGTTTCTTTGTCGATGTTCTTGCGAAGGTCTCGAGCAGGAGAAGAAGGGAGAGAGAGAGCGATCTGAACTTGGCCCCTTACTTTATAGGGCCCAGGGGCTTCCCGCCTCTCGGGGCGGCCCTTGACCCTGAGTCCCAAATGATTGGACTTGTTCCCAATCACTGGGTTCGATACGTCCAATAACGGAACGATTCCTCGATCGGGGGGTGGTCGTTCACCTGTCTTTGTTTCGGCCACTGCAGGCGCCGACAGGTCTGGCCCGGCATTCAATTGCTAATATGTTGCAATTGTTCCCGGGGATAGCCGATTAAACTGCAGATGTCTGGGTTGATGTGCTGCTAATGGTCTTGAGTATCGATCTGGGCCGACTTCCCCAGAGCCGAATACGCTATTCTGTCTGCAGCTGTACGTTTGTGTCCTGTTGGCTGCTTTTCCCATCAGTCTTTTTGGTGAGCCATTTTAAATCGGGTTTTGGCCAAATTAATAGTGAATCAGCCATTTTAGGTGGCTACAATATGGAAGAGACCAGAGGGGAAGTTTCTTCACACAGAGGGTGGTGAGAATCTGGAACGAGCTGCCAGAGGCGGTGGTAGAGGCGACTGCAATTTTTTCCTTTAAAAAACAGTTAGACAGTTACATGGGCTGGGTGGGTATGGAGGGATATGGGCCAAATGCAGGCAAGTGGGACTAGCTTAGTGATCGAAACTGGGCGACATGGACAAGTTGAGCCAAAGGGCCTGTTTCCATGCTGTAAACATCTGTGACTCTATCTGATGGGCCAGTAAAGATCATATGACGTCTGCCAGTTGCTGTCTCCATGACTATTCTATTATGCCCCTTTTCTAGCAATCTTATTGATTGTCGGTGAGCACATAACCAACCGGATGGTTCTGTTAATTGATAAGATCCCAACCACTCGCTGTTTAAAGCCGTTTTTCTTCATGTCGCAATTGTTTCTGTTGCCAGTCAGCTTAAATTGGTGCCCTACCGTCTTGACCGTCGCCAGTGAGAGCAGTTTCTCTCTGTCCAGACCCCTCGCGATTTTGAATTCCTGTCAACTTCTCATCTCTACAGTTTGTTTTCTGTCTGTCAGGTCATCCTCAATCCCACAAGTCCTAGTTTTGTGCAACAATCTCTTGTGTGGCACCTTCTCAAATGCCTTCTGAAAATCCCAACATTCTACACCTGCAATTCCTTTTTTGTATTTTGCCTCTGCAGGTCATTCTAAACAGTTAATGAATGATGGTGAGTGATACATCTTGAAGTTTGATAGAATACAATGACTTAAAGTTTGTGAATTAATTTAAATTGTCCTTTTATTTATGTTATATTTATTTATATACTGGACTGAATGAGAATCATATATATAAGTAAAGCAGAAAATACGTGCAGACACTCAGTGTCAAAATCCGAACTCCCTCCCGAAGAGCACTGCGGGATGTGGGCATCACTGGCTGGGCCAGCATTTATTGACCATCCCTAATTGCCCTTGGACTGAATGGCTTGCTAGGCCAGGCTTGCCCAACCCTTTTCTCCTTGTAGGGGGCACTTTCAAAACGTTTCTCAAAGAAAAAAAGGGATGAATAGAACCAACTTACTGAGCAAACAAACAATTAATAAGTCAAGAATGTTGGCGTGTAAAGGGGTGTGTGTGTTTCTGGCTCCCTCCCAGTCTTGGTGATCTCACTCGTCACCCACAAACACTGAGTGAATGAGAGTGTATGATGGTGGGGGAGGGCGAGTCAGAACCCTGGTATTGGGAATGAGCCAGACTAATGGACAGATTCACACCCTCAGCCATCGCGCACTCAACTCTCCGAACTCGCTGCGCTCTTCCACTGGAATGAACCAGCCTGTGATTGGAGGAGCAGCTCCATGCTGGCCCTTCCATATAATTTTAACTATTTAACCGACATTTTGAAAACTCACATAGTTGGGCTTGAAGAGCTGCTTTTGGCTCTCGAGTCACAGACTTTTTTCCAGATAGGATTTTTACAACAATTGTCAATGGTTTAATTCCAGATTTTTATTGACTTCAAAATTTCACCATCTGCCGTGGTGGGATTCAAACCCTTGTTCAAGCATTTATCTAGGTCTCTGGATTACTAGTCCAGTGACAATACTACTACATCACTGTTTCCCCTTTTTCTGAAAGGCAGCTCACCACAACAGGGCTAAATCGCTGGCTTTGAAAGCAGACCAAGGCAGGCCAGCAGCACGGTTCAATTCCCGTAACAGCCTCCCCAAACAGGCGCCGGAATGTGGCGACTAGGGGCTTTCCACAGTAACTTCATTTGAAGCCTACTTGTGACAATAAGTGATTATCATCATGTGGAGTTTTCACTTTCTCCCCGTGTCTGCGTGTGTTTCCTCCGAGTGCTTCGGTTTCCTCCCACCCACACTCCAAAGATGTGCAGGTTTGGTGGATTGGCCATGATCAATGCATGGGGTTACGGGAATAGCGCGGGGGAATTGGTCTAGGTAGAGTGCTCTTTGGAAGTTTGGTTCAGACACGATGGGCCGAATGGTCTCCTGCAGTGTAGGGATTTTATTAACATTTGGCGTAGAATACCATCAGACTCGTGAAAGACATTGTCTTGAAATATTAACTTTTTCTCTCGACTGATCCTGCTGACCTTCTCAGTGTTTACACAAATCTGAATGTTAACCAAGTTCTTTTCTTGTTCAGTACGGACAAAGCTGGAGCAAACCGTTGGCGCGTCTAAAACATGGAGGTATGTTAATTAGACTATTCTTAAATCTTTGAGACTGTTTTTTGGAAGTGTATACCTCAAGGATTTGGAAGTGTATACCCGAAGGATTTGGAAATGTATACCCTAAGATTAAGAGGGATATGCTGAGGGAGGGTGAGGGAAGAGGAATATATTGGGGCAATAGGAAGAGGGATACACTGAGAGAGCATGGAGTGGGGGAAACATTTGTCAGTGTGTAGAGATTCTTGAATGATGGTGAGTGCAGAAAGGTAATTGGCTATGGTGGGGGAATTGGAGATATGCCCGGGTCGTGCAATTTGGGAGTTTGGGGGCATTGGGCTGGTGAGAGGACTTTCCTTTCTGACTCATTCTGCTCTCTCACCTCTCCTTTTTGTTGATGGTAAGGGGAGAGCTGGTTAGCAAGTAGATTGGTTCCGAACTGCAAGTTGGTTCAGGGCACAGGCTGGAGTTTCTGGACAAACGATCCACAGAGCAGCTCAGGAAGTACCCTGCCCATTGCCTCAAAATGTGAATCTGAACCGCTGCAACATCTTTTCTCTGAACCCCTTCTCTCCATCTTGGCTTCTTCTGCTCCCTCTCAACAACTTCACTCATTAACACAGCTGTCTCCGTATCCCATTGTCTTCCTTATCCCTGCCCCTTCATGCCACCTTTCCAGGCCTATATCCATCCTTCCCTATCACATCTTGATCCCATTCCCTCAATATGTCTCCTCCTTCACTCGCCCCTATGACCTTCCTCCACCACTGCCGCCAACCAGTGGAAGGCGAGATTGAAAGTAAAGGGAAGATGAGGATTTGACAGCTGAGTTCTTGAGGCAAACTTTCTCTCATCTCCTACCCCACTACTATTTCACTGATTTCCTTTGTGCTATCCCTAATTTGCTTTTAATCTTTCCCTTTTCTCCCACTCCATTATTGGTATCTTTCCATTCAGCCATCTCGAGATATTGGTTACATTTCTAATTTTCTCATAACCCTTTTCCAGTGAACATCTTAAATCTGTAAAGGAAAGAGCTTCATTGAGTAATCAACTGGTCAGCAACCAGGAGGACTTGCCATATCGACGAATGAAAGACAGTTATCTGGAGACTTATCTACCATTAGGAAGCCAGCCCAGCTTAAGAGAAAAGTACCTGAATGTACATGAGCATGTAAGGTATAGCAGCTAATTGGTTATGATTTAGAGCTTCAATTGCCTTTTAATTTTGACACCAAACTTTTACATCCAACATTGAAACACTGTGTCTTGCTTATGCAGATTTGGCAGGATCCTTGAAGACCTTGACTCATTTGGAGGTAAAACTCTGGCATGCAACAGTTTAAAAGTGATTTGTATATCTTTATTTAAGCGGGAGGCATATCAAGAATGGCAAAGATTGTGTGAAATGTATATAATAAAGATGATGAGGAGTTGGAGATAGATTATATCCTTTATAGTATCCTTTATCTGAAAACCCAAAGCATTCAAGGGGAGGCATGATAGCACAGTGGTTAGCACAGTTGCTTCACAGTGCCAGGGACCTGGGTTCGATTCCCGGCTTGGGTCACTGTCTGTGCGGAGTCTGCGCGTTCTCTCCCTGTCTGCGTGGGATTCCTCCAGGTGCTCCGGTTTCCTCCCACACTCCAAAGATGTGCAGGCTCGGTGGATTGGCCATGCTAAATTGCCCTTGGTGTCCAAAGAAAAAAGGTTAGGTGGGGTTACTGGGTTACAGGGATAGGATGGAGGTATGGGCTTAAGTGTGGTGCTCTTTCCAGGGGCCGATACAGACTCGATAGGCCGAATGGCCTCCTGTACTGTAAATTCTATGATTCTATGAATAGCACCCGACCTTTAGTGTGAAAAGTCTAGTTATTTGTTTGCACTGTCTAACTTGTGAGTGCTCTTCTACAAAGAGAATTGCAGTTGGTGCCATGGGTGGCAATTTATTACAAGTACCCTGTGTTTGTTATTCAGTGATACATCTTCCTATTCTAGCTATTTTATTGACTTTAGACTTTAGACTATAGCTAGCCTAGGCTTTGGTCATTGTAATATGAGTAGTCCCAGGCCTATATGCAGTGTCCGAAACAATCTGAAATCCAAAATGCAATTGGCCCCAAGCGTTTTGGATTGCGAATACTTAGCATGTATTATGCTTCAGATTCTAAATCCTAAATAATCACCTTGTCACCCAGTTCTGTGATACTCACTTTAAAAATTATTGAACCTTGAATTATATTGAATCCTACATTTGAGATGAGTGTAGTGTGATATCGTAGAATAGAATCCCTACAGTGCAGAAGGAGGCCATTTGGCCCATCAAGTCTGCACTGACTCACTGAAAGAGCACTCCACCCAAGCCCACTCCCTCCCTATCCCAATAATCCTTAACATAACCTACACATCTTTGGACACCACGAGACAATTGATCATGGCCAATCCACCTGACCTGGACTTGTTTGCACTGTGGGAGGAAACCGGAGCACCCGGAGGAAACCCACGCAGACATGGAAAGAAAGTACAAACTCCACACGACCCCAGGTCGGAATTGATTCCGGGTATCTGGCACTTTGAGGCAGCAGTGCTAACCACTGTACCACCCTACTATCGGGAGATATTGCTTTTTTTATGTAGAAACATATCAGTTCGGTCAGGTCAGTGTGGAATGTATGAGAGGCCAAGGCCCAGGTTGAAATGAATGGATGAAGTAGTAAATTGGGAAAGGGTGACAACAAGGTTTGGGATTGTAGTAGGAAATTTGCTGAACTGAAAGCACATATCAAGGGCTTGACATGGATTGAAATGAGTAGTGGTGACAGCATGACCTTTTTACAGCTTTGGGGGAGCAGCTGCATCAAGGGTCAGAGGAGCATTGAGAGAGAGAATCGCTTATTGTCACAAGTAGGCTTCAAATGAAGTTACTGTAAAAAGCCCCTAGACGCCACATTCCGGCGCCTGTTCGGGGAGGCTGGTACGGGAATTGAACCGTGCTGCTGGCCTGCCTGGGTCTGCTTTAAAAGCCAGCTATTTAGCCCTGTGTGCTAACCCAGCCCCTGCTACTATGGCATTGTTAAGAAAGTAGAGAGATGGGAAATGTTAAAGACAGTCATCAATTGGAGGATAACTGCCGGAGTGATTCTTGTATCCCGTCATGAAATGTCAGAAATATCAGATAACTGTGACCAGGTGTGGGAGCCACATTCAGCATTTATGTAAACATGGGCATTACAAAGAGTTGAAGCTGATGTATTGGAAAGAAAGAGCTTTTTGGCAGCATCTTGGCACTGAATTTGTTGCAGTAATTTTATTTTTGTGCTAGCATAACTCAGGATGGAGTATTCAGTGACATACCGAACATTCTTTCCAGTTTGCAGTTTTTAACAGTTTGGAAGTTCCTCGCCAAGCCTCATGCCATCATAACTTGTGAAAATATTGTTGTTTCTTTATCGTCACTGGGTCTAAATCCTGGCCGCACTGTGGAAATACCTTCACCACATGGATAGTAGCCGTCTAGGAAGGTGGCTTGCCACCAACTTCTCAAGGGCCATTAGGGCTAGACAATAAATGCAGGCCAGCCAGCGATGTGCACGTCCCATGAATGAGTGAAACAAATGTTTGGCGAAATGGGAGAGGAGACCATTCTGAGATGGGGAATGTGTCCAGAGAAAGACAAATCTGAGGCAGAACAGGCATTTGAAGAGAAAATAGTAGGTAAGTGAACAAGAATGAAAAGATATCTTCATCATAGTCTAGCAAGAGGGCCTCTATTTCGTGCATATAATTATTTCTCGCTCATATTTGAGAACATTAAATTATTGAAAAATCAATGCATTATAATTAATATTTCCTTTTTGTTTTGCAGTTTTGATTAGTTATACCCATGCCAAAACTGATGGTCCTAGAAGTCCTATTTCTATTGTTACTGCCCTTGTTGATGAAATAGGTATGTTTATATTCTCACAATTATAGACAACTCTATGAATTGATGTCAATTATATACAGGCATTGATTGGATCGTTAGTTGAGCACATATAAACTGATACTTACACAACAGTGGAGTGGAATCAGGAGATGTTTACCTGTTGAAATGAAAAATAGCTTATTGTCACAAGTAGGCGTCAAACGAAGTTACTGTGAAAAGCCCCTAGTCGCCACATTCCGGCACCTGTTCGGGGAGGCTGGTACGGGAATTGAGCCGTGCTGCTGGCCTGCCTTGGTCTGCTTTCGAAGCCAACGATTTAGCCCTGTGCTAAACCAGCCCTGTTATTTTGCATTCTGTGACTAGATCTATCCCAAGTAAAGTCTGGCTTTGGTTTCTTCACTAACCAGCTATCAGGAATATAACATGTTGCTATGACCAGATTAGGAGGGTAAACCAGCTTCTTATCCTACCCCTTGGTTGGTTACAACAGAGTTTGATTTGAAAGGAGGTGAGATTGCTAGTTCAATGTATATACTTAACTGTGTGTAGCTCAGTGTAAGAAATAAGCCATGCATGTTCCTTAAGTTAACAAGTGAAAGAGATAGTTTTATTGCTAAAACTCACTCGGGTAAAGATGCAAAAATTATTAACAACATGTTTAAAATACATAAATATATCTAACTGCCCACTAATGCAAAAACAACACACACAACCTCTGTCTCCCCCACCCCCTGCCCCAAACATGCCAAAATAAATAAAACTCTGCAATAAGATCTTAAAACTTAAAAGTAAACATCAAAGTCAGAAAAAAGATCCCAGCACTGTAGCACAAGTGATTAGCACTGTGGCTTCACAGCGCCACGGTCCCAGGTTCGATTCCCTGCTGGGTCACTGTCTGTGCGGAGTCTGCACGTTCTCCCCGTGTCTGTGTGGGTTTCCTCCGGGTGCTCCGGTTTCCTCCCACAGTCCAAAGACGTGCAGGTTAGGTGGATTGGCCATGATAAATTGCCCTTAGTGACCAAAAAAGGTTAGGAAGGGTTATGGGGATGGGGCTTAAATGGGTCGGTGCAGACTTGATGGGCCGAATGGCCTCCTTCTGCACTGTATGTTCTATTAGATTGTCCTTTACAGCTGAGGGGTCACTTTCCACAGTAGCCGCTGGCACTTGGGTTTCTCACTGCAGCTGTCATTCTGCAGATGTATCTGGTTGATTCTCTTGCCTCTTGAGGCAGTGGTGTTGATTCAGAATCCTTTAAAGAACTCTCAGCTTGCAGCAATGAGGTCTTCTGGTGGATTTTCAAATTGCAACCCCTGCTCTGCTTTGACGAGAGCTTTCAGAGGCTGTTTCTCCCAAGGCAGTCACTCTGACTGTTCGTAAACATCCAGTATATTTACTCAAAAGAGCTGAGTCACATGACCTCTCTGGTTTTGATCTGGACATATCCTAGCCACTGTCTGAGAGCCTTGCAGTTTAAGAGTCTAGAAAGCAGCTTGTGTCTTTCGTAAATGCAGTTGCTGTAGCCCTTCGCTTAGCAAAACTACTATTTCTTATTTTCCAAATATCCACCAGATATATTTAAAAGTATGTAATGAAGTAATATATGCCTAGTTGATGGCATTATAAATTAATATTCAGTATTACACATCTTCAGAATGATGTACGTAATGTTCGTATAGCCTTGTGGAATCCAACAATGTTTTCATTGCACCAATGTGTTTTTAGAAATATCACAATGATGCAGTGTCACTTTTGTTGCACTGCGTCAAAGGGATAGACCAATTAAAAAATCAGGTTGCGGACTTCTGGATATGCCAAATACTGAATTTCCAACAGACCGTGAAAGGCACAGTCCCTGTGCTTTGTAGCCTATGTTGCATAACACCAGCTTGGCCATTGGACTGTGTGAAGAAAAAGGCTATTATTTTTAATATTTTGGGTGTTATAGTGTTATTCTGTGAAACAGGCTTGTGGCTTAGACGTGTCTATATGTGTATAACTAAATATAAGTAAACTGGGGACTGGGTGTCTACATAGTTGAGGAGATCAAACGGGTCTAACACATGGCATTAAGGGTAAGATATCGGAATGGATAGAGGATTGACTGACTGGCAGAAGGCAGATAATGGGGTCTTTTTGCAGGTGTTGGGACCACAACTTTACACACGTAAGGCAGCACGGTAGCATTGTGGATAGCACAATTGCTTCACAGCTCCAGGGTCCCAGGTTCAATTCCGGCTTGGGTCACTGTCTGTGCGGAGTCTGCACATCCTCTCCGTGTGTGCGTGGGTTTCCTCCGGGTCCTCCGGTTTCCTCCCACAGTCCAAAGATGTGCAGGTAGGTGGATTGGCCATGATAAATTGCCCTTAGTGTCCAAAATTGCCCTTAGTGTTGGGTGGGGTTACTGGGTTACGGAGATAGGATGGAGGTGTTGACCTTGGGTAGGGTGCTCTTTCCAAGAGCCGGTGCAGACTCGATGGGTGAATGGCCTCCTTCTGCACTGTAAATTCTATGATAATCTATGATAATATACATTAACGATCTGGAAGAAGGAACTGAGGGCATTGTTGCTAAGCTTCCAGATGATATAAAGGTATGCAAAGGGACAGGTAGTATTGAGGAAACGGGCTGCAGAAGGACCTGGTCAGGCTAGGAGGGTGGGCAAAGAAGTGGCAGGTGGAAAAGTGAGGTTATTGTAGGAAGAATCGAGACATAGACTATTTTCTAAATGGGAAAAGGCTTAGGAAATCAGAAGCACAAAGGAATTTGGGAGTCTTAGTTCAAGATTCCCTTAAGGTTAACATGCAGGTTCAGTCAGTAGTTAGGAAGGCAAATGCAATGTTAGCATTCATGTCGAGAGCTAGAATACAAGAGCATGGATGTACTACCAAGGCTTTATAAGGCTTTGGTCAGACCCCATTTGGAATATTGTGAGCAGTTTTGAGCCCCGTATCTAAGGAAGGATGTTTTGGCCTTGGAAAGGGTCCAGAGGAGGTTCACAGAATGATTCCTGGAATGAAGAGCTTGTCACATGACGAGTGATTGAGTTCTCTGGGTCTGGACTTACTGGAGTTTAGAAAGGTGAGGGGGGATCTTATTGAAACTTGCAGGATACTGAGAGGCCTAGACAGTGTGGCAGGGGGGTGGGGACCTGTACAGCCGGCCAGTAAGTGTAGAGACTGGGGAAAAAAGTGAGTCTAAGATAAACATAGCGCAGAGGGAAGCCGCAGGACTCAGCGGGACTGTAGGTCTGGAGCGCACTTGCTTCAGTGTAAGAAGCATAACAGGTGACCACAATTCTGTGACTTGCACTTTAGTAATGGAGAGGGATAGGTGTGTGTAACAGGGCAAGGTTTACAATTGGGGGAAGGGTAAATACGATGCCGTCAGACAAGAACTGAAGTGCATAAGTTGGGAACATAGGCTGTCAGGGAAGGACACAATTGAAATGTGGAACTTGTTCAAGTAACAGATACTACGTATCCTTGATATGTATGTCCCTGTCAGGCAGGGAAGGGATGGTCGAGTGAGGGAACCATGAGAGGTTGAATGTCTTGTTAAGAGGAAGAAGGATACTTATGTAAGGCTGAGGAAACAAGGTTCAGACAGGGCGCTGGAGGGTTACAAGATAGGAGGGAACTGAAGAAAGGGATTAGGAGAGGTAAGAGAGGGCATGAAAAATCTTTGGCGGGTAAGATCAAGGAAAACCCCAAGTCCTTTTACACATATGTGAGAAATATGAGAATGACTAGGGCGATGGTAGGTCCGATCAAAGACAGTAGCGGGAGATTGTGTATTGAGTCTGAAGAGATAGGAGAGGTCTCGAACGAGTACTTTTCTTCAGTATTTACGAATGAGAGGGGCCATATTGTTGGAGAGGATAGTGTGAAACAGATTGGTAAGCTCGAGGAGATACTTGTTAGGAAGGAAGATGTATTGGGCATTTTGAAAAACTTGAGGATAGTCAAGTCCCCCGGGCCTGACGGGATATATCCAAGGATTCTATGGGAAGCAAGAGATGAAATTGCAGAGCCATTGGTAATGATCTTTTCGTCCTCGCTGTCAACAGGGGTGGTACCAGGGGATTGGAGAGTGGCGAATGTCGTGCCCCTGTTCAAAAAAGGGAAAGGGATAACCCTGGGAATTACAGGCCAGTTAGTCTTACTTCGGTGGTAGGCAAAGTAATGGAAAGGGTACTGAGGGATAGGATTTCTGAGAATCTGGAAAGACACTGCTTGATTAGGGATAGTCAGCACGGATTTGTGAGGGGTAGGTCTTGCCTCACAAGTCTTCTTGAATTCTTTGAGGAGGTGACCAAGCACGTGGATGAAGGTAAACCAGTGGATGGAGTGTACATGGATTTTTGTAAGCCATTTGATAAGGTTCCCCATGGTAGGCTTAGCAGAAAGTAAGGAGGCATGGGATAGTGGGAAATTTGGCCACTTGGATAACGAACTGGCTAACTGATAGAAGTCAGATATTCAGCCTGGAGCCCAGTTACCGGTGGCGTACCGCAGGGATCAGTCCTGGGTCCTCTGCTGTTTGTGATTTTCATTAATGACTTGGATGAGGGAGTTGAAGGATGGGTCAGTAAATTTGCAGATGATAGAAGATTGGTGCAGTTGTGGATCGTGAGGAGGGCTGTTGTCAGCTGCAAAGCGACATAGATAGGATGCAGAGCTGGGCTGAGAAGTGGCAGATGGAGTTTAACCCTGAAAAGTGTGAGGTTGTCCATTTAGGAAGGACAAATATGAATGCGGAATACAGGATTAATGCAGGGTTCTTGGCAACGTGGAGGAGCAGAGAGATCTTGGGGTCTATGTTCCTAGATCTTTGAAAGTTGCCACTCTAAGTGGATAGAGCTGTGAAGAAGGCTAATGTGCTAGTGTTCATTAGCAGCAGGATTGAATTTAAGAGCCGTGAGGTGATGATGCAGCTGTACAAACCTTGGTAAGGCCACATTTGGAGTACTGTGTGCAGTTCTGGTCGCCTCATTTTAGGAAGGATGTGTTGGCTTTGGAAAAGGTGCAAAGGAGATTTACCAGGATGTATCCTGGAATGGAGAATAGGTCTTACGAGGAAAGGTTGAGGGTGCTAGGCCTTTTCTCATTAGAACGGAGAAGGATATGGGGCGACTTGATAGAGGTTTATAAGATGATCAGGGGAATAGATAGAGTAGACAGTCAGAGACTTTTTCCCCGGGTGGAACAAAGCATTACAAGGGGACATAAATTTAAGGTGAATGGTGGAAGATACAGGGGGGATGTCAGAGGTATGTTCTTTACCCAGAGAGTAGTGGGGGCATGGAATGCACTGCCTGTGGATGTAGTTGAGTTGGAAACATTAGGGACCTTCAAGCGGCTATTGGCTAGGTACATGGATTACGGTAGAATGATGGAGTGTAGATTAATTTGTTCTTAATCTAGGTCAAAAGTTTGGCACAACATGGTGGGCCAAAGGGCCTGTTCGGTGCTGTATTTTTCTATGTTCTATGTTCTAAAACCGATGAACTGAGAGCCTGGATTACTGCATGGAACTATGATGTAATTTCAATTACGGAGACATGGTTAAAGGAGGGACAGGACTGGCAGCTTAACATTCTGGGATTTTGTTGTTTTAGACGGGGCAGAAGGGGAAACAAAAGAGGTGGGGGAGTTGCATTGCTGATTAGGGAGCAGATCACAGCTGTGTTGAGGGAGGAAACATTGGAGGGATCTTGTAGTGAGGCAATGTGGGTGGAGCTCAGGAATAAGAAGGGTGAAATCACAATGTTGGGAATGTACGATAGACCTCCCAACAGTCCGCAGGGCACAGAGGAGCAGATATGTAATCAGATACGGAAAAGGTGTGAAAAAAGCAGGCAGTTGTGATGATGACTTTAACTTCCCCATATTGACTGGGAATCCCTTACAGCCAGGGGCTCGGATGGAGAGCAATTTATTAGATGTGACTAGGAGGGCTTTTTGATATAGTATGTTCACAATCCAACCAGGGAGGGGGCTGTACTAGACTTGGTATTGGGGAATGCACCAGGCCAGGTGATTGATGTTTCAGTGGGGGAGCATTTTGGGCTGACCGATCATAATTCCATAAGTTTTCAGGTAGTCATGGATAAGGACAAGAGTGGTCCACGGGTGAGGGTGCTTAACTGGGTGAGGGGCAATTACATCCAGATTAGCCAGGAACTGGGGAATGTGGATTGGGAGCGGCTATTTGAGGGCAAATGCATGGCTGACATGTTGGATGCTTTTAAAGGCCAGTTGATTGAAGTGCAGGACAGGCATGTCCCTGCAAAAATGAAGGATTGAAATGGCAGAATTCAGGAACCATGGATGCCAAGGGACATCGTAAGCTTAGTCAAAAGGAAGCATATGATAGGTCTAGGCATCTAAAAACTAACAAAGCCCTTGAGGAGTAGAGTGAAAGTAGGAAGGAACTTAAATGTGGAATTAGGAGGGCTAAAAGGGGCCATAAAATGTCTTCAGCACATGTTGTCAAGGAGAATCCCAAGGCTTTTTATGCAAATATTCGGAGCAAGAGGGTAGCAAGAGAAAGAGTAGGCCCACTCAAGGACAATGGAGGGAAGTTATATGTGGAACCACAGGAAGTGGGTGAAATCCTTAATGAGTACTTTGTATCGGTATTCATCAGGGAGAAGGACATGACGGATGTTGAGGTCTGGGATAGGTGTGTGAACGCTCTTGAGAATGTCAATTTATCAAAGAAGGAAGTATTGAGTATCCTGAATTGCATTAAGGTAGCCAAGTCCCCGGGGCGGATGGGATCTATCCCAGGTTATGGCAGGAAGCAAGGGGAGAAATAGCTGGGGCCTTAACAGATATCTTTACATCCTCTTTGACCACAGGCAAGATTCCAGAGGACTGGAGAGTAGCCAATGTTGTTCCCTTGTTTAAGAAAGGAAGCCGGGATAATATAAGACGGTGGGCCTGACATCAGTGGTGGGGAAACTTTTGGAAATGATACTGAGGGACTGGATATATGCACATTTGGGGGAAAATGGACTAGTTAATGACAGGCAGCATGGTTTTGCATGGGGAAGGTCATATCTCACGAGCTTGATTGAGTTTTTAAAAGAGGTGACAAAGAAAATTGATGAGGATGGGCTGTGGTTGTAGTTTATATGGACTTTGGTAAGGCGTTTGAAAAGGTCCCACATGGTAGACTGGTACAAAACTAAAATCCGATGGGATTTGTGATAAGCTGGCCTGATGGATACAGAACTGGCTTGGTTATAGAAGCCAGAATGGAGATGTGTAGCTAATGGTGTTCCGCAGGGATCAGTACTGGGACTTCTGTTGTCGCGGTAGCACAGTGGTTTACACTGTTGCTTCACAGCGCCAGGATCCCGGGTTCGATTCCAGCTTAGGTTACTGTGCGGAGTCTGCACGTTCTTCCTGTGTCTGCGTGGGTTTCCTCCGGGTGCTCCGGTTTCCTCGCACAAGTCCCGAACGACGTGCTCATTAGGTAATTTGGACATTCTGAATTCTCCCTCAGTGTACCTGATCAGGCGCTGGAGTGTGGCGACTAGGGGGTTTTCATGGTAACTTCATTGCAGTGTTACTTGGACGGAAAAATGGTAGATGGCGTTTAATCCGGACAAATGTGAGGTAATGTATTTTGGAAGGTTTAATACAGGTGGTAAATATACAGTAAATGGCAGAACCCTTAGGAGTATTGACAAGCAGCGAGACCGTACAGGCCCACTGTAAGTGGCAATGCAGGTGCATAAGGTACTCAAGAATGCATACAGCATGCTGAGTATTAAAATTGGCAAGTCTTGCTGCAGCTGCACAGAACCTTAGGCCACATTTGGAATATTGTGCACAATTCTGGTCGCCACACTACCAGAAAGATATGGAGGCTTTGGAGAGGGTACAAAAGAGGTTTACCAGGATGTTACCTGGTCTGGAGAGTATTAGTTATGAGGGGAGGCTGTATAAACTCGGATTGTTTTCACTGGAACAACGGAGGTTGAAGGTCGACCTGATAGAGGTTTACAAAATTATGAGTGGCATGGACAGAGTGGATAGTCAGACGCTTTTTCCCAGGGTGGAAGAGTCAATTACCAGGGACATAGGTTTAAGGTGGCAGGGGGAAGGTTTAGAGGAGATGTGTGAGGCAAGATGTTTTACACAGAGGGTGGTGAGTGCCTCGAACGCACTGCTGGGGAGGTGGTGAAAGCATACTATAGCAACATTTAAGAGGCATCTTGACGAATACATGAATACGATGGGAACAGAGGGATATAGACCCCGGAAGTGCAGAACGTTTTAGTTAAAACAGGCATCGTGATTGGCGCAGGCTTGGATGGCCAAAGGGCCTGTTCCTTTGCTGTACTATTCTTTGTTCTTTGTAATATAACTGGTGCGCACAAGATATGAAAACATTTTCTTACTTTTGCCAAATTAAATGTCAAATCGAAACACTAATGTTAGTTTATTGTGCATGGTTGTAATTGCGAGGCATGGATTTAATTTCACAGTCCTTAACAAGACACATATCGTTTGCTCTTCTTTAACTACACATAGTTTACATTGGCAACATTTTGTGTTACACTCTGTAACTCTGGTATATATCCTTGTTGTATGCCAAATGATGAACAATATATTGAATAATGACTACATGCTTTATAAAGATTTCTGTGGGTGTTTTTTTTACGCAGTATGATGATAAGCTGGGTGGAAGAACTTCAAATCAAGGTGCCTTGTGCTACTTAGTGTTCATTGTTTGGAATTTTCACCCATAATATTTGATTCCTTGCTATTGCCATACGTGTGTGCAAAATGGATTAGCTAAAAGCTATTAGAATACATATGGGTGCATATATTTCCTCAACTTATTGCTATTTTGTATAGTTGAGTATTCCGCCTTAATAAATCATTAATCCTGCAGGCGTCACTGTCCGCGCGGATTGTGTACATTCTCCCCGTGTTTGCGTGGGATTCGCCCCCACAACCCAAAGATGTGCAGACTAGGTGGATTGGCCACACTAAATTGCCCCTTAATTAGAAAAAATGAATTGGGTAGACTAAATTTATTCAAAAAAAATAATTCATCCTTGCAGGCAGGATGTTTTGTATTTCATTTCAATGAATGGACGATTGTATATACACTAATATTATTCCTTTGAAATCCATTCATTGGGTGCTTTATGTCTCAGGCTCCACCCTGCGTAGTCTCCTGTAAAATCTCGAGTTAAACTAAGAGACAAAGACTCCCAGGAAGCAGAGGAGCAGCTACAGGTTCTCACTGGGTATTCTCTCCATTGAGAATTTGACCTCTTCATCTGACATCACTTTCTGATGGTAGCCAGGGATCAAACACGAGGCAAGGCCCTGCTTTTGGCCCCTTCCTAACCCCCTCACTCACCGCGGGCTCGACAACGGTGCAAGCACACCTCAGGGCCGGCTACCGCCAAAACCTCGCAATCAATGCGTCATATGAGCTGACAGTCTCCGTTGCCTTGGGATTGTTGCTATGCTATCTTGGCGGGGGTTTGGGAAGAGAGCAGATTTTGAATGCAGCATTCGAGTGGCTGCTACAGCGTGAGCTGGGGGCATTCGCTGAGAGTGGATGGGTCAAGGATGCGTGTACGGGAGTGCCGGCGGTTGAAGTACACTTGCACCCTTCTCGCAACACACCAGCGTGCACACCGGTATATTATATTTGTGGAGCATAGACTGGCAGTTGGCTTTAGCCCAATATCTGGAAAGGAAGTTGGGCATGTCTAGTACCCAGTTAATACTAATGTATGGTGCTTCGAGCTGGGAGCTAATTCAGTTTTTGGAAAAGTGACTATAGTGGAGTCTTGAGTAAAACAGCCTATATGGAGCATGTTATGTTTAAACAAATGAGACGCAAGACTTGACAACAGACTAGCATGGAAGGAGAGTCTTGTAATGGTCAGCTTGGCAATGGTGAATTTAATTTACTGTAATTAAAAAGTGAAAATGCTTTGAACACGCAGCTCAGGCTACAGTTGTGGAGGGAGTAACAGTTTTAAAAAGTTTTTTTATAAAAATAAAGTTGAGAGTACCCAATTACTTTTTTCCCAGTTAAGGGACAATTTAGCGTGGCCAATCCTCCTATCCTGCACATCTTTGGGTTGTGGGGGTGAGACCTATGCAGACACGGCAAGAATGTGCAAACTCCACGCGGACAGTGACCCAGAGCCGGGATCGAACCTGGATTCTCAGCGCCGTGAGACAGCAGTGCTAACTTGCACCATCGTGCCACCCCGGGAGTAACAGTTAACCTTGGTATTTCTGGTATTTTCAGCTTTTATTTTGGATTTCCAGCATCTACTGTGTATTGAATTTGTAGGTTATTTACACTTATCTTAATGAATTTTCTTGTACACATTCTGATGGAGCAGAAATATTTGAAGTATCTTTTATTTTTCTCCAGGTCTGGTCAAGAGGGCAATACGACCAGACGGTGACCTGAGGTTCACTGGTAATGTCACCTGGGTGGGGAAAAGTTCCATGGAAGTCCAGATGCACGTTTCTCAGGTCAGCACACTCTTCATAAACAAATGACTGTTACCCATCGGATGGCAAAGAGAGTTTTTTTAATTACTTATTTATTTTGAAGGGTTGATTTAATTTTCCATTAACTACAAGATGCCATGTTAATGAAGTTGTTCTGGTAAACATTCAAAGCTGCAAAGAAGTTACTATTCTGGGAAAGAAGCACCACCTGGGAGTTCCCCACCAAGTCACACACCATCGTGACTTGGAAATATACTGTCTTTCCCTCACTGTTGGTATGACAAAATCCTGGAATTCCCTCCGTAACAGCATGTGGGTATACCTACACTATTACTGCAGTAGAGGCTTAGTGAGAAGCATAGATAGGGTAGGTGCCTAAGACCAGAGGGTGTGTGTTTGTTTTTTTATTCAATTTAGAGTACCCAATTCATTTATTCCAATTGAAGGACAATTTATAGTGGCCAATCCTGCACATCTTTGGGTTGTGGGGATGAAACCCACGCAAACACAGGGTGAATGTGCAAACTCCACACTGACAGTTACCCAGAGCCAGGATCGAACCTGGGAACTCGGCGCCGTGAGGCAGCAATTCTAACCACTGCACCACCGTGCTGCCCAAGAGGTTTAACATGAGAAATAAGTGGTTTAGCGGGGATTTGAGGAAACAATTTTTCACCTAGAAGGTGGTGAAAATATGGAATGCGCCTGAGGTTTGTGGAGGCAGGTACTCTTTCAACATTTAAGAAGCATTTGGACGAGCACTTGACTCACCGAGCCATAGTAGGATATGGACCAAGTGGTGGTAAATGGGCCCGATGGGGCCGGCTTCTGTGCTGTTTGGCTCTATGCCTCTAAGACAATACACCACCACCTTCCCCAGGGCAATAAGGCATTAAACAATTAAGTGCTGACCTTTGCAATAATGCTCACATCCTATGAATGAATAAAACAAAACTGATGTAACTTCGGGAGATCCACAAACTCTGGGATCAGAAACACCAGGTTCCAGCCATGCAATAAGCTTGGCTGTTCCTCTTTTTCTACTCTCACTTGTAGGGTGGAGCCTCTGCTTGTCCCTCATGATCATTAAGGATGAGAACTCCCAAAATCAGAATAGACCCGGAGGCACAATGTGGCTTCAGAGTAGGCAGATCCACAAGGGACAGAATCGTCTCCCTATGTCAACTTCGAGAAATGCAGAGAGCGGCAAATACCATTATACTTTACTTTTGTGGATCTCATTAAAACATTTGACACCATGAGCAGACAAGTCTCTACTAGATACCAGAGAAAATTAGCTGTCCCATGTGGCCCTTCCGTGGCACCCTTACAAGTATGGCACCATTCAATTTGACAGCTCCCTAAAGACAGTTTAGAAACAAAAGACTGGGGTGAAACAGGGCTATGACTTAACTCCTACTCTGTTTGGTATTTTCTTCTTTGCCCCACTGACCTATGCTTTCCCAGCTGACATGGATGCTGTGTACTCCATGCAGTCAGCTAGGAAATTCCTCAAACTATCAAGAACGGAAACCAAGATAAAAATGCAGTAACTTCTGATCAGAGATCCTCTATCTGCTCGTGATGCTGCATTAGCTGCCCAGGACCAGCGCCAAAGGCACATGGATAGTCTGTTCTGTGCCAGTGTCACGTTCTCCCTTGCCATCAGTAACAAGTAACTTGTAGTTCTGGGACAGGGTTACGTTTCTCAACCCATAATGAGACTCATCAGCACATCCCTGGAAGTAGTTGCCAAGTTCAGCTACCTTGGATCTGGGGTGACTCTCAGCCTGTCTCTTGACAAAGAGCTGAGCCCACCCTTTGGAAAGCTATCCACCAATGTTTGGCAAGCTAACAAAATAGGTCTGGAAAAACACCAGACTGGCCCACAGGACCATGATGTTTAATTTCCAAGACCTGTATCCTCAGGAAATTGCTGTGTGCCAGTGAAGCCTGGACAACTTACACATATCAAGAGAAAAAGCTCAAAAACTTCCACCTCCGGTGTCCATGAAACATCCTCAGCACCGCCTGGATAGACCAAAGTCACCAATGAAGCTGTTCTTCCTTGGGCAAACATGCTAATACTAATCAAGCAAAGAAGGTTTAGCTGGTTTGGACATATGCGCAGGATGGAAGATGGCTACATCCCTGATGATATGCTTTCCGGTGAAGTAGCCGTTGCCAAGACACAGCAGGGTGCCCAAAACTCCGATTCAAGGATAATGTCAAAAGGGCCATCAAAATTGTGACAAGTGGGAACCTGTCTCTGACGATTGATGCAAATGGCAACACCAGCTGTGGGCAGGAATTCACCACCATAATGACATGTGGTTTCAGAAGCTCCGAAGCAGATACCAACCCTGCAAACAAAGTGTCAACAAAGATCATCCCATACCACCGGCAAAGGACAAATCCATTTGTGGCTATTGTGGCAGATTTTGCCTTTCCAGAATTGTTTTTTTTTTTTCAGCCATCAAAAGAAATACAGATGATCTCACCTGACCCCATGAGGCTGTATTCCCATCAGCTCTTGATGAGAAAAGGATTCATTCATTAATGATCTAGACTTTGGTGTACAGGGCACAATTTCAAAGTCTGCGATTACACAAAATCTGGAAGTTTTGTGAACAGTGACAGGTAGTGGTCGACTTGACGAGGACACAGACAGACTGGTGGAATAGATGAACATGTGGCAGATGAAATTATTGCAGAAAAATGTGAAGCGTAGAAACAATGAGAGGCAATATAAGATAACGGGTGCAATTCTAAAGCGAGTGCAGAAACAGAGATTTGGGGATAAATGTGGGAAAAATTGTTGAAGGTGGCAGAGTTGGGGCTTGAATAAGTGGTTAAAAAGCATGTGGGATCCTGTGTTTTATTAACCAGGCCATAAGAGTGCAAAACAAGGAAGTTGTAGTGAACCTTTTGTAAAACACTGGTTGAGCCTTAACAGGAGTTTTGTCTTCAACTCTGGGCACCGTGGTTTAGGAAGGATGTGAAAGCTTTAGAGAGGATGCAGATGAGATGTACAAGAATGGTTCCAGGAATGAAAGATTCTATTTACATGAATAAATCTGAGAAAGGGGTAGTTCTCCTTGGAGAAGAGAAAGCTGAGAGGAGATTTGGTGAGAGGTATTCAAAATTGAGAGTTTAAGACTGAGTAGAAACTGTTTCCATTGTGGAGATCCAGTATAAGGTGAATGGCAAACGGACCAAGGTGAAAATGAGGAATAACCATTTTGGACAGCAAGTTGTGGGATCCACTGCCGTGATAGTGTGATGGAGGCAGATTCAATCGTGGCTTTCAAAACGGAATTTGAAAATACCCGAAGAGCGAGAAATTGCTGGGCTACAGAGAAAAGTCAGGGTAATGGAACTAGCTGAATGACCTGGCAAAGAACCAGCACAGATACATTGGACCGATGGCCTCCTCCACTGCTGTAACCCATTACGCGGATGCCTCAGGAAGTTAATCCTGATGTTTGTTGAAAGCAGATTTGAAATTGCTCTTAATTTCCTAGCAGAACTCATTTTCTTTTGGCCCAACCGATGCTCATTCAGCAAATAATGGTATTTTTGCAGTGCACTTTTTATAAACCAATGGGATGAAATGTTGGTCAGTAAGTGTCCAGGCAATGAAGCTACAAAGATAAGTTGGAGTTTTGTTGCTGCTGTTGCATGCAGTTATTCGGTTCATGAGGAAAGGAATGGTGTAATCCAACGTCTATGGTACTTTTAATGGAACATGGAATCAATTCTTGCACTGGATTTGTTCCTGATGTGGAAGATGCTTTTGTTCTTCAAGATTTAGTATGGAGTAAGTAATCTTTCTGCAATTGCTGTGGTCAACATGGCTTTGACCGTGTTAGATTCAAAACACTTCCTTCTCTGTCCTCCTTCAGATACCATGCCCAAAGAGGGCACTGGCACTCATGGATTTCCGTCGGATTGGTCCATGATGATGCTTGGAAAAGTGCTGCAGTGGTTTGCTGTTGCTTTCTGCATCCTGGCTGACCAAGAATCTCTCCCACTCTTCCCACCTGCGCTTTGGCGTATTGGACGGATTTTTAAACTGTTGGGCCACATTCCATGGCCATTAAGATCTGAAGTGGGACTTGAACCCAGAGATATGGACATTATTGCTGGGCGACAAGATCTCCCTCGGTTCTCCACAACCGTGTCAAAATAAAGCTGATGAAATTCGTCTCTTTTTGGAGAACTGATGTTGACAGCAGTGAGAAACAGGACTGAAGTTTCTTGACCATTTGCTTGCCCATTTATGTGACTATCGAGCTCTGGAGTTAAGAATTTGTGATTGAAGAGCGCCCTTGCTTGATAGCAGTGGGTATTAAGTGGGATGTTGAGTTAGTGTTCTCAATCATGAAATTTCTGTTATCATTGGATATAGGGCATATTCTTCATTTCTTGCTCCTTGGATGGGTTTTTACTCATCTTGGGATGTCATTGTGGACAACATATTCCACAAAACTGAACCTGTATACTACCCCAGGACTCAGTTGAATGGTATGGTGAATATTGGTTTGTCTTGACTGGATGTGAGGGCAGATTTACCTATTTGATATTTGGATGTGGTGTTTTGCATTGGTGGAGCATTATTGGAAAGTCTCTAAAGAAGGACTACACAACAGAAATGCAACCTGCCCAATCTTCTGCCCTTTTAGGTTTGGCTTTGTTCTGGAAATTTGGTCGTCTTGGTTGCATTATTTTGTACCCACATGCTGAGAGGATAATAATGATCTGTCCCTTAATTCAGGTTTTTTTTTTAACCAACTATCAAGGTAATGAATATAAAACTGGGATAATATCATCCCACCACATTATGGATGCAGGGCCTATGCTTGTTGGTTTGTACAATTATCCATGGATACAATTTATTCCGAGACATGACAAGTTGATTGATCTTTCATTGAAAAGTAATAAACAACCATCCAATGGCTGAACAATACTTGAAAAGGTTCTCATTTACTGATCTATACAAGCTTCAGCTTGATTGAATGTGAGGTTATAGATTTAGCTTTGCATTCCCTGTGTCACAAGATCTTGTCATGATTTAAATTGGTTCAGTTGGATGAGATTGTATTTAATGCATTTCATTTAATTGTTGTTTTCTCTTCAAAGTATCACGATAACGTCTACAATCCCGTCTTAGATGCGACTTTCGTGATGGTTGCGCGAGATCCTGCAAATAAAGGGTAACCTGATGTTGGCATTGTTCTCTGAATATACATTTGGAACAAGCTTATTTCAATTAATTTGTGGGTGAATGTGATACCGTTTCTTTATATGTTTGAAAATCACAAATAACTTGCAATAAAATTCAAGATTTACTGTAATGTACAGAATGTTGGTGTTTAAAATCTAAGTTTCAGATTCTGCTGACTAGCCAAATAATGTTTTCCCCATATATGCGAAAAGCACCTGTTTGTTCATGTAAAATACAATCCACAAATTCATGAATTTGTACCAGTACTGTCACCGTTTGATATGTTTTGTATCCTAATGTTCAATTGGGAGTGATGGGATCACTAAAGGTAGGACGTTGAGAAACATTTACTAAATGTTGAATGTTGCATATGCCCCAAGCGCCCTGTTGAGACTGACGTAGAGAAGCACAAAGTGGGTTTCTTTGTCCGGTATACACTCGCCCTTCTGGATCTTTGCATCATGTGTTTCTCTGTCACTCAATTTTAAAGGGTAATTTCTACAACTTTGTGTGGTTGGTCTTAACGTTGCCTGTGTCATCGTGTAAGCACTGGCTCAATGGGCAGCCACTCTTAAGTCGGAGGGTATTGGTTCAAGCTCCTGTCCAGAGGTTTGAGCACAAAAATCAAGTCTGACATGCCATTTTAATGCTTTCAGCTGAGACAATAAACGGGCTCCACCTGCCCTTTAACGTGGATATAAGAGATGCTGTGATACTATTTTGCAGAACAGCAGGGGGATTATCCATGGTGTGCTGACCAATCAACATCATTAAAAATCAGATGATCTGCTCACTATCATGTTCTTCGTGAGACCTTGCTTTGCACAAATTGGCTGCCATGTCTATTGACCATTTCAAAAGTACTTAATTTTTTTGTCAAGTGCTTTGGGATGTCCTGAGGTAACAGAAGGTTCAATAAAAATGCAACTTTCTGAGAAAATTCCTCCTGACAGAGGCAGAATTTAATTTCTCCTTCCACCTGATTTTGACCTGATCTGGGGCAGGTTGAAGTGGAAAGCTAATCTGGGATCTTTGTTGTTTCCACTTCCAGGACCTTCAGCTTGGAATAATGTCAGCTGTGCCAGATCTGCACCCAGTTAACATAGAACATAGAACAATACAGCGCAGTACAGGCCCTTCGGCCCACGATGTTGCACCGAAACAAAAGCCATCTAACCTACACTATGCCATTATCATCCATATGTTTATCCAATAAACTTTTAAATGCCCTCAATGTTGGCGAGTTCACTACTGTAGCAGGTAGGGCATTCCACGGCCTCACTACTCTTTGCGTAAAGAACCTACCTCTGACCTCTGTCCTATATCTATTACCCCTCAGTTTAAAGCTATGTCCCCTCGTGCCAGCCATTTCCATCCGCGGGAGAAGGCTCTCACTGTCCACCCTATCCAACCCCCTGATCATTTTGTATGCCTCTATTAAGTCTCCTCTTAACCTTCTTCTTCTCTCCAACGAAAACAACCTCAAGTCCATCAGCCTTTCCTCATAAGATTTTCCCTCCATACCAGGCAACATCCTGGTAAATCTCCTCTGCACCCGCTCCAAAGCCTCCACGTCCTTCCTATAATGCGGTGACCAGAACTGTACGCAATACTCCAAATGCGGCTGTACCAGAGTTCTGTACAGCTGCAACATGACCTCCCGACTCCGGAACTCAATCCCTCTACCAATAAAGGCCAACACTCCATAGGCCTTCTTCACGACCCTATCAACCTGGGTGGCAACTTTCAGGGATCTATGTACATGGACACCTAGATCCCTCTGCTCATCCACACTTTCAAGAACTTTACCATTAGCCAAATATTCCGCATTCCTGTTATTCCTTCCAAAGTGAATCACCTCACACTTCTCGACATTAAACTCCATTTGCCACCTCTCAGCCCAGCTCTGCAGCTTATCTATATCCTTCTGTAACCTGCTACATCCTTCCACACTATCGACAACACCACCGACTTTAGTATCGTCTGCAAATTTACTCACCCACCCTTCTGCGCCTTCCTCTAGGTCATTGATAAAAATGACAAACAGCAACGGCCCCAGAACAGATCCTTGTGGTACTCCACTTGTGACTACTCCATTCTGAACATTTCCCATCAACCACCACCCTCTGTCTTCTTTCAGCTAGCCAATTTCTGATCCACATCTCTAAATCACCCTCAATCCCCAGCCTCCGTATTTTTTGCAATAGCCTACCGTGGGGAACCTTATCAAACGCTTTGCTGAAATCCATTTACACCACATCAACTGCTCTACCCTCATCTACCTGTTCAGTCACCTTCTCAAAGAACTCAATAAGGTTTGTGAGGCATGACCTACCCTTCACAAAGCCATGCTGACTATCCCTGATCATATTATTCCTATCTAGATGATTATAAATCTTGTCTCTTATAATCCCCTCCAAGACTTTACCCACTACAGACGTGAGGCTCACCGGTCTATAGTTGCCGGGGTTGTCTCTGCTCCCCTTTTTGAACAAAGGGACCACATTTGCTGTCCTCCAGTCCTCTGGCACTATTCCTGTAGCCAATGATGACATAAAAATCAAAGCCAAAGGTCCAGCAATCTCTTCCCTGGCCTCCCATAGAATCCTAGGATAAATCCCATCAGGTCCCGGGGACTTATCTATTTTCAGCCTGTCCAGAATTGCCAACACCTCTTCCCTACGTACCTCAATGCCATCTATTCTATTAGCCTGGGGCTCAGCATTCTCCTCCACAACATTATCTTTTTCCTGAGTGAATACTGACGAAAAATATTCATTTAGTATCTCGCCTATCCCTTCAGACTCCACACACAATTTCCCATCCCTGTCCTTGACTGGTCCTACTCTTTCCCTAGTCATTCGCTTATTCCTGACATACCTATAGAAAGCTTTTGGGTTTTCCTTGATCCTTCCTGCCAAATACTTCTCATGTCCCCCCCTTGCTCGTCTTAGCTCTCTCTTTAGATCCTTCCTCGCTACCTTGTAACTATCCATCGCCCCAACCAAAACTTCACACTTCATCTTCACATAGGCCTCCTTCTTCCTCTTAACAAGAGATTCCACTTCCTTGGTAAACCACGGTTCCCTCGCTCGACGCCTTCCTCCCTGTCTGACCGGTACATACTTATCAAGAACACGCAGTAGCTGATCCTTGAACAAGCCCCACTTATCCAGTGTACCCAACACTTGCAGCCTACTTCTCCACCTTATCCCCCCCCAAGTCACGTCTAATGGCATCATAATTGCCCTTCCCCCAGCTATAACTCTTGCCCTGCGGTGTATACTTATCCCTTTCCATCATTAACGTAAACGTCACCGAATTGTGGTCACTGTCCCCAAAGTGCTCTCCTACCTCCAAATCCAACACCTGGCCTGGTTCATTACCCAAAACCAAATCCAACGTGGCCTCGCCTCTTGTTGGCCTGTCAACATATTGTTTCAGGAAACCCTCCTGCACACACTGTACAAAAAACGACCCATCTATTGTACTCGAACTATATCTTTTCCAGTCAATATTTGGAAAGTTAAAGTCTCCCATAATAACTACCCTGTTACTTTCGCTCATATCCAGAATCATCTTCGCCATCCTTTCCTCTACACCCCTAGAACTATTAGGAGGCCTATAAAAAACTCCCAACAGGGTGACCTCTCCTTTCCTGTTTCTAACTTCAGCCCATACTACCTCGGCAGAAGAGTCCCCATCTAGCATCCTCTCCGCCACCGTAATACTGCTCTTGACTAGCAGCGCCACACCTCCCCCTCTTTTGCCTCCTTCTCTGAGCTTACTAAAACACCTAAACCCCGGAACCTGCAACATCCATTCCTGTCCCTGCTCTATCCATGTCTCCGAAATGGCCACAACATCGAAGTCCCAGGTACCAACCCACGCTGCCAGTTCCCCTACCTTGTTTCGTATACTCCTGGCATTGAAGTAGACACACTTCAAACCACCTACCTGAACACTGGCCCCCTCCTGCGACGTCAAATCTGTGCTCCTGACCTCTATACTCTCATTCTCACTTACCCTAAAACTACAATCCAGGTTCCCATGCCCCTGCTGCATTAGTTTAAACCCCCCCAAAGAGCACTAACAAATCTCCCCCCCCAGGATATTTGTGCCCCTCAGGTTCAGATGTAGACCATCCTGTCTGTAGAGGTCCCACCTTCCCCAGAAAGAGCCCCAGTTATCCAAAAATCTGAATCCCTCCCGCCTGCACCATCCCTGTAGCCACGTGTTTAAATGCTCTCTCTCCCTATTCCTCATCTCACTATCACGTGGCACGGGCAACAACCCAGAGATAACAACTCTGTTTGTTCTAGTTCTGAACTTCCATCCTAGCTCCCTGAAAGCCTGCCTGACATCCTTGTCCCCTTTCCTACCTATGTCGTTGGTGCCAATGTGGACCACGACTTGGGGCTGCTCCCCCTTCCCCCTAAGGACCCGGAAAACACGATCCGAGACATCACGTACCCTTGCACCTGGGAGGCAACATACCAAACGTGAGTCTCTCACGCTCCCACAAAATCTCCTATCTGTGCCCCTGACTATAGAGTCCCCAATTACTAATGCTCTGCTCCTCTCCCCCCTTCCCTTCTGAGCAACAGGGACAGACTCCGTGCCAGAGGCCCGTACCCCATGGCTTACCCCTGGTAAGTCGTCCCCCCCACAAGTATCCAAAGCGGTATACTTGTTTCTCAGGGGAACGACCGCAGGGGATCCCTGCACTGACTGTTTTTTCCCAGTCCCTCTTACAGTTACCCACCTATCTCCAATCTTTGGTGTAACTAATTCCCTGAAGCTGCTATCTATGACCCCTTCTGCCTCCCGAATGATCCGAAGTTCTTCCAACTCCAGCTCCAGTTCCCTAACTCGGTCTTGGAGGAGCTGGAGATGGCAGCACTTCCTGCAGGTAAAATCAGAAAAGTTAAGGATGGGACAGCTGTGCTATATGTGTACCCAGTTAAGGATGGGGACAGCTGTGCCAGATCTGCACCCAGTTAAGAATGGGACAGCTGTGCCAGATCTGCACCCAGTTAAGGATGGGACAGCTGTGCCATATGTGTACCCAGTTATGGGTGGGGCAATGTTAGATTAGGCAACATGCTATGGATCATCTGTGTCTAAGCATTGGTGGATGGAAAGAGCATTCTCATTCTTGTTCAGGATGGCCATCGGTGTGACTGGCCTGACATTTGGAGGGTGCAAGTACAGGCCTGAGGCCTGCCCAACAATTTTTCTCCCACCACATACCCACTTGACCTCGAGATGGTTTCCCAAAAACCAAAATCCATACTGCCAGAGCCCATATAAATTACTTAAACTTAAAGTACTTCAGAAAACAAATGGAATGTTGGCATTTATTGCAAAGGGAATGGAATATAAAAGTAGGGACATTTTCCTGCAGTTGTACAAGTGTCAGTGAGAGCACATCTGGAATACTGTGCACAATTTTGGTTTCCTTATTAGAAAAAAAGAATATAATTGGATTGAGAAGGTTCACACAACTTATTCTTCATGTGAAGGGCTTAATTTACGAAGAAAGGTTAGACAAAAGTTGGACCTATATCCATTGGAGTATAGAAGAAAAATTTTAAAAATAATTTTTATTAGGGTTTTCTCAAATTATCAACAACAGAATGGAAAAGAAACCCAATAAAATTAAATACAGAACAAATTAAAACAACCCCCGTGGCCCCCCCCCCCCCAATACATAAATAATAAGTTAACACCCCGAGTTTAACACGTAGCAAATATATACTCCCCCTCAGATCCCCCAGGGCAAATAACCAAAAATAAAGTTGAACCCTCAACCCCACCGGGTTGCTGCCGCTGCTGACCATTGTCTACCATTCTGCCAGGAAGTCCAAGAACGGTTGTCATCGCCTAAAGAACCCTTGTACCGATCCCCTTAAGGCGAATTTCACCCTCTCCAATTTAATAAACCCCGCCATATCGTTGATCCAGGATTCCACGCTTGGGGGCCTCGCATCCCTCCACTGAAGAAGAATCCTTCGCCGGGCTACCAGGGACGCAAAGGCCAGAATACCGGCCTCTTTCGCCTCCTGCACTCCCGGCTCCCCTGCAACCCCAAATATTGCGAGCCCCCAGCCCGGTTTGACCCTGGATCCTACCACCCTCGACACCGTCCTTGCTACGCCCTTCCAAAATTCCTCCAGCGCTGGGCGTGCCCAGAACATATGGGTGTGATTTGCTGGGCTCCCTGAGCACCTAACAGACCTGTCCTCTCCCCCAAAGAACCGGCTCATCCTTGTCCCGGTCATGTGTGCCCTGTGCAGTACCTTAAACTGTATGAGGCTGAGCCTCGCACACAAAGAGGAAGAGTTCACCCTCCCTAGGGCATCTGCCCACGACCCCTCTTCGATCTCCTCTCCCAACTCCTCCTCCCACTTATTTCAACTCCGCCACCGAGGCCGCCTCCTCCTTCTGCATCACGTGGTAAGTTTCCGAGATCTTCCCCACTCCAACCCCCCCCCCCGAAAGCACCCTATCCTGTACTGTGCGTGACAGCAGCCGCGGGAATTCCACCACTTGCCGCCTGGCAAATGCCCTTACCTGTAAGTACCTGAAGGCGTTCCCCGGGGGGGGAGCCCATACTTCTCCTTCAGTTCGCCCAGGCTCGCGAACTTCCCGTCCACAAACAGGTCCCCCAACCTTCTTATCCCTGCCCTGTGCCACCCGAAAAACCCTCCATCTATTTTTCCTTGGACAAACCGGTGGTTCCCCTGTATTGGGGTCCACACCTAGGACCCAACTTCCCCCCCTGTGCTGCCTCCACTGCCCCCAGATTTTGAGGGTAGCCGCCACAACCGGGCTCGTGGTATACCTCATTGGAGGGAATGGCAGTGGCGCCGTTGCCAGTGCCTCCAGACTCTTACCCTCACAAGACGCCGTCTCCAGCCTCTTTCATGCAGCCCCCTCCCCTCCATCACCCACTTACGCACCATCGCTGCATTGGCAGCCCAGTAGTACCCACAGAGGTTGGGCATCGCCAGCCCCCCCCCCCCCCCCCAAATCCCTACTCCGCTCCAGGAACACCCTTCTCACCCTCGGAGTCCCTCGTGTCCATACAAACCTGTGGTCCTGTTGTCCCGCCCAAAGAAGGCCCTTGGGATAAAAATGGGGAGGCACTGGAACGGGAACAAAAACCTCGGGAGCACCGTCATCTTAACTGACTGCACCCTACCCGCCAGGGACAGCGGCAGCGCGTCCCACCTCTTAAACTCCTCCTCCATTTGCTCCACCAGCCTCGTGAAATTGACTCTATGCAGGGCCCCCCAGCTCCTGGCCACCTGTACCCCCAAGTACCTGAAGCTCCCCTCCGCCCTTTTTAGTGGGAGCTCGCCAATCCCCCTCTCCTGATCCCCTGGGTGAACCACGAACAACTCGCTCTTCCCCATGTTGAGCTTGTACCCTGAGAAATCCCCGAACTCCCTGAGGATCCTCATTTCCTCCAGCATTCCCCCCACCGGGTCCAAAACATACAGCAGCAAGTCGTCCGCATAGAGCGACACCCTATGCTCCTTCCCACCCCGCATCATCCCCCTCCAGTTCCTCGACTCCCTCAGTGCCTTAGCCAGGGGTTCAATCGCCAGTGTGAAGAGCAGGGGGGACAGGGGACACCCATGCCTCGTCCCTCGATGCAACCAAAAGTACTCAGACCTCCTCTTGTTCGTGGCCACACTCGCCATCGGGACCTCGTACAACAACCTAACCCACCTAACAAACCCCTCCCCAAACCCGAACCTTTTCAGCACCTCCCACAAGTACCCCCACTCTACCCTATCGAAGGCCTTCTCAGCGTCCATTGCCACCACTATCTCTGCCTCCTCCCCCCTCGCCGGCATCATGATAACGTCCAGGAGCCTCCTCACATCCGCGTTCAACTGCCTCCCCTTCACGAATCCCGTCTGGTCTTCGTGGATCACCTGTGGCACCCAGTCCTCCAAGAGCCCTCCCAACAGACCCAACCAAAACAGTGCCCAACCCACCCTAACCACCCTCATCGAACCAAACCGAAATAAGGGCAAAGTACCCCCCCCCCATCAAAGTATAACACCCCAACAACAATCCCCGACCACCCATCCTGACCCTCAGTCTGTGTCCAGTTTCTCAGCCTGAACAAAGGCCCACGCCTCCTCCGGAGGCACAGAGTAATGGTGCCGGTCCTTGTAGGTGACCCACAGTCGCACCGGTTGCAGCATGCCAAACTTCACCCCCTTTCTGTGCAGCACCGCCTTCGCCCGATTGTACCCGGCCCTCTTCTTCGCCACCTCTGCACTCCAGTTCTGGTATATCCGAACCTCCGCGTTCTCCCACCTGCTGCTCCTCTCTTTCTTGGCCCACCTGAGCACGCACTCCCGATCAACAAACCGATGAAACTGCACCAGCACCGCCCGCGGTGGCTCGTTAGCCATGGGCCTCCTCGCCAGTACTCTATGGGCCCCTTCCAGCTCCAGGGGCCCCTGGAAGGACCCCCCTCCCATCAGCGAGTTTAGCATGGTGACCACATAGGCCCCCACGTCTGACCCCTCCAGCCTCTCCGGGAGGCCCAGAATCCGCAAATTCTTCCGCCTCGACCGATTCTCCATCTCGAACCGTTCCTGCCATTTCTTGTGGAGCGCCTCGTGCGCCTCCACCTTTACGCAAGGCCTAAGATCTCGTCCTCGTTGTCGGAGCCTTTTGTCGGACCTCGCGGATCGCCACCCCCTGGGCCGTCTCGGTCTCCAGCAGCTTGTCTATAGAAGCCTTCATCGGCTCCAGCAGGTCCGCTTTAATCTCCCTGAAGCAGCGCTGGATAACCTCCTGCGCCCACTGCATCCACGCTGCCTGGTCCCCGCCCGCCGCCATTTTGCTCTTCCCTCGCACCTTCTTTGAGTTCACCACCACTTTTTTAGTTGCCCAGCTCCAGGTCCAAGCCATACACTGTCGGGGAACTATTGCAATCTCCTTCCCACACCGGAAAACGTCGAAAAAGTGTTGTTGGCGGCCCTGAAAAGAGCCCAAAAGTCCGTTTTTAGCGGGAGCTGCCGAATGTGCGACTTAGCTCCGCATAGCCGCTACCGGAAGTCAGAGGTGATCTTACTGAAACACATTAAGATCCTGATAAGACCTGATGGTAGAAACTGGAAGGATGTTTGCTCTTGTGGGAAAGATCAGAACTAGCATACGCCATTTAAGAATAAGAGGTCTATCGTTTAAGATGGAGGTGAGGAGAAACATTTTCTCTGAAGTTTGTTATTCTGTGGCATTCTCCTCAAAGTAGTGGGGGGGGCTGGGTCATTGAATTTATTCAAGGCTGGATTAGACCTACTGAGACCAAGGTTATGGGGGCAGACAGGAAAGTGGACTTGAGGCAACAATTAGATCAGCCATGATCTCATTATAATGGCGGAGCAGATTGGAAGGGCCGAATGGCCTATTCCTGCCCTTGAGTCTTATGTTCCAAATCGCAGTCAATCAGATGAGATCAGAAATGGACCATTGGCTCGGATAAAGGCACTTCCATCAAACTTAAAATGACCTCCTTCAGAATGGAAAACCTGCCCGATCATGTTGATTACTGATGACTGACTTATAAGAACTGTTCACTAAAACCCAGAGCGGGGAAGTACAAGATAATCAGTGGGTGAAGTCCAAGGATCTGGAGGAGAACCTAGTAAAATGTTCTTCTGAGTCTTTAAAAGAATCCCAGTTACTCTTTGTTTAATCCAACCACTTAATGCCCGACCTTGCTATATGCAGACCTACCTTCTTTAACAAGTTTTTCAGCTGAGAATTTCTCAGTTATCTGTATACACACATTTATTGACTCTCATAAAAATACTTTTTACAGCTCAGACTTCCTGTGTCTCTTAAGTAGCACTGCAGCCTTCAACAAACCTCTTGTTTGGGACTTGTCCACTAAGCCCGTGTCTTTTTCAGTTTGCCAACCTCCCTACCCATGATATAGAACATAGAACAATACAGCGCAGTACAGGCCCTTCGGCCCACGATGTTGCACCGAAACAAAAGCCATCTAACCTACACTATACCATTATCATCCATATGTTTATCCAATAAACTTTTAAATGCCCTCAATGTTGGCGAGTTCACTACTGTAGCAGGTAGGGCATTCCACGGCCTCATCACTCTTTGCGTAAAGAACCTACCTCTGACCTCTGTCCTATATCTATTACCCCTCAGTTTAAAGCTATGTCCCCTCGTGCCAGCCATTTCCATCCGCGGGAGAAGGCTCTCACTGTCCACCCTATCCAACCCCCTGATCATTTTGTATGCCTCTATTAAGTCTCCTCTTAACCTTCTTCTCTCCAACGAAAACAACCTCAAGTCCATCAGCCTTTCCTCAAAGATTTTCCCTCCATACCAGGCAACATCCTGGTAAATCTCCTCTGCACCCGCTCCAAAGCCTCCACGTCCTTCCTATAATGCGGTGACCAGAACTGTACGCAATACTCCAAATGCTACCGTACCAGAGTTCTGTACAGCTGCAACATGACCTCCTGACTCCGGAACTCAATCCCTCTACCAATAAAGGCCAACACTCCATAGGCCTTCTTCACCACCCTATCAACCTGGGTGGCAACTTTCAGGGATCTATGTACATGGACACCTAGATCCCTCTGCTCATCCACACTTTCAAGTACTTTACCATTAGCCAAATATTCCACATTCCTGTTATTCCTTCCAAAGTGAATCACCTCACACTTCTCTACATTAAACTCCATTTGCCACCTCTCAGCCCAGCTCTGCAGCTTATCTATATCCCTCTGTAACCTGCTACATCCTTCCACACTATCGACAACACCACCGACTTTAGTATCGTCTGCAAATTTACTCACCCACCCTTCTGCGCCTTCCTCTAGGTCATTGATAAAAATGACAAACAGCAACGGCCCCAGAACAGATCCTTGTGGTACTCCACTTGTGACTGAACTCCATTCTGAACATTTCCCATCAACCACCACCCTCTGTCTTCTTTCAGCTAGCCTATGCGTGGAGCTGCTTTTCAATCAACTTATTTCCCTTCCGTTAACCCAGCTTTCTAATTTCCACAAAATTACACTTCCTGTCTGTTTTAATATGTAGATTAGTTTCAGTAGTTAATCTAACTTAATTTTGTCTTTCTGTCTGTCTTGTTCTAGTATTTGCTTTACTTGCTCTGGGCACTTGAGCCTTATTAGTGACCTGAAATGGAAAATGTACATCACCTACCTACATGAATAATGGAGCTCTCCGTTTATTCCTGGCTAAATGCAGCTGTTAGTGCCATTGTTGTCATGAAAAATGTTTACTGAAATTCCTCCTGAAACAGTTCTTGACTTCATAAAGAAATAAGAGTCCAGATGTGTTGCCAGAATTGGGACTGCAGTGGTTGACAACATAGACAGTGGCACCTAGTGAGTGAAACCCTTCCTGAAAGAAATGATGTGGTGTTTTCCATGTCTTGACATCCCAAATTACAACAAAATCTGTTCAATACTTTGAAGTATAATTCCTGTTGCAGTGTAGGCAAACCACAGCCAATCTGCACAGCAACATTTCACAAAGAACAATGTCATAAACGATTAGAATATCTGTATTCATGATACATGGATGGCACAGTGGTTAGCATTGCTGCCTCACAGCCTCAGGGACCCGGGTTCAATTCTGGCCTTGGGTGACTGTATGGAGTTTACACGTTCTCTCCTCCGGGTGCTCCGGTTTCCTCCCATAGTCCGAAGAGGTGCACGTTAGGTGAGGTTATGGCGATAGTGTGGCGGAGTGCCTAGGCAGTGTGCTCTTTAGGAGGGTTGGTGTAGGCTCGTTGGGCTGAATGGCCTCCTGCACTGTAGGGATTCTGACATTCTAAGTTGAAGGAGCGATATTAACCATGCCACTGGGACGACAACTCTGCTCTTCACATAGGGCATGGGATCTTTTACACCCATCTGAGAGATAAAATTAGGTTTTGGCTTAACATCTCATCCAAAAGATGACCTCTTGTTAGCAGCATTCCTTCAGTACTGCACTGAATTGTCACCTGGAATATGTGCTCAGGCCTTTGGAGTGGTGCTCGAACCCATCTTGCTTTCTACTTGACTTTTTGCTAAAATTATCGAGAGGCAAGGCATTTTGTAATTCTTATTGATATGGGGCGAGGTACATAAGAACATAAGAACTAGGAGCAGGAGTAGGCCATCTGGCCCCTCGAGCCTGCTCCGCCATTCAATGAGATCATGGCTGATCTTTTGTGGACTCAGCTCCACTTTCCGGCCCGAACACCATAACCCTTAATCCCTTTATTCTTCAAAAAACTATCTATCTTTATCTTAAAATAAAAAGGTGATGGTTTAGAATCTAATAGATTGTTATGAGTGGAATAAAGGCACAGGCTTCACTTACCTTGTGTGTAGGTCATAAATATCTAAAAGGTGGGAGGGATCATATTACAAAATATAGTTTGATGTTTAACAGATATGTCTATTTGGTATGTAGGAACGCTTGATTGGTTACATTTAAGCTGCTCAAGGATGACTTATTCATTCAAGCATTGGCAAGATATATAATTATTAGATAATATATTTACTTCACCATTTACCAGTGATTGATCAATTGGACATTACATCAGAAGCTGAGTTTAGAAGCGAGAAAGCTGCACTTTGATTAAAGGGCCAAAATATGAAATAAACTAATCAAACGAAACAGGAATAGAAGTTAAGCCTAGATGGATTGTATGAACGCATTTTTTAAAAAAAATCCAGGGAAGAGCTAGCAGAGCTACCAGAATACATATTTAATTGTTCCTGAGATAGTGTCCTGCCAGAGGATAAATTTCAGAAGAGAAATGGAACCTGTCCAAAGTACTATTAATCAGCCAGCTTACATTGGTGGAAGGAAGGAATCCCTACTAACACAGAAAATAGAAAAAACATCTCGGAACCAAAAATATAATGATGAATGGTCAGCATGAATTGCAAAATGGAAAGTCTTGTTTGAATTTGTTGAAGCGATAGCACTGAGAAAAGATAAGTAGATGGAATATATTGTAGATTTTCAAAAGATCTTTAATGATGTGCCTCATAATAGACTAACGAATAAGGTCAGGGCAAGTGGTAGAATGGATAGCTAGTTGGCTAGAAAGCAGAGAGTGAACCATCACCAGCCAGAAAAGAGAGAAAGGAAACTAGCACCTCATTTTAATTCCACTTTCCAGTACCTGCTTTGTAGCCTTACAGGTTACAGAACTTCAGGTGCAAATCTAGGTATCTTTTAATTGAGTTGAGCATTTTGGCCTCAAACCACCAACGTAGGCCGTGAATTCCAGACACCATCCTCTGGCTGAAATTTTTTTTCCTCATGTCCCCTCTAATCCTTAGCTCTTCAAGTTGAGGAGTTGCCCATGAGGATCAGTGCTGGGACCACTGATGGTGTTGGAATTAATTGTTAACAATTTGTTTTCACGATTTAGACTTTCGAATCAAAAACCCAATTTCTAAATTTGTGGAGTTCACCAAATTGGGGGTGGGCGGCTGATAAAGAAGAGGACTGCACCAAATTGCAGGAAGATATTAATGAACTTGCAGAGATATTGGAAAATGAATTTCCACATAGATAAATGTGAGGTAAGAAAAATAAGAAACAAGAGAAAAAATAAGATAAGAAAAAAGAGAATCTAAATGGGGAAGGGGAACAAAGCGATCTGGGAGTACAAATATACCAACCATGAAAAGTAGCAATATCAATTTAAGTCAGTTTATGAAAAAGCAAACACAAATTCATTTGTAGTGGAATAGAATCAACGTATATTGAACCTTAGTTCGATCAGACTTGACATGTCCTGTCAGTTCTGTGCCATATAATGAAAAAGATAAAGATGGAGAACCACGAGAGAGAATGTAAAAGAGGTTTACCAGAATGACACCAGGCTATCAGGAAAGAATACATGGGCTGGATTTACAAAGAGAAGGCCGAGGGATGGTCTGATAAAAATTCTGAAAAGGTTTTGATGGAGTAGAAGCAGAGTGAGTGTTTCTGTTTTGTGGGAAAGAGTAAAACTAGAGGCCGCTAATGTAATGTAATTGCCAAAAAAAATGGAGACATTCCAAAAAAAAAACCCTTTACCCAGTGGGTGATGAGAATGTGGAATTCACTACCACAGGGAGTGTTTGAAGTAAATAGTACCAATGTATTTTAGGGAGGCTAGATAAACCCAAGAGAGAGAAAAGATTGGAGGGTTACACTGATACGGTTAATGAGGAAGGACTGAGGAGCTTGAATGAGCACAGCCTGATTCAGCTAAGTGGCTTGTCTATATTCTCTACACTGTTATGTAGGCAAAAAAAAGTACTGTTAATATCTGAATGTTAATTGTGTTATTTCTCCCTTACAGTGCAGCTTTAATTAACCCATTGAAACCTGAAGGTCCCGAAGAGGAGAATGTCTTCAAACAGGGACATTGTAAGTCATGTTGAGCCTTCACTGCCTAAACTATTTTAATGAAAAATGAATGTGCTTCACACCAATGCACTACTTTGAAGAGTATTTGTCCAAAGAACAGGAATGAAATAAAGGACCAGTTAATATTTTATAACTGCCTGGTTCAGGGGAGGCACTGAGAGATCTCGCTGCTTTCCTTCAACTAATACTATGAAATCTTGCATTCACCCAAACAGCAAACCTGGACTTGCTTTAAAACTCATGTAAAAGACTGAAGTGACTACTTTGAAATGTCAGCCTAGATTATTAGCTGGGCAGAAAGCAACCAGTTGGTGCAACTGAGCAGGGGTAGAACACAAAAGTGCATGTTTTGACTTTTGATGGAATTAAAACTTGACAAAATATACTGTGCAGGTGGAATTGTGCCAAAGCAACCCAGTAATTTAAACGTGCTTTATCAACTTCTACCCGTCATCTACCCATAATTCTCACTAATTATGATGCGATGAGGCAAGACTTAGGATTCATCGGATGGAGAGGAAAACTGCAGGCGATGGGCACAATGGAAATGTGGAGCTTGTTCAAGGAACAGCTACTGCGTGTCCTTGATAAGTATGTACCTGTCAGGCAGGGAGGAAGTGGCCGAGCGAGGGAACCGTGGTTTACTAAAGCAGTCGAAACACTTGTCAAGAGGAAGAAGGAGGCTTATGTAAAGATGAGACATGAAGGTTCAGTTAGAGCGCTCGAGAGTTACAAGTTAGCTAGGAAGGACCTAAAGAGAGAGCTAAGAAGAGCCAGGAGGGGACATGAGAAGTCTTTGGCAGGTAGGATCAAGGATAACCCTAAGGCTTTCTATAGATATGTTAGGAATAAAAGAATGACTAGGGTAAGAGTAGGGCCAGTCAAGGACAGTAGTGGGAAGTTGTGCGTGGAGTCCGAGGAGATAGGAGAGGTGCTAAATGAATATTTTCCGTCAGTATTCACACAGGAAAAAGCCAATGTTGTCGAGGAGAATTCTGAGATTCAAGCTACTAGACTAGTAGGGCTTGACGTTCATAAGGAGGAGGTGTTAGCAATTCTGGAAAGTGTGAAAATAGATAAGTCCCCTGGGCCGGATGGGATTTATCCTAGGATTCTCTGGGAAGCTAGGGAGGAGATTGCTGAGCCTTTGGCTTTGATCTTTAAGTCATCTTTGTCTACAGGAATAGTGCCAGAAGACTGGAGGATAGCAAATGCTGTCCCCTTGTTCATAAAGGGGAGTAGAGACAACCCCGGTAACTATAGACCAGTGAGCCTTAATTCTGTTGTGGGCAAAATCTTGGAAAGGTTTATAAGAGATAGGATGTATAATCATCTGGAAAGGAATAATTTGATTAGAGATAGTCAACACGGTTTTGTGAAGGGTAGGTCGTGCCTCACAAACCTTATTGAGTTATTTGAGAAGGTGACCAAACAGGTGGATGAGGGTAAAGCAGTTGATGTGTATATGGATTTCAGTAAAGCATTTGATAAGGTTCCCCACGGTAGGCTACTGCAGAAAATACGGAGGCATGGGATTACATAGAACATAGAAAATACAGCACAGAAGAGGCCCTTCGGCCCACGATGTTGTGCCGAACCTTTGTCCTAGATTTATCATAGATTATCATTGAATTTACAGTGCAGAAGGAGGCCATTCGGCCCTTTGAGTCTGCACCGGCTCTTGGAAAGAGCACCCTACCCAAACTCAACACCTCCACCCAACACCAAGGGCAATTTGGACATTAAGGGCAATTTATCATTGGCCAATTCACCTAACCTGCACATCTTTGGACTGTGGGAGGAAACCGGAGCACCCGGAGGAAACCCACGCAGACACTGGGAGGACGTGCAGACTCCGCACAGTGACCCAAGCCGGAATCGAACCTGGGACCCTGGAGCTGTGAAGCAATTGTGCTATCCACAATGCTACCGTGCTGCCCTTGAGAACAAATAAATCTACACTATATCATTTTACCGTAATCCATGTATCTATCCAATAGCTGCTTGAAGGTCCATAATGTTTTCGACTCAACTACTTCCACAGGCAGTGCATTCATGCCCCCACTACTCTCTGGGTAAAGAACCTACCTCTGATATCCCTCCTATATCTTCCACCTTTCACCTTAAATTTATGTCCCCTTGTAATGGTTTGTTCCACCCGGGGAAAAAGTCTCTGACTGTCTACTCTATCTATTCCCCTGATCATCTTATAAACCTCTATCAAGTCACCCCTCATACTTCTCCGTTCTAATGAGAAAAGGCCTAGCACCCTCAACCTTTCCTCGTAAGACCTACTCTCCATTCCAGGCAACATCCTGGTAAACCTTCTTTGCACCTTTTCCAAAGCTTCCACCTCCTTCCTAAAATGAGGCGACCAAAACTGTACACAGTACTCCAAATGTGGCCTTACCAAAGTTTTGTACAGCTGCATCATCACCTCACGGCTCTTAAATTCAATCCCTCTGTTAATGAACGCGAGCACACCATAGGCCTTCTTCACAGCTCTATCCACTTGAGTAGCAACTTTCAAAGATGTATGAACATAGACCCCAAGATCTCTCTGCTCCTCCACATTGCCAAGAACTCTACTGTTAACCCTGTATTCCGCATTCATATTTGTCCTTCCAAAATGGACAACCTCACACTTTTCAAGGTTAAACTCCATCTGCCACTTCTCAGCCCAGCTCTGCATCCTATCTATGTCTCTTTGCAGCCGACAACAGCCTTCCTTACTATCCACAACTCCACCAATCTTCGTATCGTCTGCAAATTTACTGACCCACCCTTCAACTCCCTCATCCAAGTCATTAATGAAAATCACAAACAGCAGAGGACCCAGAACTGATCCCTGCGGTACGCCACTGGTAACTGGGATCCAGGCTGAATATTTGCCATCCACCACCACTCTCTGACTTCTATCGGTTAGCCAGTTTGTTATCCAACTGGCCAAATTTCCCACTATCCCATGCCTCCTTACTTTCTTCATAAGCCTACCATGGGGAACTTTATCAAATGCCTTACTAAAATCCATGTACACTACATCCACTGCTTTACCTTCATCCACATGCTTGGTCACCTCCTCAAAGAATTCAATAAGACTTGTAAGGCAAGACCTACCCCTCACAAATCCGTGCTGACTATCCCTAATCAAGCAGTGTCTTTCCAGATGCTCAGAAATCCTATCCTTCAGTACCCTTTCCATTACTTTGCCTACCACCGAAGTAAGACTAACTGGCCTGTAATTCCCAGGGTTATCCCTAGTCCCTTTTTTGAACAGGGGCACGACATTCGCCACTCTCCAATCCCCTGGTACCACCCCTGTTGTCAGTGAGGACGAAAAGATCATTGCCAACGGCTCTGCAATTTCATCTCTTGCTTCCCATAGAATCCTTGGATATATCCCGTCAGGCCCGGGGGACTTGTCTATCCTCAAGTTTTTCAAAATGCCCAACACATCTTCCTTCCTAACAAGTATTTCCTTGAGCTTACCAATCTGTTTCACACTGTCCTCTCCAACAATAGCGCCCCTCTCATTTGTAAATACAGAAGAAAAGTACTCGTTCAAGATTCAGGGTGATTTAGCAGTTTGGATCAGAAATTGGCTAGCTGGAAGAAGACAAAGGTTGGTGGTTGATGGGAAATGTTCAGACTGGAGTCCAGTTACTAGTGGTGTACCACAAGGATCTGTTTTGGGGCCACTTCTGTTTGTTATTTTTATAAATGACCTGGAGGAGAGCGTAGAAGGATGGGTGAGTAAATTTGCAGATGACACTAAAGTCGGTGGAGTTGTGGACAATGCAGAAGGATGTTACAAGTTACAGAGGGACATAGATAAGCTGCAGTGCTGGGCTGAGAGGTGGCAAATGGAGTTTAATGCAGAAAAGTGTGAGGGTGATTCATTTTGGAAGGAATAACAGGAAGACAGAGTACTGGGCTAATGGTAAGATTCTTGGCAGTGTGGATGAGCAGAGTGATCTCGGTGTCCATGTACATAGATCCCTGAAAGTTGCCACCCAGGTTGAGAGGGTTGTTAAGAAGGCTTTTATTATTAGCTTTTATTGGTAGAGGGATTGGGTTTCGGAGCCATGAGGTCACGTTGCAGCTGTACAAAACTCTGGTGCGGCCGCATTTGGAATATTGCGTGCAATTCTGGTCGCCGCATTATAGGAAGGATGTGGAAGCATTGGAAAGGGTGCAGAGGAGATTTACCAGAATGTTGCCTGGTATGGAGGGAAGATCTTATGAGGAAAGGCTGAGGGACTTGAGGCTGTTTTCGTTAGAGAAAAGAAGGTTAAGAGGTGACTTAATTGAGGCATACAAGATGATCAGAGGATTGGATAGGGTGGACAGCGAGAGCCTTTTTCCTCGGATGATGATGTCTAGCACGAGGGGACATAGCTTTAAATTGAGGGGAGATAGACATAGGACAGATGTCAGAGGTAGGTTCTTTACTCAGAGCAGTAAGGGTGTGGAATGCCCTGCCTGCAACAGTAGTGGACTCGCCAACACTAAGGGCATTCAAATGGTCATTGGATAGACATATGGACGATAAGGGAATAGTGTAGATGGGCTTTAGAGTGGTTTCACAGGTCGGCGCAACATTGAGGGCCGAAGGGCCTGTACTGCGCTGTACTGTTCTATGTTCTATTGCTACAATCACTAGAAGGGCCAAACACAAAGAGTTTTAATTTCTGCAGTGTCTTGAAATCTCCATTCTTTGTCCCAATGCTAGTTCAATTGCTAGAGTAAGAGCTTGTTTGAATAGTTTCTTTTCTGGTTTGTAACTCTTGAGGAAGGCAGTAGACGGCCTTGGTGAGAGGCGGGTTTCTGTATTATCTTGTGTTGTTGATATTTGTATTGTTGAAATACAAAGGTGTCACGTCGATTGGATTTTATAGAATCCCTACAATGCAGCAGGAGGCCATTCGGCCCATTGAATCTGCACTGACCCCCTGAACGAGCACCCTAACCTAGGCCCAATCCACCACCCTATCCGAGTAACCCTATCTAGGGATAATTTAGAATATCCAATCCACCTAAACTGTACATCTTTGGACCGTGGGAGGAAACCGGAGCACCCGGAGGAACCCCACGCAGACACAGGAAGAATGTGCAAACTCCACACAGTTAGTTGACCGAGGCCGAAATCCAACCCAGGTCCCTGGCTTAAACCACTGTGCCACTGTGCTGCCCATTCGTTTCAAATGAAGCTTCTTCTAACTGGTTTAATCAGATGTTAAGAGACTTGGGTGTGTTGTACAAGGGACAAGGAGCAGCAAGCAGTTGGGAAGGCAAATGGTATGTTGGACTTGCAAGGGGACTGGAGTACAGGAAAAAAGTCCCACTACAATTGCACAGGGCTTTGGTAACACACACCTGGAATAAATAGTGTGCAGTTTTGATCTCCACATTTAAGGAAGGATATACTTACACTGGAGGCAGTACAGCAAAGATTCACTCGACTGGTCCCTGGGATGGTTGGGTTATCTTATAATGAGAGGCTGAGTAAACTGATTATTTTCTCTGGAGGTTAGAAGAATACGAGAATTGAAACATACAAAATTCTGAAGAAGCTCAATAGGGTGGAAGCTGAGATTCTTTCTGCTGGTCAGAGAATCTAAAACACGTGGACGCAGTCTTAGGATAAGGGGCCAATCATTTAGGACTGAGATTAGAACAAATGTCTTCACTCAGTGGGCTGTGAATTTTCAGAATTCTCGGCCCGGGAGGGTTGTGGATGCACCATTGCTAGATACATTTAAGACTGGGATAGACAGATTGCTGGTCTCTCTTGGAATTAAAGGATATTGGGAGCAGGGACGGGGTTCAATTCCGGCCTTGGGTGACTGTCTGTGTGGAGTTTGTACGTTCTCCCCATGTATGTGTGGGTTACTTCCAGGTGCTCCAGTTTCCTCCCACAGTCCAACGATGTACAAGTTAGGTGGATTGACCATGGTAAAATTGCCCCTTAGTGTCCAGGGATGTGCAGGATAGGTGGGGGAGTGGGCGTAGGTATGGTGCTCTTTCAGAGGATCGGTGCAGACTCGATGGGCCTCCTTCTGCACTGTCGGGATTCTATGGTTATTAACCCTTACCCCTGTATCTCATCACAGTGGAGACATTTTCTTCCTTGCCTTTCATAATATGGAGAAGATTTTTAATTTAATGGGGGCGGCACAGTGGTTAGAACTGCTGCCTCTCAGCACTCAGGACCTGGGTTTGATTCCGACCTCTGGTGACTGATGGGTGGAGTTTGCACATTCTCTCCGTGTCTGCGTGCGTTTCCTTTGGGTGCTCCAGATCCTCCCACAGTCTGAAGATGTGCAGGTTAGGTAGATTGGCCATGCTACATTGCCCCTAAGAGTCAAAAGGTTAGATGGGGGTGGTGGTGGGGGGGAGAATTGGGCCTCGGTAGAATGCTGTTTTTGGCAGACGTGATAGCCTGAATGGCCTCCTTCTGCACTGTAGTAATTCTATGATTCTGTCACGATTAGTTTTACATTCTCACCTTTTAGAATTCTATAATGAATTCACCAAAATCAAATTCTTTTGTTCAAATTCTAGTGAACAAAACAAAACGAACGAAGCTAAGGGAGATCTCGTTATTGAGAACAGCACCAAATGAAGAAGAGAGACAAATTATACACGAGATATTCCTTGAGACCCTGGATATGCGGTAAGAGGAGTTGAAATCCAGGCAAACTGCTATGCTACTCCACAGCCTTTTGTCAGCCTATTTTCACAACCCCACAACAATTTTGTAAGCCCTGCCACACTCTTCAGTCTTTTAACACTGAACTTGTGTGCTTTTTGCATCTTTACACCCACCACCGACGTCCGAGTGTTCAGCTGCTTTGGTCCCATGCTTTGGAGCTTTCTTTAGAAAACTCTTTTGCTTTCAGTTTTCTTCTCCACCTTAAAGATACACCTCCGAATCAATGTTTTCACACCGGTAATGTTAACCTTCCTAAGCTCTCCTTCCCATGACTTGGCGTCCATCGCTTTTATCCATTTCATTTTGCTCCCCTAACTAAAATGTTGGGAGTGCATTTTTCTGTTTAGGCACGATGTAAATACAGGTCCGTGTCATTGAAGAATGGAAGCAAATTTGCATTACAATAACGCTTTGAGCTAAATGTTAGGCTTGGGACAGCTGATATCAAAGTCTGTATAGAAACTTCTTTGAAGTGGTTTTCTTAGAACGAGTTTCTGGTGGGTGAAAGATGGGGGTGCCAGTCGGGAAAGCATTAGAATGGTAGAGTCTGGAGGTAGCATCATGGATGGTGATTTGAGCAGCAAATGGCTATGCAGGAGCTAAGATGGACAATATTGGAAATAGGCAGTCCTGATGTTCAAGACAATATGAGGTCCAGGTTCCATCTCTGAGTCAAATAGGACTCTGAGCATGCAAACAGTTTGATTCAGTTTGAGGCTGTAGTCAGGGAGGAGGATGGGATTGTCGCTAGGGAACTGAGTTTGTGGTAGGACCGGAAGACAGTGGATTCAATCTTCCCCGGGTGGAGTTCGAACAATTTTGGCTGCTGCTCCTGAACTGGATCTTGGACAAGGCTATCAAAGTTTGATGGCCAGGTAAAGGAGGAAAGGAGAGCCGACAGCACAAATGTGGACCATGGGATGTTTTTGAATAGTGTTGCCAAGAGGCAGAATGTAGGTAATAATAAGAGTGTTAGATCCTTGGGCAGTTTACAGAGGTAATGAATTAGGAAGAGAATCCATTGAGGGGAATTCTCTGGGTACAATGGGTAAGAATGGAATTAGTTGAGGATACGTGGCTGGATGAGAGTTTTGGAGGAAGTTGGTGTCACCAGTTGTGCTCATGTAACCAGGTAAAGAAGGATGAGAGTTGATGCCCCATTCGTGACTTTGATTTGGTCTATCTCCGCACTGTAGGAGGGACGGAAACCCAGTTTGAGAGGTTTAAATATGAAATTGCAGGGAAGATGGGCACGGATTTGCTAGGAGATACTGTGCACAGGAAACTGGGGGGGGAGGGGTGGGCGGATTTGGGCCCAGCCTGCTTGTTCGGTTGACTTTTCAGAACCATTCTGACTTTCTCTGTGTTAGCCCCACAGCCTGTGGTTTTGGCTGAACGCACCCCTGAGCTCTGCCTGTTCCATTCCCAATTCACAATCTTTCTGCACCTCTCCATACTTTTGTATCCATCTGAACTGTGGTGTCCAGAACTGGACACACTATTCCAGTTGAGGCCAAGCCAGTGACTCGTTCCCAATTATCATGACTATATAATTGTAACGACAGCTCTACAATGGGTGCAGAAAAGATTCACGGGAATGGTTCCAAGGATGAGGCACTTCAGCTAGGAGGATAGATTGAAGAAGCTGGGACTGTTCTCCTTGGAGAAGAGGAGACTGAGGAGATTTGATCAAGACATTCAAAATTATGAGGGGTCTGGACAGTGTGACCAGGAAAAACTGAACCTATTGGTGGAAGGATGGAGAACCAGAGGACATAGATTTCAGGTAATTGACAAAATAAGCAATGGAGTCAAGAGGAGAAACTTTTTCCACACTATGCGTGGTTTAGCACAGTGGGCTAAACAGTTGACTTGTAATGCAGAACAAGGCCAGCAGTGCGGGTTCAATTCCCGTACCGGCCTCCCCGAACAGGCGTCGGAATATGGCGACTAGGGGCTTTTCATAGTAACTTCATTGAAGCCTACTTGTGACAAGCAATTATTATTATTATTATTATTATTATGCTCTGCCTGGGAGTGGCGGAGGCAGGTTCAGTCGTGGCTTTTTCAAAAGAGAATTGAACAATATTGACGAGAATATTTGCAGGACTGGGGAGTGGGATGTGGAGAGTTATATTTGCACATGAAAAATCATTCTTCTGGAACCAGTCTTGAGATCTTGTTCCTTGCTTTTGTACTCTAAACCCCTATTTCTAAAGCCCAGGATCCCATATGTTTTATTAACAATGCTCAACCTGGCCCGCTTCTACAAGCTATTTAGAATTGTACCCTTGATATTGTCTCTCCTCATTCTTCCTACCAAATGAATCACTTAGTTCAGGATATTGACCAAAAATGTTAAGGTTTCTCTCTTCACAGGTGCTCCTTGATATCCGAAGAATTTCCAGCATTTTCTGCTTTCATTTTACATTTCCAGCATCTGCTGCATTTTGTATATGTCTGAGTACTGCCCACCCGATGCCTGTATCTATGTTTTTACATTGTGTATTTATGCATTTCCTATGTTTTTTCATGTATGGAATGATCTGTCTGGACTGTATGCAGAACAATACTTTTCACTGTACCTCGGTGCACATGACAAATCAAATTCAATTCAAATTCAGTACTGAACCCAGGGAACTCCACTACAAACCTCCCTTCAATCCATAAGCAATCTTTCACACAACTCTGCTTTCTATCCCTTAATCAATTTTTATATCCATCATGCTTCTGCCCCTTTTATTCCATGGGCTTCAATTTTTTAATCAAGTCTAATAAATGGTACAGTATTTAACATAAGCCTCTTGAAAGTCTGTATACATAATAGATCCAAGTGTCAGGTGTAATATTTTATTTGGATATACAAACTTATGCCGTATATTGTTTTGATATATCATATTAAACATGTAAATCCCCCATGTTTACAGTAATCTACACCAAGCTAGATAACGGAATGCAGCTGAGGACACCCTGGGTCATCTTCAGTGTCTCAAGTCCAAGTTAAATCCACCAGGCCACGAGAGTACATCCCCCAACACCTTTACTTCTGGTCACTAGAAGCAGAATGCCATGTGAAAAATGGTGGAAACTGATTCTGCCTAATTACGTTAGCCTAATCTCGTTACCTTTTTAAGGTTTCTCTGTTCAATACATTCTCCATTATACTTCTACATGGTAACCTCATATAACTAATTTGTTGACCCTGAAGTCACATGATACTCTTGTCTAAGTGGTTGGGGTGAGGACCCCAACCACTTTTTAAATTTGTAAAACTGTGTAAAAGGATACTTCCTTCCAGAAGTGATTCCATGCACAAATAGGGATGTGGTATGTTACAATAAAAATTATTAACACAGTATTAAACTACCTTAACATCCACAGAAATATGGCTTATAATTACCAGTTATACAATGCTTAATAATAAAATTACCCTTTTAACTCCTAACTGCTACATTTATCTCCAATCAAGCAAAACCCTTCATAGGTAAAAAAACAAAACACTTTTAAATAAAGTTGGCAAACACAGGATTAGTTGTCTATCTTTGGATCAAGAGAGAGAGATCAGATTAATGCTGAATCTCTTGCAGCCTTCTGCAAAAACTTCTTTAGCTCATAGCTTTCAGAGAACTAACTACAAATTGACTGCTTCAACCCTGGTTCCCCCCATTACTACAGCATCTCTAGCCCACTCTAATCCCATGGCCTAATTATTTAAGTTTAGACACTGTCCCTAATTATCTGCTCCACAGAAATCATAACAAAAACCCTTGTTAACATAAGAATGGTTGGAAATAATGATGATCTCACTTTTAGGGCATCTTAATTGCACCTCCTGCAGTCACAATATCCTTCTTTTAAACCAGGATTTAACAAAAACTACTGCAGCAGATATATACACACACCAAAGATATATACTTGACTGTCTCCAGATGTAGGAACTCCATTAGGTTACCCAATCACTGGGTGGAGTAGAAGACCTTCACCCAAGCAAAACCCGCCTCCAGGCTATTAACGAGGTGAAGGCAAATGTCCCTGCATTAGCCTTGGTTACCATTACTGTACTGAGCTTTGAGTGACACTGACTTTGGAAGTATCGTAAACTGTTTTGGAGATGGGTGATTGAAAGAAGTGAGAAATAGAAAATACTTAGCTCAACACAAACTAAACACTAACTGATATTTTTTAGGACAGTAAGCTTCCACAGTCGGATCTTGCCAGAGAATTCCGTGTGGATGGCAGAAACGGTGCTTAAAAGTCTGGAGATATGTCATCCGCAGGTATGTGACACTTATCAGCATTCAGTGTAACTCTTTTATGTGTATTAAAACTCATGTTATAACATCATTAAATTATCTTTCCTGAGTGCTGCTCATATCTCCGTCACCGTTTTCCAATTTATCCTAGTGTTTTATCTACATTAAAGGCACTCTAGAAATGAAAATGTTCTTGAACTCATTTTAGTAGAGGATGAATGATTTTCATAATGAAAACTGCCATCTAGAGGATCTCTGGTTGTGAATCCCTTGGGTCTTGACATCTCTGGGCCAGATACAGAAATCGCTTAGTAGTGTAGAACTTGAGTATTCCTGAAAAGTGCGACATGCTGAAGCTTTTCGCCTTGCACTCATCAGGACAGCCGCAAGTATTCTAAATTTCAAAGGGAGCAACAATTTATACTGCATGGGAAAAAGGCAAGTCAACTTGGATTACTCAAGACTTTACCATGGGAATACATCAAGGAGCTGTTGTTATTCACCCTTTGTTTAATTCAAAAAAGATGTCATGCCTGGAGATGTTCCTTTTGCCTGCTAGCCACCGATCAGCACCCTTTTCTCTTCAAGTATATATTGTTGCTCCCTTTGAAATTTGGTATACTTGTGTCTGTCTTGATGAGTACAAGATGAAAAGTTTCAACAGTATGTCTCTTGAGTTTTAGTGTTACTGAAAAATATTCTCCCTCTTTGGCTGTTGGGCAATTTCTGAGTAGTTTAGAGCAGGGGATCGGTTTAGCTCAGTTGGCTGGACAGCTGGTTTGTGATGCAGAGCGAGACACCGTGGGTTGAATTCTTGTACCGGCCGAGGTTATCCATGAAGGCCCCATCTTCTCAACCTTGCCCCTCACCTGATGCACTTTCCATGGAAACGCCCTGACCAATCAGAGCTGACTGGCCAACTGATCTGTATCCTTTTCTCATGCTGTATAAATTGTTGTTCATTTGAATTTTTATATTCTTGCATCTATTCTGATGAGTGTAAGATGCAAAGCTTTGATAGCATGTCTATTTTTTTTCAGCAAAGAATGAACTCTTTCCTTACAATTTTCTTCCCCCTCCCAGCAGTGATTCGTACTTGCTCAAATTCAGGTTATGCTGGCAGTTTACCAGTATTTGGCATGCATGCGTATTCGCAGTGAGCAAATTAAATGAAACGTGTACGTCCAAGGATGTACACGTGCCAACTTGGTTTTCTGATCAGCATTGAGAACCCAAGCTGATGCTCCTTCTCCATCGCTGTATTGCTCCAACAACTCTGCTGATTGGATTAGCCGACTAAGGAAAAACAAAGGATTGATCCAAACTTATTTCTATGCCCCAGATGGATGCTTTGTTTTACAAGGTGACCAATTGAAGGGGAGAGATTCCAGTTTTCTGTTTTTGTAACATATAAAATCTTAAATTCTTCTGCATTGAGCAGCATGAGTCCTTGTGCATATCTGATCCTTACCTTCAAAGCAATTTCATAAAATCCTTTATTCTTGGGCACGGCGGCGCAGTGGTTAGCACTGCTGCCTCTCGGTGCGGTGGTCCCAGGTTCGATCCCAGCTCTGCGTCAATGACCGTGTGGAGTTTGCACTTCTCCCCGTGTTTGCGTGGGGTTCGCCCCCACAGCCCAAAAGATGTGCAGGGTAGGTGGATTGGCCATGCTAAATTGCCCCTTGATTGGAAAAGATGAATTGGATACTCTAAATTTATATATTTTTTAAAAATCCTTTATTCTATGCTGGTCAGAGATGGAGACAACCTGGGAGCACTGGTCTAAGATTGACATCCCTGGCAGCACTGGTTGAGGATTGGGAGACCCTGGGAACACTAGCCGGGGATTAGGGAGGCCCTGAGATCACTGGTCGGGGATTAGGGAGGCCCTGGGAACACTGGCCGGGGATTAGGGAGGCCCTGGGAACACTGGCCGGGGATTAGGGAGGCCCTGGGAACACTGGCCGGGGATTAGGGAGGCCCTGGGAACACTGGCTGGGGATTAGGGAGGCCCTGGGAACACTGGCCGGGGATTAGGGAGGCCCTTGGGAATACTAGCCGGGGATTAGGGAGGCCCTTGGGAATACTAGCCGGGGATTAGGGATGCCCTGGAAACACTGGCCGGGGATTAGGGAGGCCCTGGGAACACTGGCTGGGGATTAGGGAGGCCCTGGGAACACTGGCCGGGGATTAGGGAGGCCCTTGGGAATACTAGCCGGGGATTAGGGAGGTCCTTGGGAACACTGGCCAGGGATTAGGGATGCGCTGGGAACACTGACCGGGGATTAGAGACGCCTTGGGAACACTGGTCGGGGATTAGGGAGGCCTTGGGAACACCGGCCGGGGATTAGGGAGGCCCTGAGAACACTGGCCGGGGAATAGGATGCCTTCGGAACACTGACTGGGGATTAGGGGGGCCTTGAGAACACTGGCCGGGGATTAGGGATGCCTTCGGAACACTGACTGGGGATTAGGGAGGCCTTGGGAACACTGGCCGGGGATTAGGGAAGCCCTGAGAGCACTGGCCAGGGACTATGGGACCCCTTTGTAAGGGATTGGGACAATTTGGGGACCCCAGTTGACAAGTGGGATGCCTTGCAAGATAATGGACGCAATTTAGTGACCACATTGCAGCCAGCGGGATCCGGGTGCAACGGGTGAATCACGCGAGACCCCAAATTGGGCTCCTTGCCAGGCCGATTGTGAGTAACCAAACTCGCTCTTCCCGGCGTGATCTGGATCTCGCTCTAGCTGGCCGAGATCCAGATCCACATGTTTAAATGAGTCATTAGGCTAATTTAAATACTCTGACACTGGGTTCACTTGGTGGTCAGGGACCGGGCAGGATGGTTCCCTGGGCACCTTGGCACTGCCGGGGGTGGGGGACGACTGACATGTACTCCCTCAGGCCCCCTTGAGGCCCAAAGAAGTAGTAAAGTGCAGTTGAATAACTGGCCGAATCTCTGCGCTGCAGCCACCGAGAAACAGCCCGCTGAACGTGCCCGAATCCGGGCTTCATCCTTGTCCGCTGAATTGCAACCAATGTCCTATTAACAGGTGCACCTCTCAAGTTAGTTAATCATGCCACTATCTTTTATTGCAGTTGTACTAACCCGGGAGTTAAAAGTTGTTTTGGTTCCACTCAGTTTGACTTGATCATGAAGTCCCGTCTTCTCAACCTTTCCCCTCGTCTGAGGTGTGCTGATCCTCCGATTAAATCACCACCAGTCAGATCTCCCCCTCAAAGGGGAAAGCAGCCTATGGTCATCTGGGACTATGGTGACTTTATTGTTACCTTGTTTGACTTGAACTGACGCTGCAGTAAGGAGAAATGCTATCTTGGAGGGGACATTAAATGAAGCTTTGGAGGTAGAATTTAGGAATAAAAAAGGGACAGCTACATTGCTAGGTGTTTATTATTGACCCCAGATAGCGGGAAATTCAGCGCAATTCGCGGAAGGGTGTAAAAATAATAAGGGTAATTATATTAGGTGATTTCAACTTTTCCAAAATTATTCAGGATAGCCATCGTGTTGTGTGCTTAGATGGAGTAGAGTTCTTAAAATGTATACATGAGAACTTTTTAGCTCAATGTGTAGAGGATCCAACAAGGGACGATGCAGTGCCTGACCTAATTCTGGGGAATGAAGCCAGACAAGAGGTTGATGTGTTGGTGGGGGAGCATTTTAGTGGTAGTGACCACAACATGGTACAATTTAAATTTGTTATGGACAAAGAAATAGACAAGTTGCAAAAAAGGGTTTTGGATTGGGGGAAGAGTGGATTTTAACAAAATAATGCAGGATCTGGCCAAGGTTATTAGTATTAGTGAGAGGCAGCACGGTTTTGTGAAGGGGAGGTCGTGTCTCACTAACTTGATCGAGTTTTTCGAGGAGGTCACTAAGATGATTGATGCAGGTAGGGCAGTAGATGTTGTCTATATGGACTTCAGTAAGGCCTTTGACAAGGTCCCTCATGGTAGACTAGTACAAAAGGTGAAGTCACACGGGATCAGGGGTGAACTGGCAAGGTGGATACAGAACTGGCTAGGCCATAGAAGGCAGAGGGTAGCAATGGAGGGATGCTTTTCTAATTGGAGGGCTGTGACCAGTGGTGTTCCACAGGGATCAGTGCTGGGACCTTTGCTCTTTGTAGTATATATAAATGATTTGGAGGAAAATGTAACTGGTCTGATTAGTAAGTTTGCAGACGACACAAAGGTTGGTGGAATTGCGGATAGCGATGAGGACTGTCTGAGGATACAGCAGGATTTAGATTGTCTGGAGACTTGGGCGGAGAGATGGCAGATGGAGTTTAACCTGGACAAATGTGAGGTAATGCATTTTGGAAGGGCTAATGCAGGTAGGGAATAGTGAATGGTAGAACCCTCAAGAGTATTGAAAGTCAAAGAGATCTAGGAGTACAGGTCCACAGATCACTGAAAGGGGCTACACAGGTGGAGAAGGTAGTCAAGAAGGCATACGGCATGCTTGCCTTCATTGGCCGGGGCATTGAGTATAAGAATTGGCAAGTCATGTTGCAGCTGTATAGAACCTTAGTTAGGCCACACTTGGAGTATAGTGTTCAATTCTGGTCGCCACACTACCAGAAGGATGTGGAGGCTTTAGAGAGGGTGCAGAAGAGATTTACCAGAATGTTGCCTGGTATGGAGGGCATAAGCTATGAGGAGCGATTGAATAAACTCGGTTTGTTCTCACTGGAACGAAGGAGGTTGAGGGGCGACCTGATAGAGGTATACAAAATTATGAGGGGCATAGACAGAGTGGATAGTCAGAGGCTTTTCCCCAGGGTAGAGGGGTCAATTACTAGGGGGCATAGGTTTAAGGTGAGAGGGGCAAAGTTTAGAGTAGATGTACGAGGCAAGTTTTTTACGCAGAGGGTAGTGGGTGCCTGGAACTCACTACCGGAGGAGGTAGTGGAGGCAGGGACGATAGGGACATTTAAGGGGCATCTTGACAAATATATGAATAGGATGGGAATAGAAGGATACGGACCCAGGAAGTGTAGAAGATTGTAGTTTAGTCGGGCAGTATGGTCGGCACGGGCTTGGAGGGCCGAAGGGCCTGTTCCTGTGCTGTACATTTCTTTGTTCTTTGTTCTTTGTTTGTTGACTGGAAAGAATTACTTGTGGGGAAACCTATAGAAGAGCAGTGGGGAGGTGTTCAAAGATAAAATGGGGAGGGTACAGGCCCAATATGTTCCCTCTAGGGTAATAGGAAGGTGTAACAAACCTCATTAAGGAACATGGGGAAAATCTGTGGGTGAAGCCAGAGGGCATCGGTCGGGTGTTGAACGAGTATTTCACATCTGTTTGGAATGAGGAGGTAGTTATGGAACTCTGGGAGAGCGATTGTGAAGTTCTTGAGCAAGTTGTCGTGGGGGGTGACAAGATATTGGTGGGCTTAAAAGTGGACAAATCTCCAGGTCCGGATGAATTGTGTCCCAGGCTACTATGGGAGGTGAGGGAGGAGATTGCCGGGGGCTCCTTTCTTGCCAGGGGGGAGGTGGCAGAGACTTGAGAACAGCTAATGTGGTCTCCCTTATTTTAAGAAAGGTTGTAGAGACAAACCAGGGAACTACAGACCAGTGAGTCTCACGTCAGTGGTTGTGAAACTACTGGAGAAGGTTCTGAAGGAGAGAATCCATCTCCACGTGGAGAGACCAGGTTTGACCTGGGATAGTCAGCATGGCTTTGTCAGAGGGATGTCATGCCTAACAAATTTGATTGAACCTTTTGAGCATGTAACCAAGTGTATAGCTGAGGGTAGTGCAGTTGCTGTTGTTTACATGGATTTCAGCAAAGCCTTTGACAAGATCCCCATAGGGGGGCGGGATTCTCCACTCCCGCGCCGAAGTGCCCACGTCGTCGTGAACGCCGTCGAGATTTATGACGGCGGGAAACGGCCCCGATCCCGACCGATTCAGGGCCCGATAATGGGCTAGGAGCGGGGCCACGTCATTTACACGCGGCAGGCCTTGTCACCACGTAAAGCCGGCGCCGCATAACTGGCGCCAACCCGCACATGCGTGGTTGCCGTTCTCTCCGAGTCCGCCCCGCAAGACGATGTCAGACGGATCTTGCGGGGCTGCGGAAGAAAGGAGGTCCTCCTTCAGAGAGGACGGCCCGACGTTCGGTTGTCACCGATCGCGGGCCAGACCCCATTTGAGGCCCCCCCCCAGCATTCCCGCGCTGTTCCCGCCGGCAGCGACCAGGTGTGGACGGCGCCGGGGGGAACCCGCCATTTTGGCCTGGCCGCTCTGCCCATCCGGGCCTGAGAATAGCAGGGGTGCCGGAGAATCGCCATTTTGGGTGTCTCGGGCGATTCTCTGGCCTGCGCCGCAGGGAACTCGGTGGGGCCGTTCTCGCCGCTTGGGAGAATCGCGGGAGGGCGCCGGACCGGCGTTGCGGGAAATTTCGGCGACCCAGGTGATTCTCCCAACCGGCGCGGGAGTGGAGAATCCTGCCGAGGAGACTTATTAAGAAGGCAAATGCACATGGGATAGAGGGCGATTTGTAAGGTGGATTCATAATTGGCTTAGCGGTAGGAGACATCAAGTGATGATAGACGGCTGCTTTAGTATCTGGAAGCCAATGACCAGTGGCGTACCACAGGGATCCGTGCTGGGATCTATATTGTTTGTCATTTATATAAATGACATGGATGACAGTGGGACGTAGGATCAGTAAGTTTGCAGAAGACACAAAGATTGGCCGGGTGGTTAACAGTGAGGTTGAGTTCCTTGGGTTGCAGGAAGATAAAGACGGGATGGTTCAAATGTGCAGATAAGTGGCAGATGGAATTTAACCCTGAAAAGTGTGAGGTGATGCACTTTGGAAGAAGTAATTTAACAAGGAAGTGTACAATGAGAGTTCTGACATGGAAGTTCCGAAGAGTAAAGGAACCTTGTCCATAAATAAGGGCCGATTAAAAGGCTTATGGGACACTCACTTTTACCAATCGGGGCATAGATTACAAAAGCAGGGATGTCATGATGCGCAGTTTATAACTTTGGTGAGGCCACAGCTGGAGTTCAATCCTGGTCGCCACATTATAGGAAGGATGCAGAGGCGATTCACCAGAATGTTGCTTGGGATGGAATATTTAAGTTATAAACAGATGTTGGATCAGCTTGGGTTGTTTTTTCTGGAGCAGAAAAGACGGAGGGGTGACCTGATTGCGGTGTACAAGATTATGAGGGGCATGGATAGGGAGCCCTTGTTTCTCTTAATTGAAGGATCAGTTACGAGGGGACACGAGTTCAAAGTGAGGGGTGGGAGGTTTAGGGGGGATTTAAGCAAAAACTTTTATTCAGAGAGTGGTGACGGTCTGGAATGCACTACCTGGGAGGGTGATAGAGGTGGGAAGCCTCGCATCCTTTAAAAAGGATCTGGATAAGTACTTGGCACACCATAACATTCAAGGCTATGGGGCAAGTGGGATTAGGTGGCTAGGTGGTCTTTCATGCATCGGTGCAGACTCGTTGGGCCGAAGGACCTCTTCTGCACTGTAGTATTCTGTGATTCTGGGTGGTGCTTAGTTTGCATATTCTGGCATGAGCACTGACATTGCCTTGAACTGGGTTCAGAATCAGGCTAAAGTCCAACAGGTTTGTTTCGAATCACTAGCTTTCAGAGCCACTCGCCTGAGGAAGGAGCTGCGCTCCAAAAGCTAGTGATTCCAAGCAAACCTGTTGGACTTTAACCTGGTGTTGTAAAACTTCTTACTGTGCCCACCCCAGTCCAACATTGGCATCTCCACATCATGGGTTCAAAATAACTTCACATCAAGTGGAAAACTTGTGGAGGAATTGTTGCAAGTTAGTACAACATGGCAGTCAACACTGACTTTATAGCATGTTCTGTTTTTACTTCAAATTCCCAGCATCCGGATATTTTGCTTTTATTTTTGTGTACCTCTTAGTATTTTGTATATCTCAGCAAGGATTTCCCTTAAATTGCCCCTTTCCAGACTATACTGCTTAGTTTCTGGTTTTGTTCTCCTTTATATTTGGCATTTATCTTGTTGCACCGCTGTAAGCTATTCAATCCTGTTATTTTGTCTGTGAAGTAATGTCAGTATGAATAAAACTACTTCAATTATAAAGAAAGAAAGGTGCATGTACAATTTCTCATGACCGTGGAACATTCTAATATGTTTCAGAGCCAGTCATTGAATGGGTGTAGCACAGAAGGCCATTCGGCCTGTTGAATCCATACTCGTTCTCCACAAGAGCAATTTAGTCTCACTCCCTGCCCTTTCACCATAACTGCAAATGATTTACCTTCTCCATGAACAAATTAAAGATTATTTTCAGAGTCTCTGGCATATCTCTTGCAGGCTTTTCTGGAGTTGTGGTCTCCTCCTTAACATCCATCAGTAACCAAGTAACTTGAGCAATGTCATTGATCTCGTTCTTCTAGACCATTGCTGTAAGAGTTTGAGTTGTGTTCTTATGCAGGTATCTATTACAGAGTGCTACATTGCTACAACCATTTAAAAATAATGTTTAATTCATTTAAAATTCAATTTCCTTTCTGCTTATATAAAATGTTTCCCTTTATACTGAAGTGTTTGATTATAAGTGACATGTAGATCTATTATTGCCAGTACACCGTATAGGTGAACAGTAATACAACTTGTCCTTTTTTTAAATCAGGAACGTAATATTTTCAACAAAATCTTTGGTGGGTTTCTGATGAGGAAAGCCTTTGAGCTGGCATGGGCAAATGCTTGTGTCTATGGGTAAGAACCTTTTATTTTGTGTAATTTGAATTTAGAGTCTGATAATTCATATTCTTTCATTCTACTTTACCGATTGATACATTAATTATAGGGTTCCCCTTCCATTATTGATATGTTTTTTTTGATGTTTCACTTTCTATTTTACTGATGTGAACTTGTTTCACCAAAGCCCTGCTTTTGGGCATTAGTGAGTCAATCGAAGGGGCTGCAGTGATACAACTGCTTCTGGGGTGCAAGGTTTTCCTGTTTTCCCTCCACTCATTTAATTGTGGCCAAAAGTCTTTATGGGCATATTTCACTCTTTGGTTGCATGCCCTCAAGAAAGCTTACAATGCTGACTTCTCATTGTCCTCGGGTGCCAGGATAACCAGTGCAGCGCTCTTGAAGTGTCTGGTGTTTCATGTTGTTGGTTCAGTGGCATTACAGATGTGTTTCTCCAAACAACTGGTTGAGTGATCTTGATCCACGCCTTGGAATAGCTCTTCCTCTCAGCTACAGATAGTGTGTGGCAGTGGAGAAACTAGAGCAGGGAGTAAATGAAGGGAGCAAAGTGAACTGGTATGTCTTTAATTGAATCTTAAAAGATCATCTTGTGGGAGCGGCTGGGGTCAGCAGTAGTCAGCTGAATTACGGGAGTGCAATGGGGGGAGCAAGGGGGCTAGGCCGATCCGGCTGATCACATGGAACGTGAGGGGCCTGAACGGGCCGGTCAAGAGGGCCCAGGTGTTCATGCACTTAAAGGGACTGAGGGCAGACGTTGCTATGTTGCAGGAGACGCACTTGAAGGTGGTGGATCAGATCAGGCTGAGAAAGGGATGGGTGGGGCACGTCTTTCATTCGGGGCTGGATGCGAAGAATAGAGGGGTTGCAATCCTGGTGAGTAAGGCGCTGAACATTGTGGCTGATAATGGGGGTCGATATGTGATGGTGAGTGGTAGGCTGCAGGGGACCTGGGTGGTGCTGGTGAATGTGTATGCCCCAAATTGGGACGATGCAGGGTTCATGTAGCGCATGCTGAGTCGGATCCCAGATCTGGAAGCAGGGAGCCTGATAATGGGGGGGGGGGGAACTTCAATACGGTACTGGAGGCGCTGGACCGATCCAGGTCGAGGTCGCGGGCAAGACGTCAGCTGCGGCCAAGGTTCTCGGGGGGGGGGGGGTTATGGATCAGATGGGGGGAGTGGATCCGTGGAGGTTTGCTAGCCCGGGGGCGCTGGAGGAGAAATTTGGGTTACCCCCCGGAAATGCTTTTAGGTACATGCAGGTGAGGGCGTTTGTGAAAAGGCAGGTACGGGAATTTCCGCTGCTTCCCGCATGGAGGATTCAGGACAGGGTGACCTCGGGTGTATGAGTGGGAGAGGGCAAGGTCTCGGCGATCTATCAGGAGTTGCAGGAGGCAGAGGAAGCCTCGGTGGAGGAGCTGAAGGGCAAGTGGGAGGAGGAGCTGGGCGAGGAACTGGATGAGGGCTTGTGGGCGGAGGCCCTGGGTAAGGTTAACTCCTCCTCGTCTTGCGCCAGACTTAGCCTGATCCAGTTTAAAGTGGTTCACAGGGCACATATGACAGGGGCGAGGATGTGCAAGTTTTTTGGGGTGGAGGACAGATGCGTGAGGTGCTCGGGGACCCCAGCAAATCACGTCCATATGTTCTGGGCGTGCCTAGCGCTAGAGGGGTACTGGAAGGGCTTCGCAAAGGCTATGCCCAAAGTTTTGGATACTCGGGTAAAACCGAGCTGGGGGATAGCAATATTTGGGGTATCAGATGAGCCGGGTGTACAGGAACCGAAAGAGGCCGGAGTTCGGGCCCTACTAATTAGTAGGACGATCCTACTAATGTGGAGTGATGCGAAACCCCCAAGCGTGGAGGCTTGGATTAATGACATGGCGGGGTTCATCAAGTTGGAGAGCATAAAGTTTGCCTAGCGAGGGTCTGTGCAGGGGTTCTCCAGACGGTGGCAATCGTTCCTAGACTTTCTCGCGGAACGTTAGGTGGAGGTCAAGAGCAGCAGCAACCCAGGGGGAGGCGGGGGGGGGGTTGGCTTGTTTTTATTATTGTAAGGGGCGTTTGCCCCATTTTTGTTCTCAGTTTGTTAGATAGTTTAATGTTTAGTGGGTTAAGTTGTTGGAGGGGATGGTGTAAGGCCTCCCTTTTTACATTTCTTATGTATATTTTATTTTCTTTTTGGAGTGTTTCGTAAAAATTTATTGAAAAACTTGAATAAACATATATATTTTTTAAAAAGATCTTCTTGCTATGGTTTATATCTGGAACTTTCACAAATTGCTTTCAGGGGTTCAAGACCTTACCCAATAGGTGTAGATGACATCTTGTTTCAGAAACCCGTTGAGATTGGTTCCCTGCTGTACCTTTCATCACAGGTACTGTATGTGTTTACAATATGAAGTGTCCGTATTAGTTTAAAGTTTAATGAATGGTTCGATAATTTACTCCATTTTAGCTGATCCTGTTTGAAAAACCCAGTGCTGGGTTTTGGTCCACGTAGTATGTCCTGAGAGCGAGGAGGTTAAAGACTCACTCCCTGCCCTTTCACCATAACTGCAAATGATTTACCTTCTCCATGAACAAATTAAAGATTATTTTCAGAGTCTCTGGCATATCTCTTGCAGGCTTTTCTGGAGTTGTGGTCTCCTCATTAACATCCATCAGTATGACCAGAAATGACCAGTACATGTTTTGATTTTGTTTTGTTTTGCCAGTAACCAAGACTTTAATGCGAAATAAAATTTGGAATAAAATAGTTTTTTTGGTAAAACCATCATTCATAATCATATTGTGAAACGTTCCCAATCAGTGCCTTGTTTGTAACCTCATCAACACTGTTGCCCAATCGAAACATAACTCTATTGGACGCTGGAACTGTTCTCCATCATTTCCCATAGTCATATCTCTTGAGCTATCAGCTACCTTAAATGGCCAACCCTGGTGAGAAAGTAGGCTACAACTTCATTAGCATCACTACCATTCTGTGCACATGCTATATGAACTACGGATCCCCAACTCATGGCTTCCTGGAGGGGGAATGTCTACCACATTTATGTGGCAGTTCCTGAGCAATGCATTCAGCTCTTCTGTCCAATTTTGAACCAAAGCGCTAATGAAGTCAGGAGCTGAGTGACCCTGGCGGAACCCAAATTGAGCATCCGTGAGCAGGTTATTGCTGAGTAAGTGCCGCTTGATAGCACTGTTGATAACTCCTTTCATCACTTTGCTGATGATGGAGAGTAGACTGATAGGGCAGTAATTGGATGTGTTGGATTTGTACTGTTTCTTGTGTACAGGACATACCTAATAATAATCTAATAATAATCTTTAATCTTTATTGTCACAAGCACGCTTACATTGCAATGAAGTTACTGTGAAAAGTCCCTAGTCGCCACATTCGGGGTAGACATAGGGAGAATTTAGAATATCTAAATTCACTGAACAGCACATCTTTCCGGACTTGTGGGCGGAAACCAGAGTACCCGGAGGAAACCCATGCAGACATGGGGAGAATGTGCAGACTCCGCAAAGACAGTGACCCAACCGGGAACAGAACCTGAGCCCTGCCGCTGTGAATCCACAGTGCTAACCACTGTGCTACTGTGCTGCCCTACCTGGGCAATTTTCCGCATTACTGGGTATTTTCCAGTGTTGTAGATAGAACAAAGAACAAAGAAAAATTACAGCACAGGAACAGGCCCTTCGGCCCTCCCAGCCTGCGCCAGCATCCAGATCCTTTATCTAAACCTGTTTTCTATTTTCCAAGGATCTACTTCCCTCTGTTCCCCACCCGTTCATATATCTGTCTAGATGCATTTAAATGATGCTATCGTGCTTGCCTCTACCACCTCCGCTGGCAAAACATTCCAGGCAGCCACCACCCTCTGCATAAAAAACTTTCCACGCACATCTCCCTTAAACTTTCCCCCTCCTTGAAATCGTGACCCCTTGTAATTGACACCCCCACCCTTGGAAAAAGCTTGTTGCTATCCACTGTCCATACCTCTCAGAAATTTGTAGACCTCAATCAGGTCCTCCCTCAACCTCCGTCTTTCCAACGAAAACAATCCTAATCTACTCAACCTTTCTTCATAGCTAGCACCCTCCATACCAGGCCACATCCTGGTGAACCTCCTCTGCGCCCTCTCTAAAGCATCCACATCCTTCTGGTAATGTGGCAACCAGAACTGCACACAGTATTCCAAATGTGGCCTAACCAAAGTCCTTTACAACTGTAACATGACCTGCCGACTCTTGTACTCAAAGGCAAGCAGGCTGTATGCCTTCTTAACCCCTCTATCGACCTGCGTTGCCACCTTCAGGGTACAATGGACCTGAACTCCGAGATGTCTGTACATCAATTTTCCCCAGGACTCTTCCATTGACCGTATAGTCCGTATAGACTATGTACTGGAACAGCTTGGCTCGGGGTGCAGCAAATTCTGGAGCACAAATCTTCAGTATTATTGAACAATGAGCAATACAGCACAGGAACAGGCCCTTCGGCCCTCCAAGCCTGTACCGGTCATGATACCAACCTTGGCCAAAACCCGCTGGAATATTGTCAGGGCCTACAGCTTTTACAGCATCCAGTGCCTTCAGCCATTTCTCGATGTCACGTGGAGTGAATCATATTGACTGAAAACTGATATTTGTGATGCTGGGGACCTCCGGAGGAGACTGAGATGGACCATCCACTCGGCACTTCCTCCTGTGCGCAAAAGCCTGAGCCGTCTTAATTGCTGGCATGGTTTTGAGGGACTACATCAGGGCTATTTTCATCATCTGCTTATCTTCACCGTTAGCTGTTAACATCTGCGTTTATTTGGAGCTGTGAAGCGAAAGCATCAATGTTGACTCGGCGGCAGGAGTGGCTGTTAGTCAGCTGCTCCCTAGTGGGGCAGCAATTCCCTTTGGCTGGAGTGCATGCAGGCATCCCTCTCTGCTGTTTCCAGCTACTTTACAAGACATCCTTCATAACGGACTCGGGGAGAGCCATTGGCACATGTCTTCAGGCTTGAACAGGTTGATATTAAGAAGGAGGATGTGCTGGAAATTTTGAAAAGCACCAGGATAGATAAGTCCCCTCTAACAGACGGGATATACCCAGGAATACTATGAGAAGCAAGGGAGGAAATTGCTGCACCATTGGCGATGATCTTTGCGTTCTCACTCTCCACTGGGGTAGTACCGGTTGATTGGAGGGAGGCGAATGTTGTTCCCCTGTTCAAGAAAGGGAATAGGGAAATCCCTGGGAATTACAGACCCTCAGTCTTGTGTCTGTGGTGAGCAAAATACTGGAAAGGATTCTGAGATAGGATTTATGATTATTTAGAGAAACATAGTTTGATTAAAGATAGTCAGCATGGCTTTGTGAGGGGCAGGTCATTCCTTGAGGATGTGACCAGACACATTGATGAAGATCGGGCAGTGGATATAGTGTATTTGGATTTCAGTAAGGCATTTGATAAGGTTCCCCATGGTAGACTCATTCAGAAAGTCAGGGGGCATGAGATACAGGGAAATTTGTCTGTCTGGATACAGAATTGGCTGGTCGAAAGAAGACAGCGAGTGGTAGTGGATGGAAAGTATTCCGCCTGGAGGTCAGTGACCAGTGGTGTCCTGCAGGGATCTGTTCTGGGACCTCTGCTCTTTGGGGTTCTTACAAATGACTTGGATGAGGAAGTGGAAGGGTGGGTTAGTAAGTTTGCCGATGACACAAAGGTTGGTGGAATTGTAGATAGTGTTGAGGACTGTTGCAGGTTACAACAGGACATTGACAGGATGCAGAGCTGGGCTGACAAGTGGCAGATGGAGTGCAACCTAGATAAATGTGAAGTGATTCATTTTGGATGGTCGAATTTGAATGCTGAATACAGGGTTAAAGGCAGGATTCTTAGAAGTGTAGCGGAACAGAGGGATCTTGGGGTCCACGTACATAGATCCCTCAAAGTTGTCACCCAGGTTGATAGGGTTGTTAAGAAGGTGTGTTGGTTTTCATTAACAGGGAGATTGAGTTTAAGAGCCGTGAGGTTTTGCTGCAGCTTTATAAAACCCTGGTTAGACCGCACTTGGAATATTGTGTCCAGTTCTGGTCACCTCATCATAGGAAGCATGTGGATGCTTTGGAGAGGGTGCAGAGATTATTTACGAGGATGCTGCCTGGACTGGAGTGCATGCCTTATGAAGAAAGGTTGAGGGAGCTAGGGCTTTTCTCACTGGAGCGAAGAAGGAAGAGAGGTGACTTGATGGAGGTGTACATGGTGATGAGAGGCATGGATAGAGTGGATAGCCAGAGACTTTTCCCCAGGGCGGAAATGGCTGTCACAAGGGGACATAATTTTAAGGTAATTGGAGGAAGGTATAGGGGAGATGTCAGAGTTAGGTTCTTTACACAGAGAGTGGTGGATGCGTGGAATGCACTGCCAGCAAAGGTGGTGGAGTCAGAGTCAATAGGGACATTTAAGCGACTTGGACAGCAGTAAATTGAAGGGGTGTAGGTTCGGTTGATCTTCCATTAGGATAAGTGGTCGTCAGAACATCGTGGGCCATAGGGCCTGTACTGTGCTGTACTGTTCTATGTTCTATATTAATTTTCCCTGTGTTCTTGCAGGCGTGGTACAATTCCTGAGAAATGGAATAAAGTTGGTGGAGTTTTTTGCAGAAGGGAAGGATACAGTTACTGATGGTTCCTGTGTATCTGCTGTGAACATACCGGCTGCCCTTCCACAAATCTCAGTGTGGTTTAGTCTATGCGCAAAATTTAATGGAATATTTTCGAAGTTAATTTGTGGCTGGCTTTTCAGGAAGTTTCCTGCCGGATCTGCCAGCGAGTTTCACTGCTATCCAATGATACTTAGTCACTTTTGTGCGCCCTGGGGAATTTCTCACTGGTTTAGCCCACACTTCAAATGTTTTTTTAGCACTAGGGAGCTGAACTCAGAAATTGGGCTGCCATTTTGAAAGGGTGCCCCAATCTCTATGTGAGCCCTTACAGCACCCACCCCCTCCAGAACTCCCACCCGTCAACCCCCAACCTTCCAGAGGCCTCTGCTTACCTGCCCTGCATCTCATCCCCACATTTAATACCCTCCATCTACCCTTCTTTCATGGGCATGGCCCCCCTAGGGCCCTGACCCTTGACAGTGTCACCCGGGGACCCTTGCACTGTCATCCTGGCACCTAGGCAGGGCCCCTGCCAGCTTGGTAGTGCCACCTGGGCACCATGGCATTGGCAGTGCCAAGGTGCCAGCTGGGCAGTGCCAATGTGCCCGCATTCCAGGGGGAAGGCTAAAGAGCCACCCTGCACTATTCCTGACCACACCGATGGCCCAGGATACCCCCTGGTCCACGCTCTTGTGGGCCAGTACTGATTGGCACCCGGCTACAGCCTCCCTGGGAGGACAGTGGATCGAGGGAGGCTGGTAGGTCCCGGTAGGTAGGTCTGAAGTAGGTTTAAGACCTACTTTAGTGAGCGCCGTTTGGACCCGCCCCTCTTGGGTGGGATTACGATTCTGATGCCTCGCGGGACCTGGGTATATCCCACGAGGCGCGAAGGTTGCCGGGAGGCCCGCGGAAGGCCACTCCCGGGATTCACCGGCCTGTTGTGCTCTCGCTCAAGTGCAACGCAGCTACTAGATCCCGGCCTTTGAGTTTATGGATGGCAGTTCGTGGCTGAGAGTTTTTTTAAAAACATTTTTTATTCTCCTTTTTCACATTTTCTCCCACATTTACACCCATCAACAATAAACAATAATCAGCAAGATATGTCAATCCCCATAATAACAACGATCCCATCCGCCCACCAACCCCCAAACCTCAACCCGCATGTTTACATTAACAAATGGCAAAAAGGAATCCGGGATTACCCGTAGTCACCCTTAATTTACACAGCTACCCAGCCCCCCCCAACCAACGCCGCCCAGCCTCTGAGAGAGTACCGTACATGATACCCCAGAGTTGTGTACCCCCCCCCCCCACCCCCAAGTCTCCAGCTCCTCCCGTCCACTGCCTCTTGTAAAACTCCTCCTCCCAACGTCGGTTCCTTCCCCCCAACTTTCCACCCCGGCTAGACCACATGGACCCTGTTCTGCCAGGCTCCGATGGCCGCAGCCCCTCCCCCCACCTCACTCCCGTTCACTGGCCGGCTTAAACCGGCCAGCGCGGAGGCCCCCGCCCATGTCCCTTTCCCCCTTGCCCGGCCCTAGGAAAGCCCAAAGATCCCCTTTTAGCACACAAGCCCCGCATATCCACCTACACCCTAAAGAGCCTTCATTTCGAGTGAAAGTCCCGTCCCTTCCCTTGTCCAAATATATACAACATTGGCTCCTTTAGCCCCTACACCCGCACGCAGTGATACAAAAAAAAAAGAAAATACAGTCATGAGGTTACATCGGCACATGGCCGTTCCTCAATTTGTCAGTTCTGCCACAGTCCTTCTGCCTTCGCTAACTCCTCCGCTGCTTCCGCCGTTCCAAAATACAAGTCCCTGAGCTTATAAGTCACCCTCAGCTTCGCTGGATATACAATGCCGCACTGCACCTTGCTAATGTACAGTGCCCTCTTCACCCGGTTGAAGGCAGCCCGCCTCCTCGCCAGGTCCACCGTAAAGTCCTGGTATACACGTATACCAGCTCCAGCCCACTGCACCACCCGCTTCTGCTTGGCCCAGCTCAGGACCTTCTCCTTCACACTGTACCTACGGAAGCACAGAGTCACTGCCCTTGGCGGCTCACTCGCCTTTGGTACAGGCCTCCACGACCGATGTGCCCGATCCAGTTCATACCGGGAGGGATCCTCCCCCTCCCCCAATAGTTTTGCCAGCATCGCGGCAAAATACTCAGCTGGCTTCAGTTCTTCAACTCCTTCGGGCAGCCCCACAATCCTCAAATTCTGTCACCTGGATCTGTCTTCCAGGTCTTCCATTTTCCCTCGCAGATCCTTGTTAGTGTCCATCACCTTCCGCATCTCCTTCCCCATCGAGGCAAGTTGATCACCGTGCTGCAATAACGTCTCCTCCACTTCCTTCAGCGCCTCCCCTTGCTCTCGCACCTCCGCCACTGCGCTCGCCATCACCGGGGAAACCGCCTCCTCCACCAGCGCACTCAACACCTCCCTCATCTCCTTCCTCACCGTCTCCATGCATTTCGCAATCTGCGCCAACTGCTTTTCGAATTCCGCAGCCATCACCTTAGTTATTTCTTCAGCCGTAAGCACTGCTTAAGCACTGCGGTCTCCCCTGGTGCTCCAGCCTCCATTTTCTTTGCTGACCCCGCGGTGACCTTTCCACTCCCCAACGGACTTTCAGCTGCTTTTTTCACAGCCGTTTTTTTGGGCTGTTTTTTGACATCCTTCTTCTCTGTGCGCTGTCTTCCGACTTTTACTGCCGCCGCTGGCCCTAGGACCGGGCATTACTCCCCGACAATGCCGTTCCCGAACGGGAGCCCTCCAACGCGCGGCTCGTGGCTGATGAGAGTTGAGCATTGTGTGCTGTTGGGAGAGGAAGGTTGGGGGGATGATAGACAGCCCTTGTGAACAGCACATCACAGCTGCTCAATACTGCCGCGGGTCGCCAAGCAAAGACCAAATGAGTAGTCATTCTGATTGGTGGAATGGAATGTGCCAAGCAGCTTTGCATCATACACAAATTTTGTGTCATTTACAGAGGTATAGTCTGACAGTTCATAGAATCTTCACAGAATCTCTACAGTACAGAAGGAAGCAATTCAGCCCATCAAGTTCCAAAAGAGCACTCCACCCATCCCCGTAATCCCACCTAACCTCCACAGGGGGTAATTTATCATCGCCAATCCACCTAACCTGCACATCTTTGGACTCTGGGAGGAAACCAGAGCACCCCGAGGAAACCCACACAGACATGGGGAAAATGTCCAAACTCCCCACAGACACCCAAGGCAGGCATTGAACCAGGGTCCCTGATACTGAGGCCACTGTGCCACCCCGGAAATTTGTTCTTGCTGAGATTAACCCTATATATGCTGATGACGTTGCTGTAGATGGTTCTGGTGTGCTGCAGGCTGCATTGCAATGTTGGACCACAGTTTATTTGGTGGTTTGTTGATACTTGTGATAGTCAGCTTGCCCTACTTTGGGATGGAGTAGGGGTCATCTGATTCTTGGTCTGAGGCTTTCTTTGCTGTAGGTGGCCAGGCCATATCTCTCCACTCCCTCACCGAAAAAAAACACACCGCACCCTGCAAACTGACGATAGCCCCACCTCTTGATGACTCACCTCCTGGTTCACTGCAAACATCACCAACCACAACCTGGGAACTGACTCCAGTGGTGAAGGCCCAGGTTTCAAACTTCCACAGAAAATCTGGACAACCCTCAAATGCTCGAGTACAACCTAGGGGCGATACGGCCACTTGTTCCACAAGTAAAACATTTGGAACATCTCAAATTGTGACTGGCCATCCAAGTCTCACCATGACCCCTGTACTGAATTCCTGCCTTGAGAGGTCCATTCCTGGTGGAATCACAACCATTCGCACTGTGCCAGATGGAGCTGCTGAATGGGTTGTTGGCCTTGCTGTCAAACTAAAACTGATTCCCCAAATGAAAAAACGGTCTTCAACTACAGTTTATGACTGCCTCTTCCTGAATGTAAATAATGTAGCACAAGGCACTATCAGGACCAGTTAATCACCTTTCAAAGTAGCTGTGAAACAGAATGAATCATAAACTGTAACAGTAGTACATCCGGCAGGAAATATATTTCGCTATCAATGCATAAAGACTTGAAACAACACTGCAGCCTTTATTGATCCTCCACTCGCTTCAAGCCTTCCACTTTGTGACTCTCACTGTGCTTGTTTCATCTAAGCTTTGACGGTCTACACTCTAGCCCCATGGTGCGTTACAGCTGCGCTCCCCCCAACCCCTCCCATTTACAGCATTTACAAGTCTTGGCACTTTCTGTGAATGCTCAGTTTCTCGGTACAGCAATGTAATATTTTTCACACAGTCAGCCCTGAGGTTATGCTCCACAATATCCCTGAACAGTGGGATGAGAGCTGCTGTTTGTTCAGACATTTTGTTGCTGAAAGTTCTGAATGAATGCAAGAGGTTGAAGACTAATTTTCACATCCTGCCCATTGCTCAGGTTATTTAGAATGGAGAGAGCGGTCGGCATCACCTCACCATTTCTAGGTAATGGCGGCTGGCAGCAAGGTTCTCCAGTGGAACACGTTTTCATAAATCTATCCTGAGCATCTGTTTCATAACAGGGCAACTTACTTAATTGCACACATAACAGGTTCCTTTCTGCACGGAAGTTTTCAATTTACGTATTATACATTTGTCTCCTTTTAATTACCCATTGCAACGACCTTAGGGGATGATGTAGTAACTTATAAAATTAAGAGCATTGAAGCCTAATAAGGTGACCCAGCTGTTTTGTATTTCATTAATGTAATCTCCTTACTCCATAGGTTTGTTACACTGAGAGCAACTACATCCAGGTCAGAGTGCATAGTGAGGTGATGGACCCACTCACACAACAGCACAGCATCACCAATATCTTCCATTTCACCTTTGGTTCTGAGAATGAGGTGAAGCGGGTTGTCCCAAAGACCTACGGAGGTAATGATACATTTCTCATTTCAGCCGAGCCTTCTGATCTCGGCGGAGCTTCAGTCGTCTCTTCATCGGTTAAAATTTAACGATGAGGTTCTGGATGTAACCTTTAACAATTGGGAAGTCCGATTTCCTGTTAATTATGTTGATTACTTGTGAATGCAGCAAGTGAATTCCAATGTTTCCTCTGTAAATGGTGGGGTCTGTACTTCAGGTTATAATCTATGTTGCACATATATCAATGTGCCATCTAGTGGTGAGAGAAAATGCTGGAAATACTAAACATGAAATTAAGTACTGTTGTTTTTCTGAAGTAGATCAGGCCTGCTTTATTAATGAGGTATATCGGTCTCCATCATTAATACAAGAAATTATGCTGAGGGATTTTGTTATTATAATTATTTTTCTGTTCTCTAGTTATTGGTGAAGCTGGCAAGCCGTATTTATTTCCCCCCACCCATAACAACTTTGTGCCAGCTGATCACTTTAGAGTCAATGCTGCATGTTCCCCTAATTTGATCAGTGGGCCTAAATACACCTTGAATGCTTATGTTTGTTGACACTTCCTGAATCTCTGACACTACTAGGCAGTAGAGGAGGACTTTCTAGGAGCACAGATTCAAGCTAAGACCCAACCTGTCCCTGAAGCTTAGGTACAAAATCTACCCTTCAATCAATCCTGTTTCCCCCACCTCTCCACCCAAATCAGACCACTCCAAAGATTCTTCCTAAGCCCTAGTGTATCTGAGCTTACACCAATATAATACCGTATGATGTTCCCAAAAGTATTTAACTTGAGGGGGTTCGGGACCTGGATCGAGAAATGCAACCCACATATATAACACGGGTACAAACTTCAGGAATTTCACCATATTCACTGCCGACTGGAAGTTGATGAACACAAACCAGGAGCTTTCACACAGATCAGTGGAAAAGTGATCTCTGGCTTCTTCTCGTGCACATCAGGTTGTCCAACACTGATTACCAACCCCATCAACTGCATTCTGAGCATTGGGCTGGCTGACTAGAAATACAGGGAGTTCATTACCAAATAACCAAAGGGTGGATCTTTAAGTTATGTGATCCTGTGATCAAGAAAACAGTTCCTCTTGCTGTTACTTTCTTTCCTGTTGCTGAATTGGTGATGTTGAGCATGTCATTAAAAATATATCCATCACTTTGATGTTCTGATTTCTACTTACAGAATCTATGCTTTACTTGGATGGAAAACGACACTTCAAAGTCACCAGAAGCTGAAGTCTGGCAAGCTGCTCCCCAACCAATTAAACAGAAAAGATCCGTCTGAAATGTCAGATATCTATTAATATTTGTTTTTGCAGATGTGGGGATTTAAAAAAACGATTTTATACACTCTGACAATATTTAATGACTTTCCAGTTACTTTACTAGTTTAATAGTATTCGAGTATCGCTGGAAAAAAGACACATTGAAACTCGGAACAAAATTTACTTTCCTACCTATCTTTGTCATGAAAAAAAATCTAGCGACCATACATTCAATCGCTTCATTAATATCATTTGTAAATGGTTGCGGCCCCAGCACTGAACTCTGTAGCACTCTATTTGCCACATCTTGCAACCCCAAAATTACTCACTTATGCCTATTCTGTTCCTGAGAAGAGAGTGCTGAATGGTTGGCAACGCACTTTGGTAGAAGCATTGCATCAACCTGATGAGCGCAAGACAAAGTTTTTTTTTTTCAGCGATACTCGTGTACTGCTGCGAAACGACTAACTTTAATAGTACAACAATGCTTAAAAAGTTGTTTTTGTTTACTGCATGCAATATAGGAGAAACGTGTATTTGACTGCTTGATGATTGCCATGACAAAACCTCCAGGATAGAACTGACTGTCGGTGATCACAGCACCAGAGAATTTAATGTCTGACATTTCTCCTATTTTAACACAGCATTTGGTGGCAATAACATGTCAGGTGTCCATTCACCATTATCAGCTTTAGTCCTTTCTGACCTGTGGCTGTATTTTTTCATCCCGGCTTTGATGTTATGGAGTCTGTCACGTGGTTATCATCCCGAGCTGTAAGGGAAGCCATGTTATGGGTAATGCCAGTGCAGTTTAATTTTATCAAATATCTATTACCTGTACATGGGTAAAATGTCAAGATATTTATTTTATATATTTTCCTTAAAATCAAACATTGCATCAAAACTGTATTACAAGTAATAAAAATAGAAAATGCTGGAAAAACTCTAGGTCTGGCAGCATGTGCCGAGGGAAACAGTTAACGATTTGCATCTGTATGACTCTTCAGACCTTTGTTACAAGCACGTTGGTTTCTTTAGTCAAGGTGAATTCATAGGAACTGAAACGTAAGCTTGGTGGGGTTTTATTTTTGTTTTTCTGTATCTACATCCAAATATATTTGCACCAAGTAATTTCTTTGCTAGCTAATTACATATCAGTGTCCTGGGAAAAAGGAGTTCCTTGCAGTGCATATGTCAGTTTATATTTATACGGTGCCATAAGAACCTGTTTAAAATCTGGTGGTTAAAGTATTTCGAGCAGGGTATTTAGGGTTATATGTCTTAATACTTTGAACAATTGCCTATGGTGCCTACAATAATTTTAACCTCCTCGTGTAAAAGCATTGTGTTGTGAAATTCAACTAAAGAAGATCACTGTAAACTTTAGGTTGGGTACTTTAGGCTGTGCGATATACCAACATTTAAATTTGGAGCAAGAATAGGCCATTTAGCCCCTGGAATCTGCACCTTGTCCAACCTTTCCTTATAATCTGATAATCTTTATTAGTGTCATAAGTAGGCTTACATCAACACTGCATTGAAGTTACTGTGAAAATCCCCTAGTCACCACACTCCGGCGCCTGTTCGGGTACACAGAGGGAGAATTCAGAATGTCCAATTCACCTAATAAGCAGGTCTTTCATAAGATAACCTCCCCCGTCAAGGTATCAGTCGAGTGTACCTTCCCTGAAATGCTTCCAACATCCCTTCTTAAATAAGAAGACCAAAACTGTACACAGTGCTCCAGATGTGGTCTCACCAATGGCCTGTACATTTGTAGCAAAGATCCCTACTTTTATATTCCATTCTCCTTGCAATAAATGGCAGCATTCCATTTGCTTTCCTAATTATTTGTCATACTTGCGAACTAATCTTTCGTAATTCAAGACAACCAGATCCCTCTGAACCTCAGTTCTGCAATCCTTCCTCCCTTTCACCTCCTGATTTGTAATCAGTTCCAGGATGTTATTTGTGTCCTGTACTGTGAAGCCAGATGTGAAATGTCTGTCCATTCATCTGCCATGTCTTTATTTTCCATGATTAATTCCCCATTCTCACTCTCTGGAGAACTAACAGTCACTTGTATTACTCTGTTCCTTTTTAAATACCTGTAGAAACTCTTTTATATTTCTAGCTAGTTTTTTCTCTTAGTCCAATGTATCTCTCCTTGTTAATCTATGTCTTTCTTTGCTGTTCTTATATATTCTGTCCAATCCTCCGACCTGCCAATCATCTTTGCGGAATTATGTTTTTTCTTTCAATTTGATACCATCTTTAACTTTCTTAGTTAGCCATGGTTGTTACATCTTCCCCAAGTCTTTCTTTCTCATTGGAATGTATATTTTCTAAGTATTATGCAATATCCCCATAAATGTCTCTGTATCTCTACTGAGCTCTCCTACCATCTCATTACCCAGTTCACTTTAGCCAGCTCTGACTTCATGCCTTCAAATTGCCCATAAGTTTAAAACACTAGTATTTGATCCATACTTCTTCACTCCCTCAATATTATGATCGCTGCTACCCAGGGGTGCCTTCACAATTGGGTCATTAATTAATTTTCATTGCACATTATTGGCCTACACTCTGGTTGGTGCTTAAAAAGTGCTGCTCTAAGGAACTGTCCTGAAAACACTCTGAATTCATCATCCAGGCTACCTTTGCCAATCTGATTCATCCAATCTATACAGAGATTAAAATTATCCATGATTACCACTCTATTGTTCTCAAGCCCCCATGTCTTCCTTACAATTTGTTACCTTACAATTAAGAGGGACTGTATGCCACCATTACTATTTCTCATCTCTACCCAAACTGATTCTATTTGGTTTAAAACTTTCTCTCCTGTCCTAGTTATACATGCATCTTCGTTACACATATCTGTGCTATTAAAACATTTTTGTTCTTCAATCAAAACTGAGCAATTTCTTTACAGAATCATCACTGTCCCTTTTCAGTTGCTTCTGTGCTGTTCCTGAATGAATTAGTGAGAGTTTTCAGGGTTGTATCAGATTTCACATTATCTTATGGTACAGCCCTAAATTTGTATTTATATGACAAATAAAGATGGACTGTCTTTTCATCTCTGGGATCTGGGCTTGAATCATCTAAAATTGGCGGAATAAAAATCTGCTGTCAAATGGCTTTGGGCACATAAAACATAATGGTTAGGAAACATCCCACAAAACAAAAAAATTGACATTCTGAATTGAGACATCTGGAGGCGCTATTGGTATCGCAGAAAATGCTCTTCAAGGTCAGGACGTAATAGACATTGGAGAGAACTATAAAGTTTACACTGCCTCTGCATAAATACCAGATCTTGGTGCCCTCTTCAGGGTTGTATTCTCTATTTCCCTGCCCTACTGAACAAAAGAAGAATATCGGCTTTTTGTATTTTCACAATTCTATGTCACTATCATATTAAGACATGGAAACATGACTTTGCATATATACATTTTATCAGAGAGCTGTTTTAGTTTCCTTTATTTGAGATAATTTCTGTATGATGTCAGACAGGGTTGATCTTTTGCACATAAAGTTGCATAAATAAAAACATTTTCAATCATGGGATGCGTGTACAAAATCTTTTTTATGGGTCAGTTGCACTGCAGCTGTTCTAAACCTTTTTTTTTGTAATCCTTGATTTTGCTGTGGATTTACTGAGATTATAAAGTTATCTGTTAATCAAACATTATAAAGTAACTATTATCTCATGTAATCCTCTATCACCATGTTGTGTGGGACAAACTCCAAAACAGTTGCAATGGTGGATCTATCAGTTTGAGCACTGGTGATTTAGTTAGAACCAGTCACACTGAACTGTACCTGATGATATCTGATCTCATCATGACAAATGCAAGATCAATCTCCCAGTTAAAGGATCGAGTTTTTGGAGAGCTCAAAAGTTGAGTAAACTGCCTGAGGATTTCTTCAAATTCCCTATTCCTGGCAACCAAAAATTGCAGATTGATCAGATTCCAAATCTTTGACTCCTGTCGATAGCTGGATCATGATGCACTGGCAACTTCATTTGACCTGTAACCTAAAAATAAGTGGAGATAACACACAAACTTCTGAACCATTCAGCAGCAGCACAACACAATGGTTAGCACTGTGGCTTCACATTTGTATGGAATTTGGTTGGTGATGAGTGAGGGAGTTAGAGAACCTAATGAGCAGTCCAAAAGCAACTTGTATTTATATCTTCTTTGGCAGTCACTTGGAATTGAAGATGACTTGCTTCCACTCTGGTTCAATGGGTTCGGAGATGATTGACCACAATGTGTGATCTGCAGACTCTGCAATATGCTTGATGAGTTGGACAGATGAGGTTTTGTATGCTCCCTCTGTCTTATCTCAATAAGTCTTATGTCAATACTCAAGAGTATTGAAAGTCAAAGAGATCTAGGAGTACAGGTCCACAGGTCATTGAAAGGGGCAACACAGGTGGAGAAGGTAGTCAAGAAGGCATACGGCATGCTTGCCTTCATAGGCCGGGGCATTGAGTATAAGAATTGGCAAGTCATGTTGCAGCTGTATAGAACCTTAGTTAGGCCACACTTGGAGTATAGTGTTCAATTCTGGTTGCCACACTACCAGAAGGATGTGGAGGCTTCAGAGAGGGTGCAGAAGAGATTTACCAGAATGTTGCCTGGTATGGAGGGCATTAGCTATGAGGAGCGGTTGAATAAACTCGGTTTGTTCTCACTGGAACGAAGGAGGTTGAGGGGAGACCTGATAGAGGTCTACAAAATTATGAGGGGCATAGACAGAGTGGATAGTCAGAGGCTTTTCCCCAGGGTAGAGGGGTCAATTACTAGGGGGCATAGGTTTAAGGTGAGAGGGGCAAGGTTTAGAGTAGATGTACGAGGCAAGTTTTTTACGCAGAGAGTAGTGGGTGCCTGGAACTCGCTACCGGAGGAGGTGGTGGAAGCAGGGACGATAGTGACATTTAAGGGGCATCTTGACAAATACATGAATAGGATGGGAATAGAGGGATATGGACCCAGGAAGTGTAGAAGATTGTAGTTTAGTCAGGCAGCATGGTTGGCACGGGCTTGGAGGGCCGAAGGGCCTGTTCCTGTGCTGTACATTTCTTTGTTCTTATCGCGCCAGAAGGTGAAGTCAAGTAGACAGTGTATCGGGGTGGTACGTGGTGCTGAGGTTAGCACTGGGACTAAGGTGCTGAGAACCCAGGTTCGATCCTGGCCCTGGGTGGAGTTTGCACATTCTCCCCGTGTCTGCGTGGGTTTCACCCCCACAACCCAAAGATGTGCAGGTTAGGTGAATTGGCCATGCTAAATTGCCCCTTAATTGGAAGAAAAAATAATTGGGTATTCAATTTTTTTGTAAAATGAAGAAAAACGTTGACAGTGTATCTGCTTTTGGTGCCTCGCTGAAAAAAAAACTGCATTTTGTTCATGCGCAAGTGAAGAATGAGTAGGGATGTTTGATCTCTTCAGGGATGTTTTGAGGCCATTTTGAAAGCATCTCCACTGACCAAATCCAAGTAGAACGGTGCTTCAGAAGTCTGGTATCAGGCAAACAAAGTATGTGTTGTGCCAAGGTGAGCAGGTTTTGAATGATTAGTGCCTCAATGCTGGGCATATTTATAAGTATCTTTATCATGGTAAAACATACCAAGCATCCAAAAGCATTCTGAAACAATGGAAACAAGCCATGAGACATTAGGTCAAATAGTCAAAGATGGGAGTGCCTGAAAGGAGAAACGGGAGGTAAAAAGGTTGAGGAAGGGAATTGCAGACCTTGGGGCAGGCAGCATGGTCCCCAATGGAGGAATTAAAATTGAAGATATGTAGGCCAGTATTAGAGGAGTGCACATGTATTGGAGGGTTGCAGATTACAGAGATGGGGAAGGGCCAGGCCATGAAGGGATATGCTCAAACAGGTCAACAAGCAGCGATGGGTGAATGGGATAGGTGCAAATTAGAACACAAGCAGCAGTGTTTTGGATACCTCCGGCTTAGTGTGGAAGGGTGGCCAGGAACAATCTTATCTGGAGGAAATAAAGAGATGAATGTGCGTTTCAGTAGCAGATGAGCTGTGATGGGGATGGAGTCGAGAAATGTTACAGGTTGAAGTCAGTAGTGGAGACGGTGCAGATATATGGTTCAAAGTTCATACATCGATTACAAAAATTCTAGTTCTACCTCTTACCAGGAAGTGGTCTGGTGTAACTAAGAGGCAAAGAGTTAGCTTCAACTTCCCAATATTAAATTTGAGGATATTTCTGTTCATCCAGTACTGGATACTGAGCCAGCAGTTCACAATTTCGGCAGGGGCAGAGCTGAGGTAGGGGGTCATGTAAAGCTGGGTGACATCAGCAAACATGTGAAAACTGGTATGTTTTCAGATGACATCACCAAGGACGAATGTGTAGATAAAAATACAAAAAGCTCAAGGATAGATTCTTGCAGGACACCAGAGGTGACTGCAGAAGTGCGAAGAGACACCATTGATAGTGATTCTCTGGCTAAGAGTTGTAGCCAACTGGAATGGCCACATCCCGGTTACAAAATGGACACTTGCAAAGAATGCAGGGAAAATTGGACAATACTGAGAAACAAGCAGGTGCAAGGTCTGTCTGTTGATTAGAGCTTTAGCTCTCAGACAGGACAGAAACTGCTAAGCCATCTACATACTAATAAGCCATCTCCGGGTACAAAAGGGAAACATTTAGATAAACAATGTTAAGGCAGACACCCCGGCGCCAGAGGAGACTCAAACAAAGGAAACCAACGGCCACCTAGGACACGCCCAGCAACCAGGGAACCCACCCCTCTATTGGAGGAAGATCGATACGAATGATTGGGAAAGGCCCAATTAATTGAGGCCAAGTTGAGGCACGTGAAGTCCTTTTGGGTATAAAAGGTATTCCCCAAGGGAGAATCTTTCTTCTTTGGCCTTGGCTCTCAGCGAGAAGAGAGAGACCAGCCTAGCAACTACACCAGACCAAGTAAGTTCCAAGTCCACGCACGCTACGAGATAGACGCTCCTAGTTGCTATCCTGTAAACAGCTCAACCCAGCAGCCTCAGAACCGAGCAACGGCCATTGTTCCTCTGACTGAATGGGCACCCGAAGCTAAGTATAGGCTTTAGTGATAGTTTAGGTTGTAGAGTTTTATGCATGAGTAGATTTGACTGTGTGTAAATAAATGAGCATTGCTTTTGAACTTACTAACTGGTGTATCGAGTCTGTGATCAGTATTCGGTTCTGAACTTTGTGACGGTGTCGAAAGATACCTGGCGACTCTTGAGCAAACGTAATTAAACTGAGCCAAATTAAGAGACAACCCAGTAAAGAGACAACAGAGTGGAACCAAGCGAGTACAATTCCACCCGGCTGCACAATGGAAATATGTTGGCTGAGAATTGTGTGATCAACTATGCTAGACCATTTGAGAAGTGGAATAGCTTGCCTTTGTCTCATAGTGACTTTGATGAGAGCCATTGCAGGACTGTGGCAGGTATAGAAACCCGATTGAAGGGATTCAAACATGGAAAGATGGGCATGAATTTGGCAGGTCAGGGGCTGGATTCTCTGTTTTTGGGACTATGTCCCTACGCCGTCGTCAAAACTGTGTACTTTCATGCAGAAAAATTGGCGTGAAAGTGCCACATATTCCCAGCCCTGCAGGGACCTGGCATAAAACTAGCAGCTTTTGCTGCAGATACGGGACCCTGCACTTCCGGGTCGGATGTCGCGCATGCACATGGCAGCGGCCTCCAGCGGCCGCACCGTGCTCCATGGCGGACTCAGACCTCGGAGCTGGATACTAAAAGTAGAACCCCCGATCGGCCGCGCACCTGACCCTGACTGCCCACCCAAACGTTGCCCAGTCGCGTATTTGCCCCCCCCCCCCCCCCCCCGCCCCCCCGACCAGGGCGGCCGCAGACCACGTCCGCAGCTGCCAAGCTAGTATCCCGACGGGCAGGACCATATTAGATCCACACCATCAGAGAGGAGAATGGCGGCGCGGGCCTCCAGCAATGGCCGCAGGTAGGTGCTAGGCAGCGCGGCATACTTTTCGGGACCCACAGAATCAGGGAACCAGCGCCGGTCCCGATTCTGTGCGGGGAAATGGATTCTCCGCCTCTGCGCCAGCCGCAATTTCGGCGTCGGGATGCAGAGAATCCAGCCCCACGTCTTCAAAGAGAAATGGGAAATAGAGGGAGAGGAGGGATTGTTTGCAAAGATGGAGGGGCTCAAAGTTTTTTTTTCAAAGTGTTTGTCTTCGGTAGCACAGTGGCTAGCACTGTGGCTTCACAGCACCAGGATCCCAGGTTCGATTCCCTGCTGGGTCACTGTCTGTGCGGAGTCTGCACGTTCTCTCCGTGTCTGCATGAGTTTCCTCCAGGTGCTCCGGTTTCCGCCCACAGTACAAAGACATGCAGGTTAGGTGGATTGGCTTTGCTAAATTGCCCTTTGTGTACAAAAAGGTTAGGGGGGGTTGTTGGGTTACGGGGATAGGGTGGACGTGGGGGCTGAAGTGGATCAGTGCAGGCTCGATGGGCCAAATGACCTCCTTTTGCACTGTATGTTCTATGCTCTAATCTCTGTAACCTTCCTCACTCTTACAATTCTCTGTAATCCATACATTTCTCCAACTATTCCCTTCATTCCAACACTAACAGCCAGGCTTTCAGGAACAAAGAACAAAGAAAATTACAGAACAGGAACAGGCCCTTCGGCCCTCCCAGCCTGCGCCGATCCAGATCCTTTATCTAAACCGGTCTTCTATTTTCCAAGGATCTACTTCCCTTTGTTCCCCACCCGTTCATATATCTGTCTAGATGCATCTTGAATGATGCTATCGTGCCAGCCTCTACCACCTCTGCTGGCAAAGCGTTCCAGGCACCCACCACCCTCTGCGTAAAAAACTTTCCATGCACATCTCCCTTAAACTTTCCCCCTCTCACCTTGAAATCGTGACCCCTTGTAATTGACACCCACACTCTTGGAAAAAGCTTGTTGCTATCCACCCTGTCCACACCTCATAATTTTGTAGACCTCAATCAGGTCCTCCCTTAACCTCCGTCTTTCCAATGAAAACAATCCTAATCTACTCAACCTTTCTTCATACAGGAACAGAGGCACAAAGCTCAGGAATTTCTGCACTAAACTTTGTCTTGTTAGGAAACTCCTTAAAACCTACTTTTCTGACTAAGCTTTTGATGACGTGGACCAATCTGGGCAAAATTGTGTTACACCAATATGTCTGATGGCACTGAAAACTGCTTCCAGACTGTGGAACCACCACCAAATCCAGACATCAAATTGGCTAGGTAACTCCTATATCAGTAATGGAGAATGTTCATTTAAAGCACCATACAGCTGGATAGCTTCACAAAATCATTAAACATGAGAATTAAGCTGTAATATCCAAAAATATAATTTACTGAATTTTCAGAAGGCATTTGATTGTTTCTTTGTTGAAGCAATTATGCTGTAATATCAATGGAATCAACATTCTTATTACGAAAACCAAAACAAGTTCACTATCCAACTGATAAAAGGTTATAATTTGCTGCCCTGATAAGTCATCTCCAACAATGGGGACCAATTAAACACATTTATTTATTCAAGAAGGGAGGAAGGGATAAACCAGGAAGCTACAGACCAATCAGTCTAAACTCAGTGGTGGGGAAACTATTGGAAGCAATTCTGAGACACAAAATTAATCTGCATTTGGAGAAGCAGGGATTAATCAAGAATATCCAGCATGGTTTAAGGCAGGTCATATCTGACCAACTTGATTGACGTTTTCAGAGGTGATCAGGTGTGTAGATGGAACAAGAACAAAGAACAAATAAAATTACAGCACAGGAACAGACCCTTCGGCCGTCCCAGCCTGCGCCGATCCAGATCCTTTATCTAAACCTGTCGCCTATTTTCCAAGGATCTATTTCCCTCTGTTCCCCGCCCGTTCATATATCTGTCCAGATGCATCTTAAATGATACTCTTGTGCCCGCCTCTACCACCTCTGCTGGCAAAGCATTCCAGGTATCCACCACCCTCTGCGTAAAAAACTTTCCACGCACATCTCCCTTAAACTTTCCCCCTCTCACCTTGAAATCGTGGCCCCTTGTAATTGACACCCCCACTCTTGGAAAAAGCTTGTTGCTATCTACTGTCCATACCTCTCAGAATTTTGTAGACCTCAATCAGGTCCTCCCTCAACCTCTGTCTTTCCAACGAAAACAATCCTAATCTACTCAACCTTTCTTCATAGCTAGCACCCTCCATACCAGGCAACATCCTGGTGAACCTCCTCTGCACCCTCTCTAAAGCATCCACATCCTTCTGGTAATGTGGCGACCAGAATTCCACGCAGTATTGCAAATGTGGCCTAACCAAAGTCCTATACAACTGTAACATGACCTGCCGACTCTTGTACTCAATACCTCGTCTGATGAAGGCAAGCATGCTGTATGCCTTCTTGACCACTCTATCGACCTGCGTTGCCACCTTCAGGGTACAATGGACCTGAACTCCCAGATCTCTCTGTACATCAATTTTCCCCAGGACTCTTCCATTGACCTTATAGTCCGCTCTTGAATTAGATCTTCCAAAACGCATCACCTCGCATTTGCCTGGATTGAACTCCATCTGCCATTTCTCTGCCCAACTCTCCAATCTATCTATATTTTGCTGTATTCTCTGACAGTCCTCCTCGCTATCTGCAACTCCACCAATCTTAGTATCATCTGCAAACTTGCTCATCAGACCACCTATACCTTCGTCCAGATCATATATCACAAACAACAGTGGTCCGAGATGAGGGAAATTAATTTCACATAGTCTACTTGGAATTCAGCAAGGCTTTTGATAAGGTCCTACAGGGAGACCATTAGCGATGGTAAGAACCCATGGGATCCAAGGAAATTTGGCAAATTGAATCCAGAATTGGCTGAGTGGCAGGAAGCAGAGGGTAATGTTCAAGAGCTGTTTTTCTGACTGGAGGCCTGTGTCGAGTGATGTCCCGCAGGAATCAGTGTTGGGGCCTGATGCACGATCAATGACCACTAAAGCGAGGTTGTAGTCCAACAGAAAGCTTTAATTAGCTAGATGTTTCCCCCAGCAGCTCAGGTACAGGATGAAGGCTGCTGGGGCGGCACAGGCTCTTATACCCCACCTTGCAGGGCAGAGCTACCATACAGCTTGATCAATAGGAAACATACAATATCTACCAATGGTGTTCCAACATTACCAGGTACCGTAATACCTCTACACAGACTACCACATTCACCCCCTGTTAAAAAAGAGTCCGGCGGGGGTGGTGGCCTGATATTACAACATGGTAGAAATTATAATTATGGAGGAACCGTAATACCTCCGTACAGCGTTTTGTAACTATTTACAATTCTATTTACAATTTATGATTCATAATTAACTATACACTTTAAAATGAAGCAATCAGTCGATCGGGGGCCCTGGTCGTCCTCTGTGATCGTCGAAGCTTCGGTGGTGACTCCAGTGGAGGCACGGGCGTCTGTGACTCCGGGAGTGTGGCCTCGATCTCTGTGGCAGCTTCGACACCCCTAGACGGCGCTGGTGGGGAAAACGGTTGACCTGTGAAGAGAGCGTCTGTGGAGTGCATCGGTGGGTGGGGGGCCTAGACGGGGCCGGCGGAAGTACCGATCCTCCTGTGAGGTGCACTGGTGGGAAGGAGGGTGGGACTGGTGGCTGGGGTGTGCGTGGGGCTCCGGCGGGTGCCAGGTCTCATAGGGAGACCGTATCTTGTCAGCCGTCGGTGTACGCCACGTAGGCGTACTGGGGGTTAGCGTGGAGAAGATGGACCCTCTCGACCAACGGGTCTGACTTGTGCGCCCGTACGTGCTTTCGGAGCAGGATGGGTCCGGGAGCTGCCAGCCAGGTCGGGAGCGGGGTCCCAGAGGATGATTTCCTGGAGAAGACAAGGAGACGTTCGTGAGGTGTTTGGTTGGTTGTGGTACAAATCAGTGACTGGATGGAGTGGCGGGCAGCCGGGAGGACTTCCTGCCAGCGGGAGACTGGGAGATTCTTGGACCGTAGGGCCAGTAGGACGGTCTTCCAGACCGTACTCCCTCTCTACCTGTCCGTTACCCCGGGGGTTGTAACTGGTCGTCCTGCTCGAGGCGATGCCCTTGCTGAGCAGGGATTGACGCAGTCCGTCGCTCATAAAGGAGGACCCCCTATCACTATGTATGTAAGCGGGGAACCCGAACAGTGCAAAGATGCTATGGAGGGCCTTGATGACGGTGGTTGCTGTCATGTCGGGGCAGGGGATGGCGAATGGGAACCGGGAGTCAATCACGTTCAGGAAGTACGTGTTGCGGACGGTGGAGGGGAGGGGGCCTTTGAAGTCCATGCTGAGGCGTTCAGAGGATTGGGAAGCCTTTATCAAGTGCGCTTTCTCTGGCCAGTAGAAGTGTGGTTTGCACTCCGCGTAGATTTGGCAGTCCCTGGTGGCTGTCCTGACCTCCTCGATGGAGTAGGGTAGCTTGCGGGTCTTGATAAAGTGGAAAAAGAGAGTGACCCCCGGGTGGCAGAGGTCCTCGTGGAGGGCTCGGAGGCGGTCCACTTGTGCGTTCGCTTAGCTTCCCGAGACGATACAGGATCTCATAGTTGTAGGTGGAGAGTTCGATCCTCCACCGCAATATCTTATCGTTTTTTATCTTGCCCCGCTGTGCATTATCGAACATGAAAGCAACCGACTGTTGGTCAGTGAGGAGAGTGAATCTCCTGCCAGCCAGGTAATGCCTCCAACGTCGCACAGCTTCTACTATGGCCTGGGCTTCCTTTTCGACTGAGGAGTGGCAGATTTCGGAAGCATGGAGGGTACGTGAGAAGGCCACGGGTCTGCCCGATTGGTTGAAGGTGGCTGCCAGAGCTACGTCAGACGCATCGCACTCGACCTGGAAGGGGAGAGACTCGTCGATGGCGTGCATCGTGTCCTTTGCAATGTCTGCTTTGATGCGGCTGAAGGCCTGGCGGGCCTCTATCGACAGGAGAAAAGCTGTAGATTGGATCAGGGGACGGGCCTTGTCCGCATAGTTGGGGACCCACTGGGCATAGTAAGAGAAAAGCCCTAGGCAGCGCTTCAGGGCCTTGGAGCAGTGAGGGAGGAGGAACTCCACAAGGGGGCGCATGCGCTCAGGGTCGGGGCCTATAACTCCATTTCGCAGGATGGAGCCGACCACTCCTAGGATGGCTAGGCGGTCGGTGCTAAACACGCATTTATCCTTGTTATATGTAAGGTTAAGGAACTTTGCGGTCTGGAGGAATTTTCGGAGGTTGGTGTCGTGGTCCTGCTGGTCGTGGCCGCAGATTGTGACATTGCCGTATCTCGATAATGTTGCCCGTAAACCGTACCGGTCAACCATTCGGTCCACCTCGCGCTGGAAAACCGAGACCCCGTTGGTGACACTGAAGGGAACCCTTAAGAAGTGATAGAGCCGCCCATCTGCCTCGAAGGCAGTGTATTTGCGGTCACTAGTGCGGAGGGGGAGCTGGTGGAAGGCGGACTTAAGATCCACCGTGGAGAAGACCATGTAATGCGCGATCCTGTTTACTAGGTCGGATATGCGGGGGAGAGGGTACGCGTCCAGCTGCGTAAACCTATGCTTCTCCACGGTCTTTACCACCACTACTTGAGCTCTCCAGGCACTGTTGCTAGCTTCAATGACTCCTTCCCTCAGTCGCCTTTGGACCTCTGACCTAATAAAGATCCGATCCTGGGCACTGTACCGTCTGCTCCTGGTAGCGACGGGTTTGCAATCTGGGGTGAGGTTCGCAAACAGGGAAGGCGGATTGACCTTGAGATGGTGGCGACCGCTGGCCGCACGGGGACCGTGGAGAGGTTTGTGGTGGCGGTCCACATTCGCCGCCAGAGACCGCACGGGCCTGGCATACCACCACGAAGTGGCCCTTTTTACCGCATCCCTTGAAGGTGGATGCGCGGGCCGGGCAGCGCTACCGGGGGTGCTTGGGCTGCCTGCAAAAGTAGCAGCGGGGCCCCCAGGGGTTGCCAGGCCACCTTGCAGCACAAGCTTGTGGGGGGATGGGGGATGTCTCGGGGTCGGCTGCGGAGGGGTTCCACGCTGCCCAGGGGGCTGCCGCGCGGTCGGGAACATAAACGCGGGCGTTTCTGGAGGCCACATCCAGGGAGCCTGCAAGGGCCTGTGCCTCCTTGAGGCCTAGGGTGTCTTTTTCCAGCAATCGCTGGTGGATTTGGGAGGACAGCATACCTGCCACAAAAGCGTCCCGGATCAAGAGTTCTGTGTGGTCGCTCGCCGAAACTTGCGGGCAGCTGCAGTTTCTCCCCAACACCAGGAGCGCACGGAAGAATTCTTCCAGCGATTCGTCGCCTCGTTGCTCGCAGATGTCGGGTGTAGACCTGGTTTACCGGGCGAATATAATGTCCTTTTAGCAGCTCCATTGCTGCACGAAGTCCTCTGCATCCTTGATGAGGGTGTAAATTTCCGGGCTCACCCTCGAGTGCAGGACTTGCAATTTCTGTTCTCCCGTGGGTGTGTTTTCAGCCGTTCAGAGATATCCTTTAAAACACGCCAGCGTGCTTGAAGATTGCCGCTGAGCTCGTCGCATGGGGGCTGAGTTGCAGACGCTCCGGCTTGATTCGGAGCTCCATCCTTTTAAATCTAGCTTATTAAATTGATGCACGATCAATGACCACTAAAGCGAGGTTGTAGTCCAACTGAAGGCTTTAATAAGCTAGATGTTTCCCCCAGCAGCTCAGGTACAGAATGAAGGCTGCTGGGGCAGCACGGGCTCTTATACCCCACCTTGCACGGCGGAGCTACCAAACAGCTTGACCAATAGGAAACATACAATATATACCAATGGTGTTCCAGCATTATCCGGTACCGTAATACCTCTACACAGACTACCACAGGGCCCTTGCTGTTTGTGGTTTTTACATGAATGTCAGAGGGTTGATTAGTAAGTTTACAGATGATACGAAAATTGGTGGGGTGGTAAATAGTGAGGATAGCCTTAGATTACAGAAGGATATAGACAGGCTGGTCAGTGGTATTCAATCCAGATAAGTGTGAGCTGATGCAAATAGGGCATACAAGGCCAGGGAATACATGATAAACAGTAGGGAAGCACCGATTAGAGAGACCTTGGTGTGCATGTACACCGGTCCCTTAAAGAAGCAGAGCATGTGAATACAGTGTAAGAAGGTATATGGTATATTTGATTTGATACATGTACCGAAGTACAGTGAAAAGTATTTTTCTGCGGCCGAGGGAACGTACACAGTACGTACATAGACAAAAAGAATAATCGACAAGAGAACATTGGCAAACGGTACATCGACAAAGTGATTGGTTACAGTGCGGAACAAGAGCCCAAACAAAGCAAACACATGAACAAGAGCAACATAGGGCGTTGTGAATAGTGTTCTTACAGGGAACAGATCAGTCCAAGGGGAAGTTGTTGAGGACTCTAGTAGCTGTGGGGAAGAAGCTGTTCCTATGTCTGGATGTGCAGGTCTTCAGACTTCTGTACCTTCTACCTGATGGAAGGGTCTGGAAGAAGGCAATGCCTAGGTGGGAGGTGTCTCTGATAATGCTGTCTGCCTTCCTGAGGCAGCGGGAGGGGAGGTGTATACAGAATCAATGTGGGGGTGGCAAGCTTGTGTGGTGCTTTTGGGCTGAGTTCACCACACTCTGCAGTTTCTTGCGACCTTGGGCCGAGCAGTTGCCATACCAGGCAGTGATGTAGCCAGATAGGATGCTCTCTATTGCACATCTGTAGAAGTTTGTGAGAGTCGATGCAGACATGCCCAATTTCTTTAGCTTCCGTAGGAAGTAGAGATGTTGTTGGGCTTTCTTGACTGTTGCATCAATGTGAATGGACCAGAACAGACTGTTGGTGAGGTGATCCCCAGGAACTTAAAGCTATCGACCATCTCCACTTCAGAGCCATTGATGCAGACTGGAGTGTGTGTCATGCTACACTTCCTGAAGTCGATGATACTTGCCTTTATTAGCTGAGGCATAGAGTTTAAGAGCAGGGAGATTATGCTGGAACTGTCTAAAACTGTGGTTAGGCCACTAGATATTGTGTGCAGTTCTGGAATCCATGGCACTTGCAGAGGAGATTTACATGGATGTTACCTGGGCTGGAGAGTTTTAGCTATGAAGAGAGATTGGATAGAATGGGTTGTTTTCCTTGGAGCAGAGGAGATTTGGGGGGGGGGGGGGGGCATGATTGAGACATATAAAATTATGAGGGGCATAGATAAGAGTACACAGGGAGAAACCTTTCCCCTTGGTGGAGGGAACAATGACCAGGCGGCTTGGATTAGGTTAAGGGGCAGGAGGTTTAATGGGGATGTAAGGAAAAACCTTTTCATCCAGAGGGTGATGGGAATCTGGAACTCGCTGCCTGAAAGGGTGGTGGAGACAGAGACCCTCATAACATTTAAAAAGTATTGAGGTGTGCACTTGCAATGCCACGCCATACAAGACCAAGTGCTGGAAAATGGGATTAGAACACTTAGGTGGTTGCTTTTGATCAGTGTAGACAAGATGAGCCGAAGGGCCTTTTGTGCTGTACACCTCTATGACTTTGCATTTCTTGCTCTTCCATGTGCTAGAGAAAAAAAACCTCAAAAATTATCAAAGGCATACCGCAGTAAAAAAAAAACACACAAAGAATTAAAAGTTTTATTGTTTGAGTCAGAGACCAGGTATCATAAAACAGCAATGTAATTAGGTTTGGTGTTTTCTATCAAAATACTTCAGTTTTCCAGCTGGATCCGGAATTATCTGAAGGAAAAGAGCATAAAAAACAGAAATCAAAACAATTGCAGGTTAGCTGCTCAGACAGGAGTGCACAATAACAACCAGAAAGAACAAAACCGAAACATTAAACCAACTGCTGCTCTTTAGTGATATTGTTCTATCCTTAAACCACATTCATCCAGCAAATAAATGTGTTTCCTTTCAGAGAATCTCAGGACATTAATTTCCCATTTAAGGAAAATACAAAATGGGTTATGATTTAGAGATATGCAATTTCTGAGAGAAAGCTATTTAGTGGCAACATTGCTTATCACAATGCATCTGCAAATGATCCGTTTAATATTCCAAGCAGTCATTTGAGAGAAATAATCACCGCGAGTTTTGAACAGTCTGGAACACAGTGGCACAGGGGCAGCACGGTAGCATTGTGGATAGCACAATTGCTTCACAGCTCCAGGGTCCCAGGTTTGATTCTGGCTTGGGTCACTGTCTGTGCGGAGTCTGCACATCCTCCCCGTGTGTGCGTGGGTTTCCTCCGGGTGCTCCGGTTTCCTCCCACAGTCCAAAGATGTGCGGGTTAGGTGGATTGGCCATGATAAATTGCCCTTAGTGTCCAAAATTGCCCTGAGTGTTGGGTGGGGTTACTGGGTTATGGGGATAGGGTGGCGGTGTTGACCTTGGGTGGGGTGCTCTTTCCAAGAGCCGGTGCAGACTCGATGGGCCGAATGGCCTCCTTCTGCACTGTAAATTCTATGATAATCTATGATAAGCAGATTGTTAAACAGACCAAGGAGGTCTCTAACTACGCAAGGAGGCAGAACGTCAAAGATACGAGGGTAGGAGGAAGACATACAATGATCGTTGGCATAAGGGAAAGAGTGACCTTTGGCCCATGTTCAAAATTATAACGAAGCAGGTACAAGTCAAAAGATCAGGAGAAATCCGGAAGGTACATAAACCTGCAGACAGGTGTTAAATCCGGAATTAAAATGGAATTGAACAGGATAGTTAACAGGCTAATGACTACAGGAAGTGTTTAATTGAAAGGACAATACCATACCTTTCTTAATGTTGTTGCCAGCCTTTTTTTCATTTACGTGGATATAAACAGCCATAAAGGAACTTTGCAAGTAAATTCGTTCTCACGGTGTTTGGGGGATAAGAAATGGGCAAATGGATGAGAAATTGGCAAAAGGAGTGCAGAGAGGAAACTAAAAGGTGCGTTCAAATGGAATAGCTTCCCAAGATAAGTGGTATAACCCAAGGCTTAATTAAGTGTTCCTTCTGCGCAATATATTCATTAAAATCTGCAGGACGGCACACAGAGCAGATTTAAATCTGTGAATTATAGAATCCTCCTGCACAGAAAGTGGTAATTTGGCTCCTCAAAAAGGCTATTCAATTAGTACAACTCCCCTGCTTTTTCCATTGGACAAGCAACTTTTTATTTTAACCATCCAATCTCCTTCTGAAAAAATGACGATTGAATCCACTTCCACTACCCTTTCAGACAATACATTCATTAAAACCGGTGTCCTCCAGTTACTGATCCTCCTGCCAGAGGATGGGAACTTTAAACAGTAAGAGATTCAACTGGATTGGGGGGGTGGAGGGCTCGGGCGGAGAGACACCCAAGTGTGCAAATTAGGAAACCAGATTAGCATGGGTATATAACTGCTAAAGATACACAAGGGTCAAAGCCAGGAGGCTTCAGCCAAAGTCAAACAAGACCTTGCTAAGTTGCCCAGACTATTCATTACAAAACTAGGACCACAATAATAAAGGAATACGAGGGTTGGGTATAACCACATTTGGAGTACTGTGCCCAGTTTTGGTCCTCATGTACGAAGAGCAAGGTTGATTCCACACCAGCCTATGCTAAAAAGCTAGATTTTATGCCTTGAGTAATTTACTGGAATTTGAATCCATGTTGTGAAAGACTGATATTATGGGGAATTGTAATGCCAAAATGTGACTGGCCTGTGAAACAAGGTATGTGGCGGATGTGTTAAAGACTATTCATTACAGTCCTTCAAGAAAGCATTCAGATGAATGTCTGCACATTCAGTCTCATGTTACATGAAAGATGAGAGTACATCAATCCTGAATAAATAAACAATGGCTTGGGATCTACTAATGTTCATGTGGGAACAGCAGAATTTGTACAAGAACGATATAGCCACCGGCCTATAGTATTCTGCAAGTATCTTGAGTATTGAAGAGGGGATATGGGATGGTTACGGTGATATAATAAGCACAAAGGATGGTGGGGCTGCATGCACACAATGGCCTTTTCTTGTTGAGGATGTGGCTGATGGGCCACTATCTGATCTTGTTGTCATTTTCTCCTTTGAGTGTCTCAATCTGGATTGCTTTTATCATTCCTTTAGGGATGTTTGGAAAAAATAAAACTATACCCAAGATGTGATCCAACAACTTTAGGGATAAAGTGGGAAGAATCTTTATGGGAACTAATGGAACAAAACAGAAAAAGCTGCAAGCAGAAAGGATCGAGACTTGAAAGCATTCACTTCATTTAGGAACGCTTGAGAGAACTGGAATACAGGCACTTATACAGATACAAACTAGTATCAAACTAGGGGCGGTTTAGCACAGGGCTAAATCGCTGGCTTTGAAAGCAGACCAAGGCAGGCCAGCAGCACGGTTTGATTCCCGTAACAGCCTCCCCGAACAGGCGCCGGAATGTGGTGACTAGGGGCTTTTCACTTCATTTGAAATCTACTTGTGACAATAAGCGATTTTCATTTCATTTTCATTTAATTTAATTTAATTTCATAGTATATGCAAGACACCCCTATAAAGAGAGACGAGAAGTATCATTTGGACATACATACATTTTTAAAAATAAATTTAGAGTGCCCAATTCATTTTTTCCAATTAAGGGGCAATTTAGCGTGGCCAATCCACCTACCCTGCACATATTTTGGGTTGTGGGGGTGAAACCCACGCAAACACGGGAAGAATGGGCAAACTCTACACGGACAGTGATCCAAAGCCGGGATCGAACCTGGGACCTCAGCGCTCCGAGGCAGCAGTGCTAGCCACTCTGCCACCGTGCTGTTGGGCATACATACATATACATCATGAGACACCTAGGTTTAGGGAGAAAAAGGTAGCTCCAGAATAAGAGCAATGAATAAAGTTGAGGCCCAGGAGAAGCAGTTTTACAAAGGATTTGTAACACGGGACAGTCAGCTCGAAAGTTCTTTTCAGACTTAAATGTCAAGTACAGATTGTATTTTAAGGACAGGTAGTGAGGTGGTTGGGAACGACCATAACTACATACGATTTTGATTGGTTGATTCTGTGATTGTTGCTCATGAATGGAGAGATGAGTTAGGAAATCTTTAGTTTTTGATCCAGATCCCTGTAGGCCTTTCATTAATTGAAAACCACCAAAATCAAAACTTTGTGCTTCTGTCACTTAAGGTGTGAAGCATGCTGCTCAGCATAAGCACCTGGATCAAAAGCCAAGTTTTCTAACTCTCATCCCTCTATTCACTAAAGAGCAGCCATCACAAAATCAACCAATCAAAATCCAAGAGAAAATTCAAATTTCTTCAATCAAGTATCTGATTGAATTCTGAGGCAACATTGTGAAGCTGTCGGATTAATAACTTGTACAAGATCCAACAAAAGTAAAAATTCCTTTCAGTATGCTCAAAATAAATAAGCCAATGTTAAGTTTGGAAACTCTATTAGAAATGTCTACTTGTGATTTCTACTAAACTGTGACGTTCAGTTGTTCATTTTAAATCTTGTTCACAGATTCTCTCTACGCTCTCCAATGACACTAACCACCAAACCTGTCAGATCAAGAATAACCTGCGCAAATAAAACATTTCCAATTCCAGCAGCAAGTCCCAACTCACAGGTAACTCACTTCCAGTGGTCTAGTCTGCAGTGCTGACAGAACAGGAAACACTCATTTTAATATAGAATTGAAGCAGCACATTTTAAAGTTGTCAATGGAGGAAGCTGCTCGCTGTACAGGATGCTATTAAAAAGACAAGCTATCAAAGAAACCGGCACAAAAGCACTTCGCTATTAGGTACAACACCATTTTACATGTTGTCGATTTTTTACCATATAGAGCAATTTAACATCTGTAATCACGCCTGTTGCAAGTTTACTTACAAATCTTCTCGTGGCCACCACTTTTTCATGACATCTTCGGGTTTAATCTAATTAAAATATATCAGCAGCATGATTACAGATGTTAATGCACTTTGACCTTTTTAAGCTTGAATTTGGACTATATTTAAAGGCAATAACACCATAGATGTGACAAGGCAAACACAAAGGATAGTCGATATTTAAGTGTAATTTATGATATATAAATTGAATCTTCCTTTTCATAGAGATGAGGTCAGGAAAGATTTTAGGTTAAATAGTAATCTTACCGTATCACTTCCGGGTTTCCAACCAGCCGGGCAAACTAAAAAGAAACCAAAGACAACAAAATGAAAGCACATAAATCCAGGCTGCAGCTGAGCAACTTAAATGCAAAGAAACACTATTAATTCGTAAAACTATTTATTCCAAGTTATTTAATTTTGCTAATTTATAAATTTCATGCACTTAGTTCCAATAATATCCATGCACGTACCTTCACCGTGTGCATCGGTATATTGGAATGCTTGAACTAACCGCAGCGTTTCATCCACTGAGCGGCCCACTGGAAGATCATTCATTGTAATTTGTCTCAGTATTCCTTTGTCATCAATGATAAAGAGGCCTCTGAATGAAAAAATGCGAGTGTTGTCAATTTTATTTACCATGATGAATGAAACTGTACATTTAATGTAATTTACAAATACAAAATAGGCTTGAGAAAAAACAGTGGTAATCTATGTTTTTTGATATGTTGGAGGTATGCTCTTCAGCAATTTGCATTTATATAGCGCCTTTAGCAGAGTAAAATGTCTCAAGATACTTCATAGAAGCATCAAACAAAATATGGCACTGAGCCATAAGGAGATGTTAGAAGAAATTCTTCCTAATTTAGTTACAAACCTTACTGGTGGCAATCAGGAGTTGTGAGATTAAAATCCTGTGGTAATCAGGGAGTTTCCTTGCTCACGTTTAACCTTATTGTGTCCGGAGTTGATGTTGAAGGCAACTCCCTCCCGACTGTATACCACTGTGCCGTCACCTCTCCTGGGTCTGTCCTGCCGATGGGGTAGGCTATATCCAGCGATGGTGACGGTGGTGTCTAAAAAAAAACTATCTGTAAGGTTTGATTCCGTGAGTGTTGTGTGGGTCGGCTCTCCCAATTTAGGGATATTAGGATGGAGGACTCTGCAGGGTCACTTCTGTTGCCGTCCGGTTTCATTCCTGATTGACATTCTAGCAGTTTGATATCACTGAGTGGCTTGCTAGGCCATTTCAGAAGGCATTTAAGAGTCAACCATATTGCTGTCGATCTGAAGTCACATGCAGGCTAGGCCAGGTAAGGATGGCATATTTCCTTCTCTAAAGGACATAAGTGAACAAGATGAGTTTTTGCAATAATCAACAATGGTTTCATGGTTCAGATTTTATTGCTGTGGTGAGATTCAAACCCAGATTCCTAGAGCATTATCCTGGGAGTCTGGATTACTAGTCCAGAGACAAAAGCACTTAGCCACCAGCTTGCCTAATCCCATCTGCTAAAACTGCTCAATGTTCAAGGATGATACAAAGATAGCCCGCCCCCCAGATTCCTTTCTCGACTGCAGGCCATCTTCTTAAACCCCTCTCCTCATATCCCTCAATCTTCACTTCCAACAACTGTCAAGAGCTCATGCACTTCTTTGTCACAAAGACAGAGATTATGCTATCAGCTGCCTCTGCCACTTCCCTCCCATCTGGTCAAATATTCTTTAATGCTCCTCTTTGTCCTAGCCCTTAACTTGTATCTTTCTCCTGTTTCTTGATCTCTGTTTTGCCCATCTTGTCCACGAGTCCCACAGACTGTTCCCTTGATTCTATTCCTATTAAACTGCTGAACACCCAATTTTCCCTCCGAGCCCCCGTGCTAGTCGATATTGTTACCTTCTCCTCAAAAAGCCAACCCGTGCCTCCCTCTGTCCTTGCAAACTACCATCCCATCTCCTAACTCTCTTTCCTCTGCAAAATGCTCAAACATGTATTCCAAATCTATTCCCATCATTCCCGAAACTCCATGTTTGAATCGGGCTTGATAATTGCAGCTATGAGGAAAGATTCGATAGGCTAGGATTCTTTTCCTTAGAAGAGAGAGGCGAAGGTGTGATGTAACTGAGGTGTACAAAATTATGAGGGATCTAGGCAGGGTAGGCAGGAAAGACTTGTTTTCCCTCGCTGCAGCATCAATTACTAGTGGGCATAGATTTGTGATTTGCAGAACGATTAGAGGGGACACGAGGGAAAATCTTTTCACCCAGAGGGTGGTGGGTGTCTGGAATTTACAACCTAATTTGGTGTTGAGTCTGAAACTCATTTAAGAGGTACTTGGATCTGCATCAGAAATGCTGAAACCTGCAAGGCATGGACCAGGTGCTGGAAAATTGGACTAAAACAAGCAACTAGTTTCTTTATTCTTTTCCTTGGCAAACCCGATGGGCTGAAATCCTTCTTTCTGCATCATAACTTTTCTGTAGTTCTCTTCCTGATCCTGCACCATTACCACTGGTGTTCCCCAGGAACCTGGCCAAGTCCCTTTTCCCATTTTGCATCTACATGTCACCCCTTGGCGGCACCATCCAAAGATCATGTTAATTTTCACATGTATGTTGACAACTTGCAGCTGTACCTCACCACCACCTCCCTCACTAAATTACTAGCCTGCTTATTTGATATCCAGTACTGGATGAGCAGAAATTTCCTCCAAATTAAATATTGGGAAGACTGAAGCCAGTTTTCGGTCTCCACTTCAAACTCCATTCCCTCGCAACCAACTTTGTCCCTCTCCTTGGCAACAGCCTAAGAGCAGGCTAATCTGCTCACAAGCTTGGCATCACAATTGATCCTAAGATGAACTTCCGACCGCATATCTGCACTATCTTTAGGCCATCTCTTCTGTAATGTTGCTCAACTTCATCCCATTTCAGCTCACTACTGCTGAAACCCTCACTCGTGATTCGTTACCTCTACATTCTAACTATCCCAACACACTCCGAACTGGTTTCCAACATTCCACGCTCTTATAAACTTCAGGTCACCAAAACCTTTGCTGCATGTGTCTTAATTCATAGCAAGTCCTTTCCCCGTGCTTGCTGACCTACACTGATTCACGGTCAACCAATGTCTTGATTTGAAAACCTTGGTTTCAAATCCCTTCATGGCCTCCTTGCCCCTTCCTCGCTCTAATCTTCACCAACGAATCCCACAATTCTCCAAGATACCTGCGGTCCTCTAATTCTGGCCTTTTGTACATTCCTAATCATGGCCAACCACACCAACATATTCTGATCATATTCCAGACTTGAGGGGTACTGGACCCCCTTTTTCGAGGCCATGTCCAAGGTGGTGAGGGTGAGGATGGAGCCATGCCCACTAGTGATGGTCTTCGGGGTATTGGAATAGCCAGAATTCTCTACGGAGAGAGGGGCAGGCACCCGAGCCGTTGCCTGCCTGATCGCCTGCTGGAGGCTCCTGCTCGGCTGAAGATCAGCAGCATCACTCAAGGCCGCAACTGGCTGTCCGACTTAGCGGAATTCCTTAAATTGTAAAGGATAAAATTCTTCACTTGAGGGTCAGAGGAAGGCTTCCACCACACGTAGAAGCAATTCACCATCCTGTTTCAAGTGCTGTTTGTGACCAGCAACCAGTAAGGGATGGGGGGCCATTGACAAAAACAGATAGTGGAGGAAGAATAGAGAGGGCGTGGTGGGGGCTGGAGAAATGGAAGGGGGTGGGGCATCAACCAGGATATAGGGCAGCAAGGCAGAGGAGCCGGGGGGGACAAACGGCAAGGAAACACATGGGTGCAATCGCAACAATGTAGGCCCAGGTAGCACCATCACACCCCTGGTATGTTTTAATACCAGGAGGCAACATGTATAAAGCTAAAAAGGCAAGATTGTGAAAACCGATAACTGGAGACACAAAGTGAGGGCACCCCGCACCGCTTCAGTACACTTTACCAGTATACATACCGGTTTATATTCCTAATTTTTGCCTCACAAAGCCACTCTGTAAATATCTTGGGCTGGATTCTCTGCCGGCTGCCCAGGGTTTTCCTGACGGCGTGGGCTGCCGCAGAATGGGAAACCGCATTGACTAGCCGGCGTAACGGAGGATCCCGCTGGCGGGGTCAAAGAGAAATGTGGCGCGGTGGAGCGGAGTATCCAGCCCCTTGTTATTACTGTGTGATGTTCCTTGCATTAGGGCAGCACGGTAGCATAGTGGTTAGCACAATTGCTTCACAGCTCCAGGGTCTCAGGTTCGATTCCTGGCTTGGGTCACTGTCTGTGCAGAGTCTGCATTTTCTCCCCGTGTGCGCGTGGGTTTCCTCCGGGTGTTCCGGTTTCCTCCCACAGTCCAAAGATGTGCAGGTTAGGTAGATTGGCCATGCTAAATTGCCCTTAAATGTCCAAAATTGCCCTTAGTGTTGGGTGGGGTTACTGGGTTATGGGGATAGGGTGGAGGTGTAGTCTAGGATTGGGTGCTCTTTCCAAGAGCTGGGACAGACTAGATGGGCCGAATGGCCTCCTTCTGCACTCTAAATTCTATCTATGTAATTATTATATTATAAATGCAAAACCAATACGAAGACTTTAAAAAGAAAATTGCAGGGCAGCATGGTGGCGCAGTGGGTTAGCCCTGCTGCCTCACGGCGCCGAGGTCCCAGGTTCAATCCTAGCTCTGGAGTTGCACATTCTCCCTGTGTTTGCGTGGGTTTCGCCCCACAACCCAAAGATGTGCAGGCTAGGTGGCCATGCTAAATTGCCCCTTAATTGGAAAAAATGAATTGGGTACTCTAAATTTTTTTTAAAATGGAAAGAAAAAAAAAAAAGAAAATTGGTAGTGTCTTTAGTCGCCTGGTCCCCAAGTTAGGGAATTCCCTCCCTACTCCTTTTCACCACTCTACCTCACTTTCCTCCCTCAAGACATTTATTAAAACCTTTGATCAAGCTTTTGTCATTGAACCCAAAATCTCCTCTGTGGCTCGGTGTCATTTTTTGCATTGTAACACTCCAGCAGAGATGTGTGATGAATGTAAGAAATTATCATATTTTATTGCAGTAACGTTATTAAAACCTTGGTTAAGATGCATGCAGACAATATGACTGCTAGAGTGGTGATTAAGGTTGTCATGAGAATGTCGCTTTAAGAAATGTTTGGCTGCTCCTATTATTGCAGTGATGTCAGAGTGTGGGTGGAGCTGGGCTGTCTGTCAGCTTTTTACTTTCGTTTTTGAGCAGGCTGCAGGGTGTGTTTTAGTTTCGTTTTCAGAGCTGAATAGCTGCAGTCACAGCCAGAATCTCTCTCTGTAATCTAAGGACTGTAAATCGACCCTGGTGATTTAAACTCATAACAGTAGTGACTTTAACCTGATGTGAAATCAAAGAGTGAAGATGAAGTTGAAGTGCAATTATCAGAAACGATTTTTGCTCAGATGGTTGAAAAAGAACAAGAACAGGTGGAGGATGAGGCGGATATTTTTTGTTCAGGAAAATTGGCGGAGTTACAACAGAAAGATATAGAAATAAAACGGATGTATCAGAAAGCATACACGGAAGAGGAATCTGAGTGTATACCAGAGTGTTAGTACCGTAAAATAATGTCTTGATGAGAAAATGGAGACCTTAACATCCGCAGGCGGATGAAAAGTGGGCAGAAGTTCATCAAGTAGTATTGCCGGTAGGGTATAGAAAGGAGGTGTTAAGAGTTGCACACGAGGTACCAGTGGGAGGTCATTTGGAAATAAGGAAAACTCAAGCTATAATCCAGAAACACTTTTATTGGCCTGGACTACATAAAGATGTAGTTAAATTTTGTCTATCATGTCACACATGTCAAGTGATAGGGAAACCTCAAGCAGTGATAAAACCAGCAACCTTAATACCCATTCCAGCATTTGAGGAACCTTTTACAAGGGTCCTAATTGATTGCGTAGGACCGCTTCCCAAAGCGAAAAGTGGAAATCAATATCTTTTGACGATAATGGATGTGTCTACTAGGTTTCCAGAGGCCATTCCAGTACATAACATTACAGCTAAAAAGATTGTGGAGGAGTTACTTAAATTCTTTACTAGATATGGACTACCCACAGAAATACAATCGGATCAAGGATCAAATTTTACCTCAAGGTTATTCAAAGAAGTTATGGATATCTTAGGAATAAAACAATTTAAATCAACTGCATACCATCCAGAATCGCAGGGAGTGTTAGAAAGGTGGCATCAGACATTAAAAACAATGTTGAGGGCTTATTGTCAAGATTACCCAGGGGATTGGGATAAAGGAATTCCATTCGTACTGTTTGCAATTAGTGATGCACCTAATGAGTCAACCAAATTTAGTTCTTTTGAAATAATGTTTGGCCATGAGGTAAGAGGACCACTTAAATTGATGAAGGAAAACTTGGTGAGTGAAAAATCAGAAATTACATTATTGGATTACGTGTCAAATTTTAGGGAACGATTAAATAGAGCAGGTGAATTGGTTAGACAGCATTTAAAAGTTGCACAACATGTGATGAAACGGGTAGCGGACAAGAAATCCAAAGTTTGTAGTTTTGCCAGTGGAGATAAAGTTTTAGTATTGTTACCAGTGGTAGGTGAACCTTTAAAAGCAAGGTTTTGTGGACCTTATCAAATTGAAAGGAAATTAAGTGAGGTGAATTATGTGGTAAAAACACCTGATAGAAGGAAGACTCACCGAGTGTGTCATATGAATATGCTTAAAAGGTACTTTGAAAGGGAAAGGTGAGGAAAAGGAGGTTATAATGATTCTCACCCAAAGTGACAAACCAAATCCAGATGACTGTGAATTTGACATACCTCAAATTAAATTGGAAAATGAGGATGTTTTTAAAAATTGGGATAAATTGTTGAGTTATCTTCCAGAGGAAAAACGAACTGACCTGAAAGAGTTATTGATGTCACATGGGCAAGTTTGTACAGATAAATTGGAAAGTACTAAAATGGCTATACATGATGGAGATGTGGGAAATGCTGTTCCGATCAAACAACATCCATACAGACTTAACCCTTTAAAATTGGCACAGGTTAACAAAGAGAGTGACAGTACGCTAAAAAATGGCATAATTGAAGTGGGTTGCAGCCAATGGAGCTCACCCATAGTGATGGTGCCTAAACCAGACGGTACCCAACGGTTGTGTGTGGACTATAGAAAGGTTAATGCAGTAACAAGAACGGACTCTTATTCTATCCAACGTTTGGAGGATTGCATTGAGAAAGTGGGATAATCAGCTTTTATTTCCAAACTGGATTTACTTAAAGGTTACCTAACCCTTTATCCGAAAGGGCGAAGGAGACTTCAACTTTTGTGACTCCAGATGGTATATACCAATTCAAAGTTATGCCATTTGGCATGAAAAACACCCCAGCCACATTTCAACGGTTAATTAACAAAGTTGTTTTAGGATTACCCAATTGTGCGGTATACATCGACGATCTGATAATTTTCAGCCCGGCATGGAAAGAACAGTTAAAACATCTGATGGAGCTATTCGATAGACTTCAGGAGGCGGGTTTGGTGATAAACCTAGCCAAAAGTGAATTTGGAAAAGCCCAAGTCACTCTCCTTGAGGAGCTTCCGATACCCTCAAGACAAAGGGAAATCATTAGATTTCTTGGCATGAGTGGATTTGATCGAACATTTGTGCAAAGGTTTTGTAGCATGGTTGCTCCACCGATGGACTTGCTGAAGAAACGTCGAAAATTTCAATGGACAGCGGAGCTTCAACAGGCACTTGACTGCCTGAAAGCTGTGATAACCAATGCGCATGTGTTGGAGAATTACAAGGGACTCTGTGATCAGTTTGAACTCAAGTATCTGACTTTAAAGAGAAATGCCGAGGCGTAGAGAAATGGACGGATCGTGCAGAGACCTTCTTGTTCAACGAGACTGTCAATCAGAAAGAATTTCAGTTGGAGGAAGAACAAAAATGGACTATATTATTATACCTGTTTGCGTGTGTTGTTTTTTTAAAAACGAAAAGTATATTTACTGTGTGCATTTCTTAAAGAATGGTGAAAAGGTGAACAATGAAATCATCTTGAAGTTGATGGTGTATTTATTTTTCTTGGGGGGAGGTGTCATGAGAATGTCGCTTTAAGAAATGTTTGGCTGCTCATATTACTGCAGTGATGTCAGAGTGTGGGTGGAGCTGGGCTGTCTGTCAGCTTTTTACTTTTACTGTCAGCTGCAGGCTGTGTTTTAGTTTCGTTTTCAGAGCTGGATAGCTGCCAGGTGTATGAATCTCTCTCTGTAATCGAAGGACTGTAAATCGATCCTGGTGATTTAAACTCATAACAGTAATGACTTTAACCTGATGTGTTTTTGTTTAAAGGTTTGTTAAGTCTTCTGGGCGTTAAAAGGACAGCTTACAGATTACTTAGTGTTGTATTCTTTGGGGGATGTATTTGATTTATTCGTTGCTGAGATGTTCAGTTTGTTTTAGAAAGGTTAACTGGAGTTCATAGAATAAACATTGTTTTGCTGTTTTAAAAAATACTTGTCCATTTCTGAAGTACCACACTTCTAGAGTGGGCCTGTGCTCCCCATACCACAATCTATTAAAAGTTGTGGTTCAGGTGAACTCCATGATTCACTTTGGGGCTCCCTGGGGCGCAATTCTCCCATCGGGAGTCTAAGTGCCGACGCCGGAGTGAAAACCGGAGTGTTTCACTCCGACGTCGGAGCCCGCTCCCAGCCCCCAATTCTCCCGCCCCCAGGGGGCTAGGAGCGGCATTGCGTCATTTACGTTCGCCGGGCCTTGGCGCCGCGTAAAAGCGGCGGCGCGTAAATGACGCGGCCGGCGGCACGCAAATGACTTCACCCGAGCATGCGCGGGTTGGCCGGCGCCAACCCGCGCATTCGCGGTTGCCGTCCTCCCCGAGGCCGCCCCGCAAGATGATGTCGGATTGATCTTGCGGGGCGGCGGAGGAAAGGAGGTCCTCCTTCAGAGAGGCCGGCCCGCCGATTGGTGGGCACCGATCGCGGGCCAACCCCCATTTGAGGTCCCCCCCCTACCACAGGCTGCCCCCCCCCAGCGTTCCTGCGCTGTTCCCGCCGGCAGCGACCAGGTGTGGACGGCGCCGGCGGGGACCCGTCGTGTTGGGCAGGCCGCTTGGCGCATCCAGGCCAGAGAATCGGCGCTCGCCGCGATTCTCCCAGCGGCCAGCCGTGATTCTCGCCGCGCGGGTTTGGGGGGGGGGGGGGGAAGAATCGCGCGCGTGCATCGGTGCGGTGTGACGGGACACGTGCGGCGCCCCCGCGATTCTCCCACCCGGCGTGGGGGTGGGGGGGAAGAATTCCACCCTCTAATCCCGGGCCCATAACAAGGTGTTGTAAAAGTGAGATGATCATTGCTTTGCAGGCAAAATGCCCTGCTAATAGATCTTGAGAACCATTTACTTATAGATAGGTATATTGTTTATGCGTGTAGATAATTTATGAGAGGTACTTTGTTTGGTCCTGGGTAACCAAGTCAAAGAACATCTAAGGAGGGACAAAAGAATTTGAGTACAGGTGGTCATTAATGGGAGGTGCCTGGTCTATCTGAAAAGTCAGTTGGTCCCAGAACTCTCATCTGAACAGATGTGTTTCAGTTTTGGCCCTGAAAGATATTCTCTCCAGAGATTCTGCATAGAGAAAAGTAAGTAGAAACCTGGTTGTTAACTTTATTCATGAGTGGTATTTGAAATAATTGGTTTGCTTAATTGGAATATCATGGTAGGTTTAATAATAATAATAAACTTTATTGTCACAAGTAGGCTTACATTAAAATTAATTTAAATTAAGCTAGAATTGTGCAGTGTAGGTTAACAAGGGCTGCCCCACCCACTCACATAACTGGTTGGCAGCTAAGTGTTAGTCACTTAAATCTACCTTGATCTAAAAGCAGGTGGGGGAAGGGAGTCAATTCAGGACAATTTAAAAAGAGCAACTTGTAAACTCACTCCCAGTGAGTTCTCCCAGTGAGCCAGAGAAGACACAGCCAGAGTGAGACAGAGCCAAGAGTGATTTGGGAATTTGATTCTAGGTGGGAATTCAAAGCTGGGTGGGAATTCGAAGCTGGGTGGGGAAGAAGTGCTTTTTATCCCTGGTAAGTGACTGGTAAGTAGTGTTTCTGTGTTCTTTTTCTTTTCAGTGGTATATTTCTTTATTTTTTTCTTCGTTGTTTATTTATTTATTTTTGGGGGGAAATTGAAATTGTTGAAGTTAACCGAAGGTTTAAGACATGGTAGGAGATCTCAGACCCGTGTCATGCTCCTCGTGTGCGATGTGGGAGCTCAGGGACACGTCCACTGTCCCTGGCTCCTTTATGTGCAAGAAGTGTGTCCAGTTGCATCTCCTGTTAGACCGCTTGATGGCTCTGGAGCTGCGGATGGACTCACTTTGGAGCATCCGCGATGCTGAGGACGTCGTGGATAGCACGTTTAGTGAGTTGGTCACACCGCAGGTGAAAGGTACTGAGGGAGATAGAAAATGGGTGACCAAAAGACAGAGCAAGAGTAGGAAGGCAGTGCAGGTGTCCTCTGCTGTCATCTCCCTGCAAAACAGATATACCGCTTTGGATACTGTCGAGGGAGATGGCTCACCAGGGGAAGGCAGCAGCAGCCAGGTTCATAGCACCGTGACTGGCTGCTGCGCAGCTGGGCAGGAAGAAGAATGGCAGGGCTATAGTGATAGGGGACTCAATTGTAAGGGGAATAGACAGGCGCTTCTGCGGACGCAATCGAGACTCCAAGATGGTATGATGCCTCCCTGGTGTAATGGTCAAGGATGTCTCGGAGCGGCTGCAGGACATTCTGGGGGGGGGGGGGGGGGGACGGGACAGCCAGCTGTCGTGGTGCACATCGACACCAACGATATAGGTAAAAAACGGGACGAGGTCCGACAAGCTAAATTCAGGGAGTTAGGAGTTAAACTAAAAAGTAGGACCTCAAAGGTAGTAATCTCAGGATTGCTACCAGTGCCACGAGCTAGTCAGAATAGGAATGTCAGGGGACTTCCGGGTGCGGCAATGACCAGCTAGGTCGATAGTTTCGGCAGCTCCCGGTGGAACGGACTTTTGGGCTCTTGATAGGAGCCCCAACGGCAATTTTAACGGCAAAAAACACTGTGCTGTAATCCAGAAGAGAATCCCCCCTGGACACGGATGGAAAAAAAGTGGCCGGATTGCGGTGGATCCTCTAGAGCAGCGGCCAGGAAGGCAGGCACAAAGCAAGATGGCGCCGGAAGGAGGCAGTTTAATATGGGGCCCTGACCAACAAGAGTTCCTGCGGCGTTGCGTGGAAGAACTCAAAAAGGAGATGAAGAAGGAGCTGTTGGCCCCGATATTACAAGCGACTGAGGGGCTAAAGGAGGAGCAAAAGACCCAGGAACAGGAGCTTCGGGTCGTGAAGGCAAAGGCTGCTGAGAATGAGGACGACATACAGGGCCTGGTGGTGAAAACGGAGATGCACGAGGCACAACACAAAAGGTGTGTGGAAAGGCTGGAGGTGCAGGAGAATAATGCGAGGAGGAAGAATTTAAGGGTTCTTGGTCTTCCCAAAGGTGTAGAAGGGGCGGACGTCGGGGAGCACGATGCTGCACTCGTTAATGGGATCGGAGGCCCCGACGGGTCCACTGGTGGAGGGAGCCTATCGAGTTATGGCGCGAAGACCGAGGGCTGGAGAAATTCCTCGAGCCATAGTGGTGATATTTCTCCGATATAAGGACAGAGAGATGGTTGTCAGATGGGCAAAGAAAACTCGGAGCAGTAGGTGGGAGAACGCGGTGATCCGCGTATATCAAGATTGGAGTGCGGAGGTGGCGAGAAGGAGGGCAAGCTTTAATCGGGCCAAGGCGATGCTGCACAAACGGAAGATTAAATTTGGAATGCTGCAACCGGCAAGACTGTGGGTCACACATCAAGGGAAACACCACTACTTCGAAATGGCAGATGAGGCGTGGACATTTATTGTCGAGGAGAAACTGGAGTGAGCGGGCCATAAAAAGAACGTTTGGGACAAAGTGGGGGGGGGGGGGGGGGGGGGGGGTGAATATGTGGGATGAAGGGGGGGAATAGAGGGAAGAGATGACTTCCCAAGTTGTTAATCCTGCGACCCTGTAACTTTTCTCTCTTCCCCATGTCGTGGAGGAGTGGGGGAGGGAGGATGAGGAGCTGAGGGCGCCGGCCATTGGGGGCGGGGCCAAAAGGGAAGCGCGGGCTTTGTTCCCGCGCTATGGTAATCACGGCGGGAACAGGGAAGCAGGAAGGAGGGGGCCTCGCACAGTGTGAGCCGAGGTCACGGGGGGAAGCCGAGGTCGGCCAAAGTTTGCTGACTTCTGGGAGCAACATGGGGGGTGCAATTATGCTAGTTTGGGATCTCGCGGGGGGAGGGGGGGGTTAACTGGGTTGCTGCTGCTGGGGAGAAGGGGGAACTGGTATGGGGGGGGGGGGGGGGTGGTCGGGGCAGGGGGGGGGGGGGGCCGCTTGGGGGAGATACGGCTACGTGGGAACCGGGTGAGGAGCTGGATTGAAAAAGGAGATGGCTAGTCGTCATGGGGGGGGGGGGGGGTAAAGAGCCCCCCAACCCAGTTGATCACGTGGAATGTGAGAGGGCTGAATGGGCCGATTAAGAGGGCACGGGTACTCGCACACCTAAAGAAACTTAAGGCAGTTGTGGTTATGCTTCAGGAGATGCCTCTGAAGCTGATAGACCAGGTCAGACTACGCAAAGGATGGGTGGGGCAGGTGTTTCATTCGGGGCTAGACGCAAAAAACAGGGGGGTGGCCATACTAGTGGGGAAGCGGGTAATGTTTGAGGCAAAGACTATAGTGGCGGATAGTGGGGGCAGATACGTGATGGTGAGTGGCAAATTGCAAGGGGAGGCGGTGGTATTAGTGAACGTGTATGCCCCGAACTGGGATGATGCCAACTTTGAGGCGTATGTTAGGACGAATCCCAGACCTAGAAGTGGGGAAGTTGGTAATGGGTGGAGATTTTAATACGGTGCTGGACCCAGGGCTGGACAGATCGAGGTCCAGGACCGGAAGGAGGCTGGCTGCAGCTTGGGTGCTTAAGGACTTTATGGAGCAGATGGGAGGAGTAGACCCCTGGAGATTTAGTAGACCTAGGAGTAAGGAGTTTTAGTTTTTCTCCTATGTCCACAAAGTTTATTCACGAATAGATTTTTTTGTTTTGGGAAGGGCACTGATCCCAAAGGTGACGGGGACGGAGTACACGGCTATAGCCATTTCGAATCATGCTCCACATTGGGTGGACCTGGAGATAGGGGAAGAAAAACAACAGCGTCCACCCTGGAGAATGGACATGGGATTATTGGCAGATGAGGGTGTGTGCTTAAGGGTGAGGGGGTGTATTGAAAGGTACTTGGAACTCAATGATAATGGGGAGGTACAGGTGGGAGTGGTCTGGGAGGTGCTGAAGGCAGTGGTTAGAGGGGAGCTGATATCTATTAGGGCACATAAAGGAAAGCAGGAGGGTAGGGAAAGGGAGCGGTTGTTGAAAGAACTTCTGAGGGTGGACAGACAATATGCGGAGGCACCGGAAGAGGGACTGTACAGGGAAAGGCAAAGGCTACATGTAGAATTTGACTTGTTGACTACGGGTAATGCAGAGGCACAATGGAGGAAGGCACAGGGTGTACAGTACGAATACGGGGAGAAGGCGAGTAGGTTGCTGGCCCACCAACTGAGGAAAAGGGGAGCAGCGAGAGAGTTAGGGGGGGTGAGAGATGAGGAGGGAGAGATGGAGCGGGGAGCGGAGAGAGTGAATGGAGTGTTCAAGGCATTTTACGAAAGATTATATGAAGCTCAGCCCCCGGATGGGAAGGAGAGAATGATGTGCTTTCTGAATCAGCTGGAATTTCCTAAGGTGGAGGAGCAGGAGAGGCTGGGACTGGGAGAACAGATTGAGACGGAGGAAGTGGTGAAAGGGATTGGGAGCATGCAGGCGGGGAAGGCCCCGGGACCAGACGGATTCCCAGCTGAATTCTATAGGAAATATATGGACTTGCTGGCGCCGCTACTGATGAGAACCTTTAATGAGGCAAGGGAAAGGGGGCGGCTGCCCCCGACTATGTCAGAGGCAACGATATCGCTCCTCCTAAAGAAGGAAAAAGACCCGCTGCAATGCGGGTCCTACAGGCCCATTTCCCTCCTGAATGTGGACGCTAAGATTCTGGCCAAGGTAATGGCAATGAGGATAGAGGATGGTGTCCCGGGGGTGGTTCATGAGGACCAAACTGGGTTTGTGAAGGGGAGACAGCTGAATACAAATATACGGAGGCTGCTAGGGGTAATGATGATGCCCCCACCAGAGGGGGAAGCGGAGACAGCGGATGCCGAGAAAGCATTTGATAGAGTGGAGTGGGATTATTTGTGGGAGGTGCTGAGGAGATTTGGTTTTGGCGATGGGCATATCAGGTGGGTACAGTTGCTGTATAGGGCCCCGATGGCGAGTGTGGTCACAACTGGACGGGGGTCTGACTATTTTCGGCTCCATAGAGGGACGAGGCAGGGATGTCCTCTATCCCCGTTATTGTTTGCACTGGCGATTGAACCCCTGGCCATAGCATTGAGGGGTTCCAGGGAGTGGAGGGGAGTACTCGGGGGGCGGGGGGGGAGAGAGAAGAACACCGGGTATCTCTGTATGCGGATGATTTGTTGCTATATGTGGCGGACCCAGCGGAGGGGATGCCAGAGATAATGCAGATACTTGGGGAGTTTGGGGATTTTTCAGGGTATAAACTGAACATGGGGAAAAGTGAGTTGTTTGTGGTGCATCCAGGGGAGCAGAGCAGAGAGATAGAGGATTTACCGTTGAGGAAGGTAACAAGGGACTTCCGGTACTTGGGGATCCAGATAGCCAAGAATTTGGGTACATTACACAGGCTTAATTTAACGCGGTTGGTGGAACAGATGGAGGAGGACTTTAAGAGATGGGACATGGTGTCCCTGTCATTGGCAGGTAGGGTGCAGGCGGTTAAAATGGTGGTCCTCCCGAGATTCCTTTTTGTGTTTCAGTACCTCCCGCTGGTGATCACGAAGGCTTTTTTCAAAAGAATCGAGAAGAGTATTATGAGTTGTGTGTGGGCTGGGGAGACCCCGAGAGTGAGGAAGGCATTCTTGCAGCGTACTAGGGACAGGGGGGGGGGGCTGGCACTACCGAGCCTAAGTGAGTACTACTGGGCCGCCAATATTTCAATGGTGTGTAAGTGGATGGGAGAAGGGGAGGGAGCAGCGTGGAAGAGATTGGAGAGGGCGTCCTGCAGGGGGACTAGCCTACAAGCAATGGTGACGGCACCGTTGCCGTTCTCACCAAAGAAATACACCACAAGCCCGGTGGTGGTGGCTACATTGAAAATTTTGGGGCAGTCGAGACGGCATAGGGGAAGGACGGGAGCTTTGGTGCGGTCCCCGATAAGAAACAATCATAGGTTCGTTCCGGGGAGAATGGATGGGGGATTTGGAGCATGGCAAAGAGCTGGGGTAGTACAACTGAGAGATCTGTTTGTAGATGGGACGTTTGCGAGTCTGGGAGCGCTGACGGAAAAATATGGGTTGCCCCAAGGGAATGCATTTCGGTACATGCAATTGAGGGTTTTGCGAGGCAACAGGTGAGGGAATTCCCGCAGCTCCCGACGCAGGAGGTGCAGGATAGAGTGATCTCAGAGACATGGGTGGGGGACGATAAGGTGTCGGACATATACAGGGAAATGAGGGACGAGGGGGAGATCATGGTAGATGAGCTGAAAGGGAAATGGGAAGAAGAACTGGGGGAGGAGATTGAGGAGGGGCTGTGGGCTGATGCCCTACGTAGGGTAAACCCATCGTCCTCGTGTGCCAGGCTAAGCCTGTTACAATTTAAGGTGTTACACAGGGCGCATATGACTGGAGCACGGCTTAGGAAATTTTTGGGGGTAGAGGATAGGTGTGCGAGATGCTCGAGAGGCCCAGCGAATCACACCATGTTCTGGTCATGCCCGGCACTACAGGGGTTCTGGGTGGGGGTGGCAAAGGTGCTTTCAAAGGTGGTGGGGGTCCGGGTCGAACCAAGCTGGGGGTTGGCTATATTTGGGGTTGCAGAAGAGCCGGGAGTGCAGGAGGCGAGAGAGGCTGACGTGTTGGCCTTTGCGTCCCTAGTAGCCCGGCGCAGGATATTGTTAATGTGGAAGGAAGCCAAACCCCCGGGTGTGGAGACCTGGATAAACAACATGGCAGGGTTCATAAAGTTAGAACGGATTAAGTTTGTGTTAAGGGGTTCGGCTCAGGGGTTCACCAGGCGGCGGGAACCGTTCGTCGATTACCTCACAGCAAGATAGAGGGAATGGCAAAGAAGTAGACAACAGCAGCAACCCAGGGGGGAGGGGCGGGGAGGAATCAAACGGACTCTCAGAGATGTTATTGTATATGTATAATATGTATAGGTATTTGCTATAGGTAATTGTATATTGGATTGTTGGATTGTATTTTTGGAGAGTATTTATTTTGGACAAGGCAGTTGCCATTCAGTTTTGTTTTTGTTTATATATTATTTATTTATTTGTTTAAAACTGGCCAGTTATTTATATTGCTTTATTGTTGTGTAAAAGAAACACTACGTACTGTTATGTTTGGCCAAAAATCTTGAATAAAATATATTTTAAAAAAAAAAAGAATAGGAATGTCAGGATAGATAGGATGAATGCGTGGCTCGGGAGATGGTGCAAGAGGGAGGAATTCAAATTCCTGGGGCATTGGAACTGGTTCTGGGGGAGGTGGGACCAGTACAAACTGGACGGTCTGCACCTGGGCAGGACTGGAACCAATGTCCTGGGGGGGGGGGGGGGGGGGGGGGGGTGTTTGCTAGAGCTGTTGGGGAGAGTTTAAACTAATGTGGCAGGGGGATGGGAACCGATGCAGGAAGTTGGAAGGTAGTAAAACAGGGACAGAAACAAAAGGCAGTAAGGGGGAAAGTGTAAGGCAGAGAAGCCATAGTCAAAAATCAAAAAGGGCGACAGTACAAGGTAGTGACTGAGGGGAGCTCAGTGAATAGGACCAGGAATACTAAAAGGAATAAAACGGGAAGTGTAAACATTCATGGTAAGCGACGCGGCAGGTTGTTACATGAAGATGGGTTCAACGATAAGGAAAATTAGGAGAAAGGTTAAGAGGAAATATAACTTAGGAGAGGTTACTGATCGAGGTGTTAAGATTCAGAACAGAGGTAAAAAAGCCAACATAAGTGTACTTTACCTGAATGCTCGTAGTATTCGGAATAAGGTAATGAGTTGATGGCGCAAATCATCGTGAATTACTATGATTTAGTGGCCATTACTGAAACATGGTTAAAGGATGGTCACAACTGGGAGTTAAATATCCGAGGGTATCAAACTATTCGGAAGGACAGAGTGGATGGTAAGGGAGGTGGTGTAGCTCTGTTATTTAAGGATGACATCCGGGCAACAGTAAGGGATGACATCGGTGCTACAGTAAGGGATGACATCGGTGCTATGGAGGATAAGGTTGAATCCATTTGGGTGGAAATCAGGAATAGTAAGGCGAGAAAGTCACTGATAGGAGTAGTCTATAGGCCATCAAATAGTAACATTATGGTGGGGCAGGCAATAAACAAAGAAATAACTGATGTAGAAATGGTACAGCAGTTATCATGGGGGATTTTAATCTACATGTTGATTGGTTTAACCAGGTCGGTCAAGGCAGCCTTGAGGAGGAGTTTATAGAATGTATCCGTGATAGTTTCCTAGAACAGTATGTAATGGAACCTACGAGGGACCAAGCGGTCCTAGATCTGGTCCTGTGTAATGAGACAGGATTGATTCAGGATCTCAGTTAGGGATCCTCTCGGAAGGAGCGATCACAATATGGTGGAATTTAAAATACAGATGGAAGGCGAGAAGGTAAAATCAAGCACTAGTGTTTTGTGCTTAAACAAAGGCGATTACAATGGGATGAGAGAAGAACTAGCTAAGGAAGACTGGGAGCAAAGACTTTATGGTGAAACAGTTGAGGACCAGTGGCGAACCTTCCAAGCGATTTTTCACAGTGCTCAGCAAAGGTTTATACCAATAAAAAGGAAGGACGGTAGAAAGAGGGAAAATCGACCGTGGGTATCTAAGGAAATAAGGGAGAGTATCAAATTAAAGGAAAAAGCACACAAAGTAGCAAAGATTAGTGAGAGACTAGAGGACTGGGAAATCTTTAGTGGGCAACAGAAAGCTACTAAAAAAGCTATAATGAAGAGTAAGATAGATTATGAGAGTAAACTTGCTCAGAATATAAAAACAGATAGTAAAAGTTTCTACAAACATAATATATAAAACAAAAAAGAGTGGCTCAGGTAATATTGGTCCTTTAGAGGATGAGAAGGGAGATTTAATAATGGGAGATGAGGAAATGGCTGAGGAACGGAACAGGTTTTTTGGGTCGGTCTTCACAGTGGAAGACACAAATAACATGCCAGTGACTGATGGAAATGAGGCTATGACAGGTGAGGACCTTGAGAGGATTGTTATCACCAAGGAGGTAGTGATGGGCAAGCTAATGGGGCTAAAGGTAGACAAGTCTCCTGGCCCTGATGGAATGCATCCCAGAGTGCTAAAAGAGATGGCTAGGGAAATTTCAAATGCACTAGTAATAATTTACAAAGATTCACTAGACTCTGGGGTGGTCCCGACGGATTGGAAATTAGCAAACGTGACACCATTGTTTAAAAAAGGAGGTAGGCAGAAAGCAGGTAATTATAGGCCAGTGAGCTTAACTTCTGTAATAGGGAAGATGCTGGAATCTATCTTCAAGGAAGAAATAGCGAGGCATCTGGATGGAAATTGTCCCATTGGGCAGACACAGCATGGGTTCATAAAGGGCAGGTCGTGCCTAACTAATTTAGTGCAATTTTTTGAGGACATTACCAGTGCGGTAGATAACGGGGAGCCTAACCCACTGTGCCACCCTGCTGCCCCTAGTGGAATTTTTTGAGGACATTACCAGTGCGGTAGATAACGGGGAGCCAATGGATGTGGTATATCTGGATTTCCAGAAAGCCTTTGACAAGGTGCCACACAAAAGGTTGCTGCATAAGATAAAGATGCAAGGCATTAAGGGGAAAGTAGTAGCATGGATAGAGGATTTGTTAATTAATAGAAAGCAAAGAGTGGGGATTAATGGGCGTTTCTCTGGTTGGCAATCAGTAGCTAGTGGTGTCCCTCAGGGATCAGTGTTGGGCCCACAACTGTTCACAATTTACATAGATGATTTGGAGTTGGGGACCAAGGGCAATGTGTCCAAGTTTGTAGACGACACTAAGATAAGTGGTAAAGCAAAAAGTGCAGAGGTTACTGGAAGTCTGCAGAGGGATTTGGATAGGCTATGTGAATGGGCTAGGGTCTGGCAGATGGAATACAATGTTGACAAATGTGAGGTTATCCATTTTGGTAGGAATAACAGCAAAAGGGATTATTATTTAAATGATTAAATATTAAAACATGCTGCTGTGCAGAGAACCCTGGGTGTGCTAGTGCATGAGTCGCAAAAGGTGCTTTACAGGTGCAACAGGTGATTAAGAAGGCAAATGGAATTTTGTCCTACATTGCTAGAGGGATGGAGTTTAAGACTAGGGAGGTTATGCTGCAATTGTATAAGGTGTTAGTGAGGCCACACCTGGAGTATTGTGTTCAGTTTTGGTCTCCTTACTTGAGAAAGGACATACTGGCACTGGAGGGTGTGCAGAGGAGATTCACGAGGTTAATCCCAGAACTGAAGGGGTTGGATTACGAGGAGAGGTTGAGTAGACTGGGACTGTACTCGTTGGAATTTAGAAGGATGAGGGGGGGGATCTTATAGAAACATAGAAAATTATGAAGGGAATAGATAGGATAGATGCGGGCAGGTTGTTTCCACTGGCAGGTGAAAGCAGAACTTGGGGTCATAGCCTCAAAATAAAGGGAAGTAGATTTAGGACTGAGTTTAGGAGGAACTTCTTCACCCAAAGGGTTGTGAATCTATGGAATTCCTTGCCCAGTGAAGCAGTAGAGGCTCCTTCATTAAATGTTTTTAAGATAAAGATAGATAGTTTTTTGAAGAATAAAGGGATAAAGGGTTATGGTGATCGGGCCGGAAAGTGGAGCTGAGTCCACAAAAGATCAGCCATGATCTCATTGAATGGTGGAGCAGGCTCGAGGGGCCAGATGGCCTACTCCTGCTTCTAGTTCTTATGTTCTATTAACACTGCAATGAAATTACTGTGAAAAGCCCCTAGTTGTCACATTCCGGCGCCTGTTTAGGTACACAGGGAGAATTCAGAATGTCCAAATTATCTAACAGCATGTATTTCGGGACTCGTGGGAGGAAACCGGAGCACCCGGAGGAAACCCACGCAGACACAGGGAGAACGCGCAGACTCTGCACAGTGACCCTAGCCGGGAATCAAACCCGAGACCCTGGCTGACTTATGTAACTGTTAATTGTAAAGTTATTTCTTTGTTGCCAAAGTGGTTAATTCTGTGTTTAAAGTTTGTTTTAACATAAAAGATATCTATGGGTCAGTGTTATCACACCTCTGGTGCAGTAGCATTTCCTCAGTTTTACAAATTGCAACTAGTTGGGTTCTCGTCCGGAATACCAAGTGGTGCTACAAAATATGCGTTGGTGTTATACAGCAGTAAACTACAAATTGATACGGATTTTCTCCAGTTACCTAAGTGTGTGCCCTTGATCCTCCAAATACACTCCGTAATCCTTTGCTATTTGGTGTGTAAGATCTGAGAGTAGTGGGATCTTCATTGGTCCGAGTCCACCTTGTTTTTTTGGTGTATTTATCCTTTATAAAACAATAGGACCTTGTTAAGAGGTGTACTCTTTTACTTAAATGAAAAGATTTAAATAAACATTTGCACACACTGTTTGTATCTGTAATTTATTAGCATAGATAAGCACCTAGAAATACAAAGTAGAGTCTCAACTATGAATTGGTGAAATGAAACAAAATTCTTTGGAATGGATTAAATCCCACCAACTTTATTTAAGGTATCTATGCAGGTTCATACAGGTTTAAGACGTACTCCAGAATCTCTTCTCAGCACTTTTTAAGCCTGCCTACACTTAACTTCACAAACCAGGAATGAGCTCCTTGTAGGCACATACCCTTACTCCAGGGCAGGAACATTGGCATGCCAACCTGACAGGGCATGTAAAATAATGCGATATCATTAGCATAGGTTGGAGGGATATAGCTGAGTGGAGTGCCAGAGATAATTAACATTGTTGCATTTACGGGAAATCTAGATGAATACGTGAAAAGAAAAGGATATTATTTGGATTAGATGAAGGTAGGAGAAAGTTTGAGCACAAACTGCTGGACTAAATGTTATGTAATAAAATAAACTGTATGAGCTAATATCAGTAAATATTTTCAATTATAATTTATGCATTGGGAATTTAAACGAAAAGACGATAACATAGCTAACTACTTAGTGAGAAAACCCAGCTAAACAATTTAGTTGATCAATTGAGCTGCTCTAAGTTATGAATTATTATAAAAGTGTTTCATTTATATTATACCAAGTACCAGACCTACTCACCATGCCAAGTGTGTAAATTGAGAGTCAACAGAACAAGCCACTACTTCAGTATTAATAGATCGAAACTCCTCAATTCTGTCACCGAAAGCTATTATCTCAGTGGGACAAACAAATGTGCTGTAAATTAAAAAAAACAATTATGATGGATCATTTATAAATCCAGATCGTTGCACAGGAACACACCTAAATGGCAAAAGATCAGACAGAAACATGAGGGTTCTTGCACAACAAGCAATTATCCTTACATATTATTTTATATATATAATATGTATGAATAAGAAAGTGAGACAATGCATGGAGGAGCAATCCACATGAAAAGCACTTTATTACAAAAAACATCTACTGCATTTAATTTATTCTAGTTGGCATCAAGGTGCCAATCTAAAGGAGGAATTTTTAAAAGCCTTTTGACAACTTTGCCAAATCACTTTCTATTCATGAATTGTATTGTATTTAAAAACAAGATCAGAAATGTGCATTGTTGTAATTCAGTAGAAAAATATAAAATACACCGGCACACACTGCTGCCAAGGAAAGGCAAAATTGCCTCCTCCCAGCGCAATGGCAAAATAGTTTTAAAAATGATCAACTTTTTTCTTATCCTTCTGTGCTCCAAATGAAAATGTTCCAGTGTTTAAGCTTCACTGTTTAACTAGGTTCCCATCCCTGACATCATTCTGGTGAATATACACTGCACATTCTCTGTGGTTTAAATATCCTTTCTATAGGGAATGATTCTAAATCTATACAGTTCTAGAACTGGACCAAACATAATTTTGTACAAGTGTTAAGAGCAGCTTCACAAGAGGTGAGTTACGATACTCTCTGACCACTTCTGTTTGCTTTGTTTCCAATTGCCAAGTTCCATAGAATAGAATAGAATCCCTACATTGCAGAGGGAGGCCATTCGGCCCATTGCATTTGCACTGGCTCTCCGAAAGAACACCCTACCTAGGCCCACTCCCCCATCCTATTCCGGTAACCCCACCTAAACTGCATGTCTTTGAACTCTGGGAGGAAACGGGAGCACCCGGAGGAAACCCACGCAGACCTGGGGAGAACGTGCAAACTCCACAGAGTCACCCAAGGCTGGAATTGAACCCGGGTTCCTGGTGGCTGTGAGGCAGCAGTGCTAACCACTGTGCATCAATGATTCAGATACTGTGTCTGGAGGAGGTGATACCCAAATTCTCAGGTGATAATAAATATAAGGCAGTGAATTATTTAAAGGACCAACCAAAGCTACAGAGATATTGAGAAGATGGCGGCAGAATGAGTCCAAAAAAGGACAGAATTTAATGTCAGTAAATATGAGGTAGTATATTTTGGTTAAATATACTTCAAATGGGGAAAGCTTGCTGATATGGAAACTCAAGAGGAATTTAAGAGTTCAGATCGACAACACCATAAAAGCAGCACCTTAAGTGGAGGATAATGCTATGAAAATACTCTTTTGAAAAACACACTAAAACCTAAAGAAACTGGTGAATTTGGACAAAGCACCCGTGTTACTTCCTGAACCCTCTTCATAAGGTTTTAAGCAAAAGCCTTGTTAACAGATGGAGGCAAGCTAGGAGAAGGGATTGAAAATGATCTCTTCTCATGTTTGAGGGCAGGTAAGGAGAGCAATGGGGTTTGAAAATCCAAGCCCTTGGTTCATTCTCACCTTGTAGTCACTCTCATGGAGGCTGGTGGGGTTAAGGTTACAGTGTGAACAGCAACATTTTGTGTTTAAATACAATAGCTTCTTTTTTTTGCTAGTCGTGTTGATCGTAAAGTGGAAGTCAGGCCTGAGAGAGGAAGGAGGGTGGGAAAAGGAAGATGGGAGAGGGAGTGCTGAAAAGCAACCACTGGTCAGAACAAGTGAGATCTCATGGGATATAGGGGAACATAGAACATAGAAAATACAGCACAGAACAGAAGGTGGCATGTTGGGTCCAAAATAGGCTGAGTGACAGAAAACACTCTGATGGATATTTTTGTAAATGAAAGCAGTTTCTGGTGGTGTTCCACAGGGCTCAGTGTTGGGGGCCCTTGTGGTTTGTTGTGTATATTAATTTGGACTTATGTGGGAGGCATAATCAAGAAATTTGCAGATGACACAAAAATTGGCCATGTAGTTGATAGTAAAGCGGATAGCTATCGTCTCCAGAATGATATCAATGGTTTGGTTGAATGGACGGAAAAATGGCAAATAGAATTGAACCCAGAAAAATGTGAAGTAATGCATTTGGGGAGAGCAAAGCAAGGGAATCCTCAATAAAGGGGAGGACATTGAGAGGGGTAGAGGAAGTGAGAGACCTTGGAGTGCATGTTCTCAGGTCCCTGAAGTTGGCAGGACAGATGGATAAGGTGGTAGTATTGGAATGTTTACTCAGATGAGGTATTAAATACAAAAGCAGGATTTAATGCTCGAGCTGAATAAAACACCGGTTTGGCCACAGATGCGGTTTTGTGTACCGTTCTGGTCACATTACAGGAAGGACATAATTGCTCCGGAGAGAGTGCAGAGATTTGCAAGAACGTTGCTAGGGCTTGAAAATTACAGCCATGAGAACTGATTAGATAGGCTAGGGTTGTTTTCCTTAGAACAGAGGAGGCTAAGGGGTGACCGAATTGGCGAGTACAGAATTATGAGGGGCCCAGGTAGGGTAGACAGGAAAGATTTGTTTCCCGGGCTGAGGCATCAATTACCAGGGGGCATAAATTTAAGGTGATTGGTAGAATTAGAGGGGACATGAGGAAAATCTTTTTCACCCAGAGGTTAGTGAGCATCTGGAATTTGCTGCCTGAATTAGTGGCTGAGGCTGAAACGCTCAACTCATTTAAAAGGTGCCTGGATCTGCATCTGAAATGCCGGAATTTGCAAGGCTACGATCAGGTACTGGAAAGTGGGATACAAATGAGCGGCTAGTTTCTTTTTTTTGCCCGACAGACGTAATGGGCTGAATGGCCTCTTTCCGCGCTGTAACTTTTCTATAGTTCTTTCTTCTGTTCCAACCTGCACTTTAAAAAAAACTCCTGAGGAGTTGATCTCTCTCCAAATTAGGCTTCTCTGATGATATCATTAAAAAAGATCCAAGTACAAATACAGAAATCTCAAAAACCAGCAGTGGCTACACAATCCCAAGGACCATTTTTGGAAGTGGGAACTGAAAATACACACAAATGTATTCACTTCAAAACAATGCCAAGAAAGTGACAATACTGTTTGGTTAAGACTATACAAGATTGCAATGTGCTTTAAACTGCAGTTAACTCATGACATGATCAGAATCTGACTTATGGTCAGTGCACACAATTTCCTTCCACCACTGATTCACAGATCTTGAGTATTAATCTTGCTACTTACAAATCAAGCGGATAGAAAAAGAAGACGAGGTATTTGCCTCGATAGTCTGTAAGCTTCAGCTCTTTGAATTCTCCATTTATTACTGCTGTTCCTTCCCAGTCTGGTGCAGGTTTTGAAACTAAAATGTTTAAAAAGAAACAAGTGATATATTTTGTACACTCTTCAGGCTAACTGGTTTAGTGAAATTTCAAAATGCACAATCTGGTTACTATATTTCACATCAGTAAAAAAACTTACGTTTCACATTTTGTCCAGTAATGAACTTACAGAATCCAATACAATGTGCACAAAGAATGTCTCAATTCCCTTTTTACATTAATGCTTTGCTAAAATACAGTTCTGTGCTCGCCTGGGGTCCTCTGATAACTAATTTAGAGTGGCCAGGATCGAAGAGTGGAGGAAAAGAAAAGTCAGCCTTAGCAAGTTTGAGAAGAAGCAACCAAAGCCAATTTTTATATATATATAATATATATATATAAAACTGATTTTATTGACAGTAAAGCACAGTATTTGCACAGGTAAAGATGCTTGCATTGTACACAAATGCTATTCAGAAACAAAGATGTTTTTACTCCCTTCTTAAGGAGTTAATTATTCATCAAAAGTTTTCTTTAAACTGATTCTTGTTCAGTCTCCTAGAAACCTTTATAAAAATGAATGCATTCGCATCACCTTGCTGCTGCTATACAATTCATTGGTGCTTTCCCCCTTCTCACCTCCAGGTCTTTATGGTCTACTTTATCGCTAACCTTGCCCCTGCACAGTGAGTTTCTTCAGCACAGTCTGAAGCAGTCTGAAGCAATCATATCCATTATAGCTTTCAAAGCAAATAGACTTTCCACAGTGGCCAAGGCGTTTGTGCAACAAATCAGCACAAGTGGGACATTGCAGGGAACCCGGACTGCAGCTGTGGGCACCCCAATCAATGACCCAGATCACTGAAGGTTGCCCCCGACAAAATTCAGCGGAGTGTTCAGAGAGCTCCACTTAGCCACTGCGGAAGTATTGCTTGGTTAATGGTTACTGAACAGACTAAAAAAAAATTTGCAACATGCTTTCTGATTTTATTCAAAGTTAGCAGTTCTGTCTTTATTGTTAATGCTTTTAACTAAATTGGGATCTTTTATGAAAGCAATCCATGATTTTCTGTCCATTCTTTTAGTTTTCTTCATACATAACTTATTAAAAGTCCCTACTTGAAATCCTTCAGATCGCAAAAATAAAATCAGGACCTGGAGCCTTAACCAATTTCCCCTCCCTCAACCAGGCACACCAAGCGACCACTGCACTGTTCAATTTCAGTAAGGATTAAACTTTGGGCCCACCCAGTTGGAATGGCTCAACATGCCATTCGCCAACAGGGGATCTACTGCCATGTGACATAGAAGGTCATCTGAAAATCTTCCAATGTTTTGTGCTCCTCTCATTCACCAAAACCTAACCAAAATGACTTAGGTTTGACCTGCCACTTGTGCTTTTGGCCACAACAGATGCTCCGGTTGCAGAGTTGGCTAGTTTATGTAATTTCCCCATCTGTATGAGTCAGTCACTTGTACCATTTTTTGCAATTATCAAAACAACATGATGCCTGACCTCCTCCAGTGTCAGGGTCTGTGCAATTAATTTGCTGGGTCTGGGTTGGATTGCCACTATACATGCTGGCTATGTCAAAAGTGGGGTCAACTCTATTTGCATTTCAATGCCATCCTTTGCTAATCCATTGTGCATCCTCATGAGAAGTGTTTAGTTGGCTGTGTCCATCCCTATTGGTACTGGTGTAGAGTCAGAATTCTTCAACCATGGAGAGCTTTACTGGAGATCTTGGATCTCCCAATATCATCATGTCCTGTTTTGGGAGGAACAGACTATTCTGTTTGAGTAAAGAAGAGATTTAGAGAACACTTCAGATAAGTCCCCAGGGCCGGATGGGATCTACCCCAGAATACTGAAGGAGGCTGGAGAGGAAATTGCTGAGGCCTTGACAGAAATCTTTGGATCCTCGCTGTCTTCAGGGGATGTCCCGGAGGACTGGAGAATAGCCAATGTTGTTCCTCTGTTTAAGAAGGGTGGCAGGGATAATCCCGGGAACTACAGGCCGGTGAGCCTTACTTCAGTGGTAGGGAAATTACTGGAGAGAATTCTTCGAGACAGGATCTACTCCCATTTGGAAGCAAATGGACGTATTAGTGAGAGGCAGCACGGTTTTGTGAAGGGGAGGTCGTGTCTCACTAACTTGATCGAGTTTTTCGAGGAGGTCACTAAGATGATTGATGCAGGTAGGGCAGTAGATGTTGTCTATATGGACTTCAGTAAGGCCTTTGACAAGGTCCCTCATGGTAGACTAGTACAAAAGGTGAAGTCACACGGGATCAGGGGTGAACTGGCAAGGTGGATACAGAACTGGCTAGGCCATAGAAGGCAGAGGGTAGCAATGGAGGGATGCTTTTCTAATTGGAGGGCTGTGACCAGTGGTGTTCCACAGGGATCAGTGCTGGGACCTTTGCTCTTTGTAGTATATATAAATGATTTGGAGGAAAATGTAACTGGTCTGATTAGTAAGTTTGCAGACGACACAAAGGTTGGTGGAATTGCGGATAGCGATGAGGACTGTCTGAGGATACAGCAGGATTTAGATTGTCTGGAGACTTGGGCGGAGAGATGGCAGATGGAGTTTAACCTGGACAAATGTGAGGTAATGCATTTTGGAAGGGCTAATGCAGGTAGGGAATATACAGTGAATGGTAGAACCCTCAGGAGTATTGAAAGTCAAAGAGATCTAGGAGTACAGGTCCACAGATCACTGAAAGGGGCTACACAGGTGGAGAAGGTAGTCAAGAAGGCATACGGCATGCTTGCCTTCATTGGCCGGGGCATTGAGTATAAGAATTGGCAAGTCATGTTGCAGCTGTATAGAACCTTAGTTAGGCCACACTTGGAGTATAGTGTTCAATTCTGGTCGCCACACTACCAGAAGGATGTGGAGGCTTTAGAGAGGGTGCAGAAGAGATTTACCAGAATGTTGCCTGGTATGGAGGGCATAAGCTATGAGGAGCGATTGAATAAACTCGGTTTGTTCTCACTGGAACGAAGGAGGTTGAGGGGCGACCTGATAGAGGTATACAAAATTATGAGGGGCATAGACAGAGTGGATAGTCAGAGGCTTTTCCCCAGGGTAGAGGGGTCAATTACTAGGGGGCATAGGTTTAAGGTGAGAGGGGCAAAGTTTAGAGTAGATGTACGAGGCAAGTTTTTTACGCAGAGGGTAGTGGGTGCCTGGAACTCACTACCGGAGGAGGTAGTGGAGGCAGGGACGATAGGGACATTTAAGGGGCATCTTGACAAATATATGAATAGGATGGGAATAGAAGGATACGGACCCAGGAAGTGTAGAAGATTGTAGTTTAGTCGGGCAGTATGGTCGGCACGGGCTTGGAGGGCCGAAGGGCCTGTTCCTGTGCTGTACATTTCTTTGTTCTTTCTTTGTTTGATCTGTCACTTATGGTTATTTGCATATAGGCACACCAATGCGGAAGTTTATTAAATTAAGTTAAATTTAGTCATGGGACGTGGGTGCCACTGGCAAGCTTGGCATTCACTGCCCACTTGTGTTTGTTCTAGAGGGGTTATGAGCCAGCTTTCTGAAACACTGCAATCCATGTGTGGGTACATGCAGTGTTATTAAGAAGGGAATTCCAGGATCTTGACCCAGCAACAGTGAAGGAATGGCGATTTAGTTCCAAGTCAGGATGGTGTGTGTAGCTTTAGGGGAACTGGGAGATGATGGTGTTCCCATGTTGCCAATCTCATTGTCGTTTTAGGCAGTTGGGATTACAGGTTAGGTAAATGCTGTTGAAGAAACTTTGGTGCGTGCAGTGCATCTGGTAGACAATGCACACCATAGGTATGGTGCACTCGTGTCAGAGGGAGTGACTGCGGGGTCCCACAGGTACTTATGAGATTCAATAAACTCGTGTTTCTCAGGACGAGTAATTTTGACCTTATGCGACAGTCTAAAACAGGTGATAGTGATTCATAATGGAAATGAAAATCAGAAAAAAATATAACAGGCAGCTGAATCCATTTTACCCTATGACGTATAGTCAAAATGACTCCCATGGAGTTAGTGAGGGAATCTGTAGGGATAGAGAACATTTACACAAAAGCAATTCAAAATGATCACAAATTAGACTGTATTTTGTATGGTCTGGTATCCTTTCTGGCTAAGTGCCCATCAGACACTCGTATAACTTCCCTTCACTTATTGTCTGATAACTCATTGCTTTGTGCAGAACATGTCCTTTTCAAAGTGGGATCATGGAAATTTAAATGGAATTATGTTTTGCACTCACTATCCATCAACACACTCTGCCGAGTACCCGACTTCCACGTATTGTTATCAGAAAAGGAGTACACTGCTTTTTTCAGTGGTACTGTTGGGGAAAATCTTCCTCGAGCAGCTTCTTCGAAGTTTCAACACAGTATCTTGGGCTTTGGAAACTAACTGGCATCCACTCAACTATGCCACCTCGCTGACACAGATTCAAACCCATGTTCAGAGAAAACCAGAATCAGCTGCTAGGCAACAAGACTATGATACAGGCAAAAAATTGCAGGCCAATGGAGTTAGCGTGTTACATATGGAAAATTATCTGCAAAAATTTGCTATTTTGTAAGGAGGAATTTCTGCAGTAGTGCATATAACCTTTTCAATCCAAAATGTTGTATAGCATAAAATACACGGGAAGCACCCAGATGCATAAATGTCATCAGTTTGCAAGCAATGTGGGCAAACTATCAATCACAGAATCGCTATGGTACAGGAGGTGGCCATTTAACATATTGTATCTGCACCAGTACATGGTAGTGTAGAGAACTACATGGCACACAAGCTGAGAAATGAGAAGGAAAGACTCCCACACAAATGGCTTTAGCGCTGGTAAAGAGTGCCAAAGCCAAGTCCTTGCAATCAACTGGATGAGTTAGGACCTTAAAAATGAAGAGATTCCCCCCCCCATAGTCAGCAGCCAGCAAAGGGCACCATTCCATGATTACATTTATGCAACAGTATTCTCAAAAAGCAACTTGCCAACTGTCCCTCAACAGCACCTCCCAAACCCATGACTTCTGTAACCTAGAAGGACTAGCTAGGGTAGTCTTCAGAAACTTCAGGGTTCCCTCCAAGCCATACACCATCCTGACTTAATCATATAATCACTGTCATGATATTCAGGTGAACATCACAGCACATTCATACACACATAATGATGGACAGATCCACGGACCAATCAACCCGACAGCCAATCACGGACAAGATCATACACAGTACAAAGCAGGGAACACGACACTTCCTGGGCACTCGAGCAGGAGAAAGCTCAGGGCACAGACCTCATTGCCAGCCACTCAGAGGTTCACCATGTGCTGAATACCAGAGTTTACTATGTTTATAGTTCAATTAAATAAAACTGCGTTGTACCATATGCAACAGTGTTGGTTCGTCTGTGTGTCAGAGTACCCAACACTTCATGATACCAGGAGTGAATTGACACCTACCCACAAATCTGCCATCCTGCGCCATGGACACTGCAAGTCGCTGGGAACCTCGGCGTAAATTGGAAGCTATTCAAGCAGCGCTTCCAGCTCTTTCTGGAAGCCAACAAAAGAGGGAGCGCCTCGGACACCAGAAAGATCGCCATCCTCCTCAACACAGCAGGGCAGCACGCCATCCATATCTACAACTCCCTGGTGTTCGCGGAAGGCGAGGACAAATCCAAATACGAGACGGTCCTTCTCAAGCTCGACCAACACTTCAATGTCGAGGTCAACGAGAGCTTCGAGAGATATGTCTTCCAGCAGCGCCTGCAAGGTAAGGACGAGCTCTTTCAGTCATTCCTTACCCATCTCCGCATCCTCGCGCAGTCCTGCGGTTACACCACCTCGGACTCCATGATTCGGACCAGATCGATCGTTTTTGGGGTCACCTCGGGCACCCTACGCCAGCAGCTTTTAAAAATAAAAGGCCTCACCTTAGCCTCCGCAATCGAAGCCTGTGTCCTGCACGAAAACGCGACTAGCCGCTATGCACAATTTCAGGCGACCGAATCGGCGGGGGTCCTACGCGGCCAGATCGGTGAGCCAGGTGCCCCACAAGGCCGAACGGGTCCAGGCGATCGAGTTCCTCCCGGCCCACGGCCCGGATGACGTCGGCCATTTCCCGCGCTTTTCGTGGCCTCCCGCGCCAAAACCTACGGCAACACTGAGGGACGTGATGCGCAGACGCGCCCGACGCAAGACCGAACTGTGCATGCGCAGCGGCGCAACGGACGTCATGACGTCACAACGTGCGGCAACTATGAAGCTGCACATTTAAAGCGGCAATATCCCGCAAGAACCCGACAACGCCTACGCTGTGGCAAGGTAGGCCACTACGCTGCTTACTGTCAAGCAGCTCAACCTGTCAATCTTCCACAACTCCGACAACCTCGCAGGGACGTGCGGACCATTCAGCCTCCCCATTACGAATCTTGCCCCGACGACATCCAGACCGGTGACACAGATGACCGAGACGCCTTCCGTGTGGCGGTCATTGATGGGAACCGAGTTAACACGATCAATCCGGGTGATGGTGTGCCACCCTGACAGTCAACCGATCGCCGATAACTTTCCGCCTGGATACTGGCGCCTCCGCCAACCTCATAGCATGGTCAGCCTTCTACGCCATGAAGGTCAGACCACCAATTCGGCCGTACCGGTGCAGGATGGTCAACTACAACGGGAACATTATCCCAGCTATGGGATCCTGCCAGCTCCAGGTGACACACAACACACACACGGCCACACTCTCATTCGAGATAGTCGGCTCATCGAAGGACTCCCTGCTAGGCGCACAGGCATGCAAGGCTCTCCACCTCGTGCAACAAGTCCACTCTCTCTCTCCCTCCAGACGGAACGTCTGACTTCCCGGATGCAGAGTTTAACGCACAGCTCCAATCGCTCTTCACCCACAACCAGGAGGCATTCGAGGGCATGGGAACACTGCCATACACCTATAGAATTTGGCTCAAACCAGACGCCACCCCGGTCATTCACGCACCTCGCAGGGTCCCTGTGCCACTCAAAGACCGCCTCAAGCAGCAGCTGCAGGATCTCCAGGACCAAGGGGTCCTATCCAGGGTCATGGAGCCCACGCCGTGGGTCCGCTCCATGGTGTGTGCCAAGAAGCCCTCCGGTGAGCTCCGGATCTGTATTGACCCAAAAGACCTCAATAACAATATTATGAGGGAACATTACCCCATACCCAAACGGGAAGAGGTCACGAGTGAAATGGCCCAGGCAAAATTATTTACCAAACTGGATGCCTCTAAAGGCTTTTGGCAGATCCAACTAGATCCGTCCAGCCGAAAGCTTTGCACTTTCAACGCCCCTTTCAGCAGGTTCTGCTACAACCGAATGCCATTTGGCATCATCTCGGCATCCGAGGTCTTTCATAGGATCATGGAGCAGATGATGGAAGGCATCGAAGGGGTGCGCGTCTACGTGGACGACGTCATCATCTGGTCCACCACACCACAGGAGCACATCTATCGTCTCCAACGCGTCTTTGCACGCATACATGAAAACGGCCTGCGCCTCAACCGAGCCAAGTGTTCTTTCGGCCAAACCGAGCTGAAGTTCCTGGGGGACCACATTTCCCGGTCAGGGGTCCGTCCGGATGCAGACAAGGTGAGCGCCATCACAGCCATGCCGCAGCCGGCAGACAAGAAAGCAGTACTACGCTTCCTAGGCATGGTCAACTTCCTGGGGAAGTTCATTCCCAACCTTGCCTCCCACACGACAGCTCTGCGCCACCTCGTCAAAAAATCCACGGAGTTCCAGTGGCAGCGCACACACCAGCAGGAATGGGAGGAGCTCAAACTCAAGCTCACCACTGTACCGGTACTGGTGTTTTTCGACACGTCTCGTGCCACTAAAATCTCGACTGATGCCAGCCAGTCCGGCATTGGGGCAGTGCTCCTGCAGTGGAATGACACTGCATCATGGGCCCCGGTCGCCTATGCCTCGCGGGCCATGACCCCCACAGAGCAGCGCTACGCGCAGATCGAGAAGGAGTGCCTGGGCTTGCTAACCGGTTTAGACAAGTTCCATGATTATGTGTATGGTCTTCCCCGGTTCACTGTTGAAACTGACCACCGCCCCCTGGTCAGCATCATAAACAAGGACCTGAACGAGATGACCCCTCACCTCCAGCGCATCCTACTTAAAATCAGGAGGTATGACTTCCAACTGGTCTACACCCCAGGGAAGGACCATTGCGGATGCCCTATCGAGAGCAGTGAGCACGCCGCCAGATTCGGAGGGGTTCGTATGTCAGTTCGAGGCGCAGGTGGCCTTCACATTGGCAAATCTGCCAGCTGACGACTCCAGTCTGGCCCGTATTCGCAGAGAGACTGCGGCCGACCCACTTCTACAACGTGTGATGCGCCACATGACGGGAGGGTGGCTCAAAGGGCAGTGCCCGCAGTTCTACAATGTCCGAGACGACTTGGCCGTCATTGATGGTGTCCTTCTGAAGCTGGACCGGATTGTGATTCCGCACAGCAAGCACAAGCTGGTTCTCGACCAACTACACGAAGGCCACCTGGGGGTCGAGGAGTGCAGGAGGGCCCGAAAGGCGGTGTACTGGCCGGGCATCAGTGACGATATTGCCAATATGGTGCTCAACTGCCCAACCTGCCAAAGGTTTCAGCCGGCGCAACCTCCTGAAACGCTTCTGCCCCATGAGCTGGTGACGTCCCCATGGGCGAAGGTGGGTGTGGACCTCTTTCACGCGCTCGGCAGGGATTATGTCATCGTCGTTGACTACTTCTCCAACTACCTGGAGGTCATACGCCTACACAATTTGACGTCGTCCGCTGTCATAAGGGCCTGCAAAGACACCTTCGCTCCCCACGGCATTCCGATGACTGTCATGTCGGACAATGGGCCCTGTTTCGCCAGCCAGGAATGGTCATCGTTTGCTGCCTCGTATGGCTTCACACACGTGACGTCCAGCCCTCTGCACCCCCAGTCCAACAGAAAGGCGGAGAAGGGCGTTCACACTGTCAAGCGGCTCCTCTGTAAGGCTGCTGCTGCCGGATCGGATTTCTGCATCGCCCTGCTGGCCTATCGCTCGGCCCCACTAGCCACTGGTCTCTCACCAGCCCAGCTGCTGATGGGTCACGCCCTCAGGACTACTGTACCTTCCATTCTGGCGCCCACGATCGACCATGCTCCGGTACTGCACAGGATGCAACTGCAGCGCGGTCACCAGAAGAGGTCATATGACACACGGACAACTGATCTTCCCGCCCTGGCCCCTGGAGACGAAGTCCGCATCCACCTACCAGAAGGTGGCTGGTCAGCACCTGCTGAAGTTCTCCGACGCGTGGTTTCCCGCCCGTTCCTGGTTCGCATGCCTGATGGATCCGTTCGTCGGCGCAATCGCCGGGCTCTTCGTCTGCTTCCACGCTCGCTACGAGGCCTTACACCGACACCGTGCCCTCCTGTTGTTCCTGATTTTGACTTTGTGGAGCTGCCTGCTACCATGCCCCTTCCGTCGTCGCCCGTGGCCAGGCCCGTTCCTCAGCCGGTGGTTCCAGACCTACCCTTGAGGCGGTCAACCCAAATTCGTCGCCCACCTACTAGACTGGACTTATGAGACTGTTTATACATTGAACTCATGCAACCACTTTGTTAATATGTTTATGTTCTTATCATTACAGGAATTAGTTTTATCGTTCAACGGTCATCTCCCTCCAAAACAGATTTACCATTTTAGAAACTGTTGGGGGAGATGGCTCACCAGGGGAAGGTGGCAGCAGCCAGGTTCATGGCACCGTGGCTGGCTCTGCTGCACAGAAGGGCGGGAAAAAGAGTGGCAGAGCTATAGTGACAGGGGATTCAATTGTAAGGGGAATAGACAGGCTGGTATGTTGCCTCCCTGGTGCAAGGGTCAAGGATGTCTCGGAGCGGCTGCAGGGCATTCTGGAGGGGGAGGGTGAACAGCCAGCTGTCGTGGTGCATATAGGCACCAACGATATAGGTAAAAAACGGGATGAGGTCCTACAAGCTGAATTTAGGGAGTTAGGAGTTCAAATAAAAAGTAGGACCTCAAAGGTAGTAATCTCAGGATTGCTACCAGTGCCACGTGATAGTCAGAGTAGAAATGACAGGATAGCTAGGATGAATACGTGGCTTGAGAGATGGTGCAAGAGGGAGGGTTTCAAATTCCTGGGACATTGGGACCGGTTCTGGGGGAGGTGGAACCTGTACAAATCGGACGGTCTGCATCTGGGTGGGACCGGAACCAATGTTCTCGGGGGTGTGTTTGCGAGTGCAGTTGGGGAGGGTTTAAACTAATGTGGCAGGGGGATGGGAACCGATGTAGGAAGTCAGTGGGGACGGAAACAAAAGGCAGGAAGGGAGAGTGTGTAAAGCATGACCAGAGAAAGCAGGGCAGAGAGCAAGGAAAGTCCACATTAAACTGCATTTATTTCAATGCAAGGGGCCTGACAGGTAAAGCGGATGAACTCAGGGCATGGATGGGCACATGGGACTGGGATATTATAGCTATGACTGAAACATGGCTAAGGGAGGGGCAGGACTGGCAGCTCAATGTTCCGGGGTACAGATGCTATAGAAAGGATAGAACAGGAGGTAAGAGAGGAGGGGGAGTGGCGTTTTTGATTAGGGAGAACATCACGGCAGTACTTAGAGGGGATATATCCGAGGGTTCACCCACTGAGTCTATATGGGTGGAACTGAAAAATAAGAAGGGAGAGATCACCTTGATAGGACTGTACTACAGGCCCCCAAATAGTCAGCGGGAAATTGAGGAGCAAATATGTAAGGAGATTACAGATAGCTGCAAGAAAAATAGGGTGGTAATAGTAGGGGACTTTAACTTTCCCAACATTGACTGGGACAGCCATAGCATTAGGGGCTTGGATGGAGGGAAATTTGTTGAGTGTATTCAGGAGGAATTTCTCATTCAGTATGTGGATGGACCGACTAGAGAGGGGGCAAAACTTGACCTCGTCTTGGGAAATAAGGAAGGGCAAGTGACCGAAGTGTTAGTGAGGGATCACTTTGGGACAAGTGACCATAACTCCATTAGTTTTAAGACAGCTATGGAGAATGATAGGTCTGGCCCAAGAGTTAAAATTCTTAATTGGGGCAAGGCCAATTTTGATGGTATCAGACAGGAACTTTCAGAGGTAGATTGGGGGAGACTGTTGGCAGGCAAAGGGACGGCTGGTAAATGGGAGGCGTTTAAAAATGTGTTAACCAGGGTTCAGGGTAAGCACATTCCCTTTAGAGTGAAGGGCAAGGCTGGTAGAAGTAGGGAACCCTGGATGACTCGGGATATTGAGACTCTGGTCAAAAAAAAGGAGGCATATGACGTACATAAACAACTGGGATCAAGTGGATCCCTTGAAGAGTATAGAGATTGTCGAAATAGAGTTAAGAGGGAAATCAGGAGGGCAAAAAGGGGACATGAAATTGCTTTGGCAAATAATGCAAAGGAGAATCCAAAGAGCTTCTACAGATACATAAAGGGAAAAAGAGTAACTAGGGACAGAGTAGGGCCTCTTAAGGATCAACAAGGACATCTATGTGCAGAGCCACAAGAGTTGGGTGAGATCCTGAATGAATATTTCTCATCGGTATTCACGGTGGAGAAAGGCATGGATGTTAGGAAACTAAGGGAAATAAATAGTGATGTCTTGAGAAGTGTGCATATTACAGAGGAGGTGGTGCTGGAAGTCTTAAAGCGCATCAAGGTAGATAAATCCCCCAGACCTGATGAAATGTATCCCAGGATGTTGAGGGAGGCTAGGGAGGAAATTGCGGGTCCCCTAACAGAGATATTTGAATCATCGGCAGCCACAGGTGAGGTGCCTGAAGATTGGAGAGAGGCGAATGTTGTGCCCTTGTTTAAGAAGGGCAGCAGGGAAAAGCCTGGGAACTACAGACCGGTGGGCCTAACGTCTGTAGTAGGTAAGTTGCTAGAAGGTATTCTGAGAGACAGGATCTACAAGCATTTAGAGAGGCAAGGACTGATTCGGGGCAGTCAGCATGGCTTTGTGCGTGGAAAATCATGTCTCACAAATTTGATTGAGTTTTTTGAGGGGGTGACCAAGAAGGTAGATGAGGGCAGTGCAGTAGACGTTGTCTACATGGACTTTAGCAAAGCCTTTGACAAGGTACCACATGGTAGGTTGTTGCAGAAGGTTAAAGCTCACGGGATCCAGGGTGAGGTTGCCAATTGGATTCAAAATTGGCTGGACGACAGAAGACAGAGGGTGGTTGTAGAGGGTTGTTTTTCAAACTGGAGGCCTGTGACCAGTGGTGTGCCTCAGGGATCAGGGTCCACTGTTATTTGTGATTTATATTAATGATTTGGATGAGAATTTAGGAGGCATGGTTAGTAAGTTTGCAGATGACACCAAGATTGGTGGCACAGTGGATAGTGAAGAAGGTTATCTAGGATTGCAACGGGATCTTGATCAATTAGGCCAGTGGGCCGACGAATGGCAGATGGAGTTTAATTTAGATAAATGTGAGGTGATGCATTTTGGCAGATCAAATCAGGCCAGGACCTACTCAGTTAATGGTATGGCGTTGGGGAGAGTTATAGAACAAAGAGATCTAGGAGTACAGGTTCATAGCTCCTTGAAGGTGGAGTCGCAGGTGGACAGGGTGGTGAAGAAGGCATTCGGCATGCTTGGTTTCATTGGTCAGAACATTGAATACAGGAGTTGGGACGTCTTGTTGAAGTTGTACAAGACATTGGTACGGCCACACTTGGAATACTGTGTGCAGTTCTGGTCACCCTATTATAGAAAGGATATTATTAAACTAGAAAGAGTGCAGAAAAGATTTACTAGGATGTTACCGGGACTTGATGGTTCGAGTTATAAGGTGAGGCTGTATAGACTGGGACTTTTTTCCCTGGAGCGTAGGAGGCGGAGGGGTGATCTTATAGAGGTCTATAAAATAATGAGGGGCATAGATAAGGTAGATAGTCAACATCGTTTCCCAAAGGTAGGGGAGTCTAAAACTAGAGGGCATAGGTTTAAGGTGAGAGGGGAGAGATTCAGAAGGGCCCAGAGGGGCAATTTCTTCACTCAGAGGGTAGTGAGTGTCTGGAATGTGCTGCCAGAGGTAGTAGTAGAGGCGGGTACAATTGTGTCTTTTAAAAAGCATTTAGATAGTTACATGGGTAAGATGGGTATAGAGGGTTATGGGCCAAGTGCGGGCAACTGGGACTAGCTTAATGGTAAAAACTGGGCGGCATGGACTGGTTGGGCCGAAGGGCCTGTTTCCATGCTGTAAACTTCTATGATTCTAACGTTTCCCCGTTCTTTGTTCATGGTACAACCTCGTTGTTATGTCACACCCGACATCGCCCCTTGTATAGTTAAAGCCCATGTACATGCTGTAAATATTGCACACACAGACATTTAGCTACACTCAGTACACATCTCTATTTATAACCACGTAGGCACATAATCCTGTAAAAAAGGGGGGGATGTCATGATATTCAGGTGAACATTACAGCACATACATACACACATAATGATAGACAGATCAACGGACCAATCAACACACACAACACGACAGCCAATCACGGACAAGAGCATACACAATACAAAGCAGGAAACTCGACACTTCCTGTGCACTCGAGTAGGAGCGCGCTCAGGGCACAGACCTCATTGCCAGCCTCAGAGGTTCACCATGTGCTGAATACCAGAGTTTACTATGTTTATAGTTCAATGAAATAAAACTGCGTTGTACCATACGCAACCTTGGTTTGTCTGTGTGTCAGAGTACCCAACACTTCAATCACTTTCTTCATCACTGAGTCAAAATCCTGGAACTCAACTCCTTTCCTAAATCACTACGCAAAGTCATTACTACCTCTAACAATGGTTCGGAATTCTCCCCCCTCCCCCAGAAAAAATGAAAAATGTAAAACTTGGGTGCTGTCGGACGAGGAGCTAATGTAGGTCAGCGACCACAGGGCTGACAGGTGAAAGGAACTTGGTGCAAGTTAGAACCTGGGCAAGAGAGTTTCCAAATGAGTTCAAGTTTTTGTCAAGTGGAATATGGAAAGCTAGCCAACAGAGAATTATCATAGAATCATAGAATTTACGGTGCAGGAGGCGGCGATTCGGCCCATCGAGTCTGCACTGGCCCTCGCAAAGAGCACCCTACTCAAGCCCACGTGTTTACCCTATTCCTGTAACCCAGTAACCTCCACTTAACCTTTATGGACACTAAGGGCAATTTAGCATGGCCAATGCACATCTTTCGACTGTGGGAGGAAACCAGAGCACCTGGAGGAAACCCACGCAGACATGGGGAGAACGTGCAGACTCCGCACAGACAGTGACCCAGTCGGGAATCGAACCTGGGACCCTGGAGCTGTGAAACAACTGTGCTAACCACTGTGCTACCATGCTGGAATAGTCTAGAGGTAATAAAAGGTATGGATGAGAGTTTGAGCTGAAGCAGCAGCATAATCAGATGATCTTACAAAAGGTGGAAGACTTGATGATAGTATGGGTGTCAGCAGCTCCTTTTAAGGTCTAGTATGACTGTGAGGTTGTGAACACTCTGGTTAAGCCTCAGATTTTTGAGGGAAGAGGAATGGAACAACTCTGGTTAAGCCTCAGATTTTTGAGGGAAGAGGAATGGAACATGGAAAAAATTGCAGTGCAACACCCCACAGCATTTTTGCCAGTGGCAGTGTCTGCCAGGGAATCCACCACAGGAAGGTGGGCGTCGCGTTTGGTGGGACCGGATGATTCTACCGGTGGGACCGGATGATTCTACCGGTGGGAAGTGTCGGAACCCCCCTCCTCCCCCCCCCATTATTTTGGTCTTCCAAATATTTTCATTGAAAATACTGCTCACCCAAAACAGTGGAGGGATTGAGTGAGATGGCGGTACGGTAGGGCTGTGTATCACCTGCAAACATGAAAATTAGCCCAGTGATTTGAGATGATGAATGTAGATAAGAGATTGGAAAGGGTCATGCTTAGTTCATTGATTAATTTGAGTTATAATGCTAAAATGGAAGACATTGCAAGTGTTTCGCTGGCTACAATTAGTTAAAAATGGAACCATGGAGCCCCCAGAATTGAGAGGTGTTGGAGGATGGTTTAGTCAAATTGTGTCAAAGGCTGCAAACAGCTTAAGACAGTCAGAGAGGGATAGATTTGAATTTCCGCAGTTTTATTCCTGCCCCTCTGCACCAGAGGCATTTTTATGCATTCATGGGATGTGGGCAATTAGAAATGGACAATAAATGATGGTCTAGCATGTCACATTCACACAGGGTATCATTTGTGCCTGTGATAAAGAGTTACTTGAGTACGGGCCGAAGAAACAAGACAGCTCTGATTCCAGCAAAATACCGTAGATGCTGGAAAACTGAAATAAAAATAGAAAATGGAAAAATTCCGGTCTGCCAGTATCTGTGGGGAGTTAACGTTTCGAGAACTAATGGGTTATTTTTTAGGGGCTGAAGAGTCGTGAGGAGGCTGGTATGGAGCAGAAAACCCTGCCATCGAGCAGTTTATGATCTGTTTTGGTGTTTGGAAAACGACTGGTAAAGTGGACAAGAGGAAAAGTGGACAATGTGCAACGTGTCCTTAAGCAGCATAAACGCTGGGTTGGCAGAGGCCAACCCACACAGCAAATAACAGGCGCAGGGCCAGCCTTGCAGAGCCTCCTCCCTCAAGCCCGTACCTCTCATCACTGCAGTCTCCCCCCGAGACAGGCTGGGGTGGGCTGGCGGGCGAGGCCCCCGCCCCTGGCCGAATCTGGCGGGTAACGGTTCCAATTCCAGAGCGGGGCCACTCCCTCACTGCCGCCTCCCGCAGGAGTCCCCTCACTCCCTCTCCCCCACCCTCACCCCCCGTGGGACCCTCACACACACACCCTCCCCTTCACTCCCTCCCTCGTCCTCTCCTTCACTCACTCTTGGCTTTGCTGAGATGCAGCGAGTGGTCGGGGCCCGACAACCTGAAAGCTTCCCCGGGATAGACATGGCCTCCGGCGTAGTGGTGGCACCCCTGCTGCTCGTTTTTGCTGTTTGTCTCGCAGTCAACCGGGCCGAGTAACAGCAGAGAGCCGATCACCAACTGAAAGAGAAAAGCCCGCCCGGCCTCCATTACCCTGAGCAATGCGCGTGCGCACCGCCAGCTCCTCTCTGCCCTTCATCACCAGGCCAGCCACAAGGATTGGACAGAGATCGATAATTTCCAAATTATAATTGGGAGATCGATAATCTTCCAAATTTTAACTGGGAGATCGATAATCTTCCAAATTATAACTGGGAGATCAATAATCTTCCAAATTATAACTGGGAGATCGATATCTTCCAAATTATAACTGGGAGATCAATAATCTTCCAAATTATAACTGGGAGATCGATAATCTTCCAAATTATAACTGGGAGATCAATAATAACCCAAATTATAACTGGGAGATCTACTGGAAGATCAATAATCTTCCAAATTATAACTGGGTGATTGATAAAACTTCCAAATTAGAACTGGGAGATCGTTAATCTTCCAAATTATAACTGTGAGATCGATAATCTTCCAAATTATAACTGGGAGATCGATAATCTTCCAAATTATAACTGGGAGATCAATAATCTTCCAAATTATAACTGTGAGATCGATAATCTTCCAAATTATAACTGGGAGATCGATAATCTTCCAAATTATAACTGGGAGATCAATAATCTTCCAAATTATAACTGGGAGATCAATAATCTTCGAAATTATAACTGGGAGATCGATAATATTCCAAATTATAACTGGAAGATCGGTAATATTCCAAATTATAACTGGGAGATCGATAAATTTCGAAATTATAACTGGGAGATTGATAATCTTCCAAATTATAACTGGGAGATCAATAATTTTCCAATTTATAACTGGCAGAAAGATAATCTTCCAAATTATAACAGTGAGATTGATAAACTACCAAATTATAATTGTGAGATTGATAAACTTCCAAATTATAACTGGGTGATTGATAAAACTTCCAAATTATAACTGGGAGATCGATAATCTTCCAAATTATAACTGTGAGATCAATAATCTTCCAAATTATAACTGGGAGATAGGTAAACTTCCAAATTATAACTGGGATATCGATAATCTTCCAAATTATAACTGTGAGATCGATAATCTTCCAAATTATAACTGGAAGATCCGTAATATTCCAAATTATAAATGGGAGATCGATAATCTTCCAAATTATAACTGGAAGATCGGTAATATTCCAAATTATAACTGTGAGATCAATAATCTTCCAAATTCTAACTGGGAGATCGATAATCTTACAAACTACATCTGGAAGATCAATAATCTTCCAAATTATAACTGGAAGGTCGGTAATATTCCAAATTATAACTGAGAGATCAGTAATTTTCCAAATTATAACTGGGAGATCAATAATCACCCAAATTATAACTGGGAGATCTATAATTTTCCAAAGTATAACTGGGAGATCAATAATTTTCCAAATTATAACTGGAAGATCAATAATCTTCCAAATTATAACTGGGAGATCGGTAATATTCCAAATTATAACAGGGAGGTCAATAATCTTCCAAATTATAACTGGGAGATCAATAACCTTCCAAATTATAGCTGAGAGATCAATAATCTTCCAAATTATAACTGGGAGATCGGTAATCATCCAAATTATAACTGGGAGATCAATAATCTTCCAAATTATAACTGGGAGATCAATAACCTTCCAAATTATAGCTGAGAGATCAATAATCTTCCAAATTATAACTGGGAGATCGGTAATCTTCCAAATTATAACTGGCAGACCGATAATCTTCCAAATTATAATTGGGAGATCAATAATCTTCCAAATTATAACTGGGTGTTCGATAATCTTCCAAATTATAACTGGTAGATTGATAATCTTCCAAATTATAACTGGGACATCGATAATCTTCCATATTATAATTGGGAGATCGATAATCTTTCAAATTATAATTGGGAGATCAATAATCTTCCAAATTATAACTGGGTGTTCGATAATCTTCCAAATTATAACTGGTAGATTGATAATCTTCCAAATTATAACTGGGACATCGATAATCTTCCATATTATAATTGGGAGATCGATAATCTTTCAAATTATAATTGGGAGATCGATAATCTTCCAAATTATAACTGGGAAATCGATAATCTTCCAATTTATAACTGGGAGATCGATAATCTTCCAAATTATAACTGGGAGATCGGTCATATTCCAAATGATAACTGTGGATTAGTAATTTTCCAAATGATAACTGGGAGATCGATAATCTTCTAAATTATAACTGGTAGATCGATAATCTTCCAAATTATAACTAGGAGATCGATAATCTTCCAGATTTTAACTGGGAGATCGATATCTTCCAAATTATAACTGGGAGATCAATAATCTTCCAAATTATAAGTGGGAGATCGACATCTTCCAAATTATAACTGGGAGATCAATAATCTTCCAAATTATAACTGGGAGATCGATAATCTTGCAAATTATAACTGAGAGATCAATAATCTTCCAAATTATCACTGGGAGATCAATAATCTTCGAAATTACAACTGGGACATCGATAATATTCCAAATTATTACTGGAAGATCGGTAATATTCCAAATTATAACTGGGAGATCGATAAACCTCCAAATTATAACAGGGAGATTGATAATCTTCCAAATTATAACTGGGAGATCAATAATTTTCCAATTTATAACTGGGAGAACGATAATCTTCCAAATTATAACAGTGAGATTGATAAACTACCAAATTATAATTGGGAGATCGATAATCTTCCAAATTTTAACTGGGAGATCGATAATCTTCCAAATTATAACTGGGAGATCAATAATCTTCCAAATTATAACTGGGAGATCGATATCTTCCAAATTATAACTGGGAGATCAATAATCTTCCAAATTATAACTGGGAGATCGATAATCTTCCAAATTATAACTGGGAGATCGATAATCTTCCAAATTATAACTGGGAGATCAATAATAACCCAAATTATAACTGGGATATCTACTGGGAGATCAATAATCTTCCAAATTATAACTGGGTGATTGATAAAACTTCCAAATTATAACTGGGAGATCGTTAATCTTCCAAATTATAACTGTGAGATCGATAATCTTCCAAATTATAACTGGGAGATCGATAATCTTCCAAATTATAACTGGGAGATCAATAATCTTCCAAATTATAACTGGGAGATCAATAATCTTCGAAATTATAACTGGGAGATCGATAATATTCCAAATTATAACTGGAAGATCGGTAATATTCCAAATTATAACTGGGAGATCGATAAACTTCCAAATTATAACTGGGAGATTGATAATCTTCCAAATTATAACTGGGAGATCAATAATTTTCCAATTTATAACTGGGAGAACGATAATCTTCCAAATTATAACTGTGAGATCAATAACCTTCCAAATTATAACTGGGAGATCGGTAATATTCCAAATTATAACTGGGAGATCTACTGGAAGATCAATAATCTTCCAAATTATAACTGGGTGATTGATAAAACTTCCAAATTATAACTGGGAGATCGTTAATCTTCCAAATTATAACTGTGAGATCGATAATCTTCCAAATTATAACTGGGAGATCGATAATCTTCCAAATTATAACTGGGAGATCAGTAATTTTCCAAATTATAACTGGGAGATCAATAATCACCCAAATTATAACTGGGAGATCTATAATTTTCAAAGTATAACTGGGAGATCAATAATTTTCTAAATTATAACTGGAAGATCAATAATCTTCCAAATTATAACTGGGAGATCGGTAATATTCCAAATTATAACTGGGAGGTCAATAATCTTCCAAATTATAACTGGGAGGTCAATAATCTTCCAAATTATAGCTAAGAGATCAATAATCTTCCAAATTATAACTGGGAGATCGTTAATCATCCAAATTATAACTGGGAGATCAATAATCTTCCAAATTATAACTGGAAGATCTGTAATATTTCAAATTATAACTGGGAGATCGATAATATTCCAATTTATAACTGGGAGATCAATGATCTTCCAAATTATAACTGGGAGATCGATAATCTTCCAAATTATAACTGGAAGATCGGTAATATTCCAAATGATAACTGGGAGATCGATAATCTTCCAATTTATAACTGGTACATCAATAATCTTCCAAATTATAACTGGGACATCGATAATCTTCCAAATTATAATTGGGAGATCGATAATCTTTCAAATTATAATTGGGAGATCGATAATCTTCCAAATTATAACTGGAAGATCGGTAATATTCCAAATTATAACTGGGAGATCAATAATTTTCCAAATTATAAATGGGAGATCGATAATTTTCCAAATTATAACTGTGAGTTGGATAATCTTCCAAATTATAATTGGGAGATCAATAATCTTCCAAATTATAACTGGAAGATCGGTAATATTCCAAATGATAACTGTGTGATCAATAATCTTCCAATTTAAAACTGGGAGAACGATAATCTTCCAAATTATAACTGGGAGATCGATAATCTTCTAAATTATAACTGGGAGATCGATAATGTTCCAAATTATAACTGGGAGGTCGATAATCTTCCAAATTATAACTGGGAGATCGATAATCTTCCAAATTATAACTGGAAGATACGTAATATTCCAAATTATAAATGGGAGATCAGTAATCATCCAAATTATAACTGGGAGATCAATAATCTTCCAAATTATAACTGGAAGATCTGTAATCTTCCAAATTATAACTGGCAGACCGATAATCTTCCAAATTATAAATGGGAGATCAATAATCTTCCAAATTATAACTGGGAGATCGATAATCTTCCAAATTATAACTGGTAGATTGATAATCTTCTAAATTATAACTGGGACATCGATAATCTTCCAAATTATAATTGTGAGATCGATAATCTTTCAAATTATAATTGGGAGATCGATAATCTTCCAAATTATAACTGGAAGATCGGTAATATTCCAAATTATAACTGGGAGATCGATAATCTTCCAATTTATAACTGGGAGATCGAAAATCTTCCAAATTATAACTGGGAGATCGGTCATATTCCAAATGATAACTATGAGATTAGTAATTTTCCAAATGATAACTGGGAGATCAATAATCTTCCAAATTATAACTGGGAGATCGATATCTTCCAAATTATAACTGGGAGATCAATAATCTTCCAAATTATAACTGGGAGATCGATATCTTCCAAATTATAACTGGGAGATCGATAATCTTCCAAATTATAACTGAGAGATCGATAATCTTCCAAATTATAACTGGGAGATCAATAATCACCCAAATTATAACTGGGAGATCTATAATTTTCCAAATGATAACTGGGAGATCAATAATCTTCCAAATTGTAACTGGGTGATTGATAAAACTTCCAAATTAGAACTGGGAGATCGTTAATCTTCCACATTATAACTGTGAGATCGATAATTTTCCAAATTATAACTGGGAGATCGGTCACCTTCCAAATTATAACTGGGAGATCGATAATCTTCCAAATTATAACTGGGAGATCGGTAAACTTCCAAATTATAACTGGGATATCGATAATCTTCCAAATTATAACTGGGAGATCGATAATCTTCCAAATTATAACTGGAAGATCCGTAATAATCCAAATTATAAATGGGAGATCGATAATCTTCCAAATTATAACTGGAAGATCGGTAATATTCCAAATTATGACTGTGAGATCAATAATCTTCCAAATTCTAACTGGGAGATCAATAATCTTACAAACTACATCTGGAAGATCAATAATCTTCCAAATTATAACTGGAAGATCGGTAATATTCCAAATTATAACTGAGAGATCAGTAATTTTCCAAATTATAACTGGGAGATCAATAATCACCCAAATTATAACTGGGAGATCTATAATTTTCCAAAGTATAACTTGGAGATCAATAATTTTCAAAATTATAACTGGAAGATCAATAATCTTCCAAATTATAACTGGGAGATCGGTAATATTCCAAATTTTAACTGGGAGGTCAATAATCTTCCAAATTATAACTGGGAGGTCAATAATCTTCCAAATTATAGCTGAGAGATCAATAATCTTCCAAATTATAACTGGGAGATCGGTAATCATCCAAATTATAACTGGGAGATCAATAATCTTCCAAATTATAACTGGAAGATCTGTAATATTTCAAATTATAACTGGGAGATCGATAATATTCCAATTTATAACTGGGAGATCAATGATCTTCCAAATTATAACTGGGAGATCGATAATCTTCCAAATTATAACTGGAAGATTGGTAATATTCCAAATGATAACTGGGAGATCGATAATCTTCCAATTTATAACTGGTACATCAATAATCTTCCAAATTATAACTGGCAGACTGATAATCTTCCAAATTATAATTGGGAGATCAATAATCTTCCAAATTATAACTGGGAGATGGATAATCTTCCAAATTATAAATGGTAGCTTGATAATCTTCCAAATTATAACTGGGACATCGATAATCTTCCAAATTATAATTGGGAGATCGATAATCTTTCAAATTATAATTGGGAGATCGATAATCTTCCAAATTATAACTGGAAAATCGGTAATTTTCCAAATTATAACTGGGAGATCAATAATCACCCAAATTATAACTGGAAGATCTATAATTTTCCAAAGTATAACTGTGAGATCAATAATTTTTCAAATTATAACTGGAAGATCAATAATCTTCCAAATTATAACTGGGAGATCAATAATCTTCCAAATTATAACTGGGAGATCGGTAATCATCCAAATTATAACTGGGAGATCAATAATCTTCCAAATTATAACTGGAAGATCTGTAATATTTCAAATTATAACTGGGAGATCGATAATATTCCAACTTATAACTGGGAGATCAATGATCTTACAAATTATAACTGGGAGATCGATAATCTTCCAAATTATAACTGGAAGATCGGTAATATTCCAAATGATAACTGGGAGATCGATAATCTTCCAATTTATAACTGGTACATCAATAATCTTCCAAATTATAAATGGCAGACTGATAATCTTCCAAATTATAATTGGGAGATCAATAAACTTCCAAATTATAACTGGGATATCGATAATCTTCCAAATTATAACTGTGAGATCGATAATCTTCCAAATTATAACTTGAAGATCCGTAATATTCCAAATTATCAATGGGAGATCGGTAATCATCCAAATTATAACTGGGAGATCAATAATCTTCCAAATTATAATTGGGAGATCGATAATCTTTCAAATTATAATTGGGAGATCGATAATCTTCCAAATTATATCTGGAAGATCGGTAATATTCCAAATTATAACTGGGAGATCGATAATCTTCCAAATTATAACTGGTAGATTGTTACTCTTCCAAATTATAACTGGGAAATCGATAATCTTCCAAATTATAATTGAGAGATCGATAATCTTCCAAATAATAACTGGGAGATCGATAATCTTCCAAATTATAACTGGTAGATCGATAATCTTCCAAATTATAACAGTGAAATCGATAATCTTCCAATTTATAACTGGGAGATCGATAATCTTCCAAATTATAACTGGGAGATCGATAATCTTCCAAATTATAACTGGGAGATCAATAATCTTCCAAATTATAACTGGGAGATCAATAATCTTCGAAATTATAACTGGGAGATCGATAATATTCCAAATTATAACTGGAAGATCGGTAATATTCCAAATTATAACTGGGAGATCGATAAACTTCCAAATTATAACTGGGAGATTGATAATCTTCCAAATTATAACTGGGAGATCAATAATTTTCCAATTTATAACTGGGAGAACGATAATCTTCCAAATTATAACTGTGAGATCAATAACCTTCCAAATTATAACTGGGAGATCGGTAATATTCCAAATTATAACTGGGAGATCGATAAACTTCCAAATTATAACTGGGAGATTGATAATCTTCCAAATTATAACTGGGAGATCGATATCTTCCAAATTATAACTGGGAGATCAATAATCTTCCAAATTATAACTGGGAGATCGATAATCTTCCAAATTATAACTGGGAGATCAATAATAACCCAAATTATAACTGGGAGATCTACTGGAAGATGAATAATCTTCCAAATTATAACTGGGTGATTGATAAAACTTCCAAATTATAACTGGGAGATCGTTAATCTTCCAAATTATAACTGTGAGATCGATAATCTTCCAAATTATAACTGGGAGATCGATAATCTTCCAAATTATAACTGGGAGATCAGTAATTTTCCAAATTATAACTGGGAGATCAATAATCACCCAAATTATAACTGGGAGATCTATAATTTTCAAAGTATAACTGGGAGATCAATAATTTTCTAAATTATAACTGGAAGATCAATAATCTTCCAAATTATAACTGGGAGATCGGTAATATTCCAAATTATAACTGGGAGGTCAATAATCTTCCAAATTATAACTGGGAGGTCAATAATCTTCCAAATTATAGCTAAGAGATCAATAATCTTCCAAATTATAACTGGGAGATCGTTAATCATCCAAATTATAACTGGGAGATCAATAATCTTCCAAATTATAACTGGAAGATCTGTAATATTTCAAATTATAACTGGGAGATCGATAATATTCCAATTTATAACTGGGAGATCAATGATCTTCCAAATTATAACTGGGAGATCGATAATCTTCCAAATTATAACTGGAAGATCGGTAATATTCCAAATGATAACTGGGAGATCGATAATCTTCCAATTTATAACTGGTACATCAATAATCTTCCAAATTATAACTGGGACATCGATAATCTTCCAAATTATAATTGGGAGATCGATAATCTTTCAAATTATAATTGGGAGATCGATAATCTTCCAAATTATAACTGGAAGATCGGTAATATTCCAAATTATAACTGGGAGATCAATAATTTTCCAAATTATAAATGGGAGATCGATAATTTTCCAAATTATAACTGTGAGTTGGATAATCTTCCAAATTATAATTGGGAGATCAATAATCTTCCAAATTATAACTGGAAGATCGGTAATATTCCAAATGATAACTGTGTGATCAATAATCTTCCAATTTAAAACTGGGAGAACGATAATCTTCCAAATTATAACTGGGAGATCGATAATCTTCTAAATTATAACTGGGAGATCGATAATGTTCCAAATTATAACTGGGAGGTCGATAATCTTCCAAATTATAACTGGGAGATCGATAATCTTCCAAATTATAACTGGAAGATACGTAATATTCCAAATTATAAATGGGAGATCAGTAATCATCCAAATTATAACTGGGAGATCAATAATCTTCCAAATTATAACTGGAAGATCTGTAATCTTCCAAATTATAACTGGCAGACCGATAATCTTCCAAATTATAAATGGGAGATCAATAATCTTCCAAATTATAACTGGGAGATCGATAATCTTCCAAATTATAACTGGTAGATTGATAATCTTCTAAATTATAACTGGGACATCGATAATCTTCCAAATTATAATTGTGAGATCGATAATCTTTCAAATTATAATTGGGAGATCGATAATCTTCCAAATTATAACTGGAAGATCGGTAATATTCCAAATTATAACTGGGAGATCGATAATCTTCCAATTTATAACTGGGAGATCGAAAATCTTCCAAATTATAACTGGGAGATCGGTCATATTCCAAATGATAACTATGAGATTAGTAATTTTCCAAATGATAACTGGGAGATCAATAATCTTCCAAATTATAACTGGGAGATCGATATCTTCCAAATTATAACTGGGAGATCAATAATCTTCCAAATTATAACTGGGAGATCGATATCTTCCAAATTATAACTGGGAGATCGATAATCTTCCAAATTATAACTGAGAGATCGATAATCTTCCAAATTATAACTGGGAGATCAATAATCACCCAAATTATAACTGGGAGATCTATAATTTTCCAAATGATAACTGGGAGATCAATAATCTTCCAAATTGTAACTGGGTGATTGATAAAACTTCCAAATTAGAACTGGGAGATCGTTAATCTTCCACATTATAACTGTGAGATCGATAATTTTCCAAATTATAACTGGGAGATCGGTCACCTTCCAAATTATAACTGGGAGATCGATAATCTTCCAAATTATAACTGGGAGATCGGTAAACTTCCAAATTATAACTGGGATATCGATAATCTTCCAAATTATAACTGGGAGATCGATAATCTTCCAAATTATAACTGGAAGATCCGTAATAATCCAAATTATAAATGGGAGATCGATAATCTTCCAAATTATAACTGGAAGATCGGTAATATTCCAAATTATGACTGTGAGATCAATAATCTTCCAAATTCTAACTGGGAGATCAATAATCTTACAAACTACATCTGGAAGATCAATAATCTTCCAAATTATAACTGGAAGATCGGTAATATTCCAAATTATAACTGAGAGATCAGTAATTTTCCAAATTATAACTGGGAGATCAATAATCACCCAAATTATAACTGGGAGATCTATAATTTTCCAAAGTATAACTTGGAGATCAATAATTTTCAAAATTATAACTGGAAGATCAATAATCTTCCAAATTATAACTGGGAGATCGGTAATATTCCAAATTTTAACTGGGAGGTCAATAATCTTCCAAATTATAACTGGGAGGTCAATAATCTTCCAAATTATAGCTGAGAGATCAATAATCTTCCAAATTATAACTGGGAGATCGGTAATCATCCAAATTATAACTGGGAGATCAATAATCTTCCAAATTATAACTGGAAGATCTGTAATATTTCAAATTATAACTGGGAGATCGATAATATTCCAATTTATAACTGGGAGATCAATGATCTTCCAAATTATAACTGGGAGATCGATAATCTTCCAAATTATAACTGGAAGATTGGTAATATTCCAAATGATAACTGGGAGATCGATAATCTTCCAATTTATAACTGGTACATCAATAATCTTCCAAATTATAACTGGCAGACTGATAATCTTCCAAATTATAATTGGGAGATCAATAATCTTCCAAATTATAACTGGGAGATGGATAATCTTCCAAATTATAAATGGTAGCTTGATAATCTTCCAAATTATAACTGGGACATCGATAATCTTCCAAATTATAATTGGGAGATCGATAATCTTTCAAATTATAATTGGGAGATCGATAATCTTCCAAATTATAACTGGAAAATCGGTAATTTTCCAAATTATAACTGGGAGATCAATAATCACCCAAATTATAACTGGAAGATCTATAATTTTCCAAAGTATAACTGTGAGATCAATAATTTTTCAAATTATAACTGGAAGATCAATAATCTTCCAAATTATAACTGGGAGATCAATAATCTTCCAAATTATAACTGGGAGATCGGTAATCATCCAAATTATAACTGGGAGATCAATAATCTTCCAAATTATAACTGGAAGATCTGTAATATTTCAAATTATAACTGGGAGATCGATAATATTCCAACTTATAACTGGGAGATCAATGATCTTACAAATTATAACTGGGAGATCGATAATCTTCCAAATTATAACTGGAAGATCGGTAATATTCCAAATGATAACTGGGAGATCGATAATCTTCCAATTTATAACTGGTACATCAATAATCTTCCAAATTATAAATGGCAGACTGATAATCTTCCAAATTATAATTGGGAGATCAATAAACTTCCAAATTATAACTGGGATATCGATAATCTTCCAAATTATAACTGTGAGATCGATAATCTTCCAAATTATAACTTGAAGATCCGTAATATTCCAAATTATCAATGGGAGATCGGTAATCATCCAAATTATAACTGGGAGATCAATAATCTTCCAAATTATAATTGGGAGATCGATAATCTTTCAAATTATAATTGGGAGATCGATAATCTTCCAAATTATATCTGGAAGATCGGTAATATTCCAAATTATAACTGGGAGATCGATAATCTTCCAAATTATAACTGGTAGATTGTTACTCTTCCAAATTATAACTGGGAAATCGATAATCTTCCAAATTATAATTGAGAGATCGATAATCTTCCAAATAATAACTGGGAGATCGATAATCTTCCAAATTATAACTGGTAGATCGATAATCTTCCAAATTATAACAGTGAAATCGATAATCTTCCAATTTATAACTGGGAGATCGATAATCTTCCAAATTATAACTGGGAGATCGGTCATATTCCAAATGATAACTATGAGATTAGTAATTTTCCAAATGATAACTGGGAGATCGATAATCTTCCAAATTTTAACTGGGAGATCGATAATCTTCCAAATTATAACTGGGAGATCAATAATCTTCCAAATTATAACTGGGAGATCGATATCTTCCAAATTATAACTGGGAGATCAATAATCTTCCAAATTATAACTGGGAGATCGATATCTTCCAAATTATAACTGGGAGATCGATAATCTTCCAAATTATAACTGAGAGATCGATAATCTTCCAAATTATAACTGGGAGATCAATAATCACCCAAATTATAACTGGGAGATATATAATTTTCCAAATTATAACTGGAAGATCAATAATCTTCCAAATTATAACTGGGTGATTGATAAAACTTCCAAATTAGAACTGGGAGATCGTTAATCTTCCACATTATAACTGTGAGATCGATAATCTTCCAAATTACAACTGGGAGATCGGTAACCTTCCAAATTATAACTGGGAGATCGATAATCTTCCAAATTATAACTGGGAGATCGATAATCTTCCAAATTATAATTGTGAGATTGATAAACTTCCAAATTATAACTGGGTGATTGATAAAACTTCCAAATTATAACTCGAGATCGATAATCTTCCAAATTATAACTGTGAGATCGATAATCTTCCAAATTATAACTGGGAGATCGGTAAACTTCCAAATTATAACTGGGATATCGATAATCTTCCAAATTATAGCTGTGAGATCGATAATCTTCCAAATTATAACTGGAAGATCCGTAATATTCCAAATTATAAATGGGAGATCGATAATCTTCCAAATTATAACTGGAAGATCGGCAATATTCCAAATTATAACTGTGAGATCAATAATCTTCCAAATTCTAACTGGGAGATCGATAATCTTACAAACTACATCTGGAAGATCAATAATCTTCCAAATTATAACTGGAAGATCGGTAATATTCGAAATTATAACTGAGAGATCAGTAATTTTCCAAATTATAACTGGGAGATCAATAATCACCCAAATTATAACTGGGAGATCTATAATTTTCCAAAGTATAACTGGGAGATCAATAATTTTCTAAATTATAACTGGAAGATCAATAATCTTCCAAATAATAACTGGGAGATCGGTAATATTCCAAATTATAACTGGGAGGTCAATAATCTTCCAAATTATAACTGGGAGGTCAATAATCTTCCAAATTATAGCTGAGAGATCAATAATCTTCCAAATTATAACTGGGAGATCGGTAATCATCCAAATTATAACTGGGAGATCAATAATCTTCCAAATTATAACTGGCAGATCTGTAATATTTCAAATTATAACTGGGAGATCGATAATATTCCAATTTAAAACTTGGAGATCAATGATCTTCCAAATTATAACTGGGAGATCGATAATCTTCCAAATTATAACTGGAAGATTGGTAATATTCCAGATGATAACTGGGAGATCGATAATCTTCCAATTTATAACTGGTACATCAATAATCTTCCAAATTATAACTGGCAGACTGATAATCTTCCAAATTATAATTGGGAGATCAATAATCTTCCAAATTATAACTGGGAGATCGATAATCTTCCAAATTATAACTGGTAGATTGATAATCTTCCAAATTATAACTGGGACATCGATAATCTTCCAAATTATAATTGGGAGATCGATAATCTTTCAAATTATAATTGGGAGATCTATAATCTTCCAAATTATAACTGGAAGATCGGTAATATTCCAAATTATAACTGGGAGATCAATAATTTTCCAAATTATAAATGGGAGATCGATAATCTTTCAAATTATAACTGTGAGATGGATAATCTTCCAAATTATAATTGGGAGATCAATATCTTCCAAATTATAACTGGAAGATCGGTAATATTCCAAATGATAACTGTGAGATCAATAATTTTCCAATTTATAACTGGGAGATCGATAATCTTCCAAATTATAACTGGGAGATCGATAAACTTCTAAATTATAACTGGGAGATCGATAATCTTCCAAATTATAACTGCGAGGTCGATAATATTCTATATTTTAACTGGGAGATCGATAATCTTCTAAATTATAACTGGGAGATCAATAATCTTCTAAATTATAACTGGGAGATCAATAATCTTCTAAATTATAACTGTGAGATCGATAATCTTCCAAATTATAATTGTTAGTTCGCTAATCTTCCAAATTATAACTGGGAGATCGATAATCTTCTAAATTATAACTGGGGGATCGATAATCTTCCAAATTATAACTGGGAGATCGATAATCTTCCAAATTATAACTGGGAAATCGATAATCTTCCAAATTATAACTGGAAGATCGGTAATATTCCAAATTATAACTGGGAGATCGATAATCTTCCAAATTATAACTGGGAGATCGATAATCTTCCAAATTATAACTGGGAGATCGGTCATATTCCAAATGATAACTATGAGATTAGTAATTTTCCAAATGATAACTGGGAGATCGATAATCTTCCAAATTTTAACTGGGAGATCGATAATCTTCCAAATTATAACTGGGAGATCAATAATCTTCCAAATTATAACTGGGAGATCGATATCTTCCAAATTATAACTGGGAGATCAATAATCTTCCAAATTATAACTGGGAGATCGATATCTTCCAAATTATAACTGGGAGATCAATAATCACCCAAATTATAACTGGGAGATATATAATTTTCCAAATTATAACTGGAAGATCAATAATCTTCCAAATTATAACTGGGTGATTGATAAAACTTCCAAATTAGAACTGGGAGATCGTTAATCTTCCACATTATAACTGTGAGATCGATAATCTTCCAAATTACAACTGGGAGATCGGTAACCTTCCAAATTATAACTGGGAGATCGATAATCTTCCAAATTATAACTGGGAGATCGATAATCTTCCAAATTATAATTGTGAGATTGATAAACTTCCAAATTATAACTGGGTGATTGATAAAACTTCCAAATTATAACTCGAGATCGATAATCTTCCAAATTATAACTGTGAGATCGATAATCTTCCAAATTATAACTGGGAGATCGGTAAACTTCCAAATTATAACTGGGATATCGATAATCTTCCAAATTATAGCTGTGAGATCGATAATCTTCCAAATTATAACTGGAAGATCCGTAATATTCCAAATTATAACTGGTAGATCGATAATCTTCCAAATTATAACAGTGAAATCGATAATCTTCCAATTTATAACTGGGAGATCGATAATCTTCCAAATTATAACTGGGAGATCGGTCATATTCCAAATGATAACTATGAGATTAGTAATTTTCCAAATGATAACTGGGAGATCGATAATCTTCCAAATTTTAACTGGGAGATCGATAATCTTCCAAATTATAACTGGGAGATCAATAATCTTCCAAATTATAACTGGGAGATCGATATCTTCCAAATTATAACTGGGAGATCAATAATCTTCCAAATTATAACTGGGAGATCGATATCTTCCAAATTATAACTGGGAGATCGATAATCTTCCAAATTATAACTGAGAGATCGATAATCTTCCAAATTATAACTGGGAGATCAATAATCACCCAAATTATAACTGGGAGATATATAATTTTCCAAATTATAACTGGAAGATCAATAATCTTCCAAATTATAACTGGGTGATTGATAAAACTTCCAAATTAGAACTGGGAGATCGTTAATCTTCCACATTATAACTGTGAGATCGATAATCTTCCAAATTACAACTGGGAGATCGGTAACCTTCCAAATTATAACTGGGAGATCGATAATCTTCCAAATTATAACTGGGAGATCGATAATCTTCCAAATTATAATTGTGAGATTGATAAACTTCCAAATTATAACTGGGTGATTGATAAAACTTCCAAATTATAACTCGAGATCGATAATCTTCCAAATTATAACTGTGAGATCGATAATCTTCCAAATTATAACTGGGAGATCGGTAAACTTCCAAATTATAACTGGGATATCGATAATCTTCCAAATTATAGCTGTGAGATCGATAATCTTCCAAATTATAACTGGAAGATCCGTAATATTCCAAATTATAAATGGGAGATCGATAATCTTCCAAATTATAACTGGAAGATCGGCAATATTCCAAATTATAACTGTGAGATCAATAATCTTCCAAATTCTAACTGGGAGATCGATAATCTTACAAACTACATCTGGAAGATCAATAATCTTCCAAATTATAACTGGAAGATCGGTAATATTCGAAATTATAACTGAGAGATCAGTAATTTTCCAAATTATAACTGGGAGATCAATAATCACCCAAATTATAACTGGGAGATCTATAATTTTCCAAAGTATAACTGGGAGATCAATAATTTTCTAAATTATAACTGGAAGATCAATAATCTTCCAAATAATAACTGGGAGATCGGTAATATTCCAAATTATAACTGGGAGGTCAATAATCTTCCAAATTATAACTGGGAGGTCAATAATCTTCCAAATTATAGCTGAGAGATCAATAATCTTCCAAATTATAACTGGGAGATCGGTAATCATCCAAATTATAACTGGGAGATCAATAATCTTCCAAATTATAACTGGCAGATCTGTAATATTTCAAATTATAACTGGGAGATCGATAATATTCCAATTTAAAACTTGGAGATCAATGATCTTCCAAATTATAACTGGGAGATCGATAATCTTCCAAATTATAACTGGAAGATTGGTAATATTCCAGATGATAACTGGGAGATCGATAATCTTCCAATTTATAACTGGTACATCAATAATCTTCCAAATTATAACTGGCAGACTGATAATCTTCCAAATTATAATTGGGAGATCAATAATCTTCCAAATTATAACTGGGAGATCGATAATCTTCCAAATTATAACTGGTAGATCGATAATCTTCCAAATTATAACTGGGACATCGATAATCTTCCAAATTATAATTGGGAGATCGATAATCTTTCAAATTATAATTGGGAGATCTATAATCTTCCAAATTATAACTGGAAGATCGGTAATATTCCAAATTATAACTGGGAGATCAATAATTTTCCAAATTATAAATGGGAGATCGATAATCTTTCAAATTATAACTGTGAGATGGATAATCTTCCAAATTATAATTGGGAGATCAATATCTTCCAAATTATAACTGGAAGATCGGTAATATTCCAAATGATAACTGTGAGATCAATAATTTTCCAATTTATAACTGGGAGATCGATAATCTTCCAAATTATAACTGGGAGATCGATAAACTTCTAAATTATAACTGGGAGATCGATAATCTTCCAAATTATAACTGCGAGGTCGATAATATTCTATATTTTAACTGGGAGATCGATAATCTTCTAAATTATAACTGGGAGATCAATAATCTTCTAAATTATAACTGGGAGATCAATAATCTTCTAAATTATAACTGTGAGATCGATAATCTTCCAAATTATAATTGTTAGTTCGCTAATCTTCCAAATTATAACTGGGAGATCGATAATCTTCTAAATTATAACTGGGGGATCGATAATCTTCCAAATTATAACTGGGAGATCGATAATCTTCCAAATTATAACTGGGAAATCGATAATCTTCCAAATTATAACTGGAAGATCGGTAATATTCCAAATTATAACTGGGAGATCGATAATCTTCCAAATTATAACTGGGAGATCGATAATCTTCCAAATTATAACTGGGAGATCGGTCATATTCCAAATGATAACTATGAGATTAGTAATTTTCCAAATGATAACTGGGAGATCGATAATCTTCCAAATTTTAACTGGGAGATCAATAATCTTCCAAATTATAACTGGGAGATCAATAATCTTCCAAATTATAACTGGGAGATCGATATCTTCCAAATTATAACTGGGAGATCAATAATCTTCCAAATTATAACTGGGAGATCGATATCTTCCAAATTATAACTGGGAGATCGATAATCTTCCAAATTATAACTGAGAGATCGATAATCTTCCAAATTATAACTGGGAGATCAATAATCACCCAAATTATAACTGGGAGATATATAATTTTCCAAATTATAACTGGAAGATCAATAATCTTCCAAATTATAACTGGGTGATTGATAAAACTTCCAAATTAGAACTGGGAGATCGTTAATCTTCCACATTATAACTGTGAGATCGATAATCTTCCAAATTACAACTGGGAGATCGGTAACCTTCCAAATTATAACTGGGAGATCGATAATCTTCCAAATTATAACTGGGAGATCGATAATCTTCCAAATTATAATTGTGAGATTGATAAACTTCCAAATTATAACTGGGTGATTGATAAAACTTCCAAATTATAACTCGAGATCGATAATCTTCCAAATTATAACTGTGAGATCGATAATCTTCCAAATTATAACTGGGAGATCGGTAAACTTCCAAATTATAACTGGGATATCGATAATCTTCCAAATTATAGCTGTGAGATCGATAATCTTCCAAATTATAACTGGAAGATCCGTAATATTCCAAATTATAAATGGGAGATCGATAATCTTCCAAATTATAACTGGAAGATCGGCAATATTCCAAATTATAACTGTGAGATCAATAATCTTCCAAATTCTAACTGGGAGATCGATAATCTTACAAACTACATCTGGAAGATCAATAATCTTCCAAATTATAACTGGAAGATCGGTAATATTCGAAATTATAACTGAGAGATCAGTAATTTTCCAAATTATAACTGGGAGATCAATAATCACCCAAATTATAACTGGGAGATCTATAATTTTCCAAAGTATAACTGGGAGATCAATAATTTTCTAAATTATAACTGGAAGATCAATAATCTTCCAAATAATAACTGGGAGATCGGTAATATTCCAAATTATAACTGGGAGGTCAATAAACTTCCAAATTATAACTGGGAGGTCAATAATCTTCCAAATTATAGCTGAGAGATCAATAATCTTCCAAATTATAACTGGGAGATCGGTAATCATCCAAATTATAACTGGGAGATCAATAATCTTCCAAATTATAACTGGCAGATCTGTAATATTTCAAATTATAACTGGGAGATCGATAATATTCCAACTTAAAACTTGGAGATCAATGATCTTCCAAATTATAACTGGGAAATCGATAATCTTCCAAATTATAACTGGAAGATTGGTAATATTCCAGATGATAACTGGGAGATCGATAATCTTCCAATTTATAACTGGTACATCAATAATCTTCCAAATTATAACTGGCAGACTGATAATCTTCCAAATTATAATTGGGAGATCAATAATCTTCCAAATTATAACTGGGAGATCGATAATCTTCCAAATTATAACTGGTAGATTGATAATCTTCCAAATTATAACTGGGACATCGATAATCTTCCAAATTATAATTGGGAGATCGATAATCTTTCAAATTATAATTGGGAGATCTATAATCTTCCAAATTATAACTGGAAGATCGGTAATATTCCAAATTATAACTGGGAGATCAATAATTTTCCAAATTATAAATGGGAGATCGATAATCTTCCAAATTATAACTGTGAGATGGATAATCTTCCAAATTATAATTGGGAGATCAATATCTTCCAAATTATAACTGGAAGATCGGTAATATTCCAAATGATAACTGTGAGATCAATAATTTTCCAATTTATAACTGGGAGATCGATAATCTTCCAAATTATAACTGGGAGATCGATAAACTTCTAAATTATAACTGGGAGATCGATAATCTTCCAAATTATAACTGCGAGGTCGATAATATTCTATATTTTAACTGGGAGATCGATAATCTTCTAAATTATAACTGGGAGATCAATAATCTTCTAAATTATAACTGGGAGATCAATAATCTTCTAAATTATAACTGTGAGATCGATAATCTTCCAAATTATAATTGTTAGTTCGCTAATCTTCCAAATTATAACTGGGAGATCGATAATCTTCTAAATTATAACTGGGGGATCGATAATCTTCCAAATTATAACTGGGAGATCGATAATCTTCCAAATTATAACTGGGAAATCGATAATCTTCCAAATTATAATTGGGAGATCGATAATCTTCCAAATTATAACTGGAAGATCGGTAATATTCCAAATTATAACTGGGAGATCGATAATCTTCCGAATTATAACTGGGAAATCGATAATCTTCCAATTTATAATTGGGAGATCGATAATCTTCCAAATTATAACTGGGAGATCGATAATCTTCCAAGAGGCAGGAGGAGAGACTGAAAGAGCTGCTGCTCAGGATGGTAGAGAAAAGTTTTTGTTACCTGGGTATGCAGGTGGCCATGAAATGGGATGCCCTGCACAGGCTCACTCTGACCCGGTTGGCTGAGCAAATGGAAGGGGACTTTAAAAGGTGGGACATGCTCCCTCTGTCACTGGCAGGGAGTGTGCAGACCGTGAAAATGACTGTCCTCCCCAGATTTTTGTTTTGTCTTTCAGTGCCTCCCCATCTTCATCCCTAAGGCCTTTTTTAAGCGGGTAAGTAGGATCATTTCGGGCTTTGTGTGGGCGAATAAGATCCCGCGAGTAAGGAGATCGCTGTTGGAGCGCAGTCGGGGCGGCGGGGGGGGGGGTTGGCACTGCCGAAAATTCGCGACGACTACTGGGCGTCCAATATAGCTATGATTAGGAAGTGGGCGATGGCGGGGGGGGGGGGGGGGGGCATTGGTGCAGCTGGAGGCGTCATCATGTAAAGGTATTAGTCTGGGAGCTTTGATAATGACTCCTTTGTCGTTCCCGCTGACCCGTTACTCCACAAGTCCGATGGTGGTGGCGACACTGCGTATCTGGGGGCAGTGGAGGAGGTACAGGAAGGTGGAGGGAGCGTCGGTCTGGACCCCGATATGTAACAACCACAGGTTGTCGCGTGTAGGATGGATGGTGGGTTCCAGAGCTGGCAGAGGGCAGGCATCAGAACGATGGGGGATCTGTTCATAGACGGAAGCTTTCCCAGTTTGAAGGCGATAGAGGACAAACTTAATCTGCCGCCAGGAAACGCCTTTAAATATCTGCAAGTACGAGTCTTCCTGAAAAAACAGGTAGTAGCCTTTCCGCCACTGAGGATACAGGACAGGGTGGTCTCCGGCACCTGGGTGGGGGAGGGGAAGGTGTCGGATATCTACCAGGAATACAGGAGGCGGAGGAAACCCCGGTGGAGGAACTCAAGGGCAAGTGGGAGGAGGAGCTAGGTGAGGAATTGGAAGCGGGTCTGTGGGCAGAGGTCCTGGGCAGGGTTAATTCCTCCTCAACATGTGCCAGGCTCAGTCTAATTCAATTTAAGGTGGTCCACCGGGCACACATGACGGCAGCGAGAATGAGCAAGTTTTTGGGGGTAGAAGACAGTTGTATGAGGTGCAAGGGCAGCCCTGCAAACCATGTCCACATGTTTTGGGCATGCCCGGAGCTTAGAGAGTTCTGGCAAGGGTTTGCGAGGGCAATGTCCAAGGTGCTTAACACACGGGTGGTGCCGAGACCAGAGATAGCGATCTTCGGAGTGTCAGAAGACCCGGGAGTTCAGGGGGCGAAAGAGGCCGACGTCTTGGCCTTTGCCTCCCTAGTAGCCCGGAGACGGATTTTATTAATGTGGAGGGACTCAAAGCCCCCGAGTGTAGAGACTTGGGTTAACGACATGACTGGGTTTCTCAGCCTCGAGAAAATAAAGTTTGCCTTAAGAGGGTCTACGCTGGGGTTCTCTCGGAGGTGGCAGCCGTTCGTCGACTTTCTAGGGGAAAATTAAAATGTCAGCAGCAGCAGCAATCCGTGGGGGGGTGGGGGGGGGTGGGGTGGGGGGGGGGGGGTACGTCATTGGGATGGTGTGGGAAGATTGAGTCGCGTGGGGTAATGTCTATTTAATTGTTATTGTATATTCTCTTTTTGCACTATGTTAATGTTCACTCTAGTTTGTTTTGTTATTATTGTTATTACTGTTTTATTATGAAAAATTCTGCAAAACGTTAAAAATAATATTTAAAAAAAAAAAAAAATTCATTTCATTCTGAGTCTAAGTGTTGATGCCAATGCAGAATCCGTGGACTTCATGACAGAAAAACTGGCGCCACACCTGGACCGATTCTGCTGCTGTTAAGGGGCTAGCACTGGCGCGACGTGGAACACAATCGATTCTAATGAGAAACAGTGCCGGATTCACCGGTTTTGGGTCCTTTTGGCCCTCGTACACGCTCCTCCCATGGAACCTGTTGGATGAAAGTGAAGCCTTCTGGTGTTGGAAAGTATGGAGTCTCCATCTGGCCAAAGTTCTGCATTTTTTCCCTTTAAAAATTTATCAAATAAATCCCCCCTAGGTTGTAAAGAAAAAGAAAAATGAAATGAATAAAATAAATGGAAAAAGTAAAAATGTAATGAATAAAATAAATGAATAAAACCCCCACGAACATGTAAAACAAAAAGCTGCGACCGTTTTTTAAAAAAGCGGCCGCACTGCTCATGCGCACCGATGATCGGGCACGCATGTGCAGTGCGGCCGTGTTTGCTTTACACGATCGCGGCCATTTTGAAGGCCGCCTGCAGCCGGCTGCTGCAGCTGTTGCGCGCAGATTTGCGCTATCGGGAGCGCCGCGACGGACGGCTCCGCGACCCTCCCGATACCCGCCCGCGGGTCTCACCCCTGAGTTTGACAATGCCTGCCCTACACCACCCACACGCCTACACCACCCTCACCCTACACCACCCTCACCCTACACCACCCTCACCCGACACCATCCTCACCCTACACCACCCACACGCCTACACCACCCTCACCCTACACCACCCTCACCCTACACCACCCTCACCCGACACCATCCTCACCCTACACCACCCTCACCCTACACCACCCTCACCCTACACCATCCTCACCCTACACCATCCTCACCCTACACCACCCTCACCCTACACCACCCTCACCCTACACCACCCTCACCCTACACCATCCTCACCCTACACCATCCTCACCCTACACCACCCTCACCCTACACCACCCACACCCTACACCACCCTCACCCGACACCACCCTCACCCTACACCACCCTCACCCGACACCATCCTCACCCTACACCACCCTCACCCTACACCACCCTCACCCTACACCACCCTCACCATACACCACCCTCACCCTACACCACCCTCACCCTACACCACCCTCACCCGACACCATCCTCACCCGACACCATCCTCACCCTACACCACCCTCACCCTACACCACCCTCACCCGACACCATCCTCACCCTACACCACCCTCACCCTACACCACCCACACCCTACACCACTCACACCCTACACCACCCTCACCCTACACCACCCACACCCTACACCACTCACACCCTACACCACCCTCACCCTACACCACCTTCACCCTACACCACCCACACCCTACACCATCCTCACCCTACACCACCCACACCCTACACCACTCACACCCTACACCACCCTCACCCTACACCACCCACACCCTACACCACTCACACCCTACACCACCCTCACCCTACACCACCCTCACCCTACACCACCCACACCCTACACCATCCTCACCCTACACCACCCACACCCTACACCACCCTCACCCTACACCACCCACACCCTACACCACTCACACCCTACACCACCCTCACCCTACACCACCTTCACCCTACACCACCCACACCCTACACCATCCTCACCCTACACCACCCACACCCTACACCATCTCACCCTACACCACCCACACCCTACACCACTCACACCCTACACCACCTTCACCCTACACCACCCACACCCTACACCATCCTCACCCTACACCACCCACACCCTAAACCACTCACACCCTACACCACCTTCACCCTACACCACCCACACCCTACACCATCCTCACCCTACACCACTCACACCCTACACCACCTTCACCCTACACCACCCACATGCCTACACCACCCTCACCCTACACCACCCTCACCCTACACCACCCTCACCCTACACCATCCTCACCCTACACCACCCTCACCCTACACCACCCTCACCCGACACCACCCTCACCCGACACCACCCTCACCCTACACCATCCTCACCCTACACCACCCTCACCCTACACCATCCTCACCCTACACCACCCTCACCCTACACCACCCTCACCCGACACCACCCTCACCCTACACCACCCTCACCCTACACCACCCTCACCCTACACCACCCTCACCCTACACCATCCTCACCCGACACCACCCTCACCCTACACCACCCTCACCCTACACCACCCTCACCCTACACCATCCTCACCCTACACCACCCTCACCCGACACCATCCTCACCCTACACCATCCTCACCCGACACCATCCTCACCCTACACCATCCACACCCTACACCATCCTCACCCGACACCATCCTCACCCTACACCATCCACACCCTACACCATCCTCACCCTACACCATCCACACCCTACACCATCCTCACCCTACACCATCCTCACCCTACACCATCCACACCCTACACCATCCACACCCTACACCATCCACACCCTACACCATCCTCACCCTACACTATCCACACCCTACACCATCCTCACCCTACACCATCCACACCCTACACCATCCTGACCTACACCATCCACACCCTACACCATCCTCACCCTACACCATCCTGACCTACACCATCCACACCCTACACCATCCTCACCCTACACCACCCTCACCCTACACCATCCACACCCGACACCACCCACACCTGACACCATCCTCACCCTACACCATCCTCACCCTACACCATCCACACCCTACACCATCCTCACCCTACACCATCCACACCCTACACCATCCTGACCTACACCATCCACACCCTACACCATCCTCACCCTACACCATCCACACCCGACACCACCCACACCTGACATCATCCACACCCTACACCATCCTCACCCTACACCATCCACACCCTACACCATCCTCACCCTACACCATCCACACCCGACACCACCCACACCTGACACCATCCACACCCTACACCATCCTCACCCTACACCATCCACACCCGACACCACCCACACCTGACACCATCCTCACCCTACACCATCCACACCCGACACCACCCACACCTGACACCATCCTCACCCTACACCATCCTCACCCTACACCATCCACACCCTACACCACCCTCACCCGACACCATCCTCACCCGACACCATCCTCACCCTACACCATCCTCACCCTACACCATCCTCACCCTACACCATCCACACCCTACACCACCCTCACCCGACACCATCCTCACCCGACACCATCCTCACCCTACACCATCCTCACCCTACACCACCCTCACCCTACACCACCCACACCCTACACCATCCTCACCCTACACCATCCTCACCCTACACCACCCACACCCTACACCATCCACACCCTACACCATCCACACCCTACACCATCCACACCCTACACCATCCTCACCCTACACCACCCTCACCCTACACCACCCACACCCTACACCATCCTCACCCTACACCATCCTCACCCTACACCACCCTCACCCTACACCACCCTCACCCTACACCACCCTCACCCTACACCATCCACACCCTACACCATCCACACCCTACACCATCCACACCCTACACCACCCTCACCCTACACCACCCTCACCCTACACCATCCACACCCTACACCATCCACACCCTACACCATCCACACCCTACACCATCCACACCCTACACCATCCTCACCCTACACCACCCACACCCTACACCATCCACACCCTACACCATCCTCACCCTACACCATCCTCACCCTACACCACCCTCACCCTACACCACCCACACCCTACACCATCCACACCCTACACCATCCACACCCTACACCATCCACACCCTACACCACCCACACCCTACACCATCCACACCCTACACCATCCTCACCCGACACCATCCTCACCCGACACCACCCTCACCCTACACCACCCTCACCCTACACCACCCACACCCTACACCACCCTCACCCTACACCATCCTCACCGACACCATCCTCACCCGACACCATCCTCACCCTACACCACCCTCACCCTACACCACCCTCACCCTACACCATCCTCACCCTACACCACCCTCACCCTACACCATCCTCACCCTACACCACCCTCACCCTACACCACCCTCACCCTACACCATCCTCACCCTACACTACCCTCGCCTGACACCATCCTCACCGACACCATCCTCACCCTACACCACCCTCACCCTACACCACCCACACTCTACACCACCCTCAACCTACACCACCCTCACCCTACACCACCCTCACCCGACACCATCCTCACCCTACACCACCCTCACCCTACACCATCCTCACCCGACACCACCCACACCCTACACCACCCACACCCTACACCACCCTCAACCTACACCACCCTCACCTGACACCACCCACACCTGACACCATCCTCACCCTACACCACCCGCACCCCCACACCACCCCCACGCCACCACCCCCCACTCCCACTCCCCCCTGGCCAACGGTCTAATCATGCATCTTGTCTTGTGTCTTGCAGGTCTGCTGGGGAACGGGCTGGGTCCACCTTGCATCACGCACCTCCAGCCAGTGCCACAGCCAAAGCACCCCCCCACCCCCCCCCCCCCCCACCCCCCCCACCCCCCACCCCCCTCCATGAGCCGAGCAGTGATGCTGAGAGCAACTCGGACACTAGCCCTTTGCCCGAGATTCAGGAGACCCCGGAGCTCGGGTCGGAGGATGACAGTGATTTTCCGTCACAGCTGTCTCCTACACTCTCCACCATCCCAGAGACACTCACCTCATTTGGATACATTAGTGAAGAGGCTCCTGGGACAACTATCTGGTGCTAACCATACAGCTGATCGATTAGGAACATCTGAGGGGGCGGACGGTCGGAGGGCAGGCTGATCCCAGGGACTAGTGCTGTCCAGACGGGTCTCGGGCTTCTGGAACCGACAGTCCAATCCAAAGTGGAGATGGAGTCGCAGAGTCACGGACTACATGAGGGGTTGTCGGCGAGCATCCAGCATCTGCAGGTGCAGTTGGAGGAGTCCAACCACGTGCAGGAGCAGGAGGTGGTGCCGAACATGCGTGCCACCCAGGCCAAAACGCACTGGTGGCATCCGCGGTGGAGGCATTGGGGCCGACGGTCGTGGATAAGCATGTCCAAGGCCTGGGGAATTCAGAGCAGGCGCTGGCCAAGGTCAAGGTTAGGGTTGCCGTTTCACAGGAGCCACGTCCCAGAGCTACCTGGACATCGCAGCGGCGCTCTCAGCGTGGCCCAGTCACAGGAGGCCATGGCTGAGAATGCCGGCAGCATTGCCCAGTGTGGTAGTCATCACTGTTTGTATAATATGTGTATTAGAGGTAATTTGGTAAGGCTCCTGTACTACAGGTATGGGGGTAGATCCCTGCCTGCTGGTCCCGCCCAGTAAGCGGAGTATAAATCAATTGAACAAAGACTAGAGTTGGATACAACTGAGGCTTATTGCGCTAAGATGTGTGGCCTCCCACAGCAGCTGGCAAAATGGCTGCTGAATGGCGGACACGCATATTTATACTCCGCCTACTGGGCGGAGCCAGCAGGCAGGGACTACCGGCGAACCTGTAGTACAGGTCCTACCTTACATCACCTAATACAGGTGCAACAGTGGTTTACCACATTCACCCCCTGCTAAAATTGAGTCTGGCGGGGGTGGTGGAGAACTATATACAGCAATGAATTTATATTTACAGTATTTGATCAGGAAAAAAAGGTCTTTTGAAGTCCGGAGCCAGTTAGAGATTTAACCGGTCTGGTGTCTTGATGTTCGCTGGGAGCGACATAGCAGTGGCGGCGATGTCATAGATTATCATAGGATCATAGAATTTACAGTGCAGAAGGAGGCCATTTGGCCCATCGAGTCTGCACTGGCTCTTGGAAAGAGCTCCCTACCCAAGGTCAACACCGTCACACTATCCGCATAACCCAGTAACTTCACCCAACGCTAAGGGCAATTTTGGACACTAAGGGCAATTTATCTTGGCCAATCCACCTAACCTGCACATCTTTGGACTGTGGGAGGAAACCGGAGCACCCGGAGGAAACCCACGCACACACGGGGAGGATGTGCAGACTCCACACAGACAGTGACCCAAGCCGGAATCAAACCTGGAGCTGTGAAGCAATTGTGCTATCCACAATGCTACCGTGCTGCCCATGTCGATGCTGGCCTGATGTTCGGTAACTCCGGGAGCATGCTGAAATCCTCTTCATCCTCGGGCGCGGGCAGGGGAAGGACAGATGGTCCTGGTGGGGTTAATGCTGTGGGCGCCGGGGAGGGGAGGGTGGCCCGGGCCGGAGGGGTGTGTGTGTGTGGAACCTGCTGGTGCCAGGTCCCTGAGGGAGACAGTATCTTGGCGGCCGTCGGGGTACGCTACGTAGGTATACTGGGGGTTGGCATGGAGCACTTGCACCCTTTCCACCAACGGGTCAGCCTTGGACCATAGGCGGACGTGCCTATGGTGCAGGACTGGTCCTGGAGCTGCGAGCCAAGTCGGGAGCGACACCCCGGATGTAGACTTCCTGGGGAAGGCCAAAAGACGTTCATGGGGTGTGTTGTTAGTAGCGGTGCACAGCAGTGACCGAATGGAGTGGAGTGCATCAAGGAGGACCTCCTGCCAGCGAGAGGCTGGGAGGTTCCTGGACCGTAGGGCCAGTTGGACGGCCCTCCATACCGTCCCGTTCTCCCTCTCTACCTGCCCATTTCCCCAGGGGTTATAGCTGGTCATCCTGCTGGAGGCGATACCCCTGCTGAGCAGGAACTGACGCAGCTCATCGCTCATGAATGAGGATCCCCCGTCACTGTGGATATAGGCGGGAAAACCGAACAGAGTGAAGATAGTGTTTAGGCCTTTGATGACGGTGGCAGACGTCATGTCGGGGCATGGGATGACGAAGGGGAACCTGGAGTACTCATCGACCACACTGAGAATATACGTGTATCGGTCGGTGGAGGGGAGGAGCCCTTTGAAATCCACACTGAGGCGTTCAAATGGGCGGGAGGCCTTCACCAGGCGCGCACGGTCCGGTTGGTAGAAGTGTGGCTTGCACTCTGCACAGACCTGACAGTCCCTGGTGATTGTCCGTACTTCCTCGATGGAGTAGGGCAGGTTGCGGGCCTTTATGAAATGGTACAACCGTGTGACCCCCGGGTAACAAAGGCTGTCGTGCAGGGTCCGGAGTCAGTCTACTTGTGCGCTGGCACATGTACCTCGGGATAGGACGTCTGGGGGCTCGTTGAGTTCGCCGGGGCGATAGAAAATCTCGTAATTATAGGTGGAGAGCTCGATACTACACCGCAAGATTTTATCATTTTTGATCTTGCCCCGCTGTGTGTTATTGAACATGAAGGCTACCGACCGTTGGTCACTGAGGAGAGTGAATCTCCTGCCGGCCAGGTAATGCCTTCAATGCCGCACAGCTTCAACGATGGCTTGGGCCTCCTTTTTCGCCGGATGAGTGCCGAATTTCGGAGGCATGAAGGGTGCGGGAAAAGAATGCCACGGGTCTGCCTGTCTGATTGAGGGTGTCGGCTAGGGTGACGTCCGTTGCGTCGCTCTCTACTTGAAAAGGCAGTGCCTCGTCTACTGCGTGCAACCCGGCCTTGGCGATATCGGCTCTGATACGGGCGAATCCTGCTGTGCCTCGGCCGTCAGGGGAAAATGGGTGGACTGTATGAGTGGGCGGGCCTTGTCCGCATAGTTTGGGACCCACTGGGCGTAGTACGAGAAGAACCCCAGGCAGCGTTTGAGGGCATTGAGGCAGTGGGGGCGGGGAAGCTCCATGAGGGGGCGCAGGCGGTCGGGATCGGGCCCCAGAACTCCGTTCTGGACCACATAGCCGAGTATGGCTAAGCGGGTCGTGCTGAGCACGCACTTCTCCTTGTTGTAGGTGAGGTTGAGGAGAGTGGCGGTGTGGAGAAATTTGGCAAGGTTCGCATCGTGGTCCTGCTGGTCATGGCCGCAGATGGTGACGTTATCCAGGTACGGGAAGGTGGCCCGCAAACCGTACCGGTCGACCATTCGGTCCATCTCCCTTTGGAAGACCGAAACCCCGTTAGTGACGCTGAAGGGAACCCTGAGGAAGTGATAGAGACGGCCGTCCGCCTCAAAAGCAGTGTATGGACGGTCCGATTTACGAATGGGGAGCTGCTGGTAGGCGGATTTCAGGTCTATCGTTGAGAAGACCCAGTACTGCGCAATCTGATTGACCATATCAGATATGCGTGGGAGGGGGTACGCGTCGAGCTGTGTGGACCGATTGATGGTCTGGCTGTAGTCCATGACCATTCTGTGTTTCTCCCCAGTTTTAACCACTACCACTTGGGCTCTCCAGGGGCTGTTGCTGCCTCGATAATGCCCCCCCGAAGCAGCTGCTGGACCTCGGACCTGACGAAGGTCCTGTCCTGGGTGCTGTACCGTCTGCTCCTGGTGGCGACGGGATTGCAATCCGGGGTTAGATTGGCAAAGAGGGAAGGCGAATCGACCTTTAAAGTTGCGAGGCCGCACACAGTGAGGGATGGTAGGGGCCCGCCGAATTTCAATGTTAGGCTCTGGAGGTTTCACTGGAAGTCCAGGCCGAGTAGTAGGGCAGTGCAGAGGTTAGGGAGGACGTAGAGGCGGAAGCCGCTGAATTCTACGCCCTGGACCGTGAGTGTGACCATGCAGAACCCCCGGATCGCGACGGAATGGGATCTGGAGGCCAGGGAAATTCTTTGGTTGGCGGGGTGTACCGCGAGGGAGCAACGGCTTACCGTATCCGGGTGTATGAAGCTTTCGGTGCTCCCGGAGTCCAGCAGGCAAGAGGTCACGTGGCTGTTGATTTTCACACTGGTCGATGCGGTGATCAGGTTCTGCGGATGAGACTGGTCGATCGTCACTGAGGCGAGGCGAGTCGTGGTCGGTCATCGCTGACGTCGGATGATGGGGAGCCTGGGGGTCCCAGGTCCTGGAATGCTGTCGGTGTCCATGTCCCGTGGGGGAGACAAGATGGCGGCGCCTAAAGATCCTGTGGGGGACAAAATGGAGGCGCCATGGGCCGCACGTTGCGGGGGTTGGACAAGATGGCAGCGCGCATGGGCCGCACGTGGACTGGGGGGGAGAAGATGGCGGCTCCCACTGGCTGCGTGTGGCCCCGGGAGGTGAAGATCGCGGCGCCCACTGGCCGCGCATGATCCGGGGAGATGAAGATGGCGGCGCCCATTGTGTGTAGGCTAGGGGGGTGGAGGCGTTAGCGGCGACTGCGCGGGCCTGCACATCCTGGCGAGGAACTGTGATTTCCAGGCAGTTTCGGCAGTCGAACATACTGAACTTTTAATCTGGGACGCTTTTGTTACGGGCATGGGGTCAGCGTACATCCACCAGAGCCTATTAGAAGGGGATACGCTCGACCTTGCGGCAACCAGGCAACTCGCAAACTCACTGACTGTTGCCTCCCGTAACATACAGTCGTATGCCCCCGACCACACGGCGCCCTCGTGGACATCGTGGACCCCACCAGCGGCGCCCCCAGCCAACCTCAAGCCTGCGCCGCACGGCAGCCAGCCAAACCCGGGGGGCCCGAATGCTATTTCTGCGGCCAGACAAAGCACCCCCGGCAGCGCTGCACGGCGCGGAGCGCAATCTGCAAGGACTGCGGGAAGAAGGGACATTTCGCTGCCGTGTGCCACGCCTGGTCGATCACCGCTGTATCCAGGCTCATTGTTCCCGCACCCCCCACGTGCGACCCGTGGGCGCTGCCATTTTCGTCCCCGCAGTCCACGTGCGGCCCGTGGGCGCCGCCATCTTCCTCCCAGCAGAACACGTGCGGCCCGTGGGCGCCGCCAACTTCCTCCCATCAGACAACATGCGGCTTTTGGGCACCGCCATCTTTACCGCCGCACGCCGCGTGCGCTCCATGGGCGCCGCCATCTTCGGTGCCATTTTGGATGGCGCCTCAGGACCCCTGCTCGTCGAATACCTCATCTGGCCGCTCATCGCCTGCCACCGCCGCCGACCAGCCCGGGGCCCACCAACACCAGCCGCAGCTCGCCTCCATCACGCTCAACCGGTCCCGGCCTCACAACCTCGCAACCGCGACGACGATGGTGAAAGTTGATGGGCATGAGACATCCTGCCTTCTGGACTCCGGGAGCACGGAAAGCTTCATCCACCCCTCTACGGTAAGGCGCTGAACCCTCGCGATACACCCCGTCACCCAAAGAATCTCCCTGGCCTCCGGATCCCACTCCGTGGAAATCCGGGAGTACTGTATCGCCACCCTCACCGTCCAGGCCGTAGAGTTCAGCAACATCCCGGTCTACGTCCTCTCCAACCTCTGCGCTGCCCTGTTACTCGACCTGGACTTCCAGTGCAACCTCCAAAGCCTAACTCTAAAATTCGGCGGACCCCAACTACCCCTCATCGTTTGCAGCCTCACGACCCTTAAGGTCGACCCACCTTCCCTGTTTGCAAACCTCACCCCGGATTGCAAACCCATCGCCACCAGGAGCAGACGGTACAGTGCCCAGGACAGGACCTTCATCAGATCGGAGGTCCAGCGGCTGCTGCGGGAAGGGGTCATTGAGGCCAGGAACAGTCCCTGGCGAGCCCAAGTGGTAGTTGTAAAGACTGGGGAGAAACACAGGATGGTCATTGACTACAGTCAGACCATCAATCGGTACACGCAGCTCCCATGTATATCTGATATGGTCAATCAGATTGCACAGTACCGGGTCTTCTCTACAGTGGACCTGAAATCTGCCGACTACCAGCTCCCCATCCGCAAGGCGGACCGCCAATACACTGCGTTCGAAGCAGACGGCCGCCTTTACTAACTTCCTTCGGGTTCCCTTCGGCGTCACTAATGGGGTCTCAGTCTTCCAACGGGAGATGGACCGGTACGGACTGCAGGCCACCTTCCCGTACCTCGATAACGTCACCATCTGCGGCCACGACCAGCAGGACCACGACGCTAACCTTTTCAAATTTCAACACACCAACTCCTGAACTTAAGGTATAACAAGGAGAAGTGCGTGTTCAGCACCAACGACTTAGCCATCCTTGGCTATGTGGTGCAAAATGGAGTTCTAGGGCCCGACCCGACCGCATGCGCCCCCTCATGGAACTCCCCCTCCCCCACTGCCCCAAGGCCCTCAAACGATGCCTGGGGTTCTTCTCATACTATGCCCAGTGGGTCACTTACAATGTGGACAAGGCCTGCCCACTCATTCACTCCACAGTTTTCCCCCTGACGGCTGAGGCCCACCAGGCCTTCAACCGTATCAAGGCTGATATCGCCAAGGCCGCGATGCACGCGGTCGACGAGACCCTCCCCTTTCAGATCGAGAGCGATGCATCTGACTTCGCTCTGGCCGCCACCCTCAACCAGGCAGGCAGACCCGTGGCATTCTTTTCCCGCACCCTCCATGCCTCCGAAATTCGGCACTCCTCCGTCAAAAAGGAGGCCCAAGCCATCGTTGAAGCTGTGCGGCATTGAAGGCATTACCTAGCCGGCAGGAGATTCACTCTCCTCAGTGACCAACGGTCGGTAGCCTTCATGTTCAATAACATACAGCGGGGCAAGGTCAAAAACGATAAAATCTTGCGGTGGAGGATTGAGCTCTCCACCTATAATTACGAGATTTTCTATCGCCCCGGCAAACTCAACGAGCCCCCAGACGTCCTATCCCGAGGTACATGTGCCAGCGCAAAAGTGGACCGACTCCGGGCCCTACACGATGGTCTCTGTCACTCAGGGCTCACCCGGTTCTGTCACTTCATAAAGGCCCGCAATCTGCCCAACTCCATTGCGGAAGTCAGGGCAGTCACCAAAGACTGCCAGATCTGCACGGAGTGCAAACCGCACTTCTACCGGCCAGACCGAGTGCACCTGGTGAAGGCCTCCAGTTCCTTTAAACGCCTCAGTATGGATTTCAAAGGGCCCCTCCCCTCCTCCGACCGAAACACGTACTTCCTTAACGTGGTCGACGAATACTCCAGATTCCCTTTTGCCATTCCATGCCCCGATATGACGTCTGCCACAGTCATCAACGCCCTCAATAGCATCTTCACTCTGTTCGGTTTCCCCGCTTACATCCACAGCGACCGGGGATCCTCCTTTATGAGTGATGAGCTGCGTCAATTCTTGCTCAGCAAGGGCATTGCCTTGAGCAGGACGACCAGCTACAACCCCCGGGGAAACGGGCGGAGAGGGAGAACAGGATGGTCTGGAAGGCCGTCCAGCTGGCCCTACGGTCTAAAAATCTCCCGGTCTCCCGCTGGCAGGAGGTCCTACCCGACGCCCTCCAATCCATCCGATCACTATTTTGCACTGTAACTAATGCAACCCCCCATGAACGCCTCCTTGCCTTCCCCAGGAAGTCCACCTCCGGGGTTTCGCTCCCAACGTGGCTGGCAGCTCCAGGACCCGTTCTCCTCCGCAAGCACGTGCAGCTCCACAAGGCGGACCCGTTGGTCGAGAGGGTACAGCTACTCCATGCAAACCCGCAGTACGCCTGGCATACCCCAACGGCCGCCAAGACACCGTCTCCCTCAGGGACCTGGCACTAGCTGGGTCCCCCCCCCCCTCCACAACTGCCCCGGTGCCACCCATACTCTCCCCAGCGCACCTCACCACCGCTCCAGGACGATCTGTCCTCACATTGGTTCCACCCGGGGATGAAGATGAGGACTACAGGCTCCCAGAGTCACCTGCGACCAAGCTGGCGCCTGCATCGCCACCGGGACTGTGGCGCTCACAACGGAGGATCAAGACACCCGACCGGCTAAATTTGTGACCTTTCCCCCAAACTGTACACTTTAAAAAGCTCACATACAGTGAATAGTTCCCCCCCCCCCCCCCCCCCCCCCCCCCCCGCTGGACTCTTTTTTAACAGGGGGTGAATGTGGTAGTCACCACTATTTGTATATATGACATATATGAGAAGTAATACGGTAAGCCTCCTGTACTACAGGTACGGGGGTAGATCCCTGCCTGCTGGCTCCGCCCAGTAGGCGGAGTATAAATGTGTGTGCTCACCGAGCTGCAGCCATTTCGGCAGCAGCTGTAGGATGCAACACATCTCTGCTTAATAAAGCCTCGATTACTCTCTACTCTTGTCTCGTCATAATTGATAGTGCATCACTCCTATTACGCCCAGTGGGTCCCTAACTATGCGGACAAGGCCCGCCCACTCAACCACTCCACAGTTTTCCCCCTGACGGTTGAGGCTCGCCAGGCCTTCAACTGTATCAAGGCCAACATCGCCAAGGCCGCGATGCACCCGGTTGACGAGACCCACCGCTTTCAGGTCGAGAGCGATGCATCGGACGTCGCTCTGGCCGCCACCCTCAACCAGGCAGGCAGACCCTGGCATTCTTTTCCTGCACCCTCCATGCCTCCGAAATTCGGCACTCCTCCGTCGAAATAGAGGCCCAAGCCATCGTAGAAGCTGTGCGGCATTGGAGGCATTACCTGGCCGGCAGGAGTTTCACTCTCCTCACTGACCAACGGTCGGTTGCCTTCATGTTTAATAATACGCAGCGGGGCAAGATCAAAAATTATAAAATCTTAAGGTGGAGAATCGAGCTCACCACCTACAATTACGAGATTTTGTATCGCCCCGGGAAGCTCAACGAACGTAGATGCCCTATCCCGAGGTACATGTGCCAGCACACAAGTGGACCGACTCCGGGCCCTACACGATGGTCTCTGTCACCTGGGGTCACCTGGTTCTTTTCATTTCATAAAGGCCCGCAACCTGCCCTACTCCATTGCGGAGGTCAGGGCGGTCACCAGAGACTGCCAAGTCTGCGCGGAGTGCAAACCGCACTTCTACCAGCCAGATCTCACGCACCTGGTGAAGTCCTCCCGCCCCTTTGAATGTCTCAGCATGGGCTTCAAAGGGCCCCTCCCCTCCACCGACCGAAACACGTACTTCCTGAACGTGGTCGATGAATATTCCAGATTTCCCATCGCCATCCCATGCCCCGATATGACGTCTGCCACGGTCATTAAAGCACTCAACAGCACCTTTACCCTGTTCGGTTTCCCCGCTTACGTCCACAACGACCGGGGATCCTCCTTTATGAGTGATGAGCTGCCTTCCTGCTCAGCAAGGGCATTGCCTCGAGCAGGACGACCAGCTACAATCCCCGGGAAACGGGCAGGTGGAGAAGCAGAATGGGACAGTCTGGAAGGCCGTCCTGCTGGCTGTAGCCATCTGGGATGGCCACTTCCAGAATACAAAATGGATGATCGCAAAGACTGTAGGGAACTATGGACAATATTGAAAAAACAGCTCCCAGACGGGACTGAAACTGTAGGGCAATTAACATTGATGGCCCATCTCTGGGAACAAAGGAAAGACACTCAAGCAACCGATACAGCTCCAGACATCACGGCGCCAGTTCCCCAAATGAAAGCGTAAACAAAGCAAGGCCAACGGCCACATAGACCCGCCCAGCCATCAGGGCACCCACCCCTTTATTGGTCAAGATCAATACGAGTGATCGTGATACGGCCCAATTAATTGGGGCCAAGTTCAAGGCCCGCCCAAAAACGCGCGAAGCACCTTCGGGTATAAGAAGAAGGCCCCGAGAGAGAATCGCTCTCTTGGAATTGGCTCTCAAAGCGGAGTGAACCTTCCACCAGCTACACCAGAAGCAAGTAAGTCCAAGATCAACGCTCGCTATCAGACCGACGATCTTAGCTGTTCTCCTGTACCACTTCGAACCCAACCACCTCAGATCCGAACAACGGCCATTGTTCGTCTGACTGAGTGGGCACCCGAAGCTAAGTATAGGCATTAGCATTAGAGATAGTTTAGCTTGTAGTACTTTGTGCATGAGTAGATATTACAGTGTATGTAAATAAATAGTATTGAGTTGGAACTAACTGACTGGTGTATTGGCTCTTTCATCAGTATTCGGGTTTGAACCTTGTGGCGGTATCGAGAGATACCTGGCGACTCTAAAGCAAACATAATTAGGATTAAGAAAGGCGACCATATTGACTGCCATATTTAGAACCAAATAAATTTAGCAACATGGCCCTGTGGTCTAAAAATCTCCCGGTCTCCCGCTGGCAGGAGGTCCTCCCCGACACGCTCCACTCCATCCGATCGTTACTCTGCACTGCGACTAATGAAACTCCCCATGAACGTCTCCTTGCCTTCCCTAGGAAGTCCACCTCCGGGGTTTCGCTCCCAACGTGGCTGGCAGTTCCAGGACCCATCCTCCTCCGCAAACACACGCGGATCGACAAGGCGGACCCGTTGGTCGAAAGGGTACAGCGTACGTGGCGTACCCCGCCGGCCGCCGGGACACAATCTCCCCCAGGGACCTGGCACTAGCTGGATCCCCACCCACGGCCCCATACCACTTGACACCCCTCCCTCCGATTGCCCCAGCGCCACCCACCCTCCCCCCAGCGCACCTCACTAAAGCCCCTGCCCCAAGACGATCCGTCCTTCCACTGGTTCCACCCGGGGATGAAGATGAGGACAACACGCTCCTGGAGTCACAGGCGACCAAGCTGGCGCCTGCATCACTACCGGGACTGCGGCACTCACAGCGGAGGATCAAGGCACCCAACCGGCTAAATTTGTAAATTTTCAAAAGACTGTAAACGTTAAATTCTCACATACTTGTAAATAGTTTTTCCACCAACCCAGCTGGACTCTTTCTTAACAGGGGGTGAATGTGGTAGTCACCACTGTTTGTATAATACGTGTATTAGAGGTAATACGGTAAGGCTCCTGTACTGCAGGTACAGGAGTAGATCCCTGCCTGTTGGTTCCGCCCAGTGGGCGGAGTATAAATGTGTGTGCTCACCGAGCTGCTGCAGGAGGCAACACATCTCTGTTTAATAAAGCCTCAATTACTCTCTACTCTTGTCTCGTCGTAATTGATAGTGCATCGCCCAGGCACTTGATGAAGTGGAGCAGACACAGAGGGGGATGGCCCAGTCTCAGAGGGAGGTGGCACAGTTATTGGCTGATGTTACACAGACCCAGAAAGTGGTGGAACAGTCAACGAGTGATGTGACGCAGTCCCAGGAGGAGATGGTCCACTCCCTGTACTCCACTTTCTGCTCGTTATCTTCCACAGTCACCTTGGTGAAGCCATTCAGCGGCACAACCTCCTCAGTATATGTCCCCAAGACAACCATCAGATGGTTGTACTGGCAGATTCTTCAATTTCTGACAGTATGTCGATTCAGGTATAAGTGATACTGCAGTGCCCGTATCCACTTCCATCTTAATAGTGCTCGACTTAATTTTAGATAGACCCCAAATCGCCGTTGGTCTTCTTGTACTGCTAAATGCTGAGCTTACATTCCTTAAGCTGACTTGACACTTTGGTACTCGGTGAGTCTTCAGTTGGATCACTTCATTGGTAAAGTATTTTTCTTGGTAAGTTTCTTTTGTGCTGGTGAAGGTTGGCGTGACCAACATGCCTTGGCAATGTGACCAACTTTACCACAATTGTTGCATTTGTTCTCCTTGCTCTAACAATCTCCAGCCATATGTCCCACTTGGTTGCAGCGATGATCTGGTAGGTTCTTGGTGGACCTCTTTCACACAGACTCCATCTTATGGACTTTAGTTCAAGCTCCAATCGGAGAAGCTTCTCTCGCAGCAAGTTCCACAGACGTTGTGATTTCTGTAGGTTATTTTAAGGTTAATGCACCTTCAGTCAACAATTTCTTTAGATGGCTTCATTCCTGAGGCCACAAACGTGAAGCATATAATCCAAATTCACAGAAAAGTGTGAAATGCTTTCCCCTTCCTCCTGTGCATCTCAGCTGATAATAGTAGATGTGGAGAGAAATCATTTTGCAAGACAATTATTTGCTTATTAACTTATACGACTTGTCTCCATATTTAGCTGGGTGTACTAAATTCTGGAGTAACATGAATGTTTTCCTCCCAACTGAGTTGAGAAAGGTCGCAGTGTACAGGTCTGCCTGTGTCTGATCGACTGGAACCTTTCTTCATAAGAGTTCCATGTCTCCTCCTCATCATCATCTTCCCGGCATTTTGGGATTGCAGCTCCCTGACCTCTACCTGCTACAATGGTAAGTGCACTGAAAACGTCGATCCTCCAGTTGAAGTGAGCCCCCAGTAACTCGCAGTTGTCCAATGGTATTTTTCCCTTTTAAAACCCCTTTTACTTGCCCTAGCGGCTGTCACGATCGACCGGATGATTCGCTGAAGCCCCGCCACAAACTGTACAGGATCAAAATATTTACCTGAGAGATATGTTTATTTGCCATAAGATGATTTGATCTTCGACGTCAATGATATTTCTTCCGAACTAACTCCCGCTGGTGTACGGGCCTGGATCTCAGTTGATAATTCCAGCTTCTGGCTCACAAAATTGTCATCAAAGTTGTTTTTCTCCCATTTTCTGTTCACAAACCAGATCCCGTCACCAGTTTCTCTTTTGTGATTTTCTTTGTTGTGGCCGGAAAGCAAAAGAATCAGAGGGAGCACACGTCAGGTTTGTATAAGATAGAGCAAGGGATAGAACAAGATGCTGCACAAACAGGACACAAAAGCCCGCGAAACACTCCAATCACATCATTAGAAAACACTTAACATTACACCAGCCAATGGTGCCTCTGATTCGCTGGCGCATTTTCCATGGCAAAGCCTTGACCAATCAGAACCAAACTGTCATCCAATCAACTCCCTTACTTCCTGCATCCGAACTTCCCCACGATCAGCCTGCCTACAATGAACGATTAAGGAGGTTCATCTGGACCAATTGCCAATGTGCAAGAGACAATCACATCCGGTTACATAGGGAGCTTTGTAATTGACAGAATATAGCCAGTCAAGGACAGTAGTGGGAGGTTGTGCTTGGAGTCCGAGGAGATAGGAGAGGTGCTAAATGAATATTTTTCGTCAGTATTCACACAGGAAAAAGACAATGTTGTCGAGAAGAATACTGAGATTTAGGCTACTAGACTAGAAGGGCTTGAGGTTCATAAGGAGGAGGTGTTAGCAATTCTGGAAAGTGTGAAAATAGACAAGTCCCCTGGGCCGGATGGGATTTATCCTAGGATTCTCTGGGAAGCTAGGGAGGAGATTGCTGAGCCTTTGGCTTTGATCTTGAAGTCATCTTTGTCTACAGGAATAGTGCCAGAAGACTAGAGGATAGCAAATGTTGTCCCCTTGTTCAAGAAGGGGAGGAGAGCCAACCCCGGTAACTATAGACCAGTGAGCCTTACTTCTGTTGTGGGCAAAATCTTGGAAAGGTTTATAAGAGATAGGATGTATAATCATCTGGAAAGGAATAATTTGATTAGAGATAGTCAACACGGTTTTGTGAAGGGTAGGTCGTGCCTCCCAAACCTTATTGAGTTCTTTGAGAAGGTGACCAAACAGGTGGATGAGGGTAAAGCAGTTGATGTGGTGTATATGGATTTCAGTAAAGCGTTTGATAAGGTTCCCCATGGTAGGCTACTGCAGAAAATACGGAGGCATGGGATTCAGGGTGATTTAGCAGTTTGGATCAGAAATTGGCTAGCTGGAAGAAGACAAAGGGTGGTGGTTGATGGGAAATGTTCAGACTGGAGTCCAGTTACTAGTGGTGTACCACAAGGCTCTGTTTTGGGGCCACTGCTGTTTGTCATTTTTATAAATGACCTGGAGGAGGGCGTAGAAGGATGGGTGAGTAAATTTGCAGATGACACTAAAGTTGGTGGAGTTGTGGACAGTGCGGAAGGATGTTACAAGTTACAGAGGGACATAGATAAGCTGCAGTGCTGGGCTGAGAGGTGGCAAATGGAGTTTAATGCAGAAAAGTGTGAGGTGATTCGGTGTCCATGTACATAGATCCCTGAAAGTTGCCACCCAGGTTGAGAGGGTTGTTAAGAAGGTTTACGGTGTGTTAGCTTTTATTGGTAGAGGGATTGAGTTTCGGAGCCATGAGATCATGTTGCAGCTGTACAAAACTCTGGTGTGGCCGCATTTGGAGTATTGTGTGCAATTCTGGTCGCCGCATTATAGGAAGGATGTGGAAGCATTGGAAAGGGTGCAGAGGAGATTTACCAGAATGTTGCCTGGTATGGAGGGAAGGTGTTATAACCTGCCTACTGACGATTGGCTGGGGACTAATGATTATCCCACAATCCTATGGGAGTATGAACTTCCCCAATGAGGGGGGCGGAGAAACTCCTACTATAAATAAGCTGGCCAGTCCAGGAACCAGGAGGAAGGAGAAGGTAGCAAGGGAAGTTACTGCTACTGCTATGTATATGTTGTTATAGTAAATAAACTTTATTATTTTGTATCCTTAAAACTCGTGCTGGATTCTTCGGGGCCCTTACAAAACTGGAGACGAAGGTAAAAGTGAATAGCTGTCTACACTGCTGAAGCCACCTCCCTGGATTTTTGTTGGATACAGGTTGGAAGTTGTTTTCTATTATACCATGCCTCTGTACGGACGTTTGGATGTTTTTGATGCTGTGCTGGAAAGCTGGAACCAGTACGCACAACAGATGCGTTACTATTTCCGGGCAAACAATATCACTGAAAACGAGCGCCAGGTGGTCATATTGCTCACCGCCTGCGGACCGCATACGTTTGGGGTGATTAGGAGCCTTACGTACCCAGCTGCGCCGGACACCAAAACGTTTGACGAACTTGTGAATATAGTGGGGCAACACTTTAACCCAACCCCGTCCACGATAGTCCAGCGTTACCGGTTTAATACCGCTGAGAGGACCCCTGGAGAATCCCTTGCCGATTTTTTTATCCAGGCTACGCGGGATTGCGGAATACTGTGACTATGGTGAGACCTTGTCAGAAATGTTACGCGACCGTTTGGTTTGCGGTATTAACAATGCGGCCACCCAGAGAAAGTTGTTAGCGGAGCCAACATTGACTTTTCAACAGGCAATACAAATAGTCTTGTCCCGAGAGAGCGCAGAGCGAGGAGTACAGGAGCTACAGGGAATGGAAGTGCATGCCTTGGGGCGAAACCCTTTCCGCCCAAAAACGTCCCCCGCACTCCTGCGGTACCTTGGGCGAGGCAACGACCAGACCGACGCCAGTGGCCATCGGACATTCCTCCCCGAAGGGAGCCTTCTCCAGAGCCAATGGATGAGGAGCCATGTCCGTGTCAGACTTGTAGGCGCCGACCCCGTCGCGGACGGCGGTCCTGGGGACGTCAGAGGCGCCGTCGTTCCGACCGAAACTTAAACCAGCCCAGGGGCCGTAACTGGGACCAGCCCAGAGGCCGTACCTTCCATGTGGATGAACCTGCGGCGACCACTCCTGAGGACGTGGAGACGGAGGACGACTGCCTGCAGCTGCATTGTGTGGCAGCTCCCCGTGTGGCCCCCATTAAGGTGACAGTACGGGTCAATGGCCACCCGCTGGAGATGGAGTTGGATACTGGCGCAGCGGTCTCCGTGATCGCCCAGAGGACATTCGACCGCATCAAGCAGGGTATACAGACCCTTACACTAACTGACTCACAGGCCAGGTTGGCCACCTACACGGGGGAACCACTGGACATTGCAGGAACTACGCTGGCCCCCTTACACCTGCTGCTAAAGAAAAATCACACCTGGGTTTGGGGTCAGCCGCAAGAAACCGCTTTCCGGCGGGTAAAGCAACAATTGTCGTCGTCTGGGTTACTAACCCACTATGATCCGGGAAAGCCTTTGCTCGTCACATGTGATGCATCCCCGTATGGTATTGGGGCTGTCCTGTCCCACAAGATGGAGAACGGGGCCGAGCGACCGATAGCTTTCGCCTCCCGCACATTGACTGCAGCGGAGAAGAAGTACACGCAGATCGAGAAGGAGGGCCTGGCAGTGGTTTTCGCGGTGAAACGCTTCCACCAGTATGTGTACGGCCGCCATTTTACTATCGTGACTGATCATAAGCCCCTGCTGGGACTCTTCAGAGAGGATAAGCCGATACCGCACATTGCTTCTGCACGGATCCAGCGCTGGGCTTTGTTGCTTGCTGCATATGAGTATTCTCTGGAGCACAAACCAGGTACGCAGATAGCAAATGCCGACGCACTGAGCCGATTGCCTTTATCGACCGGCCCCATGTCGACCCCCACGACCGGTGAGGTGGTCGCAACCCTAAATTTTATGGACACCTTGCCTGTCACGGCATCACAGATCCGTGAGTGGACCCAGACGGAGCCAGTCCTGTCAAAGGTTCGGCACATAGTCCTGTATGGTGGGCAGCATAGACAGCTCCCAGGCGAGTTACGGGCATTTTCCTCCAAGCTGTCAGAGTTCAGCGTGGAAGACGGCATCCTCTTGTGGGGGACGCGTGTGGTTGTCCCGGAAAAAGGCCAGGAGCTGATATTATCAGACTTGCACAATGGGCATCCGGGCGTGACCAAGATGAAAATGTTGGCCCGGAGTTATGTCTGGTGGCCAGGCCTCGACTCCGACATTGAGAAGGTGGCCCAAAACTGCTCCATTTGCCAGGAGCATCAGAAGCTTCCGCCGGCCGCGCCTCTACATCACTGGGAATGGCCAGGGCGGCCTTGGGCACGCTTACATGCAGATTTCGCAGGCCCTTTTCAGGGATCCATGTTCCTTCTACTAATTGACGCCCAGTCCAAATGGCTGGAGGTGCATAAGATGCAGGGGACAACGTCCTGCGCAACAATTGAAAAAATGCGTTTATCATTTAGCACGCATGGCCTCCCCGAGGTGCTGGTCACGGATAATGGCACTCCATTCACGAGTGAGGAGTTTGCTAGGTTTACAAAGATGAACGGCATCCGCCATATCCGCACTGCCCCTTACCACCCGGCTTCAAATGGGTTGGCAGAGCGTGCAGTGCAAACATTCAAAAGAGGCCTAAAGAAGCAGTCTTCCGGATCAATGGACACGAGACTGGCTCGGTTTTTGTTTACGTACAGGACCACCCCCCATACAGTGACTGGGGTAGCTCCCGCAGAACTCCTAATGGGCCGGAGACTTCGCACCCGCCTTAGTATGGTCTTCCCGGACATTGGCGCAAAAGTACGCCGCACACAAGAACGGCAGGGACCGGGATTGTCTCGGCATCGTCCGATTCGGCAGTTTGCGCCCGGTGACCCAGTATTCGTGCGGAATTTTGCTGGTGGTGCCCAATGGGTTCCTGGGGTAATCTTTCGCCAAACGGGCCCTATATCGTACCAAGTGCAAGCCCAGGGTCGTCTCCAGCGAAAACATGTAGACCACGTCCGGTCCAGAAGATCATCCCCGCAAAAGATTCCCCGCCCCCGGAGCTCAGTTCAACAGCGGCAAAGACCAGAAACAAGGGAAGGTAGTCCTCCAAATCTTCCACTGGTGCCTCACTCAAAACCTGCGCAGGTCATGACGGGACCGAATGGGGACAGAGACGCTGACATGACGGAGGCAGCAGACTCTGACTCCGAGATGGAGACACAGGATGAATCAGAGGGGGAATCCTCGGGTCCACAGGCCGTGGATGTACAACCGCGCCGTTAATCACGGAAGCGCCGGTCTCCGTCTCGTTATACGCTGCATGATCCAGCGCCGCGTGCAAATGACGTCCGACCTGCGGCCAAACGAGTTCGACGCCTCCCTTCGCCAGGGCCTACGGTGGATTCCTTGGACTTTGGGGGGGAGGGATGTTATAACCTGCCTACTGACGATTGGCTGGGGACTAATGATTATCCCACAATCCTATGGGAGTATGAACTTCCCCAATGAGGGGGGCGGAGAAACTCCTACTATAAATAAGCTGGCCAGTCCAGGAACCAGGAGGAAGGAGAAGGTAGCAAGGGAAGTTACTGCTACTGCTATGTATATGTTGTTATAGTAAATAAACTTTATTATTTTGTATCCTTAAAACTCGTGCTGGATTCTTCGGGGCCCTTACAAAAGAAGGTCTTATGAGGAAAGACTTGAGGCTGTTTTCGTTCGAGAAAAGAAGGTTAAGAGGTGACTTAATTGAGGCATACAAGATGATCAGAGGATTGGATAGGGTGGACAGTGAGAGACTTTATCCTCGGATGGTGATGTCTAGCACGAGGGGACATAGCTTTAAATTGAGGGGTGATAGATATAGGACAGATGTCAGAGGTAGGTTCTTTACTCAGAGAGTAGTAAGGGTGTGGAATGCCCTGCCTGCAACAGTAGTGGACTCGCCAACACTAAGGGCATTCAAATGGTCATTGGGTAGACATATGGACGATAAGGGAATAGTGTAGATGGGCTTTAGAGTGGTTTCACAGGTCGGCGCAACATCGAGGGCTGAAGGGCCTGTACTGCGCTGTAATGTTCTATGTTCTATAGCTGGGAATGAAAAGAAAGAGCTGGTCCACGAAATGGACAAGAGACAAAGGGCTATGTCATAAGCTGCAGCAAGAATGCTGGTATAGCCCCAGTGGCCTAATGGATAAGGCACTGGCCTCCGAAGCTAGGGATTGTTGGTTAAATCCCATCTTGGGTGGTGCAGATTTTAAAGCCATTGTGTGGAACACAGGCAGTGAGATTTCTTCCAAGTAATCAATTTTGGCTCACCCTGTGCAGCAACATTTTATCTCACATCTTTTTCGTTGGCACAATCCAATACAATGTTTGTACTAAACTGTGTGTCATCCCCACATTCAGGCAGTAATGTCACCTGCACTTTCCAGCCAAATACTGTCCCTTTAATTCCTGTCTTCAATTCACCCAACACCTCAAGCACAGTTGCTAATGTGAGATGTCCACAGCCGAGTACAACACACGTATGATTCTTGTCATCATATGCTGGGATGAAATACACACACAGTCTTCCTACAAACTGGAAGATGCCGCCTGCTCCTTCTCCTGATATCCTTTTGAGCTCCTGACTCTCTGATTGAACCTCGAAGGGACACAGACAGGATGGTGGAGTGGGCAGAGAGTTGACCGATAGGGTTCAACGTGGAGAAGTGTGAGATGATGCATTTTGGTGGGATGAACTTGAAGGGACAATATAAAATAAGGGGTAAAATTCTTAAGGGGGTCGAGGAGCAGAGGGACTTGGCTGTATATGTACCTGAATCATTGAAGGTGGCAGGACAGGTGGAGAGAGCAGTTATGTTGAACTTACGCAAGGCCCTAGTTCGACCTCAAATGGATTATTGTGCACAGTTTTGGACACCACACTATAGGAAGGATGTGGATGCATTGGAGAAAATGCAGAAGAGTTTTACAAGAATGGTCCCAGACTTGGAACTTCCGGTGACGGCGGACGGGAGGCAGCCACACACTGGAAGGCTCCCGCTCGGGAATAGGAATTTTGGAGTTTTAGCGCCCGGTTTCGGGGGCAACGGAGGCTGAAAAGGCTGTAAGAAGGCACAGGGAGGAGAAATGTCCAAGTTTGGGAGAAGAATGGCTGTGAAAAAGGGGGTTAACGAAAGTCCGCCGGGGAGTGAAAAAGTCAGCGCAGGAACTGTAAAGACAGCGGAGGCGGGAGCACCAGGGGAGGCCGCATCGCTCACAGCAGAAGAAATGACCAAGGTGATGGCTGTGGAACTTGAAAAACAGTTCACAAAACACATGGAAGCGATGAAGAAGGACATGGGGGCAGTATGAAAGTGCTGGTGGAGGAGGCGATTGCCCCAGTGAGGACGGCGGTATCAAGCGCAGCGGCAGAGGTGCGGGAGCAAGGTGAGACACTGAAGGAAGTGGAAGACATATTATCGCAGCACAATGATCAACTCACCTTGATGGGGAAGGAGTTGCGGAAGGTGATAGAGACCAACAAGGGTCTGCGAGCCAAAATGGAAGACCTGGAAAACAGGTCCAGGCGACAGAATCTGAGGATTGTGGGTCTGCTGAAGGGGTGGAAAGCCCGAGGCCGACGGAGTATTTTGCCACGATGTTGGCGAAGCTATTGGGGGAGGGGGACGATATGAGCTGGATTGGGCTCATCGATCGTGGAGGCCTACACCAAAGGCGAGTGAGTCGCCAAGAGTATTAACTCTGTGTTTCCGTAGGTACAGGGTGAAGGAGAAAGTCCTGTGCTGGGCAAAGCAGAAGCAGGTGGTGCAGTGGGCTGGAACTGGTATACGCATATACCAGGACTTTACGGTGGAGCTGGCGAGGAGGCGGGCTGCCTTCAACCGGGTGAAGAAGGCACTGTACATCTGCAAGGTGCAGTGCGGCATAGTATATCCAGCTAAATTGAGGGTGATCTATGAATCCAAGGACTTTTATTTTGGGACGGCGGAAGCAGCGGAGGGGTTTGCGAAGGCAGAAGGACTGTGGCAGAATTGAGAAATGGTCGTTTAACGATGTAGCCTCATGTAACTGTATTTTTTCACTGCGTGTTGGTGTATGTCCTAAATGGGTCGACGCTGTATATATTTGGACAAGGGAAGAGATGGGACTTTCACTTGCAATGATGGTTCTTTGGGGCTTGGGTGTGTATGCTGGGGTTGTGTGCTGAAGGGTATTTCTTGGTTTTCCTGGGACCAGGCAAGGGGGAAGGAGACCCGGGCGGGGCCTTCATGCTGGCCGGTTTAAGCTGGCCAGTGAACGGGAGTGAGGTGGGGGGAGGGGCTGCGGCCATCGGAGCCTGGTAGAACAGGTTTCGGTGAGTCTAGCCAGGGTGAAAAGTTGGGGGAAGGAACCGAGGTTGAGGGGAGGAGTTTACAAGAGGAATTGGTCTGGGAGGCGGGGGGGGGGGTCTACAATTCATGGCTGTCATTCATGGTACTCTTTCGGGGATTGAATGGCATTGAATATTAGGGGGGTGGGGTTGGGGGGTGGACTGTATATGTCAATGGTGATCATAGGTAGCATTGTGGTTAGCACAACGGCTTCACAGCTCCAGGGTCCCAGGTTTGAATCCCGGCTTGGGTCACTGTCTGTGCGGAGTCTGCACGTTCTCCACGTTTCGGGAGTTCAGTGCCGGGAGCGGCCACAGGGAGCAAGTGCTGCTGGGAGAGGTAAGTGCTGTTTAAAAAGTTCCTTACCTTGCAGGTCAGCCGTTAGTTTCGGGAGTTCAGTGCCGGGAGCGGCCACAGGGAGCAAGTGGTGCTGGGAGAGGTAAGTGCTGTTTAAAAAGTTCCTTACCTTGCAGGTCAGCCGTTAGTTTCGGGTGTTCAGTGCCGGGAGCACGCCTATTGGCTGACTGTAAATCAGGAAGGATACAAAAGGTGTGGCTGAAGTGCCTTTAGAGACGGAGTGCTGGAAGCAAACAGAGTGTATCTGAGTTTGGGTAAGGCTGAGTTCGGGTAAGAGGTGAGTGAGGGCTGTGTTTTTTGGAGTTTGGTGTTTGGGGTTGAGTTTCCAAAAAAAAAAAACAACAAAAAAAAAACAATTAATTAAGTAAATTAATTAACTAGTTAAGGGAATTTGGTGCTCATCTTAAGGCGGTGCAGAGAAGCAGACCTGTGAGGGAGTCTCGGGAGCAATTACATCACAGCCAGCAGGTAAGTGATTGGTTTGTGACTGGTAAGTGATTTCTCTTTTCTCTCTTTGACTTTCTCTTAGCTGTGTAGTGTAGTTCAAATTTAACTTCAGGTTTCAGTCATGGCAGGAGAGCTCAGACCCGTGTCATGCTCCTCTTGTGAGATGTGGCAATTCAGGGACCCTTCTGGTGTCCCTGACTCCTTCATCTGCAAGAAGTGTGTCCAACTGCAGCTCCTGTTAGACCGCTTGACGGCTCTGGAGCTGCGGATGGATTCACTTTGGAGCATCCGCGATGCTGAGGAAGTTGTGGATAGCACATTCAGTGAGTTGGTCACACCGCAGATTAAAATTACTGAGGCAGATAGGGAATGGGTGACCAACAGACAGAGGAAGAGTAGGAAGGCAGTGCAGGGATCCCCTGCGGTCATCTCCCTCCAAAACAGATTTGCCGTTTTGGAAACTGTTGGGGGAGATGGCTCACCAGGGGAAGGTGGCAGCAGCCAGGTTCATGGCACCGTGGCTGGCTCTGCTGCACAGAAGGGCGGGAAAAAGAGTGGCAGAGCTATAGTGATAGGGGATTCAATTGTAAGGGGAATAGACAGGCCTTTCTGCGGACGCAAACGAGAATCCAGGTTGGTATGTTGCCTCCCTGGTGCAAGGGTCAAGGATGTCTCGGAGCGGCTGCAGGGCATTCTGGAGGGAGAGGGTGAACAGCCAGCTGTCGTGGTGCATATAGGCACCAACGATATAGGTAAAAAACGGGATGAGGTCCTACAATCTGAATTTAGGGAGTTAGGAGTTAAACTAAAAAGTAGGACCTCAAAGGTAGTAATCTCAGGATTGCTACCAGTGCCACGTGATAGTCAGAGTAGGAATGACAGGATAGCTAGGATGAATACATGGCTTGAGAGATGGTGCAAGAGGGAGGGTTTCAATTTCCTGGGACATTGGAACCGGTTCTGGGGGAGGTGGGACCTGTACAAATCGGACGGTCTGCATCTGAGTGGGACCGGAACCAATGTTCTCGGGGGTGTGTTTCCTAGTGCAGTTGGGGAGGGTTTAAACTAATGTGGCAGGGGGATGGGAACCGATGTAGGAAGTCAGTGGGGACAGAAACAAAAGGCAGGAAGGGAGAGTGTGTAAAGCATGACCAGAGAAAGCAGGGCAGAGAGCAAGGAAAGTCTACATTAAACTGCATTTATTTCAATGCAAGGGGCCTGACGGGCAAAGCGGATGAACTCAGGGCACGGATGGACACATGGGACTGGGATATTATAGCTATGACTGAAACATGGCTAAGGGAGGGGCAGAACTGGCAGCTCAATGTTCCGGGGTACAGATGCCAAAGAAAGGATAGAACAGGAGGTAAGAGAGGAGGGGGAGTGGCGTTTTTGATTAGGGAGAACATCACGGCCGTACTTAGAGGGGATATATCCGAGGGTTCGCCCACTGAGTCTATATGGGTGGAACTGAAAAATAAGAAGGGAGAGATCACCTTGATAGGACTGTACTACAGGCCCCCAAATAGTCAGCGGGAAATTGAGGGGCAAATATGTAAGGAGATTACAGATAGCTGCAAGGAAAATAGGGTGGTAATAGTAGGGGACTTTAACTTTCCCAACATTGACTGGGACAGCCATAGCATTAGGGGCTTGGATGGAGGGAAATTTGTTGAGTGTATTCAGGAGGAATTTCTCATTCAGTATGTGGATGGACCGACTAGAGAAGGGGCAAAACTTGACCTCGTCTTGGGAAATAAGGAAGGGCAAGTGACAGAAGTGTTAGTGAGGGATCACTTTGGGACAAGTGACCATAACTCCATTAGTTTTAAGACAGCTATGGAGAATGATAGGTCTGGCCCAAGAGTTAAAATTCTTAATTGGGGCAAGGCCAATTTTGATGGTATCAGACAGGAACTTTCAGAGGTAGATTGGGGAAGACTGTTGGCAGGCAAAGGGACGGCTGGTAAATGGGAGGCTTTTAAAAATGTGTTAACCAGGGTTCAGGGTAAGCACATTCCCTTTAGAGTGAAGGGCAAGGCTGGTAGAAGTAGGGAACCCTGGATGACTCGAGATATTGAGACTCTGGTCAAAAGGAAGAAGGAGGCATATGACGTACATAAACAACTGGGATCAAGTGCATCCCTTGAAGAGTATAGAGATTGTCGAAATAGAGTTAAGAGGGAAATCAGGAGGGCAAAAAGGGGACATGAAATTGCTTTGGCAAATAATGCAAAGGAGAATCCAAAGAGCTTCTACAGATACATAAAGGGAAAAAGAGTAACTAGGGACAGAGTAGGGCCTCTTAAGGATCAACAAGGACATCTATGTGCAGAGCCACAAGAGTTGGGTGAGATCCTGAATGAATATTTCTCATCGGTATTCACGGTGGAGAAAGGCATGGATGTTAGGAAACTAAGGGAAATAAATAGTGATGTCTTGAGAAGTGTGCTGGAAGTCTTAAAGCGCATCAAGATAGCTAAATCCCCGGGACCTGATGAAATGTATCCCAGGATGTTGAGGGAGGCTAGGGAGGAAATTGCGGGTCCCCTAACAGAGATATTTGAATCATCGGCAGCCACAGGTGAGGTGCCTGAAGATTGGAGAGTGGCGAATGTTGTGCCCTTGTTTAAGAAGGGCAGCAGGGAAAAGCCTGGGAACTACAGACCGGTGAGCCTAACGTCTGTAGTAGGTAAGTTGCTAGAAGGTATTCAGAGAGACAGGATCTACAAGCATTTAGAGAGGCAAGGACTGATTCGGGGCAGTCAGCATGGCTTTGTGCGTGGAAAATCATGTCTCACAAATTTGATTGAGTTTTTTGAGGGGGTGACCAAGAAGGTAGATGAGGGCAGTGCAGTAGACGTTGTCTACATAGACTTTAGCAAAGCCTTTGACAAGGTACCGCATGGTAGGTTGTTGCAGAAGGTTAAAGCTCACGGGGTCCAGGGTGAGGTTGCCAATTGGATTCAAAATTGGCTGGACGACAGAAGACAGAGGGTGGTTGTAGAGAGTTGTTTTTCAAACTGGAGGCCTGTGACCAGTGGTGTGCCTCAGGGATCAGGGTCCACTGTTATTTGTGATTTATATTAATGATTTGGATGAGAATTTAGGAGGCATGGTTAGTAAGTTTGCAGATGACACCAGATTGGTGGCACAGTGGATAGTGAAGAAGGTTATCTAGGATTGCAACGGGATCTTGATCAATTAGGCCAGTGGGCCGACGAATGGCAGATGGAGTTTAATTTAGATAAATGTGAGGTGATGCATTTTGGCAGATCGAATCAGGCCAGGACCTACTCAGTTAATGGTATGGCGTTGGGGAGAGTTATAGAACAAAGAGATCTAGGAGTACAGGTTCATAGCTCCTTGAAGGTGGAGTCGCAGGTGGACAGGGTGGTGAAGAAGGCATTCGGCATGCTTGGTTTCATTGGTCAGAACATTGAATACAGGAGTTGGGACGTCTTGTTGAAGTTATACAAGACATTGGTACGGCCACACTTGGAATACTGTGTGCAGTTCTGGTCACCCTATTATAGAAAGGGTATTATTAAACTAGAAAGAGTGCAGAAAAGATTTACTAGGATGTTACCGGGACTTGATGGTTCGAGTTATAAGGTGAGGCTGTATAGACTGGGACCTTTTTCCCTGGAGCGTAGGAGGCTTAGGGGTGATCTTATAGAGGTCTATAAAATAATGAGGGGCATAGATAAGGTAGATAGTCAACATCTTTTCCCAAAGGTAGGGGAGTCTAAAACTAGAGGGCATAGGTTTAAGGTGAGAGGGGAGAGATTCAGAAGGGCCCAGAGGGGCAATTTCTTCACTCAGAGGGTAGTGAGTGTCTGGAATGTGCTGCCAGAGGTAGTAGTAGAGGCGGGTACAATTGTGTCTTTTAAAAAGCATTTAGATAGTTACATGGGTAAGATGGGTATAGAGGGTTATGGGCCAAGTGCGGGCAACTGGGACTAGCTTAATGGTAAAAACTGGGCGGCATGGACTGGTTGGGCCGAAGGGCCTGTTTCCATGCTGTAAACTTCTATGATTCTATGATTCTATGTGTGCGTGGGTTTCCTCCGGGCGCTCCGGTTTCCTCCCACAGTCCAAAGATGTGCAGGTTAGGTGGATTGGCCATGCTAAATTGCCCTTATTGTCCAAAATTGCCCTTCGTGTTGGGTGGGGTTACTGGGTTATGGGGATGGTGTGGAGGTGTGTACTTGGGTCGGGTGCTCTTTCCAAGAGCCGGTGCAGACTCGAAGGGCCGAATGGCCTCCTTCTGCACTGTAAATTCTATGATAGGCGATACCTGATTTCTTTTTCTTTTTTCCTTTCTTTTTCCACCTTGGGAGGGTTTGTTTTATTTGATGCTTATATCGTCAGGTGAGTCGTTTGGGGTGGTGGGAGGATGGGATTGTTGTTGTTGATAAGGGGATTAACATTGTATTCGTTACCGTTTACTGTTTGTTGGTGGGTTGTAAATTCTGAAGAAAATGTGAAAATGGAGAATAAAAATATTTATTAAAAAAAAGAATGGTCCCAGGCTTGAGAAATTTAAGTCATGTGGATAAATTGAAAAAGTTGGACCTGTTCTAGAGAAAAAGGAGATTTGATAGAAATGTTCAAAATCATGAGGAGGCTGGACAGAGTAGAGAGGGAGAATCTCTTCCTGCTCGTAAAAAAAAAAAATAAGGAGAGAGTACAGTTTTAACGTGATTCCCTGCTGCATTGTCCATGGCAATGCCTTGACCAATCAGAGCCAAGTTGCCACCTGATCAGCTCCCTTTCCTCGTGCAGTTTAAATTGTTGCTCCCTTTGAAATTTGGCATTCTTGCATCTGTCCGGGTAGATCTGAGGATTTTCAAATTGGTAAAAAGCTCGGAGCAGTGGAAGTCCAAAGTGAAGATTGAGAAGGATGCTGCCAGGAATGGAGAATTTTAGCCATGATGAGTGATTGGATAACAAAAGAACAAAGAACAATACAGCACAGGAATAGGTCCTTCGGCCCTCCAAGCCTGTACTGGTTGTGGTGTTGGGTGTTCTGACACACAGATGAGCCAACACAGTTGCATATGGTACAACGCTTCTTTATTTAAACTCACTATTTACAACTTGGTCTTTGCACTCTGCACGTGGGGGGCTCCCTGCTTGTGGTGTTTCAACAGCTCTTTCTTGTTCCCTTCTCCCCAGACCTACTGACCTCCAGGTGTCGTGCTCGTGCTTTTTATGTGGTTGGTGTTCTTGTCTGTGATTGGTTGTGGTGTTGTGTACTCTGATTTGCCTGTTAGTGTGTCCATCATGATGTGTGTGTTTGAATATCATGACATCCCCCCTTTTTACAAAGATATGTGCCTACGTGGTAATAAATATGATCGTGACGTGAGTGCATCTAAGAGTGTGTGTGTGTCGTGTGCAGCATGTGTCTATGACGGAACTATGTACATGGGGCGATGTCGAGTGCGTCACATGAATCCAGTTGTACCATAACATAACAGAAATGCGAACGAGAGAAGAAGAAAAAAAATTTGAACAGTTGTCCAGTCAGACGACATCTGGAACGATAAACAACAACAGGTTATCATGTAAAATTGTCCAACTTATTAAACATATGAACTGTATTATAAGTCCATTCTAATGGGTTTGCGACGAATTCGGGTTGACCGTCAGGGTGGCACACCACTCATCGGCTGGATTGATGGCATTGACCTTGTTGACATCAATGACGGCAACTCGGAAGGCATCCTGGTCATCTGCATCACTTAACTGGAAGTCTTGATGCGTGGGCTGGACGGTCCTGACTCGTGCGCGAGGTTGTCGAGGATGCGCCGGATCTATGGGTTGAGCCGCACGACAGCGGGCTGCGTAGTGGCCCATCATGGCACATCTGTTGCACTGTCGGTTTTTTGCAGGACATTGCCCTTTTAAGTGTAGACCTCCACAATTGCTGCACGTCATGACGTCACGGCGTTCGTTGCGCCACTGCGCATGCGCAGTGCGATCTTGCGGTGGATGCGCCTGCGCAGTGCGTCCCTCGTTGTGGCCGTTATTTTTGGCGCGCACCTGCGCGGGAGACCGCTAAAAGCGCGGGAAGCGGCCGCTGTCGTCCGGGCCGTGGGGCGGGAAGAAATCGACGGCCTGGATGCGTTCGACGTCGTGGGCGGCCTGGCTTGCCGATTCGACGGCTGGGGACCCCCTCCGTGCCAACTCGGACGCCTGAAATCGGGCAAAACGGCAGGTAGCATTTTCATGGAGGACACAGGCTTCCACAGCAGACGCTAAGGTGAGGCTCTTTATTTTAAGAAGCTGCTGGCGTAGGCCACTAGAGGCAACGCCAAAAACAATCTGGTCCCTGATCATGGACTCTGTAGTGGTGCCGTAACCGCAGGACTGCGCTAGAATCCGGAGGTGCGTCAAAAAGGGTTGAAAAAGCTCCTCCTTACCTTGCAGGCGTTGCTGAAAGATGTATCTTTCAAAACTTTCGTTTACTTCAACTTGAAAGTGCTGGTCCAGTTTGAGGATGACCGTGTCATATTTGGCCTGGTTTTCGCCTTCTTCGAACACCAGTGAATTAAAGACATCATTTGGGTGGGGGCCTGCGTAGAAGAGGAGCATTGCAATCTTCGAATCATCCGAGGCATTCTGTTTTTCGGTGGCACGGATGTACAGGCCAAATCGCTGCCTGTAGAGCTTCCAGTTGGTGCCTAGGTTCCCCGTGACTTGCATCGGCTGCGGTTTGCCGGTGTGGTCCATGTCCAGAATGGCAGGTTAGTAGGCAGGTATCGATCCACTCCTGTACCATGTGGTGTTGGGTGTTCTGACACACAGATGAGCCAACACAGTTGCATATGGTACAACGCTTCTTTATTTAAACTCACTATTTACAACTTGGTCTTTGCACTCTGCACGTGGGGGGCTCCCTGCTTGTGGTGTTTCAACAGCTCTTTCTTGTTCCCTTCTCCCCAGACCTACTGACCTCCAGGTGTCGTGCTCGTGCTTTTTATGTGGTTGGTGTTCTTGTCTGTGATTGGTTGTGGTGTTGTGTACTCTGATTTGCCTGTTAGTGTGTCCATCATGATGTGTGTGTTTGAATATCATGACACTGGTCATGCCAAAAACTTTTGCCAAAAGCCCTCAGCACTTCCTTGTAGTGTATCCCTCTATACCCATCATATCCACGTGTTTGTCAAGATGCCTTTTGAATGCCGTTAATGTATCTCGTTCCACAGGTGGCATCATGTAAGGGCACAAGTTTGGGGGCATTGGTAACGGCACCTCTGCCATTCTCGCCGGCCCAGTACTCCACAAGCCCAGTGGTAGTGGCGGCCCTGAGAGTCTGGGGGCAATGGCGGAAGCATATGGGAGTAGAGGGAGCATCGGTGTGGGCTCCAACCTGTGGCAATCACCGGTTTGTGCCGGGGTTGATGAATGCAGGGTTTCGGAGGTGGCGGAGAGCGGGTATTGAGACGCTGGGGGATCCGTTTATTGATGGGAGCTTTCCCGGTCTGCAGGATCTGCAAGTGAAGTTTCAATTGCCGAGAGGGAATGGGTTCCGATATCTGCAGGTAAGGGATTTTGTGTGAAGGCAGGTTTTTACCTTTCCGCCCCTTCTGCCACAGAGTATGAAAAAAAAAAGAAATGAAAATCGCTTATTGTCACAAGTAGGCTTCAAATGAAGTTACTGTGAAAAGCCCCTAGTCGCCGCATTCTGGCGCCTGTTCGGGGAGGCTGGTACGGGAACAAAGTAGTTTCTAGAACGGGGGTGGGGAGGGGTAGGTATCGGAAATTTATAAAGAACTCACGTAGTGGGAGGAAACCCAGATAGGGGAGACAAAACGTAAATGGGAAGATGAGCTGGGTAAAGAGTTAGAGGCGGGTCTGTGGGAGGATGCCCTGAGCAGAGTCAATATGTCCTCACCATGTGTCAGGCTCAGCCTGATACAATTCAGGGTGGTCCACCGGGCACACATGACAGTGGCCTGGATGAACAGGTTTTTTGGGGTAGAGGACATGTGTGGGCGATGTGCAGGAGGGCCCGCAAATCATGTCCACATGTTTTGGGCATGCCCGAAGCTCAGGGGATTCCTGCATGGATTTGCAGATGAAATGTCCAGGATGTTAAAGGTGAGGGTGGCACCGAGTCCAGAGGTGGTGATTTTTGGAGGGTCGGAAGACCCGGGAGTCCAGGGGGCAAGAGTGGCTTATGTTGTGGCCTTTGCCTCCTTAGTAGCCTAGAGACAGATCTCACTAGCATGGAGGGACCCAAAGTCCCCAGAAGCAGGGTTATGGGTTAATTACATGGCTGGGTTTCTCAGGCTTGAGAAAATCAAGGTTGCCCTGAGAGGATCAATATAGGGTTCGTTCAGAGGTGGCAGCCGTTTATCGACATCTTCGGAGAAAATTGAACATTCAGCAGATTCAATATGGGGAGGGGGGGGGGGGCGGTTAGGGAGCAAGGGAGGGGCCAGGGGGGAGGGAGTTGGACTATGTCGGTCTAGCTTCGGAGATCCACTATTCACTCCACATCCACCTGGAAGTGTGGGAGATGGAGAGGTGTGTTGCGGGTTGAACTATATTTATATCTGTACTTGTGTCTTTTGTTATTGTAAAACCAGAAATGCCTTAATAAAATGTTTTTTTTTAAAAATGTATCTGCTTCCACAACCTACTTTGGCAACGCGTTCCAGGCACTCACCACCCTCTGCGTAAAAAACCTGCTTCGCACTTCTCCACTCTATCCATGCCCCTCATAATCTTGTAGACTTCTATCAGGTCACCACTCAACCTCCGTCTTTCTAATGAAAACAGTCCAAGTCTATTCAGCCTTTCCACATAGCTAACACCCTCCAGACCAGGCAACATCCTGGTAAACCTCCTCAACACCCTCCCCAAAGCCTCCACATCCATCTGGTAATGTGGCTGTTGCCTTTTCTGTGGTTCTGCTGTAACTATGGCAATCAGTGAGGTTGCCCTCCTTTCTTTTGATATCTATATTCTAATGCTCAGAGTCGCCAGGTATCAAATGATACCACCACAAGGTTCAACCGGATACCGATCAAAGAGCCAAACACCAGTTTGTTAGTTCAAGGTCAAGGGTACTTTATTTACACACACAATGGATCATGCAACATACACTACTAGTTAACTACACCTATCGACTAAGACAACCTGTACTTAACTTCAGGCGACCGGTTTAGATCAGAGGAACAGTGGCCATTGTTCGATTCTGGATCTATCGAGTCTGGAGAAGTAACTGCTGCTCAGCTAGGCTCATCCGTCTGGTAGCGGGCGTTGAACCTGGACTTGCTTCTATTGGGGCTGCGATTGGAGATGGTCGGTGCCGGGGCACCAGGTCCAAAAGAGGACGATCACATGGCGGACTCTCTACTTATGCTTGGGGGTTTTCGCGCTCTTTTGGGCAGTGTGCCTGGATGGCTGGGCGTGTCCCAAGCGGTCACTGACCCTATTGTTTATGCTTCCCTAGAACAGGGAGTGGCGCTGAAATGTCTGGGACTGTACCGGTCACGCGAGTACCAGTCCTTTGTCTTGGTGGAGATGGGCCATCAAATGCTAATCAGTCCATCAAAATGCTAATTGGTCAGAGTTTCGATACCGTCTGGACTCCTCACTTGTAAATATACATTTCAGGCTCTGAGCCTGCCTGAATCTTGCTTTGTCCATTTTATCCGCCATGCTTTGCGAGTTTCTGTGTTGCTGGTTGTAAGTGGCCATCCCAGATGGCTACACTCCGTCCTCTTGATCCTCAACGCGAAGCGTGAAGGATCAGAATACTGGGTCTTCTCCTGTTCTCTGACATGCGGGGTACTCTCAATCAAGGACAGGTTCTACCCTACTCTGTCCTATGGACAACACATCTCTAAAAAATTCTTAAGGGGGCATTTAACATTCAAACCTATATTCCAGTCTCCTAACACAAAAAAGGGGAACCTCTAACTGTCTCTAACTAGACTACACTCATGCTGCTATTTAACAATCAAAGAACTTATCTTACAATACAAAAAATATAGCCAATAGCAGCATCACATTCCTACTTATCAAATGTCTATGTACAAAGAAGTAACTTTATTAAAGAAACAACAACGGCGGAATTTGTTTGGGAGGAAGGGTTCAGAAAGAGTGTGGGGTTTGCTGGATTCCGAGGAAAAGGGCTGTAAGTGTGTATACTGGAGGGTGGGGGGCTCTCCTTCGCCATTTTCGCAATCTGATTGTCTGGATGACACTGCACAATATAGCTATGACCAGTAGGGCTTCTACTGTGTATGACAGGGAGTACCATTTAATGAGATTCTCACACCATCTGGGGTGTCAGTGGCTGTGTCTATGTGTGGTGTAGTGTCCGGGCTGGGGGTGTTGTGTTGGATAGTCGTGTTCGGGGCCTGTGTGGTGAGGGAGGTAGGGGTGGGTAACGCGCGCAACTGTATTGTTCCAGCGATGATCATGTTCACTGCAGATCATCAGGTTCATGCTTTACTCTGTCTTTAAGTATCTTTGTATCTTCCTGGGGGTACAAGCATAATATCTGTTATTATCTTGTTGCTTAACATCTCATCTGTCTGTCTGTTTCTCCTTAACGTCAATTTTCCATTTAGAATTGTCACCATATGTGACTTCCTCATTTTTTTTTTGAGACAAGACATTTTAGAGACAAGACATCCGGGAAAAGAATTCTGTCACAGTGCGAGCACTGTCGCAGCCCGTGTTTGATGGGCTGAGTGGGCGGACAATTTCTCCGTCCTCTGCAAACTTGTTTTTCAACCAAGTGATTCTGACATGTAAATAGCAGTTGGTGGGAATAGCAGCCGAAGGGTCGCCGGAAAGGGACAAAAGTTGTGGCAAAAGTGCATTCTTTAAATCACAGACATGAAAAAGAACAGCAAAAGAGTTTCGAAAACAATTCTCCGAATGGGGTGCGTATGATCCGCGGCAGGGCAAGAATGGGTGGAATCTCCGGGTAGGGCGGTGATCAGTGCCATTGCTCCACTACCCGAGCTTGGCTGACCAAATGTATATGGGGTCCTCAGGCAAGGCGGGGATAAGTGCCGGTTCTCCACTGCCTTAGTGAACTTCCAAGAGCGGTAAGAATTTGGGGGTATATGGGCTCCAACAAACTTGTTTCCTTAACTGCCATGTGGCGTCAGACGAGTAGCTATTACTGTATCAACAAACTATTCGTGAGGCTGACACACAAAATCATACAAGAGAGAACGTACAACATTTAAAAACAAACTAAAGAAGAAAAGCGGGCAGGTTCCATCAGGGACACCGTAAATCACATTTGGCCTGGGGTGTAACTAACATATGGAGTCAGTGCAGTGTGACCGAAGAAGAGAGGAAGGAGGAGAGAAACAAAAATTAAGTGGCCTTGCTGAGGTGTCCTGCCATGAGAAGTGGCGGGTAAGCGCTCACAGTTTGCATGGGGCAGCTGGGACCTTGTAGCTGCTGTGGATGGTGTTCTCTTTCATATCTGGGGCCTAGTCGAGCTGGTGGTGGGGGTCTCCTGAAATCTCGGGCAAGTGTCCTGACTGCCCACAGTTGTAACATGACCCCTGAGGCACGTAAGGTGGAGCAGTCTCTCTGGTGTATTGCTCCCTTGGGTATGGTTCCCTGGGTGGGGGGTTGGGCTGATTCCGTTGCTGTTTCAGGGGAGCTTGACATTCTCGGGCATAATGTCCCTCATGTCCACAGTTGTTGCATCCCTGCGCTTTAGGGTGCTGCATGTTACTTCTGCCTTCATTTACCCATGAAGGGCCTTGGTGTGCCCTTACTGGATTCATGTTGGCGTCTACTCTTTCTTGGTCTGTCTTTCTCTGTAGGGACTGTTCCCAAGATCTCGATAAGCACTTCAGTACCCACACTTCATTGTGTGCCGGGTCTGAGGGGACGTAACTGGCACATGCCTTCTGTCCTGCCTCTGTGGCATGGGATACTAGAGTACAGGTCCATTTGGCCATATCGTCTGCTGATAAATGGGTGCGGGCTAACTCACCAAATACAGTGGTAAAGTGGATCCAGAGGCGTCCAGCAAATGCTGTTGGATGCTCTCCCTTTTTCTGTCTACACCGGTCGAGTCCTTCTACCGGATTTCCTCTATTGTAGCCAATGGCATCCAAAATGGCTGTTTTCATCTCTTGGAGGCTTCCTCCTCCTACATTTTGTGGGTTGGGAAGGGCTGAACTAACTGACGGGTCAAGGCTCATCACTATGAGCTTTACCACAAGTTTCAACCGGCCATCGATCAAAGAGCCAAACACCAGTTTATTAGTTCAAGGTCAAGGGTACTTTATTTACACACAATTAGTCATGCAACATACACTACTAGTTAACTACACCTATCGACTAAGACAACCTGTACTTAACTTCAGGCTTAGGTCAGAGGAACAGTGGCCATTGTTTGATTCTGGATCTATCGAGTCTGGAGAAGTAACTGCTGCTCAGCTAGGCTCATCCGTCTGATAGCGAGCGTTGAACTTGGACTTGCTTCTGGTGGTGCTGTGATTGGAGATGGTCAGTGCCGGGGCACCAGGTCCAAAAGAGGACGAACACATGGCGGACTCTCTTCTTATGCTTGGGGATCTTCTCGCTCTTTTGGGCAGTCCTTCAATTTGGACCCCACTAATTGGGCGATCCCTGATCACTATGTTCGATTTCTAACCAATAAATGGACGGGTGCCTGGATGGCTGGGCGTGTCCCAAGCGGTCACTGACCCTGTTGTCTACGGTTCCCTAGAACAGGGAGTGGCGCCAAAATGTCTGGGACTGTACCGGTCGCTTGAGTACCAGTCCTTTGTCTTGGTGAAGATGGGCCATCAAATGCTAATCGTTCCATCAAAATGCTAATTGGTCGGAGTTGCGATACCGTCTGGACTCCTCACTTGCAAATATACATTTCAGGCTCTGAGCCTGCCTGAATCTTGCTTTGTCCATTTTACCCACCATGCTTTGCGAGTTTCTCTGTCCCTAGTTGTAAATGGCCTTCCCAGATGGCTACACGGCGACCAGAATTGTGCGCAATATTCCAAGTGCGGCCTTACCAAGGTTCTATACAACTGTTCCATGACTTGCCAGTTTTTATACTCAATGCCCCGTCCAATGAAGGCAAGTATTTTGTATGCTTTCTTGACTACCTTGTCCACTTGAGTTGCCACCTTCAAAGATCTGTGGGCATGCACGCCCAGATCTCTCTGACTTTCTATATTCCCAAGTGTTTTACCATTTACGGTATATTTCCCCTCTATGTTAGGCCTACCAAACATTACCAAAATGCATTACCAAACATTTATCCGGATTTAACTCCATTTGCCATTTCTCTGCCCAAGTCTCCAACCTATCTATGTCCTGCTGTATCTTCTGACAATCCTCAACACTATCTGCCACTCCACCAACCATGGTGTCATCCACAAACTTATTAATCAGACCAGCTACATTTTCCTCCAAATTGTTTATGTACACTACAAACAACAGAGTTTATAGGAGGTTTATTTTGGGATTGTAGGCACAGGAACAGACCCAACCAGTTCATGCTGGGATTTAATTTTGTGTCAAAATTATGAGGAGACCAGATGGAGTGGATAGGAAGAAACTGCTTCCCTAAGCAGAGAGGTTAAATGCCAGTGAATATAGATTTAATTATTTGATTAAAGGTTCAGATGGGAGCTGAGGAGAATTTGCTTCCACCCAGAGGGGGGGGTGGGCATCTGAATGTGTGGGAGAGTGAGAAACTCTGATCACATTTAAATATCAAAGCGACAGAGCAATGGAACGAGAGCTGGATAGTGGGAGTAGGCTGGATAGTTCATTCAAAAGGAGCACAGTCTGTGACCAAAGCTTCTTTGATTCTACCAACCAGAAAACATACACTGCCCTCTGAGGAGAGCTGCCTGCTTGTTACACAATTCTTAAAATTCAATCAGTGCTTGTCTCAAGCTCCAAAGAACACCTCACCTCGGATGGGACTTGAACCCACAATGCTTGGCTTTAAAGGCCAGTGCCTTATCCAGTAGGCCACTGGGGCTGCACAGGTGAGTGTGTGCAGTTTGCTCTTTGCTCCTTTCTCTCCACATATTCAGTGGAGGGTTTGATGTGTTTGTGGGTCAGCCCTTTCCTTTCAAACACAACCTCATTGTACCAATTCCAAAGCTCCCAGTAATGATCGGGATTGGATCTGACTGACACTTTTTTTAAAGCAAATTTATTGAAATTTTATATAATAACAATATAACAAACAATTGACCAACAAAGGTGTAAGGGTTCAAAGTCACTAAGTTACAAACAAATCTCCAATAAAAACAAACTGAAACCTAAAAATTATAATTAAACCCCCTAACATTTGACGGTGTCTAGATCCTTAAAAAAGGAAGTAAAAGTTTGCCATCTAAGGTAGAACCTCCTCACCAGGCCCTGATGGTATATTTATATTTTTTGAAGTGCAGGAGTGTCATTAAAACACCCAGCCAGGCAGGATGAGAGAACTCCAGCCAGGCAATATTCACCTCTGGCCTCCAGTGAGGCAAAGGCGACAACATCCACCCTTACCCTAGAGTGAAACTCCAGCGAATCAGACCCCAAATATGGCTATCAATGGACATTGTGCTAGAATCACCCGAAGAATCTCCAATATGATGGTGAAAAAGGTAACCACCGAAGTGTGGAGCAGGACCAAAACATGTGTGTGTGGTTATAGCTGGGGCAAGTGAACAACTTGTCTTTCACATTTGGGAAAAACCCACTCATCATTGTCCTGGTCAAATGTGTCCTGTGCAACACTTTGAATGATTTAAACTCAACCAGGCATAAGAGGACATGAAGTTGGCCCTGTAGAGGGCCTCCCTCCAAGTCCCATCTGTAAGCACAGGACCCAGCTCACTCTCCCATCTCACCCTCACCCCATCCAATGGGGTGGGATCTGATGAGAGAACATAGCCAAAATGGTCCGAAATAGACCCTTTGCCAGGTTGGGATAAAACCTTCTTCAGCAAGGAGGAGGGCGGGGCCAAAGGAAAGGAAGGAAAAACCTTACGGGGAAAAGTCACAAATCTGAAAATAATGAAAGATTTGGGCAATTGAAATTCGTCAGCCAGCTCCCTAAAACTGGCAAACCTCCCCTCTACAAATAGGTCCCCAAAATGCTCAAGTGTCTTTGCCTTCCAAGATTTAAATGAAGGGTCTAAACCAGAAGGTAAGAAGAGATAATTGTTACAAATAGAGACTTAAGAAGACAGGGAAAAAAGCTTCAAATGCTGCCGAATCTGTTTCCAAATCCTGAGCGAGGAAACCAGCACTGGATTTTAGGAAAATCTAACGGGACAGAAGGGCAGTGGTGCAGTAATTATAGCAGGACGAGTAGAGGTAGAGCACGAGCGAGTCTCCATTCTGCCCCAAACAGGTGCACGTAGCTCGACGCGCACCCCCTCCCACGCATATCTGACATGGTTAACCAGATTGCACAGTACCGGGTCTTCTCAACGGTGGAACTGAAACCCATTTACCACCAGCTCCCCATCCGTAAATCGGACCGGCCATACACCGCCTTTGAGGCAGACGGCCGGCTATATCACTTCCTTAGGGTCCCCTTCGGCGTCACCAATGGGGTTTCGGTCTTCCAAAAGAAGATGGACCGAATGGTCGACCGGTACGGCTTGCAGGCCACGTTTCCGTACCTAGACAATGTGACCATCTGCGGCCATGATGAGCAGGACCATGACGTTAACCTTGCTAAATTTCTCCGCACCGCCACTCTCCTCAACCTCACGTACAACAAGGAGAAGTGTGTGATCCGTACAAACCGCTTAGCCATCCTCGGCTACGCGATCCAGAACGGAGTTCTGGGGCCCGATCCCGAGCTTGGAGCTTCCCCTCCCCCACTGCCCCAAGGCCCTCAAACGCTGCCTGGGGTTCTTCTCGTATTACGCTCAGTGGGTCCCAAACTATGCAGACAAGGCCCGCCCACTCATACAGTCCACTCATTGCCCCCTGACGGCAGAGGCCCAACAGGCCTTCGCCCGGGTCAGAGCTGATATTGCCAAGGCCACAATGCACGCTATAGACAAAACACTTCCTTTCCAAGTAGAAAGCGACGCATCGGACGTCGCCCTTGCCGCCACCCTCAACCAGGCAGGCAGGCCCGTGGCATTCTTTTCCCGCACCCTCCATGCCTCCAAAATTCGGCACTCATCCGTCGAAAAGGAGGCCCAGGCTATCGTTGAGGCTGTGCGACATTGGAGGCATTACCTGGCCGGCAGGAGATTCACTCTCCTCACTGACCAACGGTCGGTAGCCTTCATGTTCAACAACACGCAGCGGGGCAAGATCAAAAAAGACAAAATCTTGCAGTGGAGAATCGAGCTCTCCACCAATAACTACGAGATTAAGTATCGCCCTGGCTACTCAACGAGCCCCCAGACTCCCTATCCCGAGGTACATGTGCCAGCGCACAGGTAGACCGACTCCGGACCCTGCACGGCAGCCTGTGTTACCCAGGGGTCACTCGGTTGTACCACTTCATTGAGGCATGAAATTTGCCCTACTTGGTCGAGGAAGTAAGGACGATCACCAAGGACTGCCAGGTCTGTGCAGAGTGCAAACCGCACTTCTACCGGCCGGACCGCGCGCACCTGGTGAAGGCCTCCCGCCCCTTTGAACGCCTCAGTGTGGATTTCAAAGGCCCCCTCCCCTCCTCCGACCGACACATGTATTTCTTCAGTGTGATCGATGAATACTCTCGTTTTCCCTTCGCCATCCCATGCCCCGACATGACGTCTGCCACTGTCATTAAAGCCCTTAATTCTATCTTCACTCTGTTCGGCTTCCCCGCCTACATCCACAGTGACAGGGGATCCTCATTCATGAGTGATGAGCTATGCCAGTTCCTGCTCAGCAGGGGTATCGCCTCCACCAGAACGACGAGCTACAACCCCCGGGGAAACGAACAGGTAGAAAGGGAGAATGGGACGGTATGGAGGGCCGTCCAGCTGGCCCTACGGTCCAGAAATCTCCCAGCCTCCCGCTGGCAAGAGGTCCTCCCTGATGCACTACATTCCATTCACTCATTACTTTGCACTGCTACTAACAGTACACCGCATGAACGCCTTTTTCCTTCCCCAGGAAGTCCACATCCGGGGTATCACTCCCAACTTGGCTCACAGCTCCGGGAACCGTGCTTCTCCGTAAACACGTGTGGCTCCACAAGGCGGACCCGTTGGTGGAAAGGGTACACCTGCTCCACGCAAACACACAGTACGCCTACGTGGCGTTCCCCGACGGCCGCCAGGATACCGTCTCCCTCAGGGACCTGGCACCAGCAGGTTCCACCCCCACACCACCCCCGTTGCCCCCGGCGCCACCCTCCCCTCCCCCGCCGCCCCCATCACCCTCCCTAGGACTGTCCGTCCTCCCCCTACCCACCCCCGTTGATGAAGAAGATTTCGGCACGCTCCCGGAGTCAACTTCGACCACGGCAGCACCAACATCGCCGGCAGCACCAACATCGCCGGCTCCACTTCGTCGATCCCAGAGGACGATCAAGGCGCCGGACCGGCTGAACCTCTGACCGGCCCACCGGATGACCAGAGACATTGTTTTTCACTGTTCTGTAAATATTAAAGATTGCGAATTGTATATAGTTATCCACCGCCCCCGCCGGACTCAATTTTAACAGGGGGTGAATGTAGCTAGCAGCCATTTCGTCAGCTGCTGTAGGAGGCCACACTTCAGATACTAATAAAGCCTCAGTTTGAATTCAACTTCGTCTCCAGCCAAAGTTGGACCATTCTTGGCTGGCGAAGCAGGGGCCATTGTCTGACATAACCGTGAGCAGGATGCCGTGTCGAGCAAAGGTTTCTTTACATGCACGAATGACTATAGACGAGGTGAGGTCGTGCAACCGTATCACCTCTGGGTAATTCGAAAAGTAGTTCACGATCAGGACATAGTCTCTACCCAGCGCGTGGAACAGGTCGATGCCCACCATGGTCCATGGTGACGTGGCCAACTCATGGGGCTGCAGGGTCTCCCGTGGTTGGGCTGGCTGGAAGCGCTGACAAGTGGGGCAGTTGAGCACTGTGTTGGTTATGTCCTCATTAATGCCAGGCCAGTACACTGCCTCTCGGGCCTGTCGGCGGCACTTTTCCACGCCAAGGTGGCCCACGTGTAGTTGGATGCTGGCGGGACTGGTGGCAGAAGGGGTGCTAGATAAGGCACCTGAAGTGGACCGAGCGCATAGGTCTCTGAGGCAAAAGCCTCAAGCTGGGGAGCCGCCGCAGGCGGTGATCGTGAGACTCCATAAATTTGTGGAGAAAGAGAAAATTCTACGGTGGGCCAGGGAGAAGCGTAGCTGCGACTGGGAGGGAAATAACGTCCGGATTTATCAGGACATCGGAGCAGAGTTGGCAAAACGGCGGGCAGGTTTCAACAAGGCCATGGCGGTGCTGTACCGGCTGCAGATCAGGTTTGGGGTGCTCTACCTGGCAAAATTATGGGTGACGTTCGGAGGCCGGGAGTATTGTTTTGAGACCCAAGAAGCGGCCGAAGGCTTCATTAAGGAGCATAAACTGGGGGAGAACTGAGTGGACAATGCTTGGGAACCGGGGTGCTGGCACTATGTAATGGTCGGGAGCATGTTTGAAGTGGGGGTAGGGATTGGGGGATTTTTGCCTTTTTTTGTGGGAGATGGGGGTGGTGGTGGTGGGGGGGGGGGGGGGGGGGGCGCCGGGGGGGGGGTTCTGTTCAATGTTGAGATTGTAAGAAGGAGCTGTAGGGGTGAAAGGTTTATGTGGGGATGGATGTTCTCATCCCCCCTCCTGTTTTATGGGACTATTAGTGTTTAACATCTGTTTGTTTGCTTTTGGAGAAGGCTACCAGGAGTTCAGGAGAAGTCCATGGGGCACGATTCTCCACCCCCACGCTGAAGTGGCCGCGCCATCGTGAACGCCGTCGAGGTTCACGACGGCGCGGAACGGTCCCGGTTCCGACCGATTCAGGCCCTGGCAATGGGCCAGTATCGGGGCCGCGTCATCTACCCGCGCCAGGCCTTGTCGCCCGCGTAAAAGCTGTGCCGAATAGATGACGCGGCCGGCGCCGCATAACGGACGTCATCCGCGCATGCGCGGGTTGGCCGGCGCCAACCCGCGCATGCGTGTTTGCCGTCCTGTCCAAATCCACCCCGCAAGAAGTTGGGGGACGGATCTTGTGGGGCCGCGGAAGGAAGGAGGTCCTCCTTCAGAGAGGACGGCCCGACGATCGGTGGGCACCGATCGCGGGCCACCCCACATTCAAGGTGAAGCCCGGTGCAGGATCCCCCCTCGCCCCCCCCAGCGTTCACGCACCGCCCACGACTGTACCGACCAGGTGTGGACCGCGCTGGGGGGAACCCGCCATTTTGGCCTGGCCGCTCGGCCCATCTGGGCCTCGGAATCGCGGGGGTGCCGGAGAATCGCCATTTTGGGTATCTCCGGCGATTCTCTGGCCTGCGGCCCGCGAAACTCGACTGGCCCGTTCCCGCCGCTCGGGAGAATCGCGGGAGGGTGTCGTACCGATGTCCCCGGAAATTTCGGCGGCCCAGGCGATTCTCCCAACCGGCGTGGGAGTGGAGAATCGCGCCCATGTTTGGGTGGGGTAGGGTAAGGCCAGCAGGAGGCCGCCTTCTTTAAGCTGAGGAGTTGGGCGGGAGAGGGAGGGGGAGGTCATTAGGATGTGCCTTTGAGCAGGAGCAGCCGCGCTAGCAGGTGATGCTGGTGAACGGAAGTGAGGTGGTGGGGGAGAAGGCCAAGAGCGGTGGCCGGGGGGGAGGGGGGAAAAGGGAAGTGGGGTGGAAAGTAGGGGAAGGGGAAAAGCCGGGTGGGGGATTTCTGCGACGCAGCAGGGGGTGAGAGATGACATGGTCAAGGGCGAAGAATGTGGCCATCTGGGATGGGCTGGGTACAGAGTGGAATTAAAGGGGCAGGAGTTAAGTGAGGAAGATGACGGACGATAGAGGGGATTGGAGGCGCAAGCCTCCGGTAAGGTTGGTAACGTGGAACGTCCGGGGACTGAATGGGCCGGTTAAAAGGTCACGGGTGTGCGCGCACCTCAGGAACTTGAAAGCGGGGGGTGTCTTTTTGCAGGAGACTCACCTCCGTGTGAAGGAATAAGTTAGGTTAAGGAAGGGGTGGGTCGGGCAGGTTTTTCACTCGGGTTGATTTGAAATCGAGCGGTGTGGCGATTTTAATGAGCAAAAAAAATGGGTTTCGTGAGTGCGAAGGAGGTGAGGGATCCAGGTGGGAGATATGTGATTGTGAGTGGGGTATTGGAAGGGGCACCGGTAGTGTTGGTAAATGTGTATGCCCCAAATTGGGTAGATGTGGGTTTTATGAGGGGGTTGCTGGCAGCAATCCCGGATTTGGCCACGTACCAGTTGATCATGGGAGGAGATTTTAACTGTGTCCTGGAGCCGAGGGTGGATAGGTCGAGCCCCAGGTCGATGGGTAGGGTCCGAATGGCAAGGGAGCTGGAGGGGGTTTACAGAGAGGATGGGTATGGTGGATCCATGGCGCTTTCAGAACCCAGGGGGAAGGGAGTATTCCTTCTTTTCACACGTCTATAAGGTGTATTCGAGGATTGATTACTTTGTAGTGAGTTGGGAGATTTTGGTTGGGGTGGAGGGGGCAGAGTATGCGGGGATAGTTATCTCGGACCATGCACCCCACTGGCTGGATATTCGGTTCAGTACGGGATGAGAGCAGAGGCCGGGGTGGAGGTTTGACTCGGGGTTGTTGACGGATGGAGGTTTTTGTGATAAGGTGCGGTTGGCGATTAGGGATCATGTGGAGTTCAATCAGAATGGGGAGATGTCGGCGGGCATTTTTTGGGAAGCACTGAAGGCAGTGGTCCGGGGAGAAATTGCCTGTTTTACGGTTCGTGCGAATATGGAAAGGAGGGTGGAACATGACCGTCTAGTGAGCGAGATAGCGGAGGTGGACAGGGAATATTCGAGGGTGCCCACCGTGGAGGGATTGGCGAGGAGGAAAAAGTTGCTGTGGCAATTTGACAGACTGACAACTGGGAGGGCGGTAGGGCAACTGCGTAGGGCAAGAGGGGTGCAATATGAGTATGGGGAGAAGGCGAGCCACATGCTGGTGCACCAGCTGCGGAGGCAGGCTGCATCCAGGGAAATATTGAAGATCCAGACTGGGGCTGGGGATGTGGTGTCAGAGCCAGGGAATATAAATGAGGCATTTAGAGAGTATTACATGGGACTTTATGAGGCAGGCCCAGGAGGAGAGGAGGGGGACATGGGGTGGTTTCTGGACGAGCTGGAATTTCCCCAGGTGGAGGAAGCAAAGAGGCAGGCGTTGGAGGAGCCCCTGGGGCTGAGGGAGGTGCTGGATAGTATCAGGGGTATGAAGTCGGGGAAGGCCCCTGGGCCGGATGGGTACCCGGCAGAATTTTATAAGGAATTTGCGGCGGACATGGCACCACATCTGTTGGGGGCGTTTAATGAAGCACTGGAGAAGGGGGAGTTTCCGGAGACGATGAAGCAGGCGGTAATCACACTAATCCCCCAAAAAAGGGAAGGATCCGGTGGAATGTGGGTCGTATAGACCCATATCACTATTGAACACGGATGTGAAAGTATTGGCTAAGTTGTTGGCGGGGAGGATGGAGGATTGTGTCTCGGGGGTGGTTGCAGAAGATCAAACAGGCTTCGTGAAGGGCAGGCAGCTCGCGAGTAATATAAGACGGCTGTTGAATGTGGTGATGAATCCGTCGTGAGCTCTGGTATCGGAGGTGGTGGTGTCCATGGACGCGGACCAAGCATTTGACCGTGTGGAGTGGCGGTACTTGTTTGAAGTTTTGGGAAGGTTTGGGTTTGGGCCGAGATTTGTGGCATGGGTGCGGTTGCTGTATGTGGCACCAAGAGCGAGGGCGAGGATGAATGATATGAGCTCAGGAAGCTTTGACTTACACAGGGGTACGAGGCAGGGGTGCCCGCTGTCGCTGCTGCTGTTTGCGCTGGCCATAGAGCCATTGGCGATGGCTCTCAGGGGGCCGTCAGAGTGGCAGGGGATAATGAGGGGACAGAGGGAGCATCGGGTGTCGCTCTATGCCGATGACCTCTTGCTGTATGTTTCGGATCTGTTGGAGAGTATGTTAAGGATTATGGACTTGTTGGGGAGGTTTGGAGGGTTCTCGGGATACAAGCTGAATGTAAGGAAAAGCAAGGTATTCCCGGTGAACGAGCTGGCACAGCGGGCTAATATAGGGGGGATGCCATTTACGGTAGCGAGGAATAGGTTTAGGTAGTGAGGGAATGGACGGGGCCCCATAAGTGGAACTTAACGAAGCTGGTGGAGGAGGCCAGGGAGGATCTTAAGAAGTGGGATACACTGCACTTAACGTTGGCGGGGAGGGTCCAAGTGGTGAAAATGAATATTCTGCTGAGGTTCTTGTTTATCTTTCAGGCTCTCCCAATCTTTATACCAAAGGCCTTTTTTCAGAAAGTGGACACAGTCATCTCTGACTTTGTATGGGTGGGGAAGGTGCCGAGGGTAGGGAGGACTCTACTACAGAGGCAGAGGCAGCAGGGAAGGTTGGCGTTGCCAAACTTGCTTCATTATTATTGGGCGGCGAAAGTGGTGGAAAGGAGAAGGGGTAGAGTGGGTTAGGATGGAGGAGGGTATAGTTTGAGGGCTATGGTGACGGCAGCATTGCCAATGGCTCCGAGTAGGTATTCAGGGAGTCCAGTGGTACAGTCCACGGTGAAGATATGGAATCAGCTGAGGAGGCATTTTAGGGTGGAAGGGATGTCGGTGCTAACGCCGCTGTGCGAGAATCATGGGTTTGAGCCGGGGGGGATGGATAGTGTATACAGGAGGTGGAGGGATGTGGGGCAGGTCAAGGTGAGGGATTTGTATTGGAGGAAGGGTTTGCCAGTCTGGAGGAGCTAAGGGAGAGGGTAGAGCTGCCGAGGGGTAGTGAGTTCAGGAATCTACAGGTTAGGGCTTTGCACGAAAGGTCTGGAAGGGGTTCCCTAGATTGCCGGGATACACCCTGCTGGAGCGACTGCTGCTTCCGAATGTGGAAGGGGAGGGAAGAATTGGGGATATATGTAAGTGGCTGGGGGAGCAGGGAGGTGAGCGGGTGGTGAAGATCAAGGAGAAATGGGAAGCGGAGTTGGGAATGGAGATCAATTGGGGAATATGGAGTGAGGCACTGCGAAGGATAAACGGGACCTCCTCTTGTGCAAGGATGAGCCTGATACAGTTTAAGGTGGTGCACAGGATGCATATGACTCAGGCGAGAATGAGTGGGTTCTTTTAGGGGGTAGCAGATGAGTGTGAGATGTATGGGCGGGGACCAGCGAATCATGCGCACATGTTTTGGGGTTGTGAAAAATTGGGAAGATTCTGGGCGGGAGTGTTCGCGGTCTTAGCCAGGATAGTGGAGGAGGGAGTGGACCCGGACCCTTTGGTGGCGAGGAGGAAGACTGATGTCATAGCCTTCGCCTCTCTGATTGCACGGCGACAAATTTTGCTGGAGTGGCGGTCGGCATCGCCACCAGGGGTAGCAACATGGTTGGATGACCTGTATGACTTCCTGCGGTTAGAGAAGATAAAGTCTGAGTTAAGGGGCTCAGCAGCGTTTTGTTATGCTCTTGACGCAGCATAAGCTGCTTCCTTGATGTGCACTCTGACAAAGGAAGGTTCAGACTTGGAGATAACTTTAACACATTTATTACTGTTAAAGATTCTCCTACTTGGATTCAACTCTACTGTTAATCCTTCTATAGCTACTCAGACTGATGAACCAGTCTGCTACAATCCACGTGGTGGGTGTGATGTGATTCAAATCAACCCTGTGTACACACTGAGTGTCTCCACTGGAAAGAGGAAGATCATGTGTGCTGTGTCCTTTTATATGGGTTGGTGTAATGCCCTCCTGGGTAGTGTCACCTCTGTGTGTATCGTGAATGCCCATTGGTCGTGTCCTATCTTACTGACCTATTGGTTGACTGTCTGTGTGTCATGTCTCTGGTGCTGCCTCTAGTGTCTATCTAGTCTTCGTGTATTTACATTAGCCCCTTGTGTACTTACAGTGATGCATATCACCACAAGCAGGGGAGTTTGAGAAAAGATGGGGGATGCTTGTGACCGTGTTTGAGGAGCTGTTCGTCGCAGGGGGTGGGTGATGGGGAGGGCGGGGGGGGGGGTGAAAAAGGAGAAAAATCTGTACAAACTGTATAGTTGATTGTTGGGAAGAATGTTTCCCGGGGTGTTTATTTGCTGCAACCTCCTTTGATACAAGTTTGAATAAAATGCGTTTTTAAAAAACCCAAAAAAAATTCCAGGTAAGTAAAATGAATTGGAGTTCTCCCCCTACTCCTTAATCCATTCCCAAAGAAAAATACCAAACAAGAGACATTGAAAAGGAGTAAAGAAATCGACTCAAGATGACCACCAAACTAAGTCAGAGGACTCAACAAAGGAGAACCAACAGACACCATCAGCAAACTGACACTAAAAACCCCCTCCCCCCTGCAACCTCAAAAACGCCACATTGAAACAGTAAAAACCAATACCCTATCCCAAAACCTATAGTTAACAAAACACAACTAACTAAACGCTATAAGCTCATTATCACAAACTATTGTGAAAAGCTGCAGAAAACCCTCCAACCCCGCTTCCATTAACCCCTTTGTTAGCAGGGAGACTCCCAACTAGAAAGTAAAATCTTATGTAGTTTACAACACCACATTATTGTTTAATTATCAAGCCCAACAACAACGACGAAAAGAGGAAGATAACAATAAACTAATAACAAAAAAAAGGCCGAATAACAGAAAACCACCAAATTTAACCGAAGGTGTTGTGCGCATGCCCAAACCTCAAACATGAAAAAATACAAAATATGAAGTGCTAATCCACGGGCCATGACATAGATTATTTGCTTTGATTTTTTTTGTCACGTGTACCAAGATACAATGAAAAGATTTGTTCTGCATAGAGTCCAGGCAGATCGCTCCATATATTCAATCATTGCTTATCGCAAGCCCAAAGAACACCTCACCCCAGGTGGGACTTGAACCCACAATCCCTGGCTCCGGAGGCCAGTGCCTTATCCATTAGGCCACTGGGGCTGTAGATCATGCCATACATGAAAACATAGACCATACTATAAATACACAATGTAAATACATAAACATAGACATCGGGTGAAGCATACAAAATATTGTACTACAACTGCAGAGAAGATGGAAGAAAAGAGATCAGTTCAATTTATAAGAGGGCCATTCAGGAGTCTGGTAACAGTGGGAAAGGAGCTGATTTTGAATCTATTGGTGCGTGTTCTCAAACTTTGTATCTTCTTTCCGATGGAAGAGATTGGATGAGAGAATCACTCAGGTGGGTGGAGGCTTTGATTATGCTGCCGCTTTCCCAAGGCAGTGGGAGGTACAGACAGAGTCAACAGATGGGAGGTGGGTTCGCGTGATAGACTGGACTGTGTTCTCAACTCTCCGTAGTTTCTTACAGTCTTGGACCGAGCAGTTGCCATACCAGGCTGTGATGCAGCCAGATCGGATGCTTTCTATGGTGTATCCGTAAAAATTGTTAAGAGTCAATGTGGGCATGTCTAATTTCCTTAATTTCCTGAGGACATATAGGCGCTGTTGTGCTTTCTTGGTCTCAAGAAAGAGACATGGGTGGACCAGGACAGATTGTTGGTGATGTGCACATCTAGGAATTTGAAGTTGTCAACCATCTCCACCTCGGTACCATTGATGCAGACAGGGGCGTATATGACACTTCGCTTCCTGAAGTCAATGACCACCTCCTTAGTTTTGCTGACGTTGAGGGAGAGATTGTTGTCATTACACCATGCCACTAGGTTCTCTATATCCCTCCTGTACTCTGACTCATTTCTTTGAGATCCGAACACTACAGTCGTGTCATCAGCAAACTTGTAGATGGGGTTGAAGCCGAATATTGCCAACAGTCGTGTGTGTATAGGGAGTATAGTACGGGGCTAAGTACGCAGCCTCGCTGGTCCCAGTATTGAGAACCATCATGGAGGAGATGACGTTGCTTCTCCTCACTGATTGCGATCTGTGGGTCAGGAAATCAAGGATCCAGTTGCATCGGGAGGAGCCAAAGTTTTGGAGTTTGGATATGAACATGGCTGGGATTATGGTGTTGACGACGGAGCTGTAGTTAACTAACAGGAGTCTGATGTAGCTGTCCTTGCTGTCGTGATGCTCCAGGGATAAGTGTAGGGCCAGGGAGATAGTATCTGCTGTGGATTGGTTGTGGCGGTATGCAAATTGCAGTGAATCAAGGCAATCTGGAAGGTTGGAGCTTGTGTCGCATGACTAACCTCTTGAAGCACTTCATAATGATAGGGCCACCGGGTGGTAGTCTTTGAGGCACGCTGCCTGGTTCTTCTTTGGCAACGGTATGATAGTGGTCTTTGGTTCGTTGGCTTCCTGCTCAAAACGAGCATAGACTGCATTGAGCTCATCAGGCTCTGTTGCCAGAGATTCCACTCAACTTTGCTTTGTAGCCTTCTATATTGTGTAAGCCTTGGCACAATCAACGAGAGTTTGTGTCATTAGTCTGGGACTCTAGCTTAGTCTGATATTGTCTCTTGGCCTCCCTGATGGCTTTGCGGACATTGTACCACCCCCACCCCCCACACTAGATTATTGCCTCTGCTGACAGTTCATTTTCCCGAAGAAGTCGATAAACGGCTGCCACCTCCGGATGAAGCCGAGCGTTGACCCTCTTAGGGCGAACTTGATTTTCTCAAGACTGAGAAACCCAACCATGTCGCTAACCCAGGACTCTGATTTTGAGGGCTTCGAGTCCTTCCACACTAGCAATATCCGTTTCCGGGCTACCAGGGAGGCAAAGGCCAAGACGTCAGCCCCTAGACTCCCGGATCATCCAACACTCCAAAAATCGCCACCTCTGGACTCGGCACCACCTGTGCTTTTGGTACCGTGTGTGGTGGTATGCATTTGGGGTATTACGGTACCCTGTGATGCCGAGAGGCTATTGGTGGATAGACGCCAGGTCCCGATTGGATCAGCCGCCTACAGGCTCCACCCAGTAAGGCGGAGTATAAGAGCCAGGGTTCTCCCAGCAGCAGCATTCTGTAACTGTGCTGCTGGGGAACAAATCTGCGTAATAAAGCCATCGATTGACTCCATCTCATCTCGTCTCATGAGTGATTGATTGTGCTACAATTTATTATGCAAACTTTAAAGAGCATGGAGCTCCGAATCACTCCGGAGTGTCTGCGAATCAGCCCCCATGCAGCAAACTCAGCGGCCACTTTTAAACACTGGTTAGCGTGTTTTGAAGGATACCTCCGAACGGCCACCTGCGTACCTACAGAAGACCAGAAAATGCAGGCCCTGCATTCCAGGGTGAGCCCGGAAATCTACACTCTCATAGAGGACATGGACGATTTCCAGTCGTCGCTCGCCATGCTGAGAGGAATCTACGTTCGGCCCGTCAACCAGGTCTACGCACGCCACCAGCTCGCGACGAGGTGGCAAATCCCCGGGGAATCGCTGGACGAATTCTACAGTGCGCTGTTAATACTGGGGAGAAATTGCAACTGCCCACCGGTTTCGACTAATGAACATATGGAGCTACTAATTCGGGGTGCTTTCGTGGCAGGTATGCTCTCGTCCCAAATTCGCCAGCGATTGCTGGAAAGAGACTCACTAGGCCTCAAGGAGGCACGGGGCCTCGCTGCCTCACTCGATGTGGCATCACAGAACGCCCATGCCTACGCCCCCGACCGCGCGGCAGCCCCTTGGGCACCATGGACCCCCGCCGCGACCGACCCCCCGGCACCCCCCATCCCCCCGCAGGCCTGTGCTGCCAGAGCGACAGATCAGTCGGGGGGGCCCCGCTGCTACTTTTGTGGGCAAGCGAAACACCCCCGACTGCACTGCCCGGCCTGCTCAGCCCTCTGCAAAGGGTGCAGTAAAAAGGGGCACTTTTCAGCGGTGTGCCAGGCCCGGGGGGTCGCCTCAATCTCCGGGGGAGAACCAGGACCCCAACCTCAACCCCCCCAACGATCCATGTGCGGCCAACGGGCGCCGCCATCTTGGGTCCTGGACTCCATGCGGGAGGGATAGGTGCCGCCATTTTGTGCTCCTCCAGCCACGTGCGATCAATGGGCGGCGCCATCTTGTCCACCCCCGACCGTGTGCGACGCGTGGATGCTGCCATCTTGGCTGACGGCTAAGGACCCCGGAATGGACGGCCCCACGGGGCCTGAGGAAAACGCCCCGATGCAGCAACAGCGACTGGCTTCGGTGACCCTGGACCAGTCGCGGCCCCGAACGCTCCAAACGGCAACAACGACGGTAGTCATAAATGGGTAAGAGATGCCCTGCCTGATCGACTCTGGGAGTACGGAGAGTTTTATACACCTCGATACGGTAAGACGCTGTTCCCTTCCGATCCACCCAAGTAATCAAAAGATTTTCCTGGCAGCGGGATCCCATTCTGTAGAGATCAAAGGGTTCTGCATCGCGAACCTCACGGTACAGGGGAGGGAGTCCAAGAACTACCGGCTTTACGTCCTCCCCCACCTCTGCGCTGCCACACTCCTGGGGTTGGATTTTCAGTGCAACATCCAGAGTTAACGTTTCAATTCGGCGGCCCTATACCCCCACTCACTATCTGCGGCCTCGCGACCCTCAAGGTACACCCGCCTTCCCTGTTTGCGAACCTCACCCCGGATTGCACCAGGAGCAGACGGTACAGCGCCCAGGACCGAACCTTTATCCGATCAGAAGTCCAGCGGCTGCTGAGGGAAGGCATAATCCAGGCCAGCAATAGTCCCTGGAGAACTCAGGTGGTAGTTGTAAAGACCGGGGAGAAGCAGAGGATGGCCATAGACTATAGTCAAACCATCAATAAGTACACGCAGCTGAATGTGTACCCTCTCCCTCGCATGGTCAATCGTATTGCACAGTACAAGGTCTTTTCCACGGTGGACCTTAAGTCCACCTATCACCAGCGCCCCATCCGCCCAAGCGACCGCAAATACACTGCTTTTGAAGCAGATGGGCGCCTCTATCACTTCTTAAGGCGTCACTAATGGAGTCTCGGTCTTCTAACAGGAGATGGACCGAATGGTTGACCGGTACGGTTTGCGGGCCACGTTTCCGTACCTCGATAACGTCACCAGCTGCGGCCACGACCAGCAGGACCACGACGCCAACCTCCACAAATTCCTCCAGACCGCAAACGCCCTGAATCTCACATACAACAGGGAGAAATGCGTGTCTAGCACCGACCGTCTAGCCATCCTCGGCTACGTAGTGCGAAATGGAGTTATAGGCCCAGACCCTGAACGCATGCGCCCCTCATGGAGTTCCCCATCCCTCACTGCTCCAAGGCCCTGAAATGCTGCCTGGGTTTTTTCTCTTATTACGCCCAGTGGGTCCCCAACTACGCGGACAAGGCAAGTCCGCTAATTCAGTCCACCGTCTTTCCCCTGTCGACAGAGGCCCGCCAGGCCTTCAGCCGCATCAAAACGGATATTGCAAAGGCCACGATGCACGCGATCGACGAACCCCTCCCCTTCCAAGTCAAGAGCGACGTGTCCGACCTAGTTCTGGCGGCCACCCTCAACCAAGCGGGCAGACCCGTGGCCTTTTTTTCACGCACCTTCCACGCTTCAGAAATCTGCCACACCTCAGTGGAAAAGGAGGCCCAGGCCATAGTGGAAGCTGTGTGACATTGGAGGCATTACCTGGCCGGCAGGAGATTCACTCCCCTCACTGACCAACGGTCGGTTGCCTTCATGTTCGATAATGCACAGCGGGGCAAGATCAAGAACGACAAGATCTTGCGGTGGAGGATCAACCTCTCCACCTATAACTATGAGATCTTGTATTGTCTCGGGAAGCTAAACGAGCCTTCCGATGCCCTATCCCGTGGCACATATGCCAACGCACAAGTGGACCATCTCCGAACCTTCCACGAGGACCTCTGCCACCCGGGGATCACTCGGTTCTATCACTTTGTGAAGACGCGCAACCTGCCCTACTCCATCGAGGAGGCCAGACAGCCACCAGGAACTGCCAAATCTGCGCAGAGTGCAAGCCGCATTTCTACAGGCCAGATAAAGCGCACCTGATAAAGGCTTCCAGTCCCTTTGAACGCCTCAGTCTGGACTTCAAAGGGCCCCTCCCCTGCACCGACCGCAACACGTACTTCCTGAACGTGGTTGACGAGTACCCCCAGTTCCCATTCGCCATTCCCTGCCCCGACATGACCGCGGCCACGGTCAGTAAAACCCTCTGCACCATCTTTACACTGTTCGGTTTCCCCATCTATATACATAGCGATAGGGGGTCCTCTTTCATGAGCGACGAACTGCGTCAATTCTTGCTCAGCAAAGGCATTGCCTCGAGCAGGACGACCAGTTACAACCCCCGGGGAAATGGTCAGGTAGAGAGGGAGAACGGAACGGTCCAGAAATCTCCCAGTCTCCCGCTGGCAGGAAGTCCTCCCGGACGCCCTCCACTCCATCCGGTCGCTGCTTTGTACCATGACAAATCAAACACCTCACGAACGCCACCTTGTCTTCCCTAGGAAGTCCTCCTCTGGAACGTCACTCCCGACCTGGCTGGCAGCCCCGGGACCAATCCTGCTCCGAAAACATGTGCGGGCGCACAAATCAGACCCGTTGGTCGAGAGGGTTCATCTCCTCCACGCGAACCCTCAGTACGCCTACGTGGCGTACCCCGACGGCCGACAGGACACGGTCTCTCTGCGGGACCTGGCACCCGCCGGTACTCCACACACACCCCCAACACCAATCACCCCCTCCCTCCCTCCGGCGCACCCCACAGCCACCCCCTTCCCGGGTGGATCGATCCTTCCCCCGACCCCGCCTGGGGGTAGTGAAGCAGGAAGAGACATCGCTACGCTCCCAGAGATGACGGTGCCCGAGCCAGCGCCTGCATCACCACCGGGGCTGAGACGAGTGGGGAGGACGACCAGGGCACCCATTCAACTCATTGAATCTTTATAACAAGGCAAGAAATGCCTCTGTAAATAATCCAGTTGCCCAGTAAAAGCGGCATTGTAAATAGTGCAGGTAGTTTGATATCAGAGCATAGCCGCTGTGTTAGTAGCATCCCAGGTACCGACTCTGTAAACCCCTACCACCATACGGCCCACTACCCCCGCCGGGTTCTTTTTTTAACAAGGGGTGAATGTGGTGGTATGCATTAGGGGTATTACGGTACCCTGTGATGCCGAGAGGCTATTGGTGGATAGACGCCGGGTCCCAATTGGATCAGCCGCCTTCTGGCTCCACCGAGTAAGGCGGAGTATAAGAGCCCGGTTCTCCCAGCAGCCGCATTCTGTAACTGTGCTGCTGTGGAACAAGTAATAAAGCCATCGATTGACTCCATCTCATCTTGTCTCGTGAGTGATTAATTGTGCTACACCGTGGACATGACTTCTGCAAAACCCTGCCAGAATCCCCTAAGCTTTGGGCATGTCCAAAACATATGGACACAATTTGCTGGCTCCCCCCGCACACCTCACACACCTGTCCTCCACCCCAAAAGACCTGCTCATCCAGGCCACCGTCATGTGTGCCCGGTGAACTATCTTAAATTGTATCAGGCTGAGCCTGGCACATAATGAGGATGTGTTAACTCTGCTCAAAGAATCCGCCCACAGCCCCGCCTTTATCTCTCCCCCTAGCTCATCTTCCCACTTGCCCTTTATTTCCTCTATCTGAGTTTCCTCCGACTCCATAAGTTAATTGTTGATGTCCGATACCTTCCCCTCTCCCACCCCTGTTCTGGAAACTACCCTGTCCTGTATCCCCCGTGACGGTAGGAGCGGAAAGGTCAAAACCTGCCTTCGCAAAAAATCCCGTACGTGCTGATAACTGAATCCATTTCCTGATGGCAGTTCAAACTTTGTCTCTTTGTACAGCCCCAGTGGCCTAATGGATAAGGCACTGGCTTCTGGAGTCCAGGGATTGTGGGTTTAAATTCCATCTGGGGTGAGGTGTTCTTTGGGCTTGAGACAAACACTGCTTGAATTTTAAGAATTGTGTAACAAGCAGGCAGCTCTCCTCAGAGGGCAGTGTATGTTTTCTGGTTGGTAGAATCAAAGAAGCTTTGGTCACAGACTGTGCTGCTTAAAGGGCAGCACAATAGCACAAATGGATAGCACTGTGGCTTCACAGTGCTAGGGTCCCAGGTTCGATTCCCTGCTGGGTCACTGTCTGTGGAATCTGCACATTCTCCCCATGTCTTTGTGGGTTTCCTCCGGGTGCTCTGGTTTCCTCCCACAATTCAAAGACATGCAGGTTAGGTGGATAAATTGCCCTTTTTGACCAAAAAGGTGAGGAGGGGTTATAGGGATGGGGATAGGGTGGAAGTAAGGGCTTAAGTGGGTCAGTGCAGACTCGATAGGCTGAATGGCGTCCTTCCGTACTGTATGTTCTATGTTAAATCCTTCAAACAAGGGAAGCTCCCATCTATGAATAGATCCCCCATCCTCTCAGTCCCTGCTCTATGCCATCTTCTCCTATATTGTTTCCTCCTCTTAATGATTTGCATGCTTTCTCTCTGTCCCCTACCCTATAATTGGAGATCTATTGCCTGCTTTTCATTTTTTCCCCTCATTGTTTCTTCGCAGCCGAACTAGAATGTTTATTTGTCTTTCAGTTTTCAGTTTCGTACAACTTGCATAATACTACATAACACAAGAACAGGACATTCGGCCCAAATATTCCATTTTGGTGTTTACACCCCAAACAAGCCTCCTGCTGTTCTTCTCCTCTCATCTTAGCCTTCAGTATGTCTTCTTATTCCCCTATTTTCTCTTGTACTTATCTAAGTTATTTATGAAAGTCTGTAAGCTATTTACCACAATGACTGGAAGCCTGTGTTGAGCAGGGATCAGTGTTGGGGCCCTTGCTGTTTGTGGTTTATATTAATGATGTAGATATGAATATAGGAGGGTTGATCAGTCCGTTTGCAGATGATGTGAAAATTGGCGTAGTGGTAAATAGCCTTCAATTACAGGAGGATATAGACGGGCTGATCAGTGGCAAATGGAATTCAATCCGGGTAAGTGTGAGGTGATGCACTTGGGCAGGACAAACAAGGCAAGGGGATACATGACAATACATGGGAAGTACCGAGGATCAGATTGTGCATGTACACCAGTCCCTTAAGGTGGAAGATGTCCCAGTACCCGAGCCCGAAGGGGAGACGAGCAGCCACAACACGTCAAACCCACGCCCAGAAAGAGTGTTAAGACCACCGACAACCGTCCCAAGACATAGGGACGTGGATGATCAGCTAACGAAAGCTGAACAGTTAGTGGGCGTGAGGAACAACCCCAACAGCCGGGCTGAGGGCATTGGGATGGTGGAAAGTATCACCGATTTGCTGCTGACAAGGGGGAAGAAACCCCCAAAAGCTAAAGGGCCTCGCAGAGGTCAGGAAAGAAAGAAAAGGAAAGCGAAGTGCAACGTGAACAGCGGCGCACGCAAAAGATGGGCCACCCGAAAAGCAGTCATTAGAGCGACACAGCTGCTCTACAAGAACAATAGGTGCCAACTGGCAAGACAAATCATGGGGGCCCCAGCCACAACCACATGTCCTCTACCCATTGAGGATCTCGAACGGTGCTTTTGGGACAAGCTCTCGAAGCCCAATAACAAGGCGAATGTGAGCAAGTTCACCACATACAAAGGCAGTACTGATGAGGGGGAGTTGATGAGACCAATTGAGGAAGAAGAGGTAACAAAAGCGATTCAGGGCGTGGACAAGAAAAGGGCGCCCGGCCCGGATGGCATGACACTGTCTGACACCCAGGACATACATGACAAGGATGATACATGGATTCCTCGGCTCTTCTCCCTTTGGTTGAAATCTGCGACGATCCCGGACTCGCTCAAAAAGAGTCGAACGGTCTTGATTCCTAAGTGCGAGGATCAAGAACGCCTGAAGGATATTGACAACTGGCGTCCAATTACCATCGGTCCTATGCTGCTTCGCCTGTTCACCAAGATCATGGCAAAACGTCTCAGCAAGACAGTCTGGATTAACCTGGGATAGAAGGGTTTCCTGGCAGCTACTCCCGGGTGCAATGAGAACATTGCAATCCTTGAGAACATCATAAAGAGAGCGAAAAAGAACAGGAAGGACCTTGCAGTTGTCTTTGTCGATCTGGCCAAGGCTTTCGACTCGGTTGGGCACAAGCACATTGAGAAAGCATTACAGAGAATGCAATTACCACCAAATTTCATAACGATGGTCACTGACCTGTACACTGGCAATACTACCATGGTCGAAGGTAACAAAACCAAAACCGCTGAAATAAAAATAGAAAGGGGTGTCAAGCAAGGAGACCCACTTTCGCCAATCCTATTTAACAGAGCTTTGGATCCACTGATATGCTCCCTGGAGGAGGCCAACTTGGGGGTCGTCATGCCTCTGGGAGAGAACCAAGTCAACTGCTCTGCTTTGGCCTTCGCGGATGACATAGCCCTTCTGAGTGACTCTCACGCAGGGATGGAAAAGAACCTGAAGCTCCTCCGGACTTTTTGCACCAATACGGGCTTAGCGATTAATATCAATAAGACCAAAGGCTTCCACTTCACTTACAAATCGAAGACCTTCATATACAACCATCGTGAAAACTGGAAGCGCGGGAACGAGGTTATCGCCTACATCCCTCCAGGTGACACAAAGAAATACCTGGGAGCCCGAATAGACCCATGGGCTGGCGTGACAGAGGGGGAGTGGTCGGAAAAGCTCAAAGCCTGGACTAGTGCTTTACAGGCAGCGGCTCTCTGACCAGCACAGAAGATCGAGATCCTGAAGACCCATGTCATCCCCAGGATGTATTTTCACTTGATCCTTTCCGAGGTATCGCAGAATACGCTCCGCAATTCGGATCAAATCATAAGAAATACCACCAAAGAACTCCTACACCTCCCACCGCACGTGACCAACGGAATCCTGTATTCGAACATCAGGAGTAGCGGACTGGGTATGCCCAAATTCGAAGTGCAGATTCCATCTGCGATTGTCCGCAAACGCGAAGCACTCGAGAGGTCCACGGACAGGGTCATAAGGGCATCCTTCCAGTACCGGGACGAAAGCAATACTGACACCATTGGAGGACTGCGCATGCTCAAGGTCCGAAAGGAAGTCAAGGACTTCCTTTCCAACACGTCAGATTGCAACCGGGACGAAGAGGACCCCGGAAATCTTGTCGCGGTGGCACTGCCCATGTTAAGAGACCAAGACCTTAACTTTCCAAATATTGATTGGAACCTCTATAGGTTGAACATTTCGGATGGGGCAGTTTTTGTACAGTATGTGGAGGAGGGTTTCCTGACACAATATGTGGATAGGCCGACAAGATGGGGGGCCACATTGGATTTGGTACTGGGTAATGAACCGGGGCCAAGTGTTAGATTTGTTTGTGGGAGAGCACTTTGGAGATAGTGACCACAATTCGGTGTCTTTCACTATTGCAATGGAGAGGGATAGGGCCATACAGCAGGTCAAGTTTTATAATTGGGGATGGGGTAATTATGATGCGATTAGGCAAGAATTAGGGAGCATATGATGGGAACAGAAACTGTCAGGGAAAGGCACAAATGAAAAGTGGAGCTTGTTCAAGGAACAAATACTGCGAGTCCTTGATAGGCATGTCCCTGTCAGGCAGGGAGGAAATGGCCGTGTGAGGGAACCAAGGTTCACAAAAGAGGTTGAATGTCTTGTCAAGAGGAAAAAGAAAGAGTATGTAAGGATGAGAAAACAAGGTTCAGTAGGGTCGCTTGAGGATTACAAGGTAGTAAGGAATGAGCTGAAAAAAGGGCGTAGGAGAGCTAGGAGGGGGCATGAGAAGTCCTTGGTGGGTCGGATCAAGGAAAACCCCAAGGCTTTTTACTCTTATGTGAGAAATAAAAGAATGACCAGGGTTAGGGTAGGGCCGGTCAAGGACAGTCGTGGGAACTTGTGCATGGAGTCAGAAGAAATAGGAGGGGCGTTGAATAAATACTTTTCTTCAGTGTTCACAAAGGAGATGGGCCATGTTTTTGAGGATGAGAGTGTGATTCAGGCGGGTAGGCTGGAGGAAATAGATGTTCTGAGGAAGGATCTATTAGCAATTTTGAAAAACCTGAGGGTCGACAAGTCCCCTGGGCCAGATGGGATATACCCAAGGATTCTTTGGGAGGCAAGGGATGAGATTGCAGAGCCTTTGGCTTTGATCTTTGGGTCCTCGCTGTCCACGGGGATAGTGCCAGAGGACTGAAGAGTGGCGAATGTTGTTCCTCTGCTCAAGAAAGGGAATAGGAATGACCCTGGTAATTATAGGCCAGTTAGTCTTACTTCGGTGGTCGGGAAGATAACGCAAAAGGTCCTGAAGGATAGGATTTATGACCATTTGGAAAGATGCAGCTTAATCCGGGATACTCAACACGGATTCGTGAAGGGTAGGTCTTGCCTCACAAATTTGATTAAATTCTTTGAGGAGGTAACGAAGTGTGTAGATGAAGGTTAAGCAGTTGACACCACACCGACCCCCAACCCCCACTACCCACTTCCTAATCATGGCTATATTTGCCACCCAGTAATAGTTGCTAAAGTTCGGCAGCGTCAGACCACCCTCCCCTCGACTACGCTCCAGCAACACTTCCTTCACTCGTGGGGTTTTACCTGCCCAGACAAAGCCCAAAGTCACTTTGTTTAACCATTTAAAAAAGGCCCTTGGGATAAAGATGGGGAGGCAATGCAAAACGAACAGAAATCTGGGGAGGACCATCATTTTCATGCTCTGTACCCTCCCCGCCCGTGACAGCGGGAGCATGTCCCACCTTCTAAAGTCCTCCTTCACTGGCTAGCATGTTTTGAGGTCTACATCAAGGCTGCGGACCCCAAGCCAATGGAGGCTCAGAAGATAAACGTTCTGTACTCCAGACTGAGCTCCAGCGTGTTCCCGGTGATCCAAGATGCCACGAACTACACAAAAGCAATGGAACTCCTTAAGGAACACTACGCGCAGAAGGCGAACATGCTCTTCGCCAGGCATGTACTCACCACCCGCTCGCAACTACCTGGTGAGTCCATCGAAGACCTCTGGCGGGCCTTAATTCCACTCGTCCGGGACTGTGACTGTCATGTCGTTACGGCCGCCGAACACACAAATCTCCTCATGCGCGATGCCTTCGTGACGGGGATTGCGTCAGAACCGCATCCGAGAAAGATTACTGGAAGGGGCCACGCTCGAACTGGTGGAGACGAAAACCTTGGCACTCTCCATGACGGTCGCATCCCGTAACGTATAATCGTACCCCTCCCGCCGCGCTGCCCACCCTTCTACTTCTTCCTACCCCTCCGGGACCCCGCCGACGACCTCCTCAGCCGGGGCCCTGCCTTCCCAATACATCTGCGCGCACGCCGATCCGCGCACCCCGGGGGTCCCCGCTGCTACTTCTGCGGTCAGCAGAAGCACCCCCGCCAACACTGCCCGGCCCGCACTGCAGTTTGTAAAGCCTGCAGTAAAAAGGGCGACTTCGCGGCGGTGTGCCAGGCCCATGCAGTCGCTGCGATCGCGCCCGCTATCGCCCCCTCCCCCACGCCAGACGCACAATGTGAGCCGCCATCTTCTCCTCCCGGGTCCATGTGCGACCAATGGGCGCCGCCATCTTGTCCCCCTTCAGCCACGTGCACCCATGGGCGCCGCCATCTTGTCCCGACCCCGCAATGTGCGCACCATGGGCGCCACCATCTTGTCCCCCACAGGGTCTCCGGACATCCCGACATCGAAACCGCACACGCTCGCCACCCGAAGCATCCGATGGCTCGCTTCGATGATGCTGGACCAATCTCGCCCGCACAACCTGGCCACCGTGTCGACGACGGTTAAAATCAACAGCCACGCGACCTCGTGCCTGCTGGACTCCGGGAGCACCGAAAGCTTCATTCACCCAGATATGGTAAGGCGCTTCTCCCTTACGGTCCACCCTGCCAATCAACGGATCTCCCTAGCCACAGGATCCCACTTCGTTCCGATCCAAGGCTTTTGTACAGTCACCCTCACGGTCCAGGGCATAGAATTTAGTAACTTCCGCCTCCATGTCCTTCCTACTCTCTGTGCTGCACTCCTGTTGGGCCTGGACTTCCAGTGCAACCTCCAGAGCCTCACCCTCAAATTCAGCGGGCCCTACCGCCCCTTACCGTTTGTGGCCTTGCGACCCTCAAGGTCCTTTTTGCCAATCTAACTGCGGATTGCAAGCCTGTTGCCACGAGGAGCAGACGGCGCAGCACCCAGGACAAGACCTTCATCAGGTCCGAAGTCCAGCGGCTGCTTAAGGAGGGTATTATCGATGCCAGCAACAGCCCCTGGAGAGCCCAAGTGGTAGTGGTTAAAACTGGGGACAAACACAGGATGGTCGTGGCCTACAGCCAGACCATCAATCGGTACACGCAGCTCGACGTGTACCCCCTCCCACGCATATCTGATATGGTCAATCAGATTGCGCAGTACCGGGTCTTCTCAACAATTGACCTGAAATCCGCCTACCACCAGCTCCCCATCCGGAAGTTGGACCGGCCATACACTGCCTTCGAGGTGGACGGTCGCCTCCACCACTTCCTTAGGGTCCCTTTCGGTGTCACAAATGGTGTCTCGGTCTTCCAAAGAGAGATGGCCGAATGGTCAACCAGTAAGGTTTGCGGGCCACCTTTCCGTACTTAGATAATGTCACTGCGGCCATGACCAGCAGGACCACAATGCCAACCTCGATAAATTCCTCCGCACTGCCACTCTTCTCAACCTGACCTACAACAAAGCGAAGTGTGTGTTCAGCACGACCCGGTTAGCCATTCTCGGCTATAAAGTCCAAAACGGACTTCTTGGGCCCGAACCCGACCGCATGCGCCCCCTCATGGAACTTCCCCTCCCCCACTGCCCCAAGGCCCTCAAACGCTGCCTGGGGTTCTTTTCCTACTACGCTCAGTGGGTCCCAAACTATGCGGACAAGGCCCGCCCACTCATTCAGTCCACCCAATTCCCCCTTGCGGCCGAGGCACAACATGCTTTCGCCCGCATCAGAGCAGACATCGCCAAGGCCGGAATGCGGGCAGTGGACGAGTCACTGCCTTTCCAAGTAGAAAGCGACGCTTCAGACGTCGCCCTTGCCGCCACTCTAAACCAGGCAGGCAGACCCGTGGCATTCTTTTCCCACACCCTTCATGCCTCGGAAATTCAACACTCATCCGTCGAAAAGGAGGCCCAAGTTATCGTTGAAGCTGTGCGGCATTGGAGGCATTATCTGGCCGGTAAGAGATTCACTTTCCTTACGGACCAACGGTCGGTAGCCTTCATGTTCAATAACACAGCGGGGCAAGATCAAAAATGATAAAATCTTGAGGTGGAGAATCGAGCTCTCCACCTATAATTACAAGATCTTGTATCGCCCCGGGAAACTCAACGAGCCCCCAGATGCCCTCTCCCGAGGTACATGTGCCAGCGCACAAGTGGACCAACTCCGGGCCCTACACGACAGCCTTTGTCACCCGGGGGTCACTCGATTGTACCATCTGGTCAAAGCTCGTAATCTGCCCTACTCCGTCGGGGAAGTAAGGACAGTCACCAGGGACTGCCAGGTCTGTGCGGAGTGCAAGCCGCACTTCTACCAGCCGGACCGTGTGCGCCTGGTGAAGGCTTCCCACCCCTTTGAATGCCTCAGCGTGGATTTCAAAGGGGCCCCTCCCTTCCACCGACCGTAACACGTATATTCTCAGTGTGGTCGATGAGTACTCCAGATTCCCCTTCACCATCCCATGCCCTGACATGACGTCTGCCACCGTCATCAAGGCCCTCAGCACCATCTTTGCTCTGTTCGATTTCCTCGCCTACATCCACAGTGACAGAGGATCCTCATTCATGAGCGATGAGCTGCGTCAGTTCCTGCTCAGCAGGGGTATAGCCTCCAGCAGGATGACCAGCTACAATCCCCGGGGATATGCGGGAGAATGGACGGTTTGGAGGGCCGTCCAGCTGGCTCTACGGTCCAGGAACCTCCCAGCCTCTCGCTGGCAGGAGGTCCTCCCTGACGCTCTGCACTACATCCGGTCACTATTGTGCACCGCCACTAATGACACACCCCACAAACGTGTTTTTACCTTCCCCAGGAAGTCCACATCCGGGATGTCGCTCCCGACTTGGCTTGCTGCTCCAGGACCGGTCCTTCTCCGTAGGCACGTCCAACTCCACAAGGCAGACCCTTGGTGGACAGGGTTCACCTGCTCCACGTCAATCCTCAATATGCCTACGTTGAGTTCCCCGAAGGCCGCCAAGATACTGTCTCACTCAGGGACCTGGCACTGTCAGGTTCCACCCCAACACCCCCACCCCATCAATGCGCCCCCCCCCCCCCCACCTCCCACCACGCCGCCAATATTGACACCACCAGACCACCCCCCCATTTTCCGCACAAGAGGACGAAGAGGACATCTGCACACTCCCGGAGTTCCCCGATGACTGGCCAGCATCAGCACCACCACCACCGCCATCGGTGCCACCTCCACCAGGGCCAGCACCGACTTCGACGCCACCATTACGCCACTCCCATAGAAGCACCAAAGCACCAGACCGACTGAACCTTTGACGGACTCCGGACCGTCAACATGGACTTTTCTTTCCCTACCACTGTACATAATTGCACTAATTGTATATTGTTTCACGTCACCCTCGCCGGACTCATTTTTAACAGGGGGTGAATGTGGTGAACCACTGTAATAGGAGATGTAAGGTACGACCTGCACTACAGGTTCGCTGGTAGCTCCTGCCGGCTGGCTCCGCCCACGGAGAACTGTATAAATTTGCATGACCTCCAGTGCCCTGCCATTTCGCCAGCTGCAGCAGGAGGCCACGCATCTGACTGTAATAAAGCCACAGTTGTACCCAACTTTAGTCTTTGTGCGATTGATCGTGCATCATATATTACAGTGGTTTACCATATTCACATTGCGACGGCTGTTGAGGCACCAGAGCATGGCATTCCGTACGGCGCCCGGCATCAGCCATGATTTTCATCTGACGTGCGATTCTCCACCCAAGTGCATTTCCCGATTCCAATGTCAGCCAACAAAGAAAGTTTCTTTACAGAGGTGTTGTTGCTCTAAGCTGCACTGGTTTTTGAAGGCAGTTTTCTGACTGAAGCTAGTTGATCTCTGTGTATTTCAGCAGTGAGGATTAAAGATCACTTTTGTCAAAATAAAGAGGATTGAATTATCTTCTGTACGATTTGATGCCACAAGAGACATCCATGCATTTTCAATGACTGTGCTTGAACTAGACACCTGCAATCGTGATACACTCGATCATTACTTTCTATTATCACTAAATGTATCCTCTCCTTGTGGCTTCCATAAATTCCTGAAATATTAAAAAACCTTGGGAACAATTCTCTGTCAGCTGACGCCAGATTGGGCGAAGAATCAGTTTTAACAATGAAATCGTGGCGTACGCCGGTTTCACGCCAAATCACAATTCTCCAGGGGTTGGTTTAGCACAAGGCTAAATCGCTGGCTCTTAAAGCAGACTAAGCAGGCCAGCAGCATGGTTCAATTCCCGTACCAGCCTCCCCGAACAAGTGCCGGAATGTGGCGACTAGGGGCTTTTCACAGTAACTTCATTTGAAGCCTACTTGTGACAATAAGCGATTTTCATTTCATTTCAGTGCCTCGACAGGGTGTCAATGGGTTCCACTCCACATGTACGTGAACGGCGTTTGCATGTCATTAGCGGTCCTGACCCAGTATTCTCTGCGGCCTCCACGATTCTCCACCTTCACCGGGGGAATTCCCGACGGCGAGATTCACTTGTGCTTTTAAAAATCGAGAAACAGGCGCCGTGGCTGATGAGGGAGAGAGTGGAGGTAGGGCATGGAGAGGCGCGACCATGGGCTGCCGGTCCTGACACTGGGTGGGCTGGCTGGGGGTGTGGAGGGGTGGTGAGGCTTGGGGGTGGGGGGGGGTGTCATGGGGCCGGGGAGACCCCCACACAGGCCTGGGGCGATATCCAGGCATAAAGCACCTGGCCGCGGCCTGCAATGCAGCCATCTTGCTGCGTCCCCACTGACCACCCACCTTGGCCTCTGGTTCTGCAGAGTGACACCGGGTGGTGCCCCATTATAGACACGAACTGACCTTTTGTCCCATGATGACCCCAATGACCTGGAGACAAAGGGCTATGTCACAAGCTGCAGCAGGAGCACTGGTACAGCCCCAGTGGCCTAATGGATAAGGCATTGGCTTCCTAAGCCAGGGATTGTGGGTTCAAGTCCCACCTGGGGTCATGCTGATTTTAAAGCTGCCATGTGCAACACTGGTAGTGAGATTTCTTTCCAAATGTTCCATCAATTTGGGCTCTTCCTCTGCAACAACATTTTCTCTCACATCTTTTTCTTTGGCACAATCCTATGACGCCAGAATTACAATCAGGTGGAGAATCTGACATCAGCCGATCATTGAAGTCAGTGCCGGGCACCCACCCAATGGCACGCCAAGCTCAAGTGCTTTGATGACGGCACGGATGCGTTCCATGATTCACACCGGCATGGGCATGCAAATTGTACAGTAATGGCTGTTAGCATATCATTAACGGGCCCGACTAGGTAGTCTCTGGTCTCCTGCGATGCTGCACCTCCGCCAGATGGAAGTGACGCCGGCGTGGTTAACTTGTGGTATTTAAAAACTGTAACTGGGCACCAGTGTTGGTAGTTGATAAAAATGCTTACTATGGTGGGGGGGTCCCAGGCGGGGAAGGGCGGGACGAGGCGGGACGGGGCAGGGAGAGTGGAAAAGGGTGACCTGTCACGCACCGGTTTGCAGTACCACATGGTGCCCTGCATCTCTGGCCCAGGCCCCTGCCACCTCCGATGGCAGCCACTGAGGTTATCCCTCACTCCCCTAGGGACTATAGCCCGTGCCATCCACCAACACCCACACCCGACATCATGGGCCTCCCACGACTCCCGCCCCCTCGCCATGCCCACACACAACTGGCAGACCCTCTGCACCCAGCCCAGCCCATCCCTCACACCCTGTGGACAGAGGGCCGAGGTATGTATTTATTGGTGACTGTGTTATGTACAATAATTCTGCCCTAGCCCCTAACGCTAGCCTATGTGCTGCACCCGTACCAACTTAACTGGTGCTTAACTTTCTAACCTTACACGTTCCTTCAAGGTGGTTCTCCATGCGGTACATCAGAAGTCAGACCATATGGTGTTGGCCTGGGTGGCACACATGGTCAGCACTGCCTCCTGCTGCTGCAGATGGTTCGACTCCTCCAACTGTAACTACGGGCGCTGGATGGTAGCTGCCACCCTGTCATGTAATAATAATAATCGCTTATTGACACAAGTAGGCTTCAATGAAGTTATTGTGAAAAGCCCCTAGTCGCCACATTCCGGCACCTGTTCAGAGAGGCCGGTACGGGAATTGAACCCGCGCTTCTGACATTGTTCTGCATTACAAGCCAGCTGTTTAGCTCACTGTGCTAAACCAACCGCTAGTCCCCAGCCCTGCGCCTGCATCTCCAATATCGATGGGACCGCCCTTTCCAGAAGCGCTGGACCTTTCAGGGCGGCAGCTAGTCCCTGGGATCGAGCTGCCCTCCAACTGTCAGCCCCCTTGGGGATTCCTACCTCCACCTGATGTACTGCAGCAAATGTGTGGTGTGTACCAGATAGTGCCCCAGGAGCCTCATCACTAAAATGCCCAACCGAGGTGAGTGTCTCTGGGATGGTGGAGAATGTTGGTGACAGCTGTGATGGGAAGTTGGTGTCGTCCCAGGACATGTGCTCCTGGGTGTTGCAGGGTTGTGGCTGGGAGCAGGGTACACTCGCCAGTTCCTCATCGTCTGGTGGTGACCGTGCAAGACACAAAACAAGACATGGGGATGGTGTGGGGGGGAGAGGCGACTGAAGTACCATCGGGACATCACAATTCTTTGGGCACTCATTTGGTTATCCTATGCTGACTTCTGCCTCGGCAACTGCCCACTTTCCCACCTCGCCGAACAGGTCCAACACCCTGTGCTCTGCGACGGTGAGAAGCCTCTGGTCTGGTGGGTTCCCTCAAGCCTTTTCTTTCTCCTGCCTGTTTTGGGCTGCCTTCTCCTGGGGCGACAGATAATGCACAGGAACGTGGACTGAAGGGGTGATCTTTTGGGGGGGGGAGGGGGTGGGGTGGGTGCCCCCTGGCCAGGCTGATCACATGGAATGTGAGAGGGTTGAATGGGCTGGTCAAGAGGGCTTGCGTGTTCATGCATTTGAAGAGTTTGAAGGCGACGTGTCAATGTTACAGGAGACGTACCTGAGGGTAGTGGATCAGACTAGGCTGAGGAAGGGGTGGGTTGGGCAGATATTTCATTCGGGGCTAGACTATAAAACCAGGTGTGTAGCGATCTTGATCAATAATCGGGTGTCATTTGAGGTGGGGAGCATAGTGGCCGACACGGACTTGGGGGGTAGGTACGTTATGGTGAGTGGGAAGCTGGAGGGGTGAGCGAAGGAGTTTTCTTTTTCCTCCCATGTACACAAAGTGTACTCCCAGATTGATTTTTTCGATTTGAACAGGGATTTGCTGGCGAGGGTGGTATATGGCGAGTATTCCGCGATTGTTGTGTCGGATCATGCCCCACACTGGGTGGATTTACGGGTGAGCATGGAGGGGGACAACGTCCGTAATGGAGATTGAATGTAGGACTGTTAGCGGATGAGGAGGTGAGCGGGCGGGTGAGGGAGGCCATCCAGAATTATTTGGAGATAAATGACACAGGGGAGGTTTTGGCCGCAATGGTATGGGAGGCACTGAAGGCAGTAGTTAGGGGGGAACTGATTTCGGTGCGGGCTCACAGGGAGACAGTGGAGCGGGCAGAGATGGATAGGCTAGTTAGGGAGATCCTCGAGGTGGATAGAAGTACTCGGAAGCCCCGGAGGCGGGGTTGTTGAAGGAGCGGCAGAAGCTGCAGAGGGAGTTTGGTCTGATATCCACAGGGAAGGCGATGGGGCAGTTGAGGAAGGCGAGAGGGGCGATATATGAGTATGGGGAGAAGGCCAGTAGGATGCTAGCACACCAGCTCAGGAAAAGGGAAGCGGCCAGGGAGATAGGAAGAGTGAAGGATAGAGGGGGGAACACGATTTTGAACCCAGCGGGGGTGAACGGGATGTTCAAGGAATTTTACAGTCGGCTGGATGAGTCGGAGCCCCCAGCAGGAATGTAGGGGATGAGGCAATTCTTGGAGGGTTTGGAGTTTCCGAAGGTGGAGGAAGGGTTGGTGGGGGGGGCTGGGAGCCCTGATTGGGATTGTGGAAGTAGTAGAGGGGTTGGAGGCGATGCAGTCGGGCAAGGCCCCGGGACCAGACGGATACCCAGTGGAACTTTATAAGAGGTTTTCTGGGGTGTTGGGTCCGCTGCTGGTGAGAGCATTTAATGAGGCAAGGGAGCGGGGTTTTCTTCCCCCCCGCCAATGTCACAGGCTTCGATCTCATTGATCCTGAAGCGAGAGAAGGACCCAGAACAATGCGAGTCATACAGACCAATCTCCCTACTAAATGTTGATGCCAAATTGCTGGCCAAGATTTTGGCCTCGAGAACAGAGGATTGTGTTCCGAGGGTGGTAGAGGAGGACCAGTTGGGATTTGTTAAAGGAAGGCAGCTAATGGCTAACGTTAGAAAGCTCTTGAATATCATCATGATGCCCTTTGAGGGGAGGGAGGTGGAGGTGGTGGTTGCTATGGACGCGGAGAAGGCCTTCGACTGGGTGGAGTGGAAGCATTTGTGGGGGGTCCTGGGGTGGTTTAGGTTTGGGTTTTATAGGCTGGGTCCGGTTGCTGTACCAGGCGCCGGAGGCGAGTGTGTGGATGAACCGGGTGAGTTCGGAGAGAGAGAGAAAATGGTTCACTCACCCTCCTCCGGCCTCCTACCAAAGCATCCCATGAAAGAGCTAAATAACCCCTAAGAAACAAAAAATGCTCCCCTGGCCATTACCCGAGACAAAATATCAATACAGCAAAAGCGGGACAAGGAGAACCAACACCACCTCACATTCCCTCCAAAGTTCAATGTCCTACCTCGCCTGCCACTTCATTGTCTCTCAAAAACTCCATTACCTCCTCCGGAGTTTCAAAGTAATATTTGGCCATCATGGGTCACCCAAAGGCGGGCTGGGTACAACATCCCAAACTTCAGTGCCTTCTTAAAGAGGGCAGCCTTGACCCGGCTCTCCTCTTTGCCAGTTCCGCACCCAGGTCCTGATACACCCGAAGCTCATTGTCTTCCCAGGCACATCTCATCTGCCTGGCCCACCTCAAGATCTTCTCTTTGTCCAGAAACCGGTGTAGCCTCACCACCATCACCCTCGGCGACGCAGTCACCTGCGGCTTCCTCATAAGTGCCCTATGCGCCCTATTGACCTCCAGGGGCCGGTCAAAGGCTCCCTCCCCCATTAACTTCTCCAACATCTTGTCCACATTAGTGTCTGCGTCCGCTCCCTCGATACCCTCCAGCATCCCCACTATCCTCAGATTCTGTCCGGGAACGGTTCTCCAAATCCTCCACTTCCGCCTTGAGCCGCTTCTGAGTCTCCCTCAGCATCCTAACTTCGGCCGCCAATGAGGTAAGCTGCTCCTCGTGCTCTCCCACCTTCTGGTTGATCCCCACTTTCAGCGGGTCTACCACCTTCACCAGGTCTTCCTGAGCCTCCCTCCCCTGTTGGCTGAACTTTTCGTTAAAGTCAAAGGAGATTTATCAGGATACTGCCTGGTTTGCAGGATAGGTCTTATGAGGAAAGGTTGAGGGAGCGAGGGCTTTTTTCTTTGAAGCGGAGGAGGATGAGAGGCAACTTAATAGAGGTTTATAAGATGATGAGGGGGATAGATAGAGTGGACGTTCAGAGACTATTTCCTCAGTGGATGTAGCTGTTACAAGGGGGCATAACTATAAGGTTCAGGGTGGGAGATATAGGAGGGATGTCCGAGGTAGGTTCTTTACTCACAGAGTGGTTAGGGTGTGGAATGGACTGCCTGCTGTGATAGTGGAGTCGGACACTTTAGGAACTTTCAAGCGGTTATTGGATAGGCACATGGAGCACACCAGAATGACAGGGAGTGGGATAGTTTGGTCTTGGTTTCGGACAATGCTCGGCACAACATTGAGGGCCGAAGGTCCTGTTCTGTGCTGTACTGTTCTATGTTCTATGTAACCAACTGCTCCGTCGGAAATTGGGTTGGTAGGCCGACCCTTTACCCCCGCCATCTTCCCCTGTGGCGCAAAAAGAGTTTCTAGCTCCTGCAGCTCCTTTCTTCCAGACCCATTTCTGGTCCGTGGATCCATCCACTGACCTCACCAGTCGAATACAACTTTCCTCCACCACCTGGCACCTTTTTCCTCCAAAGCATCCACCAGCAACCGTGGGAAAAGACCAAAAACAATGCCTCGAGCGGGGCTTCCAAATGTGCGTACTGGCACATTTGGTTCACTAGGTTAATCCCAGAGCTGAAGGGGTTGGATTACGAGGAGAGGTTGAGTAGACTGGGACTGTACTCGTTGGAATTTAGAAGGATGAGGGGGGATCTTATAGAAACATATTAAATTATGAAGGGAATAGATAGGATAGATGCGGCCAGGTTGTTTCCACTGGCAGGTGAAAGCAAAACTAGGGGGCATAGCCTCAAAATAAGGGGAAGTACATTTAGGACTGAGTTTAGGAGGAACTTCTTCACCCAAAGGGTTGTGAATCTATGGAATTCTTTGCCCAGTGAAGCAGTTGAGGCTCCATCATTAAATGTTTTTAAGATAAAGATAGATAGTTTTTTGAAGAATAAAGGGATTAAGGGTTATGGTGTTCGGGCCGGAAAGTGGAGCTGAGTCCACAAAAGATCAGCCATGATCTCATTGGATGGCGGAGCAGGCTCAAGGGGCCAGATGGCCTATTCCTGCTCCTAGTTCTTATGCTCTTATGTTCTTTTGTGTAAATGGGAGTGGGCAATCAAACAGCCAAGATAACGCCGATCGGTTCAAGCCTGGAAACCCCAGCAGAGAACCTTTGTTTGAGGAGCTGGGATGGAGCTTAGAGAGATGGAGAGAGTGAAAGAAGGCTTTGGAAATCGACCAAGAGAGGTCATGAAACTTACAGAGGAGAAGGGTTAGGAAATCAACCAAGGGAGATCATGAAGGTTACAGAAGAGAAGGCTTTGAAAGTCGACCGAGAGAGGTCATGAAAGTAACCACCGAGGCAGGGTTTGGAAAATGGTTCTCAACAAATGTCTTAAAACTTTAAAAAGTTATGGCTCCGGTTCAGTCTCTTAGCTACTGTTGAGAGCTGACCAGGCATCCGTAACAATTATCAGTGACTGTGAAGGTCAATATCCGAGTTTCCAGGATGTTATCAGTGACATAGTAGTCTTGAAATAAAGCTGACTGCAGATAAACACACAAGGCAGCTAATTGATAAATTATTTGGCAGTTTATTTAAAGTTTCCCTGCGATGACCACAGCCAGAATTATTGCCTTCTTGAATTCCCCTCTGTCTGGATTCAGCCAGGTACAGGATATACCAGACCAAAGTCTTGCCATGCGGTGGGTAGTGTCCCCTGAGCTAGAAGCTACAGGTTCGAGTCCCACCCCAGGACTTGATGACCAAGGAAAGCATGTTCATAATGTGGCCAAACAAGTTTAGTGTCAACCTGAATATCGTTCCAACACATCAATGGCAGTCAGCAAGAGTGGGAGAGTGGGAGAGATTCCTGTCAGCCAGGTGATGGAGAGACTGTTTGACCATCATGAGTCATAGCTCCAAACCAGAACTCGCATTTAAAAGAAATTTTACCCACAGGTACTCAGACTCTGAGACAAAGACTCCACAAACATATTCGATACAACATTTGTTAGAATGCCAGACCAGAACCCTAAACAGGTTTTTTCAATTTATGAGGAAAGAATACTTCGCCCCAGTTGTTATCTTTTATGTGAAAACAAACTTTAATTTAAACACATAATTAACCACATTGACATCAACAAAAATAGGTTTACAATGATCATTCCCTAAATACAAATAAAATTTAAACATACTATCTATACCTGCTGCTCATTCCAATTAAGCATCCCAAAACAGTTCAAATGCCACTTATAAATAAAGGTAACAAACAGAGTACTTGCTTAGTGTGGAGCGACATTTGGAGAGAGACCCTTTCAGGAGCAGAACCAGTGCACTTCTGCTCAACCTAACAGCACTTGGCAAAACTGTTGTTCAACTTAAAATCCTTCTGTCTGGTCAGACTGAAATCCTACAGCAAACTGCAAAACTACAAGGAGACCTGGCTCCTCCCATTAATTACACCATCTGTTTCCCATTAAGTTCCATGACCTGCTTAGCTCGGACTACACTCCCCTATAAATTATCAACTCTCCAGGATCTCCAGCAATCATAACAATGTTCCATTAGCCCTCTATATGTAAACAGGTAAATGGTTAGAATTAATTATAAAATCACGTTTTACAGATTCTTAATTACAGCTTCAGCAGACACACAGTCTGGATACCTTAATCATAGAATCATAGAATTTACAGTGCAGAAGGAGGCCATTCGGCCCATCGAGTCTGCACCGGCTCTTGGAAAGAGCACCCTACCCAAGCCCACACCTCCACCCTATCCCCATAACCCAGTAACCCCACACAACACTAAGGGCAATTTTGGACACTAAGGGCAATTTAACATGGCCAATCCACCTAACCTGCACATCTTTGGACTGTGGAAAGAAACCGGAGCACCCGGAAGAAACCCACGCACACACGGGGAGAACGTGCAGACTCCTCACAGATAGTGACCCAAGCCGGGAATCGAACCTGGGACCCTGGAGCTATGAAGCAATTGTGCTAACCACCAGGCTACCGTGCTGCCCAACCTAGGTTCCTTATATCTGTTCCAGTGATATTATTAAAATACAATATATACAATTTATTTTTTATAAAATGTATTTTATTGCAAACATGAGTAAAAAAAACAGTAACATGCGCAACACATTCAACAACCTCACAATCCACAGTTTGTACACGATTTACCCTCTACCCTCCCCATCCCCCAAGACGAACAATTCCTCAAACATTGTTATGAACAATACCCACCATGTCTCAAAGCCCTCCTCCAACCTCCTCAACTCAAATTTTATCTTTTCCGGCCCCAGAAAGTCATACAGGTCCCCCAGCCAGGCCACCACCTCCAGCGACGTATCCGACCTCCAATTCAGCAAGATCCTTCACCAGGCAATTAGAAAGTGAAAGGCACAGGGTGTACAGTAGGAATATGGGGAGAAGGCGAGCAGGTTGCTGGCCCACCAACTGAGGAAAAGGGGAGCAGCGAGGGAGATAGGGGGGGTGAGAGATGAGGAGGGAGCGATGGAGCGGGGAGCGGAGAGAGTGAATGGAGTGTTCAAGGCATTTTACGAAAGATTATATGAAGCTCAGCCCCCGGATGGGAAGGAGAGAATGATGTGCTTTCTGGATCAGCTGGAATTTCCCAAGGTGGAGGAGCAGGAGAGGGTGGGACTGGGAGCACAGATTGAGACGGAGGAAGTGGTGAAAGGGACTGGGAGTATGCAGGCGGGGAAGGCCCCGGGACCAGACGGATTCCCAGTTGAATTCTATAGGAAATATATGGACTTGCTGGCCCCGCTACTGATGAGAACCTTTAATGAGGCGAGGGAAAGGGGGCAGTTGCCCCCGACTATGTCAGAGGCAACGATATCGCTCCTCCTAAAGAAGGAAAAAGACCCGCTGCAATGCGGGTCCTACAGGCCCATTTCCCTCCTGAATGTGGACGCTAAGATTCTGGCCAAGGTAATGGCAATGAGGATAGAGGATTGTGTCCCGGGGGTGGTTCATGAGGACCAAACTGGGTTTGTGAAGGGGAGACAGCTGAATACAAATATACGGAGGCTGCTAGGGGTAATGATGATGCCCCCACCAGAGGGGGAAGCGGAGATAGTGGTGGCGATGGATGCCGAGAAAGCATTTGATAGAGTGGAGTGGGATTATTTGTGGGAGGTGCTGAGGAGATTTGGTTTTGGGGATGGGTATATCAGGTGGCTACAGTTGCTGTATAGGGCCCCGATGGCGAGCGTGGTCACAAATGGACGGGGGTCTGACTATTTTCGGCTCCATAGAGGGCCGAGGCAGGGATGTCCTCTTTCCCCGTTATTGTTTGCACTGGCGATTGAACCCCTGGCCATAGCATTGAGGGGTTCCAGGAAGTGGAGGGGAGTACTCAGGGGGGGAGAAGAACACCGGGTATCTCTGTATGCGGATGATTTGTTGCTATACGTGGCGGACCCGGCGGAGGGGATGCCAGAGATAATGCGGATACTTGGGGAGTTTGGGGATTTTTCAGGGTACAAACTGAACATGGGGAAAAGTGAGTTGTTTGTGGTGCATCCAGGGGAGCAGAGCAGAGAGATAGAGGATTTACCATTGAGGAAGGTGTGGTAGTATGTATTAGGGGTCATGTGGGACTGTGAAGCCGTGATGCTATTGGCTGACAGATCCCGGGTCCTGGTTGGCTGTTGACCCCTGGCTCCGCCCTGAAGGTGGAGTATAAGAACCCGTGCTTCTCCCCGCCGCTCCATTCTGTTGCTGAACTGCTGGGAACAAGTCACGCTTAATAAAGCCTCATCGACTTCATCTCTACTCGTCTCTCTCGTAAGTCATTGTGCGCTACAATTTATTAAGCGTGCTTCAAGGACTATGGAGCTCAGGGTCGCCCCGGAATGCCTGCGGATCAGCCCCCACGCAGTGAACTCGGCAGCAGTTTTTAAACACTGGCAAGCTTATTTCGAAGGCTACCTCCGAACGGCCCCCGGCCGGATCACAGAAGACCAGAAACTGCAGGTCCTGCACTCAAGGGTAAGCCCGGAAATTTACCCTCTCATAGAAGACGCAGAGGATTTCCCGACGGCGCTCGCAGCACTGAAGAGCATCTATGTTCGCCCCGTGAACAAGGTCTACGCACGCTACCAACTCGCAACGAGACGGCAAAGTCCCGGAGAATCGTTAGAGGAGTTCTACGCCGCGCTGCTAATTTTGGGACGGGGCTGCAGCTGCCCGCCGGTAAACGCGACTGAACACACGGACATGTAAATTCGCGATGCGTTTGTGGCAGGTATGAACTCTCCCCCAAATCCGCCAAAGACTTTTAGAAAAAGAGTCGTTCGGACTCTCAGAGGCACGGGCCATTGCAGCTTCCCTAGAAGTGGCCTCGCAAAACGCCGGCGCCTACGGCCCCGACCACGCGGCAGCCCCTTGGGCTCCGTGGACCCCCGTCGCGACAAACCCCCCCCTCCCTCACAGGCTTGCGTGGTTAAGACGCCAGATCATCCTGGGGGGGCCCGCTGCTATTTCTGCGGGCAAGCGAAACACCCCCGGCAGCGCTGCCCGGCCCGCGCCGCTATTTGCAAGAGCTGCGGCAAGAAGGGCCATTTCGCGGATGTGTGCCGGTCCCGGGGGGTCGCCGCAATCCCCAGAGAAGAAAGAGCCCAGCGCATCCCAAACGCTCCCCAACCCCCCCAGCGCCCCATGTGCGACCCGCGGGCACCGCCATTTTGGGTCCCGGCCACCACGAGGGGAGGATGGGTGCCGCCATCTTGTGACTCCCCAGCCACGTGCGATGCATGGGGGTGGCCATTTTGTCCACCCCCGACCACGTGCGATCCATGGGGGCGGCCATTTTGTCCACCCCCGGCCGCGTGCGATTCATGGACGCCGCCATCTTGGATGACAACAAAGGACCTCAGCATCGACGGCTCCACGGGGTCCGAAGAAGACGCTGAGACACTACGACCACGACTGGCCTCGGTGACGCTGGATCAATCACGGCCCCGGACGCTCCAGACGACGACAACAACGGTGCTGATCAACGGACACGAGACACCATGCCTGATCGACTCCGGGAGCACCGAAAGCTTCATCCACCCCGACACGGTAAGACGCTGTTTTTTGACCATCCATCCAATTTCGCAAAAGGTTTCCCTAGCTGCAGGATCCCACTCCGTAGAGATCAAAGGGTTCTGCATCGCGAACCTAACGGTGCAAGGGAGGGAGTTTAAAAACTACAGGCTCTACGTCCTTCCCCAACTCTGCGCGCCCACATTACTGGGATTAGATTTCCAGTGCAACCTGCAGAGCCTAACATTTCAATTCGGCGGCCCAATACCCCCACTCACTACCTGCGGCCTCGCAACTCTCAAAGTTGAACCGCCATCCTTGTTTGCAAACCTCACCCCGGATTGCAAACCCGTCGCCACTAGGAACAGACGGTACAGCGCCCAGGACCGGATATTTATTCGGTCTGAAGTCCAGCGGTTGCTGAAGGAAGGCATAATCCAGGCCAGCAATAGTCCCTGGAGAGCACAGGTGGTAGTAGTAAAGACCGGGGAGAAGCAAAGGATGGTCATAGACTATAGCCAGACCATCAACAGGTACACACAGCTAGATGCGTACCCTCTCCCCCGCATATCCGACATGGTAAATCGGATTGCCCAATATAAGGTTTTCTCCACCGTGGACCTCAAGTCCGCCTACCACCAGCTCCCCATCCGCCCAGGTGACCGCAAGTACACAGCCTTCGAGGCAGACGGGCGTCTATACCACTTCCTAAGGGTCCCATTTGGTGTCACGAACTGGGTCTCGGTCTTCCAACGGGAGATGGACCGAATGGTTGACCAACACGGGTTGCAGGCCACGTTCCCGTATCTCGACAACGTAACCATCTGCGGCCACGATCAGCAGGACCACGACGCCAACCTCCAAAAATCCCTCCAGACCGCTAACGCCTTGAACCTCACATACAACGAGGAAAAGTGCGTTTTTAGCACAAACCGGCTGGCCATCCTGGGATACGTAGTGCGCAATGGGATAATAGGCCCCGACCCCGAACGCATGCGCCCCCTCATGGAATTTCCCCTCCCCCACTGCTCCAAAGCCCTGAAACGTTGCCTGGGGTTCTTTTCATATTACGCCCAGTGGGTCCCCCAGTATGCAGACAAGGCCCGCCCGCTAATACAGACCATTACCTTCCCCCTGTCGACAGAGGCTCGCCAGGCCTTCAGCCGCATCAAAGCGGATATCGCAAAGGCCACGATGCGCGCCATCGACGAGTCCCTCCCCTTCCAGGTTGAGAGCGACGCCTCCAACGTAGCTCTGGCGGCCACCCTTAACCAAGCGGACAGACCAGTGGCCTTCTTCTCCCGAACCCTCCACGCCTCAGAAATCCGCCACTCCTCAGTGGAAAAGGAAGCCCAAGCCATAGTGGAAGCTGTGCGACATTGGAGGCATTACCTGGCCGGCAGGAGATTCACTCTCCTCACTGACCAACGGTCGGTAGCCTTCATGTTCGATAATGCTCAGCGGGGAAAAATTAAAAATGACAAGATCTTAAGGTGGAGGATCGAGCTCTCCACCTTCAACTACGAGTTCTAGTACCGTCCCGGAAAGCTGAACGAGCCGTCCGATTCCCTATCCCGCGGCACATGTGCCAACGCACAAATAGACCGTCTCCAATCCCTCCACGAGGACCTCTGCCACCCAGGAGTCACTCGGTTCAACCATTTTATAAAGTCCCGCAACCTCCCCTACTCTGTGGAGGAGGTCCGTACAGTCACCAGGAACTGCCACATCTGCGCAGAGTGCAAACCGCACTTTTTCAGGCCGGATAGAACGCACCTGATCAAGGCTTCCCGCCCCTTTGAACGCCTCAGTCTGGATTTCAAAGGGCCCCTCCCCTCCACCGACCGCAACACATACTTCCTGAACGTGGTGGACGAGTACTCCCGTTTCCCCTTTGCCATCCCCTGCCCTGACATGACAGCGGCCACAGTCATTAAAGCCCTTAGCACCATATTCACACGGTTCGGTTGCCCCGCATATATCCATAGCGACAGGGGGTCCTCCTTCATGAGTGACGAGCTGCGCCAGTTCCTGCTCAGCAAGGGCATAGCCTCGAGCAGGACGACCAGCTACAACCCCCGGGGGAATGGGCAAGTAGAGAGGGAGAACGGCAAGGTCTGGAAGACCGTCCTACTGGCCCTACGGTCCAGGGATCTCCCAGTTTCCCGGTGGCAGGAGGTCCTCCCGGACTCTCTCCACTCCATCCGGTCGCTGCTGTGTACCACCACTAACCAAACGCCTCATGAGCGCCTCCTTGTCTTCCCCAGGAAGTCCTCCTCCGGAACGTCGCTGCCGACCTGGCTGGCGGCCCCAGGACCCATCTTGTTCCGGAAACATGTGCGGGCGCACAAGTTGGACCCGTTGGTCGAGAGGGTTCACCTCCTTCACGCGAACCCGCAGTACGCCTGGCGTACCCCGACGCCGACAGGACACGGTCTCCCTGCGAGACCTGGCGCCCGCCGGCAACACACACACCCCCCCGACACCGATCATCCCCTCCCTGCCACCGGCGCACCCCGCGACCGCCCCCTTCCCGGGAGGATCGGTCCTCCTCCCGTGTCCAACCAGGAGTGAAACAGAAACAAACACCGAAACGCTCCCGGAGACGACAACGCTGGAAAAAGCACCTGCACCACCACCGGGGCTGAGGCGATCAACGAGGAAGACCAGACCGCCCGCTCGACTCGTGGCATCGGTGTGACACCAAGAATGTTGTTGGACTGTAACGAAAATGTTCTTTTCTCTTACGAATATTGTTAATAGTTTCACAAACCTTGTACATAGCCCAGTGTAGGGCTAAAGTTGTAATGACATGCCCAAAATCTTTCCTCCCAGGACCAGCCTTGTAAACCCCTACCACCATGCGAACCACCACCCCGCCGGGTTCATTTTTAACAAGGGGTGAATGTGGTAGTATGTATTAGGGGTCATGTGGGACTGTGAAGCCGTGATGCTATTGGCTGACAGATCCCGGGTCCTGGTTGGCTGTTGACCCCTGGCTCCGCCCTGAAGGCGGAGTATAAGAACCCGTGCTTCTCCCCGCCGCTCCATTCTGTTGCTGAACTGCTGGGAACAAGTCACGCTTAATGAAGCCTCATCGACTTCATCTCTACTCGTCTCTCTCGTAAGTCATTGTGCGCTACAGAAGGTAACAAGGTACTTCCGTTACTTGGGGATCCAGATAGCCAAAAATTGGGGTACAGAGTTGGTGGAACAGATGGAGGAGGACTTTAAGAGATGGGACACGGTGTCCCTGTCATTGGCAGGTAGGGTGCAGGCGGTTAAAATGGTGGTCCTCCCGAGATTCCTTTTTGTGTTTCAGTGCCTCCCGGTGGTGATCACGAAGGCTTTTTTCAAAAGAATCGAGAAGAGTATTATGAGTTTTGTGTGGGCTGGGAAGACCCCGAGAGTGAGGAGGGGATTCTTGCAGCGTAGTAGGGACAGGGGGGGGCTGGCACTACCGAGCCTAAGTGAGTACTACTGGGCCGCCATTGTTTCAATGGTGTGTAAGTGGATGGGAGAAGGGGAGGGAGTGGCGTGGAAGAGATTGGAGAGGGCGTCCTGCAGGGGGACTAGCCTACAAGCAATGGTGACGGCGCCGTTGCCGTTCTCACCAAAGAAATACACCACAAGCCCGGTGGTGGTGGCTACATTGAAAATTTGGGGGCAGTGGAGACGGCATAGGAGAAGGACGGAAGCTTCGGTGCGGTCCCCGATAAGAAACAATCATAGGTTCGTTCCGGGGAGAATGGATGGGGGATTTGGAGCATGGCAAAGAGCTGGGGTAGTACAACTGAGAGATCTGTTTGTAGATGGGACGTTTGCGAGTCTGGGAGCGCTGACGGAAAAATATGGGTTGCCCCAAGGGAATGCATTTCGGTACATGCAATTGAGGGCTTTCGCGAGGCAACAGGTGAGGGAATTCGCGCAGCTCCCGACGCAGGAGGTGCAGGATAGAGTGATCTCAGAGACATGGGTGAGGGATGGTAAGGTGTCGGACATATACAGGGAAATGAGGGACGAGGGGAAGATCATGGTGGATGAGCTGAAAGGGAAGTGGGAAGGGGAGCTGGGGGAGGAGATTGAGGAGGGGCTGTGGGCTGATGCCCTACGTAGGGTAAACTCATCGTCCTCGTGTGCCAGGCTAAGCCTGATACAATTTAAGGTGTTACACAGGGCGCATATGACTGGAGCACGGCTCAGTAAATTTTTTGGGGTAGAGGAGAGGTGTGCGAGATGCTCGAGAGGCCCAGCGAATCACACCCACATGTTCTGGTCATGCCCGGCACTACAGGGGTTCTGGGTGGGGGTGGCAAAGGTGCTTTCGAAGGTGGTGGGCGTCCGGGTCGAACCAGGCTGGGGGTTGGCTATATTTGGGGTTGCAGAAGAGCCGGGAGTGCAGGAGGCGAGAGAGGCTGACGTGTTGGCCTTTGCGTCCCTAGTAGCCAGGCGCAGGATATTGTTAATGTGGAAGGAAGCCAAACCCCCGGGTGTGGAGACCTGGATAAACGACATGGCAGGGTTTATAAAGTTAGAACGGATTAAGTTTGTGTTAAGGGGTTCGGCTCAGGGGTTCACCAGGCGGTGGCAACCGTTCGTCAATTACCTCACAGAAAGATAGAGGGAATGGAAAAGAAGTAGACAACAGCGGCAACCCAGGGGGGAGGGGGGGGGAGGAATCAAACGGACTCTCAGAGATGTTATTGTTTATGTATAATATGTATAGGTAGTTGTTATAGGTAATTGTATATTGGATTGTTGGATTGTATTTTTGGAGAGTATTTATTTTGGACAAGGCAGTTGCCATTCAGTTTTGTTTTTGTTTTTGTTTATATATTATTTATTTATTTGTTTAAAACTGGCCACTGTTATTTATATTGCTTTATTGTTGTGTAAAAGAAACACTACGTATTGTTATGTTTGGCCAAAAATCTTGAATAAAATATATTTTTTTTAAAAAGAAAGAAAGTGAAAGGCCACAACATTGGCTCCCTTCCCCTCCATCAGCTCTGGCATTTACGGTATCCCAAAGATTTCCACCATTGGGTGAGCATTGCCTGAACACTAGCCCCACAATTTTAAACAACGTCCCAAACACCGCTTCCCAGTACCTCGCTGGCTTCTCACAACCCTAGAATGAGCACGTGATTTGCCGGCCCTCGCCCGCACTTCTCGCACTTGTCAGCCACCCGCTGAAAGAACCCACTCATTTTTGCCTGAGTCATATGCACCCTAGGCTCCTAGTACTCAATGTGGGAGTTCAGGGACGCGGCCGATGCCCCTGACTCCTTCATGTGCAGGAAGTGTGTCCAGCTGCAGCTCCTGTTAGACCGCATGATGGCTCTGGAGCTGCGGATGGACTCACTTTGGAGCATCTGCGATGCTGAGGAGATCGTGGATAGCACGTTCAGTGAGTTGGTCACACCGCAGATTAGGGTTGGTGAGGGAGACAGGGAATGGGTGACCAAAAGGCAGAGAAAGAGCAGGAAGGCAGTGCAGGTGTCCCCTGCGGTCATCTCCCTCCAAAACAGGTATACCGTTTTGGATACTGTTGGGGGAGGTGACTCACCAGGGGAAGGGCAGGAAAATGACTGGCAGGGCTATAGTCATAGGGGATTCAATCATAAGGGGAGTAGACAGGCGTTTCTGTGGTCGAAAACGAGACTCCCGAATGGTATGTTGCCTCCCGGGTGCACGGGTCAGGGATGTCTCAGATCGGCTGCAGGACATACTGAAGGGGGAGGGTGAACAGCCAGTTGTCATGGTGCATATAGGCACCAACGATAAAGGTAAAAAACGGGATGAGGTCTTACAATCAGAATTTAGGGAGTTGGGTGATAAGTTAAAAAGTAGGACTTCAAAGGTAGTAATCTCAGGATTGCTACCAGTGCCACAAGACAGTCAGCGTAGAAATTCTAGAATAGTCAGAATGAATACGTGGCTTGAGAGATGGTGCAGGAGGGAGGGGTTCAGATTTTTGGGACATTGGAACCGGTTCTGGGGGCGGTGGGACCATTACAAATTGGATGGTCTACACCTGGGCAGGACTGGAACCAATGTCCGAGGGGGTGCTTTTGCTAACACTGTTGGGGAGGTTTTAAACTAATGTGGCAGGGGGATGGGAACCAGATTAGGAAGTTAGAGGTCAGTAAAGAGGCAGCAACGAAAGCCAGTAAGGTACTAGATAATAAACTCAATGTGACTAAGGGGAAGAGTAGACAGGGAAGAGTTGATGAACGCAAAGGGACAGGTGGTCTGAGGTGCATTTGTTTCAATGCGAGAAGTGTAGCAGGTAAGGCAGATGAACTTAGGGCTTGGATTAGTACCTGGGAATATGATGCTATTGGTATTACAGAGACTTGGTTGAGGGAAGGGCAAGACTGGCAACTAAACATCCCAGGGTATAGCTGCTTCAGGAGGGATAGAGAGGGAGGTAAAAGGGGTGGAGGAGTTGCATTACTGGTCAGAGATGATATCACAGCTATGATTAAGGAGGGCACGATGGAGGATTCGAGCACTGAGGCAATATGGGTAGAGCTAAGAAATAGGAAGGGTGCACTAACATTGTTGGGACTTTACTACAGGCCTCCCAAAAGTGAGCGTGAAGTAGAGGTACAAATATGTAGACAGATTATAGAAAAATGTAGGAGCAATAGGGTGGTCGTGATGGGAGATTTTAACTTCCCCAACATTGAATGGGACTCATGTAGTGTTGGAGGCGTAGATGGAGCAGAATTTGTAAGGAGCATCCAGGAGAGTTTTTTAGAGCAGTATGTAAATAGTCCAACTCGGGAAGGGGCGATACTGGACCTGGTATTGGGGAATGATCCTGGCTAGCTGGTTAAAGTTTCAGTCGGTGATTACTTTGGGAATAGCGATCACAATTCCGTAAGTTTTAGAATACTCATGGACAAAGATGAGAGTGGTCCTAAAGAAAGAGTGCTAAATTGGGGAAAGGCCAAGTATAACAAAATTCAGCAGGAGCTAGGGAATGTGGATTGGGAGCAGCTCTTTAAGGGTAAATCCACATTTGAAATGTGGGAGTCTTTTAAGGAAAGGTTGATTAGAGTGCAGGACAGACATGTCCCTGTGAAAATGAGGGATAGAAATGGCAAGATTAGGGAACCATGGATGACGGGTGGAATTGTGAGACTAGCTAAGATGAAAAAGGAAGCATACATAAGATCTAGGCGACTTAAATCTGATGAAGCTTTGGAGGAATATCGGGAAAGTAGGACAAATCTCAAACGCGCAATAAAGAGGGCTAAAAGGGGTCATGAAATATCTTTGGCTAACAGGGTTAAGGAAAATCCCAAAGCCTTTTATTGGTATATAAGGAGCAAGAGGGTAACTAGAGAAAGGATTGGCCCACTCAAAGACAAAAGAGAGAATTTATGCGTGGAGTCAGAGGAAATGGATGAGATTCTTAATGAGTACGGTATTCACCAAGGAGAGGGACATGACGGATGTTGAGGCTAAGGATGGATGTTTAAATACTCTAGGTCAAGTCGGCATAAGGAAGGGGGAAATTTTGGATATTCTAAAAGGCATTAAGGTGAACAAGTCCCCAGGTCCGGATGGGATCTATCCCAGGTTACTGAGGGAAGCGAGTGAAGAAATAGCTGGGGCCTTAACAGATATCTTTGCAGCATCCTTGAGCACGGGTGAGGTCCCGGAGGACTGGAGAATTGTTAATGTTGTCCCTTTGTTTAAGAAGGGTAGCAGGGATAATCCAGGGAATTAATGACCTGTGAGCTTGACGTCAGTGGTAGGCAAACTGTTGGAGAAGATACTGAGGGATAGGATCTATTCACATTTGGAAGAAAATAGACTTATCAGTAATGGGCAGCATGGTTTTGTGCAGGGAAGGTAATGTCTTACAAACCTAATAGAATTCTTTGAGGAAGTGACAACGTTAATTGATGAGGGAAGGGTTGTAGATGTCATATACATGGACTTCAGTAAGGCGTTTGATAAAGTTTGAAGTTGTATGGGGTTCAGGGTGTACTAGCTAGATGGATAAAGAACTGGCTGGGCAACAGGAGACAGAGAGTAGTGGTGGAAGGGAGTGTCTCAAAATGGAGAAAGGTGACTAGTGGTGTTCCACAGGGATCCGTGCTCGGACCCCTGTTATTTGTGATATACATAAATGATCTGGATGAAGGTATAGGTGGTTTGATTAGCAAGTTTGCAGATGATACTAAGATTGGTGGTTGCAGATAGCAAGGAGGATTGTCAGAGAATACAGCAAAATATAAGCAGATTGGAGAGTTGGGCAGAGAAATGGCAGATGGAGTTCAATCCAGGCAAATGCGAGATGATGCATTTTGGAAGATCTAATTCAAGAGCGGACTATACGGTCAATGGAAGAGTCCTGGGGAAAATTGATGTACAGAGAGATCTGGGAGTTCAGGTCCATTGTACCCTCAAGGTGGCAACGAAGGTCGATAGAGTGGTCAAGAAGGCATGCAGCATGTTTGCCTTTATCGGACGGGGTATTGAGTACAAGAGTCGGCAGGTCATGTTACAGTTGTATAGGGCTTTGGTTAGGCCACATTTGGAATACTGCGTGCAGTTCTGGTCGCCACATTACCAGAAGGATTTGGATGCTTTAGAGAGGGTGCAGAGGAGGTTCACCAGGATGTTACCTGGTATGGAGGGTGCTAGCTATGAAGAAAGGTTGAGTAGATGAGGATTGTTTTCGTTGGAAAGACGGAGGTTGAGCGGGGACCTGATTGAGGTCTACAGAATTATGAGAGGTATGGACACCAAACACCTTACAGAGCACGTTATCATGGAGTCTCTTTACTATTCCTCTGGAACTACACCTAGCACCAACCATTCACCTATATGTCCTACTGCCATCTGCAACCTTCTGCTGATGGCCGGATGTCTCTCCACTTATATGGGAGCCCCTGGTCAAATGACCATGATCTTGAGACCACATGGTGTGTCTTTACACCATCCAACGATGATATTGCGACAGGCATATCACCACACTCCCGGCCTTCGAATGCGACCCACAGTTTTGCTGGGTACAGTACCCCAAATCGGATCTGCCTTCGGCACAACACCACCTTGGCCCTGTTCACAAGGAGGGAGTGTAGCCACCTGGGATGGCCACGTGCCGATTACTCAGTAGGAGACTTCTGCTTCGACCCTCGAGCCATTAGAGCAGCCAAACAGGTTAGGGTGCTGCAGGAACACAAAGCGGCATTTGCACAGCACAAGCACGACTGTGGCAAATTGGCTGGCTTTGTGAACATTACAGGTCCCGACCCTAAACCCCAGAAGCAGTACGGATTTCCCCAGGAAGCAGAGGGAGAAATCTCCAAAGTAATAGAGAGTTTGTTGGATCAAGGCATACTCAGATCAGTAGCATCCAATTTGGCCGGTCAGGAAACCGGATGGATCATGGCGACTGACCATTGATTACCGGGAACTGAACAAAGTAACCCCAGCAGCAGCCCCCACCATAGCCACGAATCCCGAGACCATGCTCAAACAGGGACTCCAGTCAAAACTTTCTTTGGTTTTGGACATAGCAACGGCTTTTGGTCCATTCCATTGGCTAAAGCGTGCCAGTACAAATTCGCCTTTATATTCCAGGGACAACAATATACGTGGACGTGCCTTCCACAGGGCTTCCACAACTCCCCCTCCATTTTCCACCGACAGCTGGCAAATGGATTAGCAAAATTCCCCCCCCCCCCGATTGTCTGGTCCAGTACTTAGACGACTTGTTACTGCAGACAGACACAAAGGGAGAGCACATTTCGCTTCTCGCCGAACTCCTAGGACTCCTAAAAGAAATTGGTTGTAAAGTCAACCCCAAGAAGGCCCAGATTTTGAAAGAGAAAGTGATTTACTTGGGAACAGTGATCACACATGGTAAACGCGAGATCGAACAAAAGAGAATTGACGCGATCGTCAAATTGCCCCTTCCCCACAATGTCTCAGCCCTCCGGTCATTTTTAGGACTGGTTGGCTACTGCCGAAACCATATTGACGGTTTTGCCACTAAAGCAGCGCCCCTTTCCGAACTTCTCAAGAAGCAGGCACCTTGGGAATGGCTTCCACAGCATACGGATGCCGTGGGTGCTTTAAAAAGAGCACTACAGGTCCCAGATGCACATTCCCCGTACGCTATCGAAGTAGCAAGCACCGACCAAACCCTTTCAGCCGTGCTCCTCCAGGAACGCCATGCCCAATTACGCCCCGTAGCATACGCCTCACGCGTGTTAGACCCTGTAGAGCAAAGATTTTCTGCCTGTGAAAGGCACCCGCTCGGAGTTTTCTGGGCAGTACAATACTTCGCATACATTACAGGACTCAACCCCATCACCATCCTCACAGAACACACCCCGACACAGCTATTGTGAGACGGCTGACTTAAGGATGGCACAGTCAGCCCGTTGGATCCTTCTTTTACAGGGACGGGACATTACAGTAAAAAGAACCAAGAGCCACACCTTCCTTGCCGATAAGTTGCAGTATGCAGGCACCTCTCATGAGTGTGAGACCATCACCACAAAACAGAACACAGGCCCATTTATACCCAAAACATCTCCCAGGAAAGTAGGTAATGCACCCCAGAGACCCCAGCCCCAGACACGTGCGCACCCCTGAAGATTTATGTGGATTGCTCCTCCACAGTGGTAAATGGAAAGAGAATCACCAGTTGCGATATTTACGTAGAGGACTCGCAGGGACGCGCCCTTGATGAGATTTCATTAAAGTTGCCAGGACACTTAGGCTCGCAGGCAGCAGAGCTGGCAGCGATCGCTTACATTGTAGACCACCCGACTCGTTCTCGACCCCAGCAGACATCTATTCAGACAGCTTGTATGTCTGCAATTGTTTGACGGAATTCCTACCCCTGTGGGATACGAGAGGATTTGCTTCCACGGACGGTAAACCCCTACCCTCAGCCCCATTACTCTGCCATATCTTAGAGACAGAGAAGGATAGAAAATATGGAATAATTAAGGTTCACAGTCATCACCATTCCTCCTCCCCGGTAACGTTAAAGCAGACGCCCTCATGAAGGCAGGCTCCAGGCATGGTTATTTTTGGAACCCCCCGCCGAAAGCACCCCAGTACACGCAGTTCAGGTCTCACAGACCAATATTCAGGATCTAGCGAAGGCACAGAAAGAGGACGAGAAACTCAGGGAAGTTTTAAAGGGTACCTTCTCAGCCCCGTATGATAAATACAAGAATGCAATAACCACACACGATGGTGTGATTTTAAAGGATGGCATTTATATAGTATCCAGCCAGGACAGGAACCAGATCATTTGTCAGTTCCATGACAATCATGGACACCAAGGTATTGAACCCTAGCCCACCTCAGACTGCTCTGCTGGTGGCCTGATTTAAAAGCCGATGTTATCCACTACATAGAAAATTGCTTGATCTGTGCCCAGAACAATCCGGACAGATATGCGAAAAAGGCTCAACTTAGTCATACTCGCCCCGTTAATGGACCCTGGACAAATCTACAGATAGACTATATATGACCCCACCCCCTTGCAGAAATGGTTATAAGTATGTGTTGGTGGTCATCGACACCTTCACAAAATGGGTGGAAGCATTTCCATCGCGAACTAATACGGCCAAGACAACAGCTAAAATACTAACACAGCACATCTTTACAAGATGGGGCCTCCCCCGCAGTATAGAATCCGATCAAAGCTCCCATTTCACAGGACGATTAATAAAAAATGTTATCACGATTTTCGGCATTCGACAAAAGTTTCACTTAGCTTACCACCCCCAGTTAAATGGTATTGTAGAGAGGATGACCAGGACATTAAAAGCCACCCTCAGGAAAATGGTACAATAGAATAACAGCACCTCAGTTCTCCCATTTGCTTTAATGTTTCTAAGGAACACGGTATCCACGTCCACAGGATACACCCCCCATACTCTCATGACCGGACTCCCCATAAAAGGGGCAGAGTATTTATTAGGACTGGATTTGGCCAGCCCCGCAGTCACAGCCCTCACGCATGAAAATGCGGTTCAACAATTGATAGAGAACATAAAGGCAGCCCTACTTGCAGCAGCTGTGAGACTTGGGACAAGGAAGAAACAGAGCAAGGCTTGGTTTCGACAAAACAGTACACGCCACTGAGTTTGCAGTAGGGCAGCAAGTGATGCTTTCCCTATACAACCCCAGTTCATTCCTTTCCCCTAAATTCTCCAGACTGTACTTCATCTCAGACAAAGTCAGCCCCTCGGTATACAAGATTACATATCCCAATGGTAAGTCTACGTGGTTTCACATAAACCAGCTCAAGGCTTATGGCTCGAAGAACAGCCACACACACCACATCCTGCTCGCAGCAGCAAATGAGCACGCCCCGCCCACAGATGACATTTTCCTACCCTCCCCCAACCAGTCCAGCCCATCCTCAGACACGACTTCAACTCCACCCCCAGAGGCATGACTCCGCCTCTCCCTTCCTTCATCCAGCAGTAACAGCGACAGTGATAGCAATCATGATGACGATAGCCACAGCACACCACGTTGCGATTATCCTCCTGTACCAGGCCCCACTCCCAGCGAATCCGAGCATGATTCCACTGACCCCCTTCGAGATTACATATATCAAAGATCCTGACCCAGACCCACCGCCCGACGATTACGGATTGAAACCTAGTAGCTCCAACCTCGACACACGATTCTGGCACCGAGACAATTCGTTCAGGTTCATCCGGAATGATGAGATGGACCCCAATTCGCCCCAAGCAGCTTTAGCATGATTACTACAGTCAAGAGTTTGGCAGCCGGGAGAAGATGATGACATAGAGTCTGACTCCCACCAAACAAATCCCTTTGTGACCCTGTTCGCTATTGAGCAATGAGGTGTCCAGATGATGGAAAAAAGAAACCGATGGAGAGATAAAGAACAAAGAACAAAGAAATGTACAGCACAGGAACAGGCCCTTCGGCCCTCCAAGCCCGTGCCGACCATACTGCCCGACTAAACTACAATCTTCTACACTTCCTGGGTCCGTATCCTTCTATTCCCATCCTATTCATATATTTGTCAAGATGCCCCTTAAATGTCCCTATCGTCCCTGCCTCCACTACCTCCTCCGGTAGTGAGTTCCAGGCACCCACTACCCTCTGCGTAAAAAACTTGCCTCGTACATCTACTCTAAACTTTGCCCCTCTCACCTTAAACCTATGCCCCCTAGTAATTGACCCCTCTACCCTGGGGAAAAGCCTCTGACTATCCACTCTGTCTATGCCCCTCATAATTTTGTATACCTCTATCAGGTCGCCCCTCAACCTCCTTCGTTCCAGTGAGAACAAACCGAGTTTATTCAATCGCTCCTCATAGCTTATGCCCTCCATACCAGGCAACATTCTGGTAAATCTCTTCTGCACCCTCTCTAAAGCCTCCACATCCTTCTGGTAGTGTGGCGACCAGAATTGAACACTATACTCCAAGTGTGGCCTGACTAAGGTTCTATACAGCTGCAACATGACTTGCCAATTCTTATACTCAATGCCCCGGCCAATGAAGGCAAGCATGCCGTATGCCTTCTTGACTACCTTCTCCACCTGTGTAGCCCCTTTCAGTGATCTGTGGACCTGTACTCCTAGATCTCTTTGACTTTCAATACTCTTGAGGGTTCTACCATTCACTGTATATTCCCTACCTGCATTAGCCCTTCCAAAATGCATTACCTCACATTTGTCCAGGTTAAACTCCATCTGCCATCTCTCCGCCCAAGTCTCCAGACAATCTAAATCCTGCTGTATCCTCAGACAGTCCTCATCGCTATCCGCAATTCCACCAACCTTTGTGTCGTCTGCAAACTTACTAATCAGACCAGTTACATTTTCCTCCAAATCATTTATATATACTACAAAGAGCAAAGGTCCCAGCACTGATCCCTGTGGAACACCACTGGTCACAGCCCTCCAATTAGAAAAGCATCCCTCCATTGCTACCCTCTGCCTTCTATGGCCTAGCCAGTTCTGTATCCACCTTGCCAGTTCACCCCTGATCCCGTGTGACTTCACCTTTTGTACTAGTCTACCATGAGGGACCTTGTCAAAGGCCTTACTGAAGTCCATATAGACAACATCTACTGCCCTACCTGCATCAATCATCTTAGTGACCTCCTCGAAAAACTCTATCAAGTTAGTGAGACACGACCTCCCCTTCACAAAACCGTGCTGCCTCTCACTAATACGTCCATTTGCTTCCAAATGGGAGTAGATCCTGTCTCGAAGAATTCTCTCCAGTAATTTCCCTACCACTGAAGTAAGGCTCACCGGCCTGTAGTTCCCGGGATTATCCCTGCCACCCTTCTTAAACAGAGGTACAACATTGGCTATTCTCCAGTCCTCCGGGACATCCCCTGAAGACAGCGAGGATCCAAAGATTTCTGTCAAGGCCTCAGCAATTTCCTCTCCAGCCTCCTTCAGTATTCTGGGGTAGATCCCATCCGGCCCTGGGGACTTATCTACCTTAATATTTTTTAAGACACCCAACACCTCGTCTTTTTGGATCACAATGTGACCCAGGCTATCTACACCCCCTTCTCCAGACTCAACATCTACCAATTCCTTCTCTTTGGTGAATACTGATGCAAAGTATTCATTTAGTACCTCGCCCATTTCCTCTGGCTCCACACATAGATTCCCTTGCCTATCCTTCAGTGGGCCAACCCTTTCCCTGGCTACCCTCTTGCTTTTTATGTAAGTGTAAAAAGCCTTGGGATTTTCCTTAACCCTATTTGCCAATGACTTTTCATGACCCCTTCTAGCCCTCCTGACTCCCTGCTTAAGTTCCTTCCTACTTTCCTTATATGCCACACAGGCTTCGTCTGTTCCCAGCCTTTTAGCCCTGACAAATGCCTCCTTTTTCTTTTTGACGAGGCCTACAATATCATTCGTCATCCAAGGTTCCCGAAAATTGCCGTATTTGTCTTTCTTCCTCACAGGAACATGCCTGTCCTGTATTCCTATCAACTGACACTTGAAAGCCTCCCACATGTCAGATGTTGATTTGCCCTCAAACATCCGCCCCCAATCTATGCTCTTCAGTTCCCGCCTAATATTGTTATAATTAGCCTTCCCCCAATTTAGCACATTCATCCTCGGACCACTCTTATCCTTGTCCACCAGTACTTTAAAACTTACTGAATTGTGGTCACTGTTACCGAAATGCTCCCCTACTGAAACATCTACCACCTGGCCGGGCTCATTCCCCAATACCAGGTCCAGTACCGCCTCTTCCCTAGTTGGACTGTTTACATATTGTTTTAAGAAGCCCTCCTGGATGCTCCTTACAAACTCTGCCCCGTCTAAGCCCCTGGCACTAAGTGAGTCCCAGTCAATATTGGGGAAGTTGAAGTCTCCCATCACCACAACCCTGTTGTTTTTACTCTTTTCCAAAATCTGTCTACCTATCTGCTCCTCTATCTCCCGCTGGCTGTTGGGAGGCCTGTAGTATACCCCCAACATTGTGACTGCACCCTTCTTATTCCTGATCTCTACCCATATAGCCTCACTGCCCTCTGAGGTGTCCTCTCGCAGTATAGCTGTGATATTCTCCCGAACAAGTAGCGCAACTCCGCCTCCCCTTTTACATCCCCCTCTATCCCGCCTGAAACATCTAAATCCTGGAACGTTTAGCTGCCAATCCTGCCCTTCCCTCAACCAGGTCTCTGTAATGGCAACAACATCATAGTTCCAAGTAGTAATCCAAGCTCTAAGTTCATCTGCCTTACCCGTAATGCTCCTTGCATTAAAACATATGCACTTCAGGCCACCAGACCCGCTGTGTTCAGCAACTTCTCCCCGTCTGCTCTGCCTCAGAGCCACACTGTCCATATTCCCTAGTTCTCCCTCAACGCTCTCACCTTCTGACCTATTGCTCCCGTGCCCACCCCCCTGCCATACTAGTTTAAACCCTCCCGTGCCTTTCTGATGGAACCTGCACCATGTTTGTTGTATGTTTGTTCGTTATTGTTAATGTTAAGTGTTGTTTGTAAACTTGAAAGTTTTTCACGGCCGCACATCACCACTCCTTTAACGCCCCCTGGCAGTTAATGGAACAAGTTTGTCAACAGAAACCAGTTTAGAGGTACAAGTTTGTCGACAGACACCCGTTCAGCGGGACAAGTTTGTCAGCAGACAACAAGGCAACCCCCACGACGACCACGTTCTTACCCAGTTTTGCCGGTTGCTCAGGCAGTGGAGAAACGGCACTGGTCCCCGCCCTGACTGAGGACCCCCCTCTGGTCAGCTACTCTCGGGTAGAGCACAAACGGTATTGATCACTGTCCTACCTGGGGATTCCACCCATTTCTTGTGCCCATACGCACCCCATTTTGGCACTTTCGGTTCAAAATTCTTTTGTTTGTTTTTGGCGACCCTTAGGTTGCTTCCGTATGCTATTTTCATCCTAAAACATGAGGATGGTAGATCGCACAGGCTGCGATACAGCTCGCACTATGGCAGTATTTTTCTCGGATGTCTTATCCGAAATATTTGTTTTTTTTTTAAATGAGGGAGCCACAGATGGTGACCAATTATAAAGGGAAATTGGCAACAAAGGACAGACAGGCAGGCATACGAGATCTTAAGCAAGATAATAACAGATATTATGCTTGTGTTCACAGAACTCCAGAACCTCAGGAACTCCAGAGGAAGAAAAAGAAGACGGAAAGATGAAGACAACCTTCATGTTCACCTGGATCTTAGCGGGATCCCTTCAGTTGCGCGCGGACGCTACCCCCCTGACCCCTACCACACAAGCCGTGAATGATTCCCCCTCCTGCAATACACAGAACCCCGAGATAGCTAGCCCTGCGACAGCTAACAATACTTCGACCTGGTGTGATAAGTTTATCACCTGGTACTCACTATCGAGCCCTCTTAGTATTGGCGATAGTTTGCAGTGTCGTGCAGACATTTAGAGTCAGTAAATGGCGAAAGAGAGCCTACCGCTCTCGCACCCCGGTATGCAGGTTTAGGTCCCCCATTTTCAGATTCCACCAAACCCCCGAACCCCTTGACATGAATTAAAGTGCATCCGTTTCTCTTTATGTATTCTGTTAAATAAAGAAATGTAAACCTCTGTGCCTGACTGCCAGGCCAGAGAAATTTGTGTGCTGCTATTTTGTACAGTTTAAGATGTTATAGATTATTTTTGGGATTGTTTGAGTGAGGATAGTTTATTGAGGATAGTTAGAGATTCCAGATTTTTATTTTTTTCTGTAATGCATGCATTAATGTCATAGCGCCCCGTAGAGTTTTATAATAATGAATGTATTTAAAATGGTTTAGGTAAAATTGTGTTTCATAGGATAGGGCAGAGTAGAGCCTGATTATGGGTGCCCCGTCTGGTCAGAGAACGAAGACGACGCAGTAATGTGATCCCTCACACTTCGCGTTGAGGATGACAAGGAGGTAGTGTAGCCATCTGAGATCGCCACATCCCGATTACAAAATGGACACTTTGCAAAGAATGCAGGGAAAATTGGACAATACCGAGAAAGCAAGCAGGTGCAAGGTTTGTCTGTTGATTCGAGCTATAGCTCCCAGACAAGACCGAGACTGCAGAACCATCTACATAATAATGAGCCATCCCCGGGAACAAAAAAGGCAATATTTAGGTAAACAATGCTAAGACAGACACCCCGGCGCCAGAGGAGACTAAAACAAAGCAGACCAACGGCCACCTAGGACACGCCCAGCAATCAGGGAACCCACCCCTCTATTGGAGGAAAATCGATAAAAATGATTGGAAAACGGCCCAATTAATTGGGGCCAAGTTCAAGGCCCGCCCAATAGCGTGCGAAGCCCTTTTGAGTATAAAAAGGACTCCCCAAGAGAGAATTGCTCTCTTGGCCTTGGCTCTCAGCGAGGAGAGACCTGCCAAAGCTGTTTCAGACCAAGTAAGTTCCAAGTCAACGCACGCTACGAGATAGACGGTCCTAGTTGCTATCCTGTAAACAGCTCAACCCAGCAGCCTCAGAACCGAGCAACGGCCATTGTTCCTCTGACTGGGTGGGCACCCGAAGCTAAGTATAGGCTTTTGGCAGTAGTGATAGTTTAGTTTGTAGAGTTTTATGCATGAGTATATTTGACTGTGTGTGTAAATAAATGAGCATTGATTTTGAACTTACTAACTGGTGTACCGAGTCTTTGATCAGTATTCGGTTTTGAACCTTGTGGCAGTGTCGAAAGATACCTGGCGTCTCTTGAGCAAACGTAATTAAACAGAGCCAAATTAAGAGAGAACACAATTAGCAACAGCTGGGTACAGTACCCCAAATCGGATCTGCCTTCGGTACAACACCACCTTGGCCCTGTTAAATAATGCACGCATCTTCGCCAGATCCACACCAATATGCCTGATATATTCGGACACGGTTCCCCTCCCATTCACAATCTCGCTTCTCCCTGGCCCATCGCAAGGTCTTTTCCTTCTCCATGAATCTGTGCATCCGCACAATCACCGCCCGCAGCAGCTCCCCCACGCTTGGCCTCTGCCTAAAAGACCTGTGGGCCCTGTCCACCTGGGGCCTTGTCCAACACTCCCTGCTCCACCAGCCTGGCCAACATCCTTGACACATTTTGTGTTACTCGTTCCTTCCACACCCTCTGGCAGCCTCACAATCCATAGATTCTGCCGTTTGGACCTGTTTTCTTGCTCCTCCACCTTCACCCTCAGCGACTTGCATAAATCCCCCAGGACCCTCACCTTCACCTCCAGGGACACATCTGGTTGCTCTGGTCAGGCTCTACTGTCTCCACCTCTCGTATCTTCGTCCCTGATGCCTCAAGGCACTTCTACACTCGGTCCATCGACCCTCGCAGAGGTGCTACTGCTCCCTTGATGGCCTTTGACCAGCCCCCAAGCATCTCCTTCATCTGCTGTCAAAATTCATCTTTGATGAAGGCCATCAACAGTTCCATCTGGGCCTTTCCCACTGGCATCAACCCTTCCCCCTCCGCCATTTTCACAATTGTTGCTGCGCCTCAGGTCCTCTCCAATTCCTTAGCCAGGTCTTTAATTGTTTTTTGCCAGGTCTGGTAGTCAGTAGACATACGAATCCTGGGGAAAACCTCTCCATCCAAACCTTATGCACCACTTCCTGTCGCAGTTACCCCACATATGGATATAAAGTACCCAAACCAACGCCTTTGAGCCAGAGTTGCCCTGTGTGCAACCACTCACTCAATGGCCGCTGTAGTGATATGCATCACTGTATATACACAAGGAATTAATGTAAATACACTACAACTAAATAACCATTAGAGGGAGCACCAGAGATGTATATATATAGACAAACAGGAAGTCAAGACATTCTTCACAGGAACGGCAGCTGGTGAGCAGGACACAGACAGGCAGCTCAGATGTAACATAGTATAAGCGCTGGAGAGAGAACAAACTCATACAAATAAAGCATCTACTTCATCTGTAAGGCTACGAGCTTTATTCAGACACAAGGAATAATACAGCCGCCACCGGTGTCTTCCAGACACCAACTTCTTACATTCAACAGGAAAAACTAGAGACAGAAAGATGAAGATCCTTCTCAATTAATGCAGTAAATTCAATGGACAGACAAAGTTAGCAGATTGGGTCCACAGGCACAGCAGAAAGATACAGACATCTGTGAAGAGCGGAGACAATCAGAATGATGTGTGATTGACTGCACAAACGTGATAATCTGAGCACCCCCTCTGCAAGCAGGAGGGTCTATAAACTGGCAGCGATATTATCCCACCAATGTGGAGCTGGTGTGAAACCAAAAGGAGAGGTTCATGCAACTAACTGTGCTGCAAATTCTCTGGGAAGTGTCCTGATACATTCGCACTGAGACAGTTTGACATCCTAGACCTTCTCAGCAGCCTTTAGAGCTAGAATGAAATGGGGAGGTGAGGAAGTGAATCGGCAGAGAAGGATAGGTGCTACTGCAGACAGGGGAGAATGTCCAAACTCCACACAGAAACAGACTGTAAGAAGTTGAAGCTGGGATCGAACCCGGTTCCTCGGCGCTGTGAGGCAGCAGTGCTAACCATGCCGCCCTATTCATTATTGTATGTGATTGTCCAAATCTCGGAGCCTATAGAAAGGTGGAGATTGTGTGTCAAAAAAGGAGGAAAGGCGAAGACTCAAACTGAAGCTTTTTGGCTCCCCCTTGTGTCTAGAGTCCTTTTGTGCAGCATTTCACTGTTAGGCGGAATTTACCGACTGTTCATGTCGGTGGGATATTTTGCACCCCCACCCCCAGGAGAAGATAGCCCATAATGAGCGGGAAAGGGCCAAGATGTTGTAAAAAACATTTCATGTTATAAAAAAAATGGGCAGCACGGTAGCACACATGGCTAGTACTGTGGCTTCACAGCGCCAGGGTCCCAGGTTTGATTCCCCGCTGTGTCACTGTCACTGTGGAGTCTGCACGTTCTCCCCGTGTCAGCATGGGTTTCCTCCAGCTGCTCCGGTTTCCTCCCACAGTCCAAAGACGTGCAGGTTAGGTGGATGGCCATGATAAATTGCCCTTAGTGTCCAAAAAGATTAGGAGGGGTTATTGGGTTATGGGGATAGGGTGGAAGTGAGGGCTTAAGTGGGTTGGTGAAGACTTGATGGGCTGAATGGCCTCCTTCTGCACTCTATGTTCTATAAGACAGGGGCGGAGTACCAGAGATCTGAGTCCCCACCCCCTATGAGAAACGGCGCTTTTTGCACCCCGTTGACATTCCTTTTTTTCACATGCATATTCCCGCATTTATGTTTTCAGTTTAGGGAAGGCTCTCCTCCCTTCATCAGTGGTGGCTTTGCACTCAGCAATTGTCATATTCCACTACGGCCCACATTTTGTTGATCTGTTGCTGGAGCCTGGCCCGCCCAGTGCCCACCTTGGAGATTAGGTACTACTTTGCTGGCAGATAAAAACATTTGTGAGCGTTTGTCCTCCTCCATAAACGACTACATTAATTTAAACAGATCCAGCTCAGTCTCCCCCTCCATGCTGTGGGAGGCTCTTAACGCTGTCCTGTTGCTAAATTTTGGTTGGCTCTTAATTCGTAATTTGCTCTGTTTGTTTAACCTTTGCTCTCGAGTCGCCAGGTATCTTTATGATACCGCCACGAGGTTCGAGTTCAAGTAATGATCAATAACTCAACACACCAATTAGTAAGATTCAAATCAAAACACATTTATTATACACAGTAAATCACTACTCATGCACAAACTCTACTTCCTAGACTATTCCTATCACTAAAAGGCCAGTACTTAGCTTCGGACGGGCCCATCAGGTCAGGGGAAAAAATGGCCTTTCGTTTAGGTCCTGAGTCTGCAGGATTCAAAAGCTGGTATGCACTGGTAGCTAGGAGCGCCTATCTCGTAGCGAGCGTTGACTTGAGACTTATTTGGTTGGCGGCCGCTGGACAGTTCACTCTCAGGGGTTGCTTCGCGTTGCTGAGTGACCCTGTCAAGAAGGACGATTTGAACTTGGGGCTTTACTTTATCGTCCCCAGGGGCTTCCCGCCCTTCAGGGCGGACCCCGTACCTGGTTCCAAGTGATTGGACTGCGTTCCGATCACTTGGATCGATTTCTCCAAAACTGGAGTTGTTCCCTGATCGTTGGGCGGTCCCTAAATGTCCGTTGGCCTTCCTTTGTCTTAGCTCCTGCTGGCGCCGAGGAGTCTGGCTTGGCTTTATTCACCTTAGCTGTTCCCATTGTGCCTTGGAATCGCTCATTACTATGCAGATGGCTGCTGCATTACTATGCAGATGGCTGCTGGTTTCAGTGCTGTCTGGTTGTTTTGCAGGTTTCAATATACATGATTTCTGTATTTGCTAGTCTTTGCCTGTGTTGGCTGAATTTCCCTTCAGCCTTTTTAAGTCGGGAAGTGGCCAAACCAGGTGGCTACAATCCCTCCTTGTGATCCCTAACGCGAAGTGTGAAGGATCACATAACTGTGTTGTCTTCATTCCTTGACCCGGTGAGCACTCTTCTATGGCCTCTACACTGACCATAACTATGCAAGAAAAATTTTAACTAACAATTTCTAAGAGCGCTATGTCAAAACAGGGACATGCATTACAAAATTTAAAAAACAGTACCTCTAACTGTCCTCAATAAACTACACTCATTAAACATTCAGTCATACTAACTTCCTAAACAATACAAAATAATAGCAGCATTTACATTTTTCCTGGCTTGGCAGTCAAGCACAGGGGTGTACAATATTTCCATTTCTTTATATACAGAAGAACGCAAACAAATGTCCTTTATTATAGATCGAGGGATTTGGGGTCCTGGGGATAATTGAACATAGGGATCTTATTCTGTATACCGGGGTGCGAGTGCGGTAGTCTCCATTTCCTCATGCGGATAGTCTGCACGATGCTGCAGAGTATCGCCAACACTAATTGGGATTCGACTACGTAGGAAAGGGAGTACCATGTTATGAGCTTATCACACCATGATGGTGTGGTGTGGCCTGTTACTGGGCTCTGGACGCTATGGGGAAATGAATCATTGACGGCTGGGGGGGGGGGGGGGGGGGGTTTCACGTTCGCGCGCCACCGGGTTCAAATTGCAATAACGACGAAATACACGTATGACGTCTTCATTGTTGTCTTCTTCTTTCTCTTCTCTTCTCTTCCTTTCCGTTTTGTCTCTTTTCCTGGAGCTTCTGGGGTTCTGTGGGATCAAGCATACTTTCTGTTACTATCTTGGTTAATATCTCGTCTGTTAGATTGTCTGTCCTTCAGTGCCAATTCTCCCTTTACAATTTGTCACCATGTGTGACTCCCTCATTTTTTAAAAAAACCGAATATTCAGGACAAGACACACTTAAAAATACTGAAACAGTGCGAGCCGTCTCGCAGGCTGTGCGATTTACCATCCAAATGTTTGAGGATGTAAATAGCATAGGGATGGCAACCTAAGAGTTGCCGGAAAACAAAACAAAACTTTTTGAACCAAAAGTGCTGAAATGAGGTGCGTATGGGCCGCGACGGGTAAGAATTGGATGGAATCCCCGGGTCGGACGGCGACCAATGCCGTGTGTGCTCTACCCGAGCATAGCTGACCAGAGGGGGGTCCTCAGGCAGGGCGGAGACCAATGCCGTTTCTCCACTGCCTGAGCAACCGACAAGAAAGGGCAACAATGTAGTTATTGTGGGGGGGTTGCCGTATTGGTTCTACCTTCGAACCAGAAGAGCAGTTATGAACGGGGGTCTGGCAAGCTCTCAGCTGTTTCGGCCAATGTGTGCTGGCAAGTTCTCATAGGTTTCGGCGGAAAAATAAGGCGTGGGGCCGTGGAAAAATTTCCGATCTTACAAACAACATTTAACATTAACAGTAACAAACAACATTAAACAACATGCTGCAGGTTCCATCAGAAAGGACACCGTTTCTCCCAAGCGGTTCCTTTTTAAAACATCATCTGGACACCTCAGTTATCAGGTGCGAACAGGGTCGCAAAGGGGTTCTCGCTTTGGGAGTCAGACTCAAAGTCGTCATCTTCTCCTGGAAGCCATACTCTCGAATGTATAAGGGCTGATAGGGCTGCATGGTACGATTTGGGGTCCATCTCGTTGTTCCGGACGAGCCTGTATGAGTTATCGCGGTGCCAAAAGGTGGTGTCTAGTTCTATGGGGACGGAATCGTCATCGTAGGGCGGTGGTCTTTGGTGGGGTTTGTTGAGGAATGTGATCAGGAAGGGATCACTCGAATCGTGGTCAGATTCGCTGGGTGTGGGTCCTGTTGTATGGGGATAGTAGGGAGGCGTGCTGTGGCTATTGTCTGAGTCACAGTCGCTGTCGCTGCTGCTGCTGTCTGTGGGTGTTCTGGGGCGGAGTCTAGAGTTCGGGGGTGGAGTTGAGAGTGAGTCCGTGGATGTGGTGGGTGTGTTGGGGGAGGGTAGGGATACGTTGGGTGTGGGCAGGGCGTGGTCTGCTGCGTCGAGCATGACGTGATGTGCGTGGTTGGACTGTGGGCCATATGCCTTAAGCTGGTTAATATGGAACCACGCAGTCTTTCCGTTGGGGTACTTGATTTTGCAGACGGCGGGGCTTACTTTGTCCACAATGGAGTACGGAACCGAATACTTTGGTGGCAGGAATGTGCTGGGGTTATAAATTGAGAGCATGACCTGCTGTCCTACCTCAAACTCAGTCGCATGCACTGTCTTGTCGAAACAGGCCTTGCTCTGTTTCTTTCTTGTGCTTAATCTTACTGCGGCTGCTAGCTGAGCCATTTTTACATTTTCGACTAATTGCTTGACGGCATTCTCGTGTGTGAGGGCCGTCACTTCGGGGCTGGTCTAGTCCAACCCTAATAAAAGTTCTGTGTCTTTCATGGGGCGTCCGGTCATGAGAGTGTGTGGGGTGTAACCTGTGGATGTTGAAATAGTATTTCTGAAGAACATCAGCGCAAAAAGGAGGACTGAATCCCAAGTGGTGTTGTTTTGTTGGACCATTTTTCTGAGGGTTGATTTTAGGGTCCGATTCATGCGCTCCACGATACCACTTGACTGGGGGTGGTATGCGATGTGGAAATTTTGGGTAATGCCAAATATCGTGAGGACATTCTTCATGACACTTCCTGTAAAATGAGAACCTTGGTCGGATTCAATGCTGCGGGGGAGTCCCCATCTCGTAACAATGTGGTGGGTTAAGATCTTGGCTGTGGTCTTTGCCGTGTTCGTTCTGGATGGGACTGCCTCTACCCATTTCATAAAAGTGTCTGTGACGACTAATATGTACTTGTAACCATTCCTGCGAGGGGGCAATGGTCCTATAAAATCGATCTGGAGGTTAGTCCAGGGGCCGTTAATGGGGCGGGTGTGGCTAAGTTGAGCTTTCTTTGCATATCTGTCCAGATTGTTCTGGGCACAGATAAGACAATTCTCAACGTAATGTGTTACGTCTTCTTTTAAACTTGGCCACCAACAGAGCTGCCTGAGGTGGGCAGTAGTGGGATCAATTCCCTGATGTCCATGACTGTCATGGAATAAACAAATAAGTTGATTCCTGTCCTGTTCAGGAACCACATAAAGGGTGTCTTTTAACACCACACCGTCATGTGTAGTCAGTGCATTTTTAAACCTATCATACGCAATATGGACAGATACGCAAAGTGGGCAGCACGGTAGCATAGTGGTTAGCACAATTGCTTCACCGCTCCAGGGTCCCAGGTTCGATTCCCGGCTTGGGTCGCTGTCTGTGCGGAGTCTGCACGTTCTCCCCGTGTGTGCGTGGGTTTCCTCCGGGTGCTCCGGTTTCCTCCCACAATCCAAAGATGTGCGGGTTAGGTGGATTGGCCGTGCTAAATTGCCCTTAGTGTCCAAAATTGCTCTTAGTGTTGGGTAGGGTTACTGGGTTATGGGGATAGGGTGGGGGTATGGGCTTGGGTAGGGTGCTCTTTCCAAGAGCCGGTGCAGACTCGATGGGCCAAATGGCCTCCTTCTGCACTGTAAATTCTATGATAGGGTGCTGTAAATGGTCCTTTCAAAATCTCCCTGAGATTGCTATCCTGCTTCTGGGCCTGCACTAAATCCTCAATCTTAGTCTGCGAGACCTGAACTGCATTCACTGGTGCGTTTTCGGGGGGTGTCCAAAAATATCCATGCCTGGAACCTGCTTTAGCCAGTGCGTCAGCTTTTACATTTCCAGGGGGGGAGGAATGGTGGTGACTGCGAACTTCAACAATTCCAAATGTCCTGTCCTGTGCTTTTTCTAAAATGTGGCGGAGCAATGGGGCTGAAGGGAGGGGTTTTCCGTCTGCGGAAACAAATCCTCTTGCTTTCCACAGGGGTAGGAATTCTGTAAGTCTATTGCAGACATAGAGGCTGTCTGCTGGGCTGGGGAAGGAATCTGGGTGAACTATAATATACGCAACGGCTGCTAGTTCTGCCGCCTGCGCACCTATGTGGCCTGGTAGCTTTAAGAAGATCTCTTCTAGGGGGCGTCCCTGCGCGTCCTCGACATATATGCCGCATCCTGTAATGCACTTCCCGTCTAATACTGTGGAAGAACCGTCCACATATATCCTTAAAGGTGCGCACGTATCTGTGGGCTGGGGGCTCTGGGGTGAACTACCTATCTTTCTGGGTGGTGTTTCTGCAATAAAGGGGCCTGTGTTGTGGTGCGGTGAGATGATTTCACATTCGTGGGGGGTGCCTGGGTACTGAAGGTTATCGGCTAAGAAAGTGTGGGTCTTGGTCCGCTTAATGGTGATGTCCCGTCCCTGCAAAAGAAGGGTCCATTTAGCTGCTCTAATTTGGCTAACTGTCCCGTCCTTAAGTCGTCCGTCAAGTAAAAGTTGGGTGGGGGTGTGTTCCGTAAGGATTGTGATGGGGTTTAGTCCGGTTATGTAGGAAAAATACTGAATTGCCCAGAAAACTGCGAGCAGGTGCCTTTTATAGGCCGAAAATCCCTGCTTCACAGGATCCAAAAGTCTGGAGGCGTAAGCCATGGTGGGTCTTAATTGTTCGTGCCGTTCCTGGAGGAGCACGGCCAAAAGGGTGCGGTCAGTGCTAGCTATCTCTACAGCGTAAGGGGAAAGTGGGTCTGGAACTTGTAGTGCGGGGGCTGCAATGTGGGCTCTTTTCAAAGCATCCACAGCATCTATATGCTGTGGAAGCCATTCCCAAGGGGCTCCTTTCTTTAGGAAGTCTGAGAGGGGCGCTGCCTTGCTAGCGAAACCGTCCATATGGTTTCGGCAGTAGCCAACTAGTCCTAAAAACGACCCGAGGGCTGAAACATTCTGGGGAAGGGGCAATTTGGCAATCGAGTCAATTCTTTTGTGCTCGATCTCGCGTTAACCGTGCGTGATAATCGTACCCAAATATATCACTTTGTTTTCCAAAATCTGGGCCTTTTTGGGGTTTACTTTGCAACCAATTTTCTGTAGGTGTTCCAGGAGTTTGGACAGAAGCTCGATGTGCTCTGCCTTGGTGTCTGTCTGCAGTAATAGGTCGTCCACATACTGGACCAGACATTCGGGGTGAGAAAATTTTGATAATCCATTTGTCAGCTGTCGGTGGAAAATGGAGGGGGAGTTGTGGAATCCTTGTGGCAGGCATGTAGCTGTCGGTGGAAAATGGAGGGGGAGTTGTGGAATCCTTGGGGAAGGCATGTCCACGTGTACTGCTGACCTTTAAAAGTGAAGGCAAATTTGTATTGGCACGCTTTTGCCAATGGAATGGACCAGAATCCATTACTGATGTCCAAAACCGTAGAATATCGTGAGTTGAGTCCCTGTTTGTGACTTGTGGCTACCGTGGGGGCTGCTGCGGGGACGACTTTGTTGAGTTCCCGGTAATCGATGGTCAGTCGCCATGATCCATCGGGCTTTCTCATTGGCCAAATCGGGGCATTATTAGTGGAGGCTACTGATCTGAGTACGCCCTGCTCTAATAAGCTGTCGATCACTTTTGCGATTTCTCCCTCTGCCTCTTGGGGAAATCTGTATTGCTTTTGGGATCTAAGGTCAGGTCCTGTGATTTGAACGGAACCAGTCAACCGGCTACAGTCGTGTTTGTGGGTCGTGAATGCTGTCCTCTGCTTCTGCAGAACTGTCCTAACCTGCTTGTCTGTGCTATTCGTGGTCGGGTCAAACCAGAATTCGTCGACTGCGCTAATCTTGTTTACATATTCTCCTATTGTGAGCGTTGCGGGGTCTCTTGCGGATTTTGCCATTCTCCAAACACACTGGTTGACTGGATCAAAGGACAGGTTGTGGGAATTCATAAAATCAATGCCCAAAATGTGCTCTGCTATGTGCGGCAGGTCGACTAAGACTATGGGGTACTTTGTGGTGATGTTACCGATTTGAATGGGTACAGGGGCTGTGATGTGTCCCTGCTGTGAGTGGCCTGTGAAGCCGCTGAGGGTGATTGTGGCTGTGGTGGGCCACGTGTCTTTCTGGAATATGGTGGAGGAATTGATTGTGGTGGGGGCCCTCCTGTGTCCCAGAGAAATTCGATGGGCTGTTCCTCGGGTTTCCTAACTGCGGGTTTGTTTTGTACAGACTGCTCCCAGTCGCGGGACAATCTTTTTAAAACCCATTTCTCATTGTGGGCTTCCTCTGAGGGGTCGTAATTTGTACAGGCTTTTTGTCCTGCCTCTGTGGCATGGAAGATAAGAGGTGCGGGTCCATTTGGCCATACCGTCTTGGGACAAATGGGCGCGGTCTAAATTACCGAAAACTGCTGTGAAATGAATCCACAGGCGTCCAGCAAACGCTGTGGGGTGTTCTGTCTTTTTCTGCCTGCACTTATTCAGGCCTTCTACGGGGTCACCTCTGTTGTAGCCGATCGCGTCTAGGATCGCTGCGTGCATTTCTGCAAGGGTGCCTCCTCCTACATTCTGTGGGTCGGGAAGGGCTGCTACGACCGAAGGGTCTAAACTCAAAACTGTGAGCTTCACGTGCTCACGCTCGTCCAGGCCGTACATGGTCGTCTGCTGCTTTACTCTAGCAAAGAAGTGGTGGGGGTCTGAGGTGGGGAGGAACGGTGTGATTTTCTCGCACGTGTCCCGTAATTGGGTCATGGTTAAGGGGGTGGTATAAAGAAATTCTGTATCTCCGTCCGACGTGACTGTGCGGTGGGTGGTTACTGGATTCATTGGCGCCTGAACTATCTGTGATGTGGGGGGTTGGGGCGCTTTTCTCTTCTGGGGCTTTTCTTGCGCACATGTTCCCATAACATATCTATGCGCGGTCTCATTTAATTCTTCCCAATCCGGGCCGTCTTCCTCATCTAATTGGGATCCAAAGGTGCTCTGGAACCCATTATGAACTGAAAGCAAAGACTGCAGTTCTGCAATCTGCTTCCGGCACTTTGCGTGATCTAATGAGCTCTGTCTGTGCTCCGTGGTGGTTGCATGGAGTGCTCGTAATGCTGCTTTCAGGTCGCTACACTGCCTTTGCAATGCCTCTACCTGTTTCTCTGTTTCCTCTCTTACCAGGACTGCACGTTGCATGTCCTGATAGGCCTTTTCGTACTGTGTCTGGAAGCTGCTTAAATGCGCCAGACAAGAATGGTGTGCCCCCTTGGCATCATCCACCTCTCCGTCCTTTGCTGCTAACTTCCTTCTTAATTCTAGGTTCTCTTTCTCAACCTCACTTACATTGACCTTACTCATTCAATGTACTCCTTCTATCTCTTTATGGAGCGTCTGAACGACCTCCTCTGTGCCTCGCAATTGTGCCAAACAGGCCACAATTGCCATTGGCTTGCGAGCTTTTCCCAAGCTTTTCTTATGAATTTCTGACAGGTTCTCCCACCAAGTATGTCCCATACTCCCGGGTCCTGTTTCCTCATTGTCACAGAATTCGCTCCAAAGGGGCCATCCCTTCCCTTTGAGGTACTTTCTGATTTCCTCTTCCCAAACGGGACACTGTTCTACTCTGCTGCTGGTCGCTGCAACCACGAATTCTTCGGGGTTCATGAGGCGTTGCATTACCTGCATTGCCATCTTTCCTCTGAAAACTTCTCTTAAAATCTAGAACGAGGGGTACTAAGGCGGTGCTGTAATTACGGGTACGGCTTTCGCTATTTTCCAGAATACAAACTCCCGACAGTTTTGTCGCAACAAAAATCTATCAGTTTTACCTTATAGCCCTGTTAGTTACGCATGCATTAACACACTTCCGGATGATGATGATTGATCAGAACTGCTTGAACACTTGTGGTTTTTCTGTTCCCAATTGGATTTCTAATTCAAATTTAGGGTTGTCCCGGAGTGGTTAAGCCACTTCTAAGTTGGGTCCCGTCAGGATGTCGCCAGTAATATGTTGCTAACTTTTGGTTGGCTCTTAATTCGTAATTTGCTCTGTTTGTTTAACCTTTGCTCTCGAGTCGCCAGGTATCTTTATGATACCGCCACGAGGTTCAAGTTCAAGTAATGATCAATAACTCAACACACCAATTAGTAAGATTCAAATCAAAACACATTTATTATACACAGAAAAATCACTACTCATGCATAAACTCTACTTTCTAGACTAGTCCTATCACTAAAAGGACTATACTTAGCTTCGGACTGGCCCACCAGGTCAGGGGAACAAATGGCCTTTCGTTCAGGTCCTGAGTCTGCAGGATTCAAAAGCTGGTATGGACTGGTAGCCAGGAGCGCCTATCTCGTAGCGAGATTGGACTGCGTTCCAATCACTTGGATCGATTTCTCCAAAACTGGAGTTGTTCCCTGATCGTTGGGCGGTCCCTAAATGTCCGTTGGCCTTCCTTTGTCTTAGCTCCTGCTGGCGCCGAGGAGTCTGACTTGGCTTTATTCACCTTCACTGTTGCCATTGTGCCTTGGAATCGCTCATTACTATGCAGATGGCTGCTGCATTACTATGCAGATGGCTGCTGGTTTCAGTGCTGTCTGGTTGTTTTGCAGGTTTCAATATACATGATTTCTGTATTTGCTAGTCTTTACCTGTGTTGGCTGAATTTCCCTTCAGCCTTTGCGGTTCTCCATTTTAAGTCGGGAAGTGGCCAACCCAGGTGGGCTACAGTCCTTAGCAGAGAAATGATTTCTTATAGAGCATATATGCTGAGGACAACCAAGTTGGAGCAGCAGAGGTTGGTGGATTTCATTCTAAAGGTGGATCACCAGTACTTCTCGATTTACTCCAGAGCTATTGGCAAACAGGAAAAAAATTACAGACCCAGTTCGAGCTACTACTCACAAACCAGGCTGGACACCAGGGGCATGTTTTATGAATCCGGGGGGGAAGGCCAGTTGCCTCCTGCCTCACCAACTGAAATGTCAAGCGGCCTCCTGTGAGATCCCCCAAATACTCACCTTTGACAGGGGGGAGTAGGAATATTTATTTGAGATTCTCGGGAGATTGGATAGACTTGGGTTGTTTTCCTTGGAGCAGAGGAGACTGACGGGGAACATGATTGAGGGGCATAGGTAGAGTAGACAGGAAGAAACGTTTCACCTTGGTGGAGTGATCAATGTCCAAGGGCATAGATTTAAGGTAAGGGGCAGGAGGTTTAGAGGGGATGTGAGGAAAATCCTTTCCACCCAGAGGGTGGTGGGAGTCTGGAACTCACTGCCTGAAAGGGTGATGGAGGCAGAGACACTGATAACATTTAAGAAGTATTTAGATGTGCACTTGCAATCCCAAGGCATATAAAGCCAAGTGCTGGAAAATGGGATTAGATTAGTTAGGTGGTTGTTTTTGACTGGTACAGGTACAGGCTCGATGGGTCGAAGGGCCTTTCCTATTCGGAAACTTCAATTTCCATCAACAAGAGTGACTCGATAGCACTGAGTGATCTGACTAAGTCCTGAAGGACATATGTGCCTGATTGAGCCTGCAGGAGATGGTAAGAGAGTCAACAAGGTGGGAAAAACCTACTGGATATCATTCTCACCAAACCACTTGTTACAAATGCATTTGTTCTTCATGGTATTGGTAGGAGTGAGCACTGTATTGAGTTTGTGGAGACAAAATTCTCTCATTACATGGCCATGTTGTGTGGCACTACCATTGTGCTAAATGGGATAGACTCAAGAAATCAAGCAGTTCAAATTGGGACATTTGTGTGAGCCGTCAGCAGCTGCTTAATTTTACTCCGCCCCATTCTGGCCCAGAATAACCCTCACTTTACCATCAAGCAAAATGACTAATCCTGGTTCATGAGGAGTGGTGGAGAACATATCAAGGGGAATAGAATCATAGAATATACAGTGCAGAAGGAGGCCAGCAGCCCATTGAGTCTACACCGGCCCTTGAAAAAGCACCCTATTTAAGCCCACACCTTCACCCTATGCCCGTAACCCAGTAACCATCTCACCTGCACATCGTTGGACTGTGGGAGGAAACTGGAGCACTCAGAGGAATCCAACGCAGTCACGGGGAGAACATAGGGCAACACGGTAGCATAGTGGCTAGCACAATTGCTTCACAGCTCCAGGGTCCCATGTTCGATTCCCGGCTTGGGTCACTATCTGTGCAGAGTCTGCACATTCTCCCCGTGTGTGCGTGGGTTTCCTCCGTGTGCTCCTTGGGGATATGGGCTTGGGTAGGATGCTCTTTTCAAGAGCCGGTGCAGACTTGATGGGCCGAATGGCTTCCTTCTGCACTGTAAATTCAATGATTCAACATGCAGACTCCGCATAGAGTCAACCGAGGCCGGAATTGAACCCAGGTCCCTGAAGCTGTGAAGCAGCAGTGCTAACCACCGTGCCACCATGCCATCCTACTGAAAAATGTGGTGCCAACCCGTGAAGCTACAACACAGGACTGCATTCAAGATTAACTATGGAAACAGCATGCCATAGACAGAACTAAGTGACCTCAGAACTAACAGGCCAGTGCTGCATATCCAGTTGTGAATGATGGAAGACCATTAAACAGCAACCAGGAGGAGGAGTGTCTGCAAACATCCCCATTCTCAATAATGGACAAAAGACAAGGCAGAAGAATTCACAACCAGTTTCAATGCAAGAGGGGTGATCCATCTCAGCCTCTCAGTGACGGCCCCATCATTACAGAAACTAATCTTCAGCAATTTCAATTCACACCATGGAACATCAAGTGCACTGGATGCAAGAAAGGCTACAGGTGCCAAGCTGTGAAGCTGAAGATTTCTGTTCTATCAACACCTCTAGCCAGCTGCTCTCGTGATTCTTCAGCACTGGCTTCAACCCGACAAAGCGGAAAATTTCCCAGGTATGTCCTGCCCTCATGAAGCAGGTTAAATCTGTAGTGATCTGCTTACCTGTGTATATATACAAGGGGTCAATGTAAATGCAATACAACTAAGCAATCACTAGAGGGAGCACGGGAGATGTATAAATACAGGCAAACAGGAAGTCAGAGGCACTCTTCACAGAAACGGCAGCTGGTGAGCAGGACACAGACAGGCAGCTCAGATGTAACATGGTATAAGCGCTGGAGAGAGAACAAACTCAAAATAAAGCATCTACTTCAATTGTAAGACTACGACCTTTATTCAGACACAAGGAATAACACATGGTACCAGGAGATTTCAGAACGCTTACTACAAGATTACACAAGATGCAGACAAAGAAAGATCGAAATGACAAGAAAACCCGTACCGGACATTCGACATGGGAAGACTTCGCTGATTTAATGGAATTTGTTGGAACTCCACCGCAGCTGAACACAACTGGTAATTTAAGTCATAGCTGGAAAAGGTTTGAACAAATGTTCCACATATATATTATAGCTTATGATTTGAAAGCAGCCTCAGAAGAAATGAAAATATCACTGCTCCTCACAGGACATGAAGCTAGAGAAATATATAATGGCTTTAAATACTTGAAAGGTGAAGACAACACCAAATTAGAAGTAATACTGAAAAAAATTGAAGAGTACTGCAACACCAGTAACAATCCTACTTTAAGACATTCAATGCTTGGAGACCAAATTGCACAGGGAATGAGTGATGCGAAACTCAAACAATCATTACCAGAACAGAAAGGTTTAATGCTGGAAATCGCGATTGACAAGTGCAGCTCGCAAGAAAAAAGTAACTTTAAGTGCTTACCTAGAATAAACGCTGATGAAGTTCTTCTCCACAGGACTAAAGAAGTTAAAATGGCATCCGAGCACATTTTAAACTGCCCGGGGAACAAAAGATGCAAATCTGGGTCTGCGCATGTGCAGGAAACAGCAGCCACGCATGCGCACTTGAAATCAGCCATTTTACGCAAAGCCCGTTCTGCACATGTGCAAGTCGCGCATGAGCAGTTAAAAAAAGACGTTTTGGCCACATATTGATGTGCGCATGCGCAAGCCGCACATGCAAAGTCAGCAGAACATCGAACACATTCCGCTGATCGATCTGCGAATGCGCACACCGCAAAGAAAAGACCACACAGTGCAGAGATGGATCTGCGCATGCGCATGTGCAGTCTATAAAAAAAGCACCCAATAAACGAAAATTGAATTGCGCATGCGCAATTGATTCCTACGCTTTACGTCATGAGCGTCATGACGTCATCAGACACAGACCACGCCCGCTTAAAGGGGAAATGCCCGAAAAATCACAAACAAGACTTTTAAAGGCACAAAACTACCAAATTCAACCTCAAAAGGCACAACATTGCCTGAACTTCAGCCAGCAGTTGAAAATACCTTTCGCAGCACCCTGGAACAAGCAGTTTGCACCACCCAAAGTGAAGAGCGCAATAACAACTCCGAAACAAAAAGAGGTCATTTGTTTATCGAAAAATACTTCTCAGACATGGCTAAGTTATTCGGATATGCTGATCACAGCATCAGCAACACGGCTGAAAAGCTCCACACAACTCTACTCATGGTAGAGGAATCCAATACCATGATGCAATGGCAGATCGTCGATACATTGGATGACAGCAATCTGTCAAATACCCAAGAACACAACGCCACACAACGAGTACTGACCGACTCCGTTGAAAGAGCACAGATCGACTCCACAGAGAAAAAACTGCACAACTCCACACACAGAGCGATGAAAGACTCCACAAAGAAACCGCCGCAAGCCTCCACAGAGAGCTTGTTGACAGACTCCAAAATGGAAGCAATTAAAGACTCCATAACAAACGCCATGCATGAACAAGACCATGAAGGTCTACCCACCGTATCTGAGCAACCAGAAGCAGACGATGAAAGTCTACCAAGCTCACATAATCAACAAGAAGACAATGTAAGTCTACCCACTGTATGTGAAAACAGTGACAATGTGATCACAATCCACATACAGGATGTGCAGGATCACAGCGAGACTGGCAGATCTCAGCTCGTCTGTACAGAAGCACAGAGTAGGGCTACTCATGAGTCCAGCGAGACCATGTCAATTTAAACCTCATCCACTCTAAACTACCCACAAGAAAATGAAATCTTGAAGATTTTGACTCCAGAAGAGGAGCACCAAGAAACCAAAGATGATTCAAATGTACCGGAAATAACTCCAGATGAGGAGCACCAAGGGAGCAAAGAAAAGGAATGAAATCCACCACAGATGACTGATGTCACCAAGATCAATGCAACATCCGATCATTCTCACAATTCTCAAGAAGAAACGCTCAATGAAACAGTAGATACCACAGAGGACTGACAACAATAACTTAGAGAATGACTCAAATTATCCACACGGAGCAGTCATTGAGCGCAACAAGAACAATAAAAACCACAAGAAGCACAATAGAAAAAGAACAACAACATCAACACCAAAAACTACAAGCACAACTATAAGAACAGCAAGAAGAAGAAGCATAACAAAGACAACAGCACCAACAAGCACGACAAAAACAACAACAAGAACAACAATGAAAACAACAAAGACAGAATTTACAGAAACAACAACAATGAAACAATGACCTGTATGACATAGAATAGAATCATAGAAGTTTACAGCATGGAAACAGGCCCTTCGGCCCAACCAGTCCATGCCGCCCAGTTTTTACCATTAAGCTAGTCCCAGTTGCCCGCACTTGGCCCATAACCCTCGATACCCATCTTACCCATGTAACTATCTAAATGCTTTTTAAAAGACACAATTGTACCCGCCTCTACTACTACCTCTGGCAGCCCATTCCAGACACTCACTACCCTCTGAGTGAAGAAATTGCCCCTCTTGGCCCTTCTGAAACTCTCCCCTCTCACCTTAAACCTATGCCCTCTAGTTTTAGACTCCCCTACCTTTGGGAAAAGATGTTGACTATCTACCTTATCTATGCCCCTCATTATTTTATAGACCTCTATAAGATCACCCCTAAGCCTCCTACGCTCCAGATAAAAAAGTCCCAGTCTATCCAGCCTCCCCTTATAACTCAAACCATCAAGTCCCGGCAACATCCTAGTAAATCTTTTCTGCACTCTTTCTAGTTTAATAATATCCTTTCTATAATAAGGTGACCAGAACTGCACACAGTATTCCAAGTGTGGCCGTACCAATGTCTTGTACAACTTCAACAAGACGTCCCAACTCCTGTATTCAATGTTCTGACCAATGAAACCAAGCATGCCGAATGCCTTCTTCACCACCCTGTCCACCTGCGACTCCACCTTCAAGGAGCTATGAACCTGTACTCCTAGATCTCTTTGTTCTATAACTCTCCCCAACGCCATACCATTAACTGAGTAGGTCCTGGCCTGATTCGATCTGCCAAAATGCATCACCTCACATTTATCTAAATTAAACTCCATCTGCCATTCGTCGGCCCACTGGCCTAATTGATCAAGATCCCGTTGCAATCCTAGATAACCTTCTTCACTATCCACTGTGCCACCAATCTTGGTGTCATCTGCAAACTTACTAACCATGCCTCCTAAATTCTCATCCAAATCATTAATATAAATCACAACTAACAGTGGACCCAGCACCGATCCCTGAGGCACACCACTGGTCACAGGCCTCCAGTTTGAAAAACAACCCTCTACAACCACCCTCTGTCTTCTGTTGTCCAGCCAATTTTGAATCCAATTGGCAACCTCACCCTGGATCCCGTGAGCTTTAACCTTCTGCAACAACCTACATGGTACAACTCTGCACATGAAGGACAATGCAACATTACACTCAACAATAATAAGAGTACAAACATACCATGGCATGACAAAGAATCTCACAAATTCACATTTGCTCCGGAACAAACAAGCACACCAGCTTTCAAGGTAGATGACACAATAAATCAATACCACAGCACAGAAAAACGTCCACGTCAGTCAACATCAATGGTTCAACCATTCAAACACCTCGTGATGACTTGTTGGTTACTTAAAACAACAACACTGATGACATTCACAAAGAAGTTACAATATCACCATGTTAACAACAGAAAAAAAACCTCAACCGAACAAATTCATAAAGCTTGGACTCATAAATGTTTTTATTAAGATTGGACTCATAAATATTAATTGGCTTTGTAAAATAACCAATATCATCACCACTTGTACAGATATACATATCATAAGTAATCTAACTGTTTTGTACAATTTTCTTTAACACTGTACAGAAAATATGTAAAAGAAAAAAGGGGGGATGCAGTGTTCTGCATATCTGTGTATATATACAAGGGGTAAATGTAAATGCAATACAACTAAGCAATCACTAGAGGGAGCACGGGAGATGCATAAATGCAGACAAACAGGAAGTCAGAGGCACTCTTCACAGAAACGGCAGCTGGTGAGCAGGACACAGACAGGCAGCTCAGATGTAACATATTATAAGGGCTGGAGAGAGAATGAACTCAAAGTAAAGCGTCTACTTCAACTGTAAGACAAATCTTTATTCAGACACAAGGAATAACACAAAATCTAATCTGGCCAGTTACTGCCCATCAATCTGCTCTCGAACATCAGCAAAGTGTTGGGAATGTCATCGACGTTGCCATCAAGCAGTGCTTGCTAAATAATAACCAGATTACTGATACTCTGGATTCCACAAGGAACATTAAACTCTTCCTCCCTTACAATTCTTATCGATGTATGGAACAAGCGATCCCCTTATCCACAAAGCAACGTAGAAATTTCATTTTAGCCTGACTGTGGTTTGACTTTTGAAAAATGAAAAAAAAAACGAAAATCGCTTATTGTCACAAGTAGGCTTCAAATGAAGTTACTGTGAAAAGCCCCTAGTCGCCACATTCCGGCGCCTGTTCGGGAAGGCTTTTCCCGAGCAGTGGCGTGTACAGAGTCAGAATGCTTCTGAATCCCCATTCCTGCAGCCCGATTAGCTTCACCATGTGTATGGTTCCTGCAGCCCAGACTCTACCCATTTCAATAACAAGCAGGTTTCGAACAGTAGTTCTTACTCAAGGTTGTGTTCCGTTTTTTGAAACTTTCAGCATTGGCGGCTGTGCTTCACCCGACGTGTGTGTGTCCGATCCCGAGAATGTTTCTCCGCTCTCGACGCCGTCTCCACTTTTCTTGTTGACAATATTTTTCTTCGGCAATTTTGTTTCCTTGCCTCAACCCTCATCGCCCGTTTTCTCTTTTGCTTTATCTCTGAGTTTTCGACAAAGAGAAAAGAGACTCTTCGATTCTTACAAACACAATGAGAGGTTTTATTAGATGTTGCTCATACAATCTAAGATGGAGAATTGAAGCCCATGCAAACACTGTCGCTGCAAATCATGTGACCTTTCCCCAGCAGGGATGTTTTCACTGATACAGAACACATACATATATAAATAGAGAATAGATATTTGCTGAGAGAGTTAGTTACATTCCTTATATTTCAGGAATCTCTTCCATGTACTCCCAAGATGTTCCTGCACCAGTGTTTTGAGATCCTTATGTGTTCTTCAGAATTCTCATCTACCAGAATTTAGAAACCTCCTCTATGGGCTCCAGAATTCCTCCAATGAGCCTGCCATTCCTTATTTCCTCTTTGCAAATTAAGGTAGCCCATTTTTCTGATTCTAACCCTGCAGAGCCTCTCCTGTATCTGACGTATCTTCCATTACTATAGCCATTACAAACAAAGAACAAAGAACAAAGAAAAGTACAGCACAGGAATAGGCCCTTCAGCCCTCCAAGCCCGTGCCGACCATGCTGCCCGACTAAACTACAATCTTCTACACTTCCTGGGTCCGTATCCCTCTATTCCCATCCTATTCATGTATTTGTCAAGATGCCCCTTAAATGTCACTATCGCCCCTGCTTCCACCACCTCCTCCGGTAACGAGTTCCAGGCACCCACTACCCTCTGTGTAAAAACCTTGCCTCGTACAGCTACTCTAAACCTTGCCCCTCGCACCTTAAACCCTAGTAATTGACCCCTCTACCCTGGGGAAAAGCCTCTGACTATCCACTCTGTCTATGCCCCTCATAATTTTGTAGACCTCAATCAGGTCGCCCCTCAACCTCCGTCGTTCCAGTGAGAACAAACCGAGTTTATTCAACCGCTCCTCATAGCTAATGCCCTCCATACCAGGCAACATTCTGGTAAATCTCTTCTGCACCCTCTCTAAAGCCTCCACATCCTTCTGGTAGTGTGGCGACCAGAATTGAACACTATACTCCAAGTGTGGCCTATCTAAGGTTCTATACAGCTGCACGTGACTTGCCAATTCTTATACTTAATGCCCCGGCCAATGAAGGCAAGCATGCCGTATGCCTTCTTGACTACCTTCTCCACCTGTGTTGCCCCTTTCAGTGACCTGTGGACCTGTACACCTAGATCTCTCTGACTTTCAATACTCTTGAGTGTTCTACCATTCACTGTATATTCCCTACCTGCATTAGACCTTCCAAAATGCATTACCTCACAATTGTCCAGATTAAACTCCATCTGCCATCTCTCCGCCCAAGACTCCAAACAATCTAAATCCTGCTGTATCCTCTGACAGTCCTCATCGCTATACGCAATTCCACCAACCTTTGTGTCGTCTGCAAACTTACTAATCAGACCAGTTACATTTTCCTCCAAATCATTTATATATACTACAAACAGCAAAGGTCCCAGCACTGATCCCTGCGGAACACCACTAGTCCCAGCCCTCCAATTAGAAAAGCATCCTTCCATTGCTACTCTCTGCCTTCTATGACCTAGCCAGTTCTGTATCCACCTTGCCAGCTCACCCCTGATCCCGTGTGACTTCACCTTTTGTACTAGTCTACCATGAGGGACCTTGTCAAAGGCCTTACTGAAGTCCATAAAGACAACATCCACTGCCCTACCTGCATCAATAATCTTTGTGACCTCCTCGAAAAACTCTATCAAGTTAATGAGACACGACCTCCCCGTCTCAAAACCATGCTGCCTCTCACTAATACGTCCATTTGCTTCCAAATGGGAGTAGATCCTGTCTCGAAGAATTCTCTCCAGTAATTTCCCTACCACTGACGTAAGGCTCACCAGCCGGTAGTTCCCTGGATTATCCTTGCTACCCTTCTTAAACAGAGGAACAACATTGGCTATTCTCCAGTCCTCCGGGACATCACCTGAAGACAGTGAGGATCCAAAGATTTCTGTCATGGCCTCAGCAATTTCCTCTCTAGCCTCCTTCAGTATTCTGGGGTAGATCCCATCAGGCCCTGGGGACTTATCTACCTTAATACTTTTCAAGACGGCCAACACCTCTTTTTGGATCTCAATGTGACCCAGGCTTTCTACACACCGTTCTCCAGACTCAACATCTACCAACTCCTTCTCTTTGGTGAATACTGATGCAAAGTATTCATTTAGTACCTCGCTCATTTCCTCTGGCTCCACACATAGATTCCCTTGCCTATCCTTCAGTGGGCCAACCCTTTCCCTGGCTACCCTCATGCTTTTTAATTACGTGTAAAAAGCCTTGGGATTTTCCTTAACACTATTTGCCAATGACTTTTCGTGACCCCTTCTAGCCCTCCTGACTCCTTGCTTAAGTTCCTTCCTACTTTCCTTATATTCCACACAGGCTTCGTCTGTTCCCAGCCTTTTAGCCATGACAAATGCCTCCTTTTTCTTTTTGACGAGGCCTACAATATCTCTCGTTATCCAAGGTTCTCGAAAATTGCCGTATTTATCCTTCTTCCTCACAGGAACATGCAACTTCACCCTGTCTGCTCTGCATCAGAGCCATACTGTCCCTATTCCCTCGTTCTCCCTCAATGCTCTCACCTTCTCACCTATTGCTCCCGTGCCCACCCCCCTGCCATACTAGTTTACACCCTCCCGTGTGACATTAGCAAACCTCGCGGCCAGGATATTTATGCCTCTCCAGTTTAGATGCAACCCGTCCTTCTTATTTAGGTCACACCTGCCCCAGAAGAGCTCCCAGTGGTCCAGATAACGGAAACCCTCCCTCCTACACCAGTTGTTTAGCCACGTGTTTAGCTGCTCTATCTTCCTATTTCTAGCCTCACTGGCACGTGGCACAGGGAGTAATCCTGAGATTACAACCCTAGAGGTCCTGTCTTTTAACTTTCTACCTAGCTCCCTGAACTCCTGCTGCAGGACCTCAAGCCCCTTCCTGCTTACGTCGTTAGTACCAATATGTACAACGACCTATGCCTGTTTGCCCTCCCCCTTCAGGATGCCCTCTACCCATTCGGAGACATCCTGGACCCTGGCACCAGGGAGGCAACATACCATCCTGGAGTCTCTTTCACATCCACAGAAGCGCCTATCTGTGCCCCTGACTATAGAGTCCCCTATGACTATTGCTCTTCTGCGCTTTGACCCTCCCTTCTGAACATCAGAGCCAGCCGTGGTGCCACTGCTCTGGCTGCTGCTGTTTTCCCCTGATAGACTATCCCCCCTGACAGTATCCAAAGGGGTATACCTGTTCGAGAGGGGGACAACCACAGGGTATTCCTGCACTGACTGCCTGCCCTATCTGGTGGTCTCCCATTTCTCTGCCTGCACCTTGGGTGTGACCACATTTATATAACTGCGATCTATGACGCTTTCCGCCACCTGCATGCTCCTAAGTGCATCCAATTGCTGCTCCAACCGAACCATGCGGTCTGTGAGGCGCTCCAGTTGGGTGCACTTTCTGCAGATAAAGCCATCCGGGATGTTGGAAGCCTCCCGGACCTGCCACATCTCACAGTCAGAGCACTGCACCCCTCTAACTGACATTGCGTCAATTAATTAGTAAATTAAAGTTAAAAGTTAAAAAAGAAAATTTAAAGTTACTGTTAATTATCTGTTTCCTAGCACTAGATTTCTACTATAAATGTGAAAGCTAAATACAGTACTCTCCGATCTCTGGCTTAGAAACCCCTCTGAATTATAATTAAGTAATTATGTTTAATTAGTTTACCAATGTTTAATTTTTTTAATTTAGTGTAGATTCCCAACCAGCCACTCAGGTCACAGCTTTTCTGTGATGTCACTTCAGTTCTCCCCCCCCCCCCCCCCCCCCCCCCCCACCCACACACACACACACACACAATTTGAAAAGGTAATAAAAGTAAAAATGAGTAAAAATCACTTACTTACCTTCTGAGGGTCTCAGATGCTCTCTGGTTCTCTCCCTGCAGATTAAAAGTTACAGGCCAGAAGAAAGAGAAAGAACAAAACAGTAGGGAAAAAGCACCTTCTCCCACTCTGCACCGAATTACCCAGACTTGCCTTGCCTTTTTCAGCATCCTCAGACTAATACCATTCGGCTTTTAATAATGTCAGCTTTTGGGCATTAATGACAGGAATTAAGGGGAGTGATGAATAATACAGCCTCTCTACTCCTGTTATATCATTTTTAGGATTTCCTGGAGTTTCTTTAAAAGGGAAAAGCTTTGCATCTGTGATTCCCGTCGCTGACTCCCCCATTATCAACATCCTGGAGGTTACCATGTTTTTTCAACTTTAAGGGCCCAATTCTTTCTTTCCAATTAAGGGGCAATTTAGCGTGGCCACTTCACCTAAACTACTGCACATCTTTTTGGGTTGTGGGGTTGAGACCCACGCAGACATGGGGAGAATGTGCAAACTCCACACAGATAGTGACACAGGGCCGAGATTGAACTCAGGTCCGTTTTAAACGGTTGCAGCTTTTTGTTTTACAAGTTCTGTAGTGGTTTTTATTCATTTCTTCATTTATTTTATTCATTTAATTTTTATTTTTTTCATTTGTTTTGGTCATTTTTTTTACACAAGTTCGGGGGGGGGTTTTATTCATTGTTTTCTTTTATTTTACTCATTTTTTTTTTTTGCAAGTTCGAGGGGGGGGTTTATTTGATAAAATTTTACAGGAAAAAAATTCAGAACTTTGGACAAATGGAGACTCCATACTTTCCGACACCAGACGGCTTCACCTTCATCCACCAGGTTCCATTGGAGGAGCGTGTACGAGGGCCATAGGGACCCAAAACCATTTCCTCCATTTTTGCCAGCAGCAAACAAGGTAAGAGAAAATGGTGGGTCGCGCAGGTCGGCCGGCGTGGGTCGCGAAGGTCGGCCGGAGTGGGTCGCGAAGGTCGGCCGGGTAGGGTCCCCGGAAAAAAGTTTGAACATTGATCTAGAAGGTCGAGAGCAGCAGATACCTGGGAACCCCACCACCTGGAGGTTCCCCTCCAAGTCACTCACCACCCTGACTTGGAAATATATCACCGTTCCCTGGGGCAACATCCTGGAATCCATTCCCTAACAGTGGGTGTACCTACACCTCAGGACTGCAGCGATTTAAGAAGGCAACTCACTACCATCTTCTGAAGGGCACCAAGGGATGGGCAATAAATGCTGGCCATCCAGCGACACCCACATCCTGTAAATGAATTAAAAAACAGTTTGTAAAAGCTGCTCAGTATTATCAAAACACTTTTATTATTGTTAGTTTCTGGTCATCAGTTATTGCAACCCAGCCATACTTCATCTAACCCTATCAGCATTTCCTTCTATTACTTTTTCCTTTAGGTTTCCACTTCAAAGCATCTATTCTAATTGGCTAAACCATTCCCTGTGGTATTAAATTCCACATTCTCATCACTTACTGCATAAAGAAGTTTCTTCTGAATTGCATACTGAATTTATTTATTTATTTTAAAAACAATTTATTAAGGCATTTATGATTTTATAACAACAAATACAAATGTAAACATAACTCAGTTAATAACACCCCACCCCCAATCAACAGCCATACCCAGCCAACATGGCTTATACACACCATTTCCCAATCCCACCGCCTCCTCTCGCTGATCCCACCTAAACTAAACTAACTCCCCCTGCCCCCCCCCCCCCCCCCCCCACCACGTTCCCTAACACCCCCCCCCTTCCTATTGTATCTGCTAACAGTTTCCCCCGAAGAAGTCAATAAACGGCTGCCACCTCCGGACGAACCCCAACATTGATCCTCTTCGGCCGAACTTAATTTTCTCAAGCCTGAGAAAGCCAGTCGTATCGCTAAACCAGACCCCCGGTTTTGGGGGCTCCGAGTCCCTCCACGATAATAGGGTCAGTCTCCAGGCTACCAAGGAGGCAAAGGTTCAAACTTCACCTCCAGATTCTCCAAACAAGGAAAGCTCCCATCGATAAACAGATCCCCCAGCCTCTCAATCCCTGCTCTCTGCCACCTCCGAAACCCCCCATCCAACCTTCCCGGCACAAACTGGTGATTGCCACAAATTGGAGCCCACACCGACGCTCCCTCCACTCCCATATGCTTCCGCCACTGTCCCTATACCCTCAGAGTCGCCGCCGCCACCGGGCTTGTGGAGTATCGAGTCGGCGAGAATGGCAGAGGTGCCGTAACCAGTGCTCCTAAACTTGTCCCTACAATGACGCCTCTACCTTCTCCCACACCGACCCCTACTCCTCTATCCACTTCCTGATCATGGCTATATTTGCCGCCGAGTAATAATTCATAAAGTTTGGCAAAGCCAGCCCCCCCACCCCGGCTTCGCTCCAACAGCACCTCCCTTAACTGTGGGTTGTGCCCATCCAAAAAAAACCAGAGATCACTGCATTAACCCGCTTAAAAAAGGCTTTGGGATAAAAATGGGGAGACACTGGAAAACAAACAAAAATCTCGGGAGAACCGTCGTCTTTACAGTGTGTACCTTCCTCACCAGTGACAAATGGAGCATGTCCCACCTCCGAACGTTCTCCTTCGTTTGCTCAACTAACTGGGCCAGATTTAATTTATGTAGCTGCTCCCATCCCCATGCCACCTGAATTCCCAAGTATCGAAAACTCCCACCCACCACTTTAAATGGCAACGCCCCCAGTCTCCTCTCCTGCCCCCTCGCCTGGATCACAAAAACCTCACTCTTACCCATGTTCAATTTATACCCCGAGAACCGGCCAAATTCCCCTAAGATCCCCATAATCTCTCCCATCCCCCCTAATGGGTCAGAAATATACAGATATATAACAAGATCCTATGCCCCCCCCCCAACGGACTAACCCCTTACAGTCCTTTGATGCTCTCAGCGCCATCGCCTATGGCTCCATAGCCAAGGCAAACAGCAATGGAGAGAGTGGACATCCCTGCCTCGTCCCCCGGCACAGTCTAAAATACTCCAAGCTCACTCAGTTCAGCCGCACGCTCGCCACCGGTGCCTGGTACAATAACCGGACCCAGTCTACAAATCCCTGCCCAAACCAAACCGCCCCAGGACCTCCCACAAATACTTCCACTCCACCGGTCAAAGGCCTTTTCCGCGTCCATAGCGACCACCACCTCTACCTCCCTATCTTCGGAGGGCATCATGATAACATTCAGTAGTCTTCTAATGTTGGCCGTTAACTGCCTTCCTTTGACAAATCCCGCCTGGTCCTCCCCGATCACCCCCGGAACACAATCCTCTGTTCTCGAGGCCAAAACCTTGGCCAGCAATTTGGCATCTCCATTCAGTAAGGAGATTGGTCCGTATGACTGGCATTGTTCTGGGTCCTTCTCCCGCTTCAGGATCAATGAGATCGAAGTCTGTGACATTGGCGGGGGAAGAACACCCTGCTCCCTTGCCTCATTAAATGCCCTCACCAGCAGCGGACCCAACACCCCAGAAAACTTCTTATAAAATTCCACTGGGTATCCGTCTGGCCGTGGGGCCTTGCCCGACTGCAGAACCTCCAACCCTTCTACTACTTCCACAATCCCAATCAGGGCTCCCAGACCCTCCACCAACCCTTCCTCCACCTTCGGAAACTCCAAACCTTCCAAGAATCGCCTCATCCCTTCCACCCCAGCTGGGGGTTCCGACTCATACATCCGACTATAAAATTCCTTGAACACCCAATTCACATCCACTGGGTTCAAGACGGTGTTCCCCCCCCCCCCTATCTTCCTATCTCCTTAGCAGCCTCCCGTTTCCTAAGCTGGTGTGCTAACATCCGGAATCTTCCCTAACACCTGCCTCATAAACTCTGCGTTGTCCCAGTTTGGTGCCTAAATGTTCACTAATACCACCGGCATCCCCCCAGCTTCCCACTCCCATAACTTACCTACTGCCCCGAGTCCGAGTCCGCCACTATGCTCCCTACTTCAAATGACACCCGCTTATTGATAAAAAACACTACCCCCCTAGTTTTAGAGTCTAGCCCTGAATGAAATACTTGCCCCACCCATCCCTTCCTGAGCCTAGTCTGATCCACCACCCTCAGGTGTGTCTCCTGTAGCAATGCCATGTCCGCCTTCAAACTCTTCAGATGCACGAACACGCGAGCCCTCTTGACCAGCCCATTCAGCCCTCTCACGTTCCATGTGATCACGCACACATGCACTCGCCGATCAACCATAACCCTTCTTAGGCCAGCCTCCAGCCCGTGTCCTGTACCTCTTCAGGCCCGCCCTCAGGCACCCACCATCATCGACCCCCAATCTGTCTCCAAGCACCAGTCCCTCCTCTATCAGTAGATCAATGCCCCCCTCCCTCTCCCTCCCCATAACAAAATAACAATCCCAACCCCCCTCAACAAACTTATCACCTGCTCGCCCACCACTGCGCTTCCGTGAGCTAGCCCGCCCAGCTGGCCTGGTAGCCCCCACCCATGGTGCCAAGCATCCTACTGATCCCCCTCTCCCCCGCTCGACTAACTTACATACATATGCAAACATTACAATCCCCAACAAACACAAAGAAAATTCCATCCGCATTCCCCCACTAAGAGCAAAGTTAACCCGCCAACAAAACTGAGCAGCGGCCCCAAACCGAGTGCAAAACAATACATTCAAAACCCAGAAGAAAAAAGAAGTTTAACAGCAGATCAAGAACACAACTATTCGCCCCCCCAAGTTCAATGTCCTCCACAACTTGCAAATCCCCTATCCCTGACAAGTTCATCACCTCACCTGGCGTTCCGAAGTAAAGTTCCTGGCCCTCATAAGTGACCCACAAACGTGCTGGGTACAGCCGAACTTCACCCCCTTCGTAAAGAGGGCCAATTTCACTTTGTTGAAACTCGCCCTTGTTTTGGTCAGTTCCGCACCCAGGTCCTAATACCCACGCAGTTTGTTGCCTTCCCATAAACAGCTCCTCGTCTGCCTGGCCCACCTCAAGAACTGTTCCTTGTCCAGGAACTGATGCATTCGTGCCACTATCACCCTCGGCGGCTCGTTCCTCAGCAGCTTCCTCATAAGCGCCCTATGTGCCCTGTCCACCTCCAAGGGCCGAGCAAACGCACCTTCCCCAAGCAGCTTCTCGAACATACGGGCCACATATGCACCAGCGTCCGTTCCCTCGCTGCACTCCGGCAGGCCAACGATCCTCAGGTTCTGTCTACGCAATCCGTTCTCCAGGTCCTCCAGTTTCTCTTGCAGCCTCTTCTGCTGGTCCTTCATCAGCCCCATCTCCACCGCCATCGTGGCTAGCTGATCGTCGTGCTCAGCCACCGCCTCCTCCACCTTCTGGATCGCCTGGCCCTGGGTTTCCAGTCTCTGGACTACATGATCAATCCCCGTCTTAATCGGATTCGGGTATTCTTTTCTCTGCTGAGCAAATTACTCGTGGAGAAAGTCCACCAGATGCTCCGTTGACCACTGGGCCGGCAGCTTCATTCCCTGACCTTCTGTCATATTCTCCTGTGTCGCAGGCTCATCTCCCATCTTTGGCCAACGTTTTCTCCTTTTCAAACCACTTCTGGTCCACGAATCCGTACACTGGTGGGGTATCCTTCTCCTCTACTTCACCAGTCCTTTGTTTTGTCAATCAAATCCACCGTAAATCGGGGGAAATGGTCCAAAAGTCCACCGCGAGCGGGAGCTACCAAATATGCGACCACTCACTCCATGGCCGCCACCGGAACTACTTATTGAATTTATTGATGATTATTTTACATTTACATGTTTGAGCCTGAGTTTTGGACTTGCTCAGAAGTGGTACCATCTTTCCTACCCCTTTGTAATTTTAAACATCCCATCAGGTCATCTCCCATTTGTTTGGAGACTATAGAACATAGAACATAGAAAATACAGCACAGAACAGGCCCTTCGGCCCACGATGTTGTGCCGAACCTTTGCCCTAGATTAATCATAGATTATCATTGAATCTACAGTGCAGAAGGAGGCCACTCGGCCCCCCGAGTCCGCACCGGCCCCCGGAAAGAGCACCCCACCCAAACTCAACACCTCCACCCAACACCAAGGGCAATTTGGACATTAAGGGCAATTTATCATTGGCCAATTCACCTAACCCGCACATCTTTGGACTGTGGGAGGAAACCGGAGCACCCGGAGGAAACCCACGCAGACACGGGGAGGACGTGCAGACTCCGCACAGACAGTGACCCAAGCCGGAATCGAACCTGGGACCCTGGAGCTGTGAAGCAATTGTGCTATCCACAATGCTACCATGCTGCCCTTGAGAACAAATAAATCTACACTATATCATTTTACCGTAATCCATGTACCTATCCAATAGCTGCTTGAAGGTCCCTAATGTTTCCGACTCAACTACTTCCACAGGCAGTGCATTCCATGCCCCCACTACTCTCTGGGTAAAGAACCTACCTCTGATATCCCTCCTATATCTTCCACCTTTCACCTTAAATTTATGTCCCCTTGTAATGGTTTGTTCCACCCGGGGAAAAAGTCTCTGACTGTCTACTCTATCTATTCCCCAGATCATCTTATAAACCTCTATCAAGTCGCCCCTCATCCTTCTCCGTTCTAATTAGAAAAGGCCTAGCACCCTCAACCTTTCCTCATAAGACCTACTCTCCATTCCAGGCAACATCCTGGTAAATCTTCTTTGCACCTTTTCCAAAGCTGCCACATCCTTCCTAAAATGAGGCGACCAGAACTGTACACAGTACTCCAAATGTGGCCTTACCAAAGTTTTGTACAGCTGCATCATCACCTCACGGCTCTTAAATTCAATCCCTCTGTTAATGAACGCGAGCACACCATAGGCCTTCTTCACAGCTCTATCCACTTGAGTGGCAACTTTCAAAGATGTATGAACAGAGACCCCAAGATCTCTCTGCTCCTCCACATTGCCAAGAACTCTACCGTTAACCCTGTATTCCGCATTCATATTTGTCCTTCCAAAATGGACAACCTCACACTTTTCAGGGTTAAACTCCATCTGCCACTTCTCAGCCCAGCTCTGCATCCTATCTATGTCTCTTTGCAGCCGACAACAGCCCTCCGTACTATCCACAACTCCACCAATCTTCGTATCGTCTGCAAATTTACTGACCCACCCTTCAACTCCCTCATCCAAGTCATTAATGAAAATCACAAACAGCAGAGGACCCAGAACTGATCCCTGCGGTACGCCACTGGTAACTGGGATTCAGGCTGAATATTTGCCATCCACCACCACTCTCTGACTTCTATCGGTTAGCCAGTTCGTTATCTAACTGGCCAAATATCCCACTATCCCATGCCTCCTTACTTTCTGCATAAGCCTACCATGGGGAACTTTATCAAATGCCTTACTAAAATCCATGTACACTACATCCACTGCTTTACCTTCATCCACATGCTTGGTCACCTCCTCAAAGAATTCAATAAGATTTGTAAGGCAAGACCTACCCCTCACAAATCCGTGCTGACTATCCCTAATCAAGCAGTGTCTTTCCAGATGCTCAGAAATCCTATCCTTCAGTACCCTTTCCATTACTTTGCCTACCACCGAAGTAAGACTAACTGGCCTGTAATTCCCAGGGTTATCCCTAGTACCTTTTTTGAACAGGGGCACGACATTCGCCACTCTCCAATCCCCTGGTACCACCCCTGTTGACAGTGAGGACGAAAAGATAATTGCCAACGGCTCTGCAATTTCATCTCTTGCTTCCCATAGAATCCTTGGATATATCCCATCAGGCCCGGGGGACTTGTCTATCCTCAAGTTTTTCAAAATGCCCAACACATCTTCCTTCCTAACAAGTATTTCCTCGAGCTTACCAATCTGTTTCACACTGTCCTCTCCAACAATATCGCCCCTCTCATTTGTAAATACAGAAGAAAAGTACTCGTTCAAGACTTCTCCTATCTCTTCAGACTCAATACACAATCTCCCGCTACTGTCCTTGATCGGACCTACCCTCGCTCTAGTCATTCTCATATTTCTCACATATGTGTAAAAGGCCTTGGGGTTTTCCTTGATCCTACCCGCCAAAGATTGTTCATGCCCTCTCTTAGCTCTCCTAATCCCTTTCTTCAGTTCCCTCCTGGCTATCTTGTATCCCTCCAATGCCCTGTCTGAACCTTGTTTCCTCAGCCTTACATAAGTCACCTTTTTCCTCTTAACAAGACATTCAACCTCTCTTGTCTATGTTCAGTCTCCAGAGTTGCTGGGTTGTTCACTGGGGTTAGTCACACTTCAGCAACACCCAGTCAGCCAAGAGCTTGGTGCTGTGTTACTATCTGGTCTGGATTTTAAGCTGTAGACATGAGCCTTTGAATGTACGTGTGCAGCCTGGTTTGAGGGTGTGTGCAGTCTGGTTTGAGAGTGTGTACAGTTTGGTTTGAGGGTGTGTACAGTTTGGTTTGAGGGTGTGTACACATTGGTTTGAGGGTATGTACAGTTAATGTAAGTGTTTGTCTACAGATTGGCATGAGGATGTGTACAGTCTGGATTGAGGGAGTGTACAGTTTAATTTGAGGGTGTTTACAGATTGATTTGAGGGTGTGTACAGTCTGACTTGAGGATGCATAGTCTGGTTTGAGGGTGTGTGTACAGTTTAGTTTGAGGGTGTGTGTACAGTCTGGTTTGAGGGTGTGTACAGCCTGGATTGAAGGTGTGTACAGTTTAGCTTGAGGGTGTGTACAGTTTTGTTTGAGGATGCGTACAGTTTAGTTTGAGAGTGTGTATAGTCTGATTTGAGAGTGTGTACAGTTTAGTTTGTGGGTGTGTATAGACTGGTTTGAGCGTGTGTACCGTCTGGTTTGAGGGTTTGTGTACTGTTTGGTTTGAGGGTGTGTGTACAGTCTGGTTTGAGAGTGTGTACAGTTTAGTTTGAGATGTGTCTAGATTGGTGTGAGGGTGTGTATAGATTGGTTTGAGGGTGTGTGCAAAATGGTTTGAGGATGTGTACAGTTTGGTTTGAGGGTGTGTACAGATTGGTTTGAGGGTGTGTGTAGAATGGTTTGAGTGTGCGTGTATAGTCTGGTTTGAGGGTGTGTACAATCTGGTTTGAGGGTGTGTGCAGAATGGTTTGAGGGTGTGTGCAGTCTGGTTTGAGAATGTGTGCAGAATATTTTGAGGGTGTATAGAGTTTGGTTTGAGGGTGTATACAGTCTGGTTTGAGGGTGTGTACAGCCTGGTTTGAGGGTGTGTGCAGAATGGCTTGAGGGTTTGGGTACAGTTTGGTTTGAGGGTGTGTACAAATTGGTTTGAGTGTGCGTGTACAGATTGGCTTGAGGATGCGTGTACAGTCAGGTGTGAGGGCGTGTGTACAGAAGGTTTGAGGATATGTGTGCAGATTGGTTTGAGGGTGTGTGTACAGTCTGATTTGAATGTGTGTGTCCAGATTGGCTTAATGGTGTGTGTACCGTCTTGTTTGAGGGTGTGTGTACAGTCTGGTTTGAGGGTGTGTACAGTCTGGTTTGAGGATGCATGTACAGTATGTTTGAGGGTGTGTACAGTCTGGTTTGAGGGTGTGTACAGTCTGGTTTGAAGATGCATGTACAGTATGTTTGAGGGTGTGTACAGTCTGGTTTGAGGGTGTGTACAGTCTGGTTTGAGGGTGTGTACAGTCTGGTTTGAAGATGCATGTACAGTATGTTTGAGGGTGTGTACAGTCTTGTTTGAGGTGTGTGCAAAGTTTGGTTTAAGGATGTATGTACAGTCTGGTTTGAGGGTGTGTGTACAGTCTGGTATGTGTGTGTGTACAGTCCGGTTGAGGGTATGTGTACAGTCTGGTTGAGGGTGTGTGTATAGTCTGGTTGAGGATGGGTGTACAGATTGGCTTGAGGGTTTGTGTACAGTCTGGTTTGAGGGGGTGTGTACAGTCTGGTTTGAGAATGTGTGTACAGTCTGGTTTGAGGGTGTGTGTATAGTCTGGTTTGTGGGTGTGTTCAGTTTGGTTTGAGGGTGTGTGTACATATTCATTTGAGGGATGTGTACAGATGGTTTGAGGGTGTGTACAATCTGGTTTGTGGGTGTGTGTAGTCTGGTTTGAGGGTAGGTACAGTCTGGTTTGAGGGTGTGTACAATCTGGTTTGTGGGTGTCTGTAGTCTGGTTTGAGGGTGTGTACAGTCTGGTTTGAGGATGTGTACAGTCTGGTTTAAGGGTGCGTGTAGTCTGGTTTGAGGGCGTGTACAGTCTGGTTTGAGGGTGTGTACAGTCTGGTTTGAGGGTGTGTACAGTCTGGTTTGATGGTGTGTGTACAGTCTGGTTTGATGGTGTGTGTACAGTCTGGTTTGAGGGTGTGTACAGTCTGGTTTGATGGTGTGTGTACAGTCTGGTTTGAGGGTGCGTACTGTTTGGTTTGAGCGTGTGTACAGTCTGGTTTGAGGATGTGTACAGTTTGGTTTGAGGGGGTGTGCAGAATGGCTTGAGGGTTCGGGTACAGTTTGATTTGAGGGTGTGTACAATCTGGTTTGTGGGTGTGTGTAGTCTGGTTTGAGGGTAGGTACAGTCTGGTTTGAGGGTGTGTACAATCTGGTTTGTGGGTGTGTGTAGTCTGGTTTGAGGGTGTGTACAGTCTGGTTTGAGGGTGTGTACAGTCTGGTTTAAGGGTGCGTGTAGTCTGGTTTGAGGGCGTGTACAGTCTGGTTTGAGGGTGTGTACAGTCTGGTTTGAGGGTGTGTACAGTCTGGTTTGAGGGTGTGTACTGTTTGGTTTGAGCGTGTGTACAGTCTGATTTGAGGATGTGTACAGTTTGGTTTGAGGGTGTGTGCAGAATGGCTTGAGGGTTCGGGTCCAGTTTGATTTGAGGGTGTGTACAAATTGGTTTGAGTGTGCGTGTACAGATTGGCTTGAGGATGCATCTACAGTCATGTGTGAGGGTGTGTGTATAGTCTGGTTTGAATGTGTGTGTCCAGATTGGCTTAATGGTGTGTGTACCATCTTGTTTGAGGGTGTGTGTACAGTCTGGTTTGAGGGTGTGCACAGTCTGGTTTGAGCGTGTGTACAGTCTAGTTTGAGGGTGTGTGTACAGATTCATTTGAGGGATGTGTACAGATGGTTTGAGGGTGTGTACAGTCTGGTTTGAGGGTGTGTACAGTCTGGTTTGAGGGTATGTACAGTCTGGTTTGAGGGTGTGTATAGTCTGGTTTGAGGGTGTGTACAGTCTGGTTTGAGGGTGTGTACAGTCTGGTTTGAAGATGCATGTACAGTATGTTTGAGGGTGTGTGTACAGTCTGGTTTGAGGTGTGTGCAAAGTCTGGTTTGAGGATGCGTGTACAGTCTGGTTTGAGGGTGTGTGTACAGTCTGGTTTGGGTGTGTGTACAGTCTGGTTGAGGGTATGTGTACAGTCTGGTTGAGGGTGTGTGTATAGTCTGGTTGAGTATGTGTGTACAGATTGGCTTGAGGGTTTGTGTACAGTCTGGCTTGAGGGTGTGTGTACAGTCTGCTTTGAGGGTGTGTGTAGTTTGGTATGAGGGTGTGTGTACAATTTGGTTTCAGGGTGTGTGTACAGTCTGGTTTGAGGGTGTGCACAGTCTGGTTTGAGCATGTGTACAGTCTAGTTTGAGGGTGTGTGTACAGATTCATTTGAGGGATGTGTACAGATGGTTTGAGGGTGTGTACAGTCTGGTTTGAGGGTGTTTACAGTTTGGTTTGAGAGTGTGTACAGTCTGGTTTGAGGGTGTGTACAGTCTGCTTTGAGGGTGTGTACAGTCTGGTTTGAGGGTGTGTACAGTCTGGTTTGAGGGTGTGTACAGTCTGGTTTGAGGGTGTGTACAGTCTGGTTTGAGGGTGTGTACTGTCTGGTTTGAGGGTGTGTACAGTCTGGTTTGAGGGTGTGTACAGTCTGGTTTGAGGGTGTGTACAGTCTGGTTTGAGGGTGTGTACAGTTTGGTTTGAGGATGTGTACAGTCTGGTTTGAGGGTGTGTACAGTTTGGTTTGAGGGTGTGTTCAGTCTGGTTTGAGGGTGTGTACAGTCTGGTTTGAGGGTGTGTACAGTCTGGTTTGAGGGTGTGTACAGTTTGGTTTGAGGGTGTGTTCAGTTTGGTTTGAGGGTGTGTGTACAGTCTGGTTTGAGGGTGTGTACAGTTTGGTTTGAGGGTGTGTACAGTTTGGTTTGAGGGTGTGTTCAGTCTGGTTTGAGGGTGTGTACTGTCTGGTTTGAGGGTGTGTACAGTTTGGTTTGAGGGTGTGTACAGTCTGGTTTGAGGATGTGTACTGTCTGGTTTGAGGGTGTGTACAGTTTGATGGCGGCGGTCCCTGCCAGTAATGTGTGACACCTGATGTGGCAGCTTCAGCCTTCAGATGGGCAGAAGCAGCTGGATGAAGCCGAAAGGGAAATCCCTTCCCTGGCGTCACTGCCCACTGCCTGGGAGTAGGAAGGGCGGGGCCGGGGGGGGGGAACCCCTGGCTGACGTTCACCTATAAAAGCGGCTGAGGCTGCAGGAGGCGGGCAGAGAGCTGCTGAGGATCCCAGTCACTGTGTTAGTGCCACTCTCCCAGCTCCACACACCATCAGCAGCACCGCCAGCCAGATGAAGTCGTTCCAGGGCAGGATTGCAGCCAGATGTGAGTGTTGGTATCGAGAGCAGTGTGAGGACGGGCTGAGCCCCTTTTAGCAAGAGCACGCTGCCGGTCACCGCTGGGGAGAGTTGCAGGGGCAGGGACTGCTGTCAATAACACAGGAGATCCGGCAACATCTCCACTGTGAAGAGGGAGACTAATGTTTGGAAAAGCGATGTTCCTGTACATAGAGGAAGGGTTAATGTAGGAGGACGGGTTAATGTTTGGGGAAGAGATGTCCCTGTTTTATGAGAGAGGGCAGGTTAATGCTTTGAGACCTATTATATCCATTGGTCGGAACCTGGTTTGACATCGCAGCTGTAAAGTAAACCGGCAGTAATGCGCTGAAATATACACCCCCACTTTCTCAACTCAAACTTTTGATTTAGAAAGAGTTCCCAGTTGTTTCAGGAGCCGATGGGTTATGGATTGTTGTGCAGACCCCTTCCTGGTTGTTCAGTTGCTCCGGAGGGATTCCCCGAGCTTGCCTTTCTTTACAATGTTGCTTGCTTTGTCCAGAATCTTCCGCATTTGCTTCCCAATTTGCCACATTTGCAAGTTTCTCATTGTGTTCTCGGTGCCCGGGGGGGCTGGCTGGTTGCATGTGGTACGTGCATGAGGGCTCCAGCTACTTTGCTAATTAGACTTTGTGTGGGCACCATCCCCATGGTTATAACTTGACCCAAGTCTTATTTTGTATTGTAGCAGGGATGGCGGAGGGAGAGCTGAGTGCTGTCCTGTGTGAATTTAATGCAGTGATTGAGGATTTCACCTCCCCTCTAAACAAGAGACATTTCAGATATGACGAACACTTGAGATGCATGAAAAGGAGGAACAGCACGAGCATCAGTGATGGTGGGACGAGTGATTCAGACAGTGAGTATTGAGCACTGAGGAAGGTGCCTCTAATGTACCCCCCCCCCCCCCCCAAGTCTTTGCAGCAAGACCAGAGTTGATACAATTGGCCATTGCATTGTGTATGATTAAATCGTCCTGGATCGGGTAGATCCTTGATTAAATATCAAATCTGATAGTTTCCTGCCTTGGTGCAACCTTTCTCAGACTGATGGTGTACATGGGATCACAAGATAGCTGTAGACGAGGAAGGTGATCAAGTCCATCTGAATTCCGGGGCGGCACGGTGGCGCAGTGGTTAGCACTGCTGTCTCACAACACCGTGGACCCGAGTTTAATCCTGGTCCCGGGTCACTGACCGTGTGGAGTTTGCACATTCTCCCCGTGTCTATGTGGTCTCACCCCCACAACCCAAAAAGATGTTCAGGGTAGGTCAATTGGCCACGGTAAATCGCCCCTTAACTGAAAAAGAAGAATTGGATGCTCTAAATTTAAATAAAATCCATCTGAAGTCCCTATGCACTCCAGTGCAGAATATAATTGTTTCTTAAATGATTCCAGGACTTGTGTCCTTCCCACTCCATGTAGAAGTCAGTTGCTTCCTGTCTTCATTCCAGGAGAAGCATTTCTCTAAAAATCAACTTTAAATTGATTTCATTAGTGTGTCCACATCCTCCAAATAACATGTTGGATTTACCTTTGCAACATCCTTGACTACATTCTAAATCTGCTGCAAGGTCTCCTCTCTGACCATTTCAAACTGAGAATTCTCCAGCCTTTCCTTATAAATCAAACTTGACACATGGTATAGATCTTTGCGCCTCTATTCTGCACTTCAATGTTGCTGATCACTACCTTCTCCACCTCATATTCTTCTATTTGCCAGTTCAATATCCCTGGAACTGTCTTCCTCAAAAGGCAGTAGAGGCAGAGTCTTTGAAAGGCAGCGGGAGATAGATTCTTGATTAGCTTTTTTAAAATTTAAAGTATCCAATTCTCTTTTTTTCCAATTAAGGGGCAATTTAGTGTGGCAAATCCATCTACCCTGCACATATTTGGTTTCTGGAGGTGAGACCCACGCAGACATGGGGAGAATTTGCAAACTCCACACTGCTGGGGACAGGAATGAAGCTGGGTCCTCGGTGCTGTGAGGCAGCAGTGCTAAACACTGCACCATCGTGCTGCCCCATGATTCTTGATTAACAACGGGGGATGAAAGGTTATCGGGGTGGACAGGAATGTGGGGTTGAGGTTGCAATCAGATCAGCCATGATTTTATCGAATAGTAGAGCAGAGCTCGAGGGGCTGAGTGGCCTAGTCTAGCTCCTAATTCACATGTTTGTATAGTTAATTGTTGCTCTGCATGGGCCTCCCCTCTGTCCACTGTTCACATCATATTTGATTTTCAATTCTATTATACATGATTGCTGCATGCACAATGGAAACAAACCCCTTTGTAGTTACATGAACGAGGTTGTGGAGTTTTGAAATGTGCTGTAGCAACCAGTCTGTGCTTTTCACCTGTTTCAGTTCTTTGATGTACATGTTCCACTCGCATTGCGTCACTTCTTGTCCTTTTGTTTTATAATGACAGGTACAGATTCACTTCAGGGAAACAGTTTCAACTTCAGTGATGAGAAGTTGAATAGCTCCACGCTTTCATCTTCCAAAGGTACTTCCAGTTGCTTTCTCTTCTCACTTATCAGATGACCTTTATTATTCAAGCGTTAATTTCCTAAGTTTCTGCTGGAGCTTGCTTAAGCAGTATTTGTCAGGAAAATACAGTATAACATTTGCGAATCGGTCAAAAAGGGTTAGACTTGGGGAGGGAAGGGAGGAAGAAAGGAGAGACGGATGGAAGACAGACATAGGTAGCACTGCTGCTCACAGCACGGGCTTCCTCCGGGTGCTCCAATGCCAGTCCAAAGACATGCAGGTTAGGTGGATTGGACATGATCAATTGCCTTTTGATGTCCAAAAGGTTACTTGGGGAAAAGTCGGCATGGGTCTTTCGGAGGGTCAGTGCAGACTTGATTGGCCAAATGGCCTCCTTCCTCACCATAGGGGTTCTATGATTCTATAGTATTGCTTAGATGTATTTTCACACTACATGCTCACCTCCATGCATTATTCGTTGAGATTGTGATTTGTCCTCCAGTTCTTTGTCTTCTAGGATTGTTTTTTTTGACTCTTATGGGTGGTTGTACAGATTATGGGAGATCCTTCTCTCCAATGGAAGATGGTCAAGTAGATAGGGAGGGCAAAGCCAGAAGCATGAAGCTATAAGTAAAATGTTCAAATGACTCTGAATGTTTACACATTCTTGGCACATCAATAGGTTGCCAAACTTGAAAAAAGCTCATGAATCTTAGCTTGGAGTCATATGGGATTGGAAATGTGCATGTCAGACCAGGTATGGGGGACAAATTGGTTTTGCTAAAGAACATTGGCAAACCAATTAGAGGTTTCATTACAATAAGTTGCCAGACTTTATGGTCATTTTTGTGGAGGTTTTGGCCCACAATGCTATCTGCTAATAAAAAAATAAGGCAATTCATCTCATGAACAGGAGTGACTACCAGTGCCAAACTCAATAAAAAAAGCTTCAAATGGTTCTATTTTTCCACAGCAAAGCTTGGTGATACAAAGGAACTGGAAGACTTTATTGCTGATTTGGACAGAACATTAGAGAGTGAGTATTGCATTGTGTGAATGTGGTGTGTAGATGAATAGAAGCCTTGAATCTGCAGGCAACAAAACATCTTCCAGTTTAATAGCCGTGTTAGCACCAAGCCACAGGCTTTGCACAGTTCTCCTCATGTTAACCTGACCCAAATGTTTAATAATAAGCTTCAAGCAAAATTCTCTCCCATTCAACCACTTACCAGACTGGAAAGAGATCATGAAATGAAAGAACATTCATTATATTTTGCTATCAGTTAGGTTATATTCACTGTGGGCTGTATCTGGACTACTAGTGAGACACTGTTTTCTGTTATTTACTGGTACATTCCAGCCCAGCACATTGAGTGCAGCATTGTTGCACTGGAGTGCATGTACGGTGTATGTGTGTGTCTATAGTTTGGTTTCCATTTTGGACTCTTTAAACACGTTCATCAAGATAGTAAAATCACCTGCACGAGGAGCCTTAAATCGAGCATGACATTATAGTGATTTTAAAATGTAGGAACAACATAACTGGCTAACATTTCTCTTGAAAGCTGTGATCCCTGACTCTTTGCAATCCATTAATAAAATCAGAAGGTTTCTTTATATGATGCAAACAGACCATTCTACCCAACCTGTTCTTGCCAACGTTCATGCTGCACTCCAGCCACCTCCCATCTTTTCTCATCTAAATCTACCATTATATTGTGCAGGAGAACTTAATTAAATGAGTATAAGGCAGTCTTAGAGTTGAAGAATTACTGATTCTAGATAAAAACTAAAAGATTGCAGAAGGTGAAAATCCTCAAACGAAATCAGAAATTGCTGGAGACACTCACTGGGTAGTTGGCATCTGAGGAGGGAACACAAGTCAGCCCAAATGTCAGGTACTGACCCATCCTCCGAACTAAGCATTTTCTTGATGGTTCCTGCTTGTCCTGTTTTCTGTTTTGTTAATGGCGTCAGTTTGTGTGGAATTGTCCTCCTGTGAGATGAAGGTCTCCCTCCAGCTGGATGCTCAATGTATAGCTCATTCTCACTGTCTGTAGGCTCCATGGTAACAACCCATCTGCTCAGCCACTGCCAGCAGCAACTTACAAATGCAGTGAAATTGTGAAGCACAGTAGCACATTCATCCCATTCATAACCATACATGACAATACATTATTAACACAATATCTGTAGGCAACAGGCTGGATGGATAATAATATCACCATGTAACAATGTACTAATAATTCTTAATAATTCAACCTTTACATTGGGGAGAAAAATATCCTTGTGTACTATATGAATCAAATGATTATCTTTACCATTTGATACAAAGAGGTAATATTCTCTATGACCCCTAGAACTGTGGGAACGACTCTTTGTCAGTATAATTCTAGATTGAACCATCAGCTTGGTTGTGTCTAGAGCTTTGAAACATTAGGGCAAAGTTTGGCGATGGTTATGGATGTAATTACTGGGGGAGGATTGGTATCAATCTGTAACCTAATGACAAACTGATTTAGTCATTCAGCATTTCATTGGGTACATACGTACAGGGAATATGCTAGTAATCTTGCTGTCACGGCTCACTGACAGCTGCTTTGTTTCTTTTGGCATTTGGATTCTTGACTGTGGACTTGGGTAATGATGAATCTGATCTGTCAGGCTAAGCAAAGGGATTTAACAGCACAAATACCAGGCACCAGCTACCAGAATCATAATCGCAGCTGGAGGGCGTTGTTCAGGCAGGTTGATCGATGCTGTCACCTCCTAACTATATTGGCAAATTGCGTTCTGAAGTTAATCATGCTGCTTTATATCACATTGTCTCAGGTATGTAAGAGGAAGGGGAAAACATGGAGCATGGCCTTGTTCAACCACATGAAGGAAATACACCAATTTCTACAATCTGCCGCCATTACTAAATGACCATATCTTCACGTTGATGCTCGGGACAGCTCTTTCTATCAGTAAATAGATTTCAGAACAACTTCGATTTCAAATAAAGTTTAATACTTGCATGCTATGTATTTTCACTAGAGTAAAGTTTAGAATCATCTCATTTGAGCAGAATAGAAATATACTGTATGGTATGCCGTTTCTGTGGGATTGGGGATGTTGGTGTAGGGGAAGGTTATAGGTTTCGGGGCTGATTTGTAGGTTGGTAGCAGTGGCAATCAGGAGGGACTTTTTGCCATGGGTTGGGAGAGGAGGCTGGGGCAAGGATCGGCGTTTTGGGTGGAACAGCAATGAGGAAAGAGGGTAAATATGGGGTTGGAAGGAGTGGGACCTGCTTTCCTTCAGTTGAGTGACATAGTGGTTAGCACTGCTGCCTCACAGTACCAGGGACCTGGGTTCAATTCTGACCTCAGGTCACTGTGTGGAGTTTGCACTTTCTCCCCGTGTCTGCATGGGATCCCTCCGGGTGCTCCGGTTTCCTCCCACAGTCCAAAGGTGTGCAGGTTAGGTGGAATGGTCATGCTAAATTACTCTTCTTTTCCAAACGTTAGGTGGGGCTATGGGGCTAGGGCGGGAGATTGGGCCCAAGTGGGGTGCTCTTTCAGAGGGTCAGTGCAGATTCGATGGGCTGAGTGGCCTCATTCTGCACTGTAGGGATTCTATGATACTCACCACTTTGGTTGCGGGCAATTCCTAGGCCTGGTTCCCCTGAATTCAGACTGTGATGGCATCAGCTGTCTCAGGAAAAGCTTGAGAGGAAACCTTGGAGAGCGGGCCTCACCCAGATCTTAAGCCTTTTCAGATGCAAAGAAGAGGCCTAATTCTCTAGGAGTGGGTAAAGGGGTGTTTCTTGTTTATCCTTACTCAGTTTGGCAGATGGAAATGGACAGGCATGCTTTCGGCCATCTTACTGGGCTTTACACTGAATAATGCCTAAAGAATGGGTGTTGCATGAACCAGTTTCTGGGCTGGTACCTCTGATAGCACAGCAAAATAAAAATGTGCCATTTTCCAGTCATATATTCCAACTTTCGTGACGAATGATTGTTTCACATTGAAATATATTTTTTATAAATTGGAACATTTACAGGATTTAGAAGTCTGTGTATGTGTTCATAAACTAGACTGGTAAGCCCAGTGCAAACTATTGTAAAATGGAATACATTCTGTTTATCAACCTTTATCTGAACTGTGCTTCCTCGCATCGATTTCCTGTACTGAACATTAAATAAAGTTCTAATTTTTTTTGTTTGATTAAAATTTTATTTTTCCCTATGCTTTCCACAAGAAATGTCAGTAAAGTGAAACTGTTTGTTATCAGCCTTGAAATCTGTGGTTAAACCGTTATGGTGGTGTGACAAGTATCGGGTTCCTGCAGCACTGAAGGAGGCTCTATGATCTATCAATACTGTCGCGTGTTCCTGCCTTGAGTTATTTTCAATTTTTCAAATTCACAGTTAGGAGTACTTCCTGCCAGTCAAAGTCTATTATCAACATTCCTAACATCAGACATAACTGTGCCTGCCTTGTGTGGCAAAGGAAGGGACGATGTAGGAATAAGAAAATCATTCATTCAAACTATTTTTAGATACCAAAACATATCAAATTGCTGCCAAAATAATATTTTCTTAACTGAGCTGGATGAGAAACATATTTTCTATTTATTTTATAAAAGCCAAAGTTTGAATGCTGTATGGAAGTTTTGATGCCTCGTTATAAAACAAGACTTGCATTTCTATCCTGCTTAGCATTTCCCAAAGTGCTTCAGAACCATTGAAGTACATCTGTAAAGTAAAGTAAGTCAAGTCGGCCTAGTCCCAGATGACCTTTGAGGGGGGGGGGGGAGAGCTGTCGGTAATGATTTAACCTGAGGATCACCACACCACAGGCGAGGGTCAAGGTTGAGAAGGTGGGGCCTTTGTGAATAACCTCAGCCGGTACAGTGATTGAACCCATTCTGTTGGCCTCGCTCTGCATCACAAACCAGCTGTCTAGCCAACTGAGCCACACCGGCCCCTGTAAAGTAGTTACCGCTGTTATGTCAGAAACATGGCAGTAAGGATTGAGTAAGGACTGCTTTTGATCCAAGCCAACAACATCATGATTGCTGATACTGATGGCCGTCTTTTAATTATTTTTAAAATGTATTAAAAAATCTCAAATTTCAGCTCACATTTTCTGGCTTACTTGATAACATAGTCCAGCAGCATTACATAGAAAATAGGAGCAGGAGGAGGCCATTCGGCCCTTCGAGCCTGCACTGCCATTCATTATGATCATGGTTGATCATCCAACTCAGTACCTGTTCCCGCTAACACCCCCCCCACCCTCCCAAAATCCTTTCATCCGTTTATCCCCTAGTGCTATATGTAACTTCTTCTTGAAAACATACAGGGCGGAATTTTCCCCCAAAATGTCGGATGTTCCGGCACGACTCCCATCGCAATTCTCCCACACGTAGTCATTTTTTTCTGGAGCCAGTGGTGAAACCTGCTGAAAAAGTGATGTGTGGGACCCGAAGAGGCCAGCAAGCCCGGCGTCACAGAGATTGAGTCGTCATTTTTAAAGGGTGCCCTGACCCGCCCCCCGACCGCCGCCAACATTGCAGAGATCTGGGCTTCAGTGTACCCAACCCACCACCATCCTCACTGGCATCAACACCCTCTTCCCCCATCCATCCAAAGATAGTTGCTTTCGGGGCCCTCCCACAGGGTTTCCCTTCAGGCCCCACCCCTTTTTTGCAAGCAAGGACCCATCCACTTCATTTAGATGGGATCAGTCCCCCTAACCAATCGCCAGTACCAGATCCCCCCAGGTGAATGACACCCCACCATGGGGCATCAAATGCCCCCCACTTCATGCCACACTCCATCTTCAAAGCCCCCACTCATGGCCTCACCTCCCATCATGGACCCGTCCCTTGGCAGTGCCCCCGGCACCCTGGAAGTGCCAGACTAACAGTGGCGGGGAGCACTGTCCTGCCATGTCCCGACCACCCGAGGGCTCCAATGGCCTCTGAGCCCCCCCAGCAGAGTCATCACATCATGTCTCTGGTGGTGAAGACCAGTAGTGATTCCCACTGGTTCAGTTGCTCCGGTGGGGGGGAGATAAAATGGGAGCCGGGAGTAACTGGCTTTAAACTAACCAAATATTTAAATGCTTATTTGAAAATGCTAATCTGGTTCATGCTGGTCAGCTGCAGCGTGCTGGCAGCATTGCACTCTGTTCGGTGCCTGGCGCGAGCACTGTTTAGGGGCTCTCCCACTATTATCCGGGCATAGCGGGATGTGTGCTGTTATATTACCTTTGGTGGTAATATGTCGTTGTTCTTTGCTTTGTGATCCAGAACGGTCAGTTGTGTTGATGACAAAGAAACCACCAATCTTTAGATTGAATCAAAATTAATTTATTGGATAACGATTAATTAAATGAAGTTCGCACACACTACTGAGCTGCAACTAATAATAAAGTAATGTTGAATCTGTCTAGCAGTAATCTATAATCTAGTTATCACAAATGATGTCCTCGTGTTAACTCTCTCTAGTCTAAACTACTCCACGTGCTGTGATCAGTCTTTCTCCTTTGCTAACTCTTACTAACTACCCAGCATTCCCTGAGGTCTGATATTTATATTTGGAACTGGTGTTTGAATTACACGGAGATGTAATAATTACCCTTTCACTAGCATACCTATATACATATCATTACATGTGCCAGGTGCAACATTGGCGGAAGATCTTGTTCACAATGTTTTGGCCTCAACTGCTTTCTGTGCTAACAAATTCCACAGGCTCACCACTCTCTGGGTGAAGAAATCTCTCCTCTCTGTCCAAACCATCCCCCAACCTAACCCAATACCCCCTCTACGTGCAATCCTAGCCCACACTCCCCCTCCCCCCCCCCCCTCACTTGTGGACTGACCCCCCAACTTCCCTAACTCCCAGAACGAGACCCATCAGCCCGAATTGATCCTCCTCTCGCCCTGCCTTCCTCCCGGACTGACTCCCCCTCATGGGCTGACCCTCCTCCTGGACTGACCCTCCCTCCTGAACTGACCACCCACCTGGACTGACACCTTCCTCCCAGACTGAGCCCCAGTCCTTCCTCCCGGACTGACCCCTCTCTCCCGGACTGAGTGTTCTGTCCTGGACTGAGCCCTAGCCCTCCCTCCTGATCTAACCTCTCCCTCCCAGACTCCTGGTCTAAGTCCCATCCCTCCTTCTCAGACTGTGACCTCCCCCCACCCCCCCACAGACTGAAACCCCCTCCCGGACTGAACCCACTCCCTCATGGACTGAGCCCCCTCCCAACCACCCAGACCGACCCCCCCTCCCCTAACCACAGGGACCGAACCACACACACCCTCCCCCACCGCCACTGGGACTAAACCGCCCTTCCCTAACTTTTTAACTTACCTGCTCCCTGTCAAGGTCCTTTTAAAGCTCCCTTTACAGCAGATGCTTCCGTAAGAAGGGGGAGTGATTTACCTCTCTGCGCCCCAGTTACTCTACAATGATCATGCAGGACGTGCTTCGCTGCTCCTGTCTCACCCAGCCTGAGTGAGGAAGCTTTGGCGAGAGAGGGGCTTAGGAATGCCAGCACAGGTAAATCTGGTGAGAGTGACAATATACTGGAGATTGCCACTCTGCACAAGTTACGGACCATCGCCGTTCCTTCACTGTCACCATGTCAAAATCCTGGAACTTCCTCCCTAACAGCACTGTGGATGCACCTGCACCTCAGGGACTGCACTGTGTTGCCTTACTGAATAGCAGGGCAGGCTGGAGGGGCTGAATGGCCTACTCTGGCTCCTGTTCTTATGATTTCATGTGCTCCACGCCATTGATTCTCAGTAAAGCTAGTTAGAGCAAACTCAGGGGCCTTGAAGTACAGGGCCTGCTCCCGTCCTGCTTTGTGTGTAGGAATTTCACCATCACCTGTGAACAAGCTAACTAGAAGTTGGAAAGAAGAGGATAAAGTTTGTCTTTTCTGTTCTCTGTTTCAATGCCTTCCTTGAAGAGAAGAATTGTGAAGAAATTAACAGTAATATAAAGCAACGTTCAAGTGCTCAGGTAACAGTTGCTGTCAGTCTGCGTACAAACATCTAGCATTTCTGGTGTTTTTTGCATGGAATTCTTTAAGGATGTAGCCATGGCGAAAGTAACAGATGTATGTTGAGGCTGGAATAGATCATCCAATCCATACAATGCAGAAGGAGGCCATTTGGCCCATCGAGTCGGCGCCGAATGGTTGGTAAGTAAGGGCAGCCTCCTCCTCTTGTGATTCCCCAAGTTCCTCACACACTCCAAGGCTCATACTTCCCTCCCCTTCCCCCCCCCTTCAAAAATCAGGGGGGTGAATCGGAATCTCTCTGACACTGATGTGAGACTCAGTGCCACTGAGTCCAGCTGGCAGTAAGTAACTGGTAATGTAAGAGCTGAGACTTGTGGAGCCCATTGCCACTATAAAACATCATTCACCGAAAACAAACTCTTGATAGGAAAGGTCCACGTCCACACTGGTGACCAGTGCGATCCCTTACATGCTGACATCGGCTGTTCGGGTAAGCTGAGAGCAGGTACTCGCAAACTGCCATTTGTGTTGGATCAGCTGACAGATCAGATCATATAGCTTTACATTATAGAAGACTTTTAATAGATTAAAAATAATCAAGTTGTTTTCCACTGCATACTGTTTATGGCACAGATTCCAGCCAAGCCTGATGCAGAATATACCGGAGCAACACTGAGCTGTTTAAAATCTGCTGCCAGATGCTTGGATTAGTTTAAGTACAAAGTGTGCCTTGAATACCCTTTGGGATGGGATTTTAAGTAAGTGGAACTTCTGAATATTGTGCTATTTTTGTTGGCGGTGAGTGAAATGGAATTGTGGGTAAAGAGGAATGTAAACAGGCAGTATTCTGTGTACGGAGTTTACGAGGCTTTCATTCATTTGAAAATGAATGAAATGAAAATCGCTTATTGTCACAAGTAGGCTTCAAATGAAGTTACTGTGAAAAGCCCCTAGTCGCCACATTCCGGCGCCTGTTCGGGGAGGCTGGTACGGGAATTGAACCGTGCTGTTGGCCTGGTCTGCTTTCAAAGCCAGCGATTTAGCCCTGTGCTAAACAGCCCCTCTTTCTTTCTCTTGTTGTTCAAAAACCCTTCACAGAAACGCTCTTAATAAGAGGTTCATCTTGAAAACTTATTTCTGGTCTCCGTGTTTCCACTCTTCACTAAGTGGCCGCAGGCAAAGAAAAGGCCATTCAGTCCCCCTCATCCAAGTGAACTCTGATTGGATCAGCCCAGCCTCAAATGGACTCCTTCACTCTCAATCTTGCAGTAATCTTTGTAGATGTAAATACATGATTGGTTAATGTACAGTCAGTACAGTCAGATGATCACTAGATGGCAACACTAACAGGAACTATATAAGGAGTTTCCCGCTCTTTCTAAGGTTTGTGTGTGTGTAGTGCAGCTACAGTAGAGACGTGACAGATCAGAGTGTAGTGTATTATCATAATTTGTCATTAATGTAACATTATTATCATAATGTTAGTTTAATCTAATCTTAGTTAATTATATTACGAGTCAAAGAATTAAAGTGAAAGAACTCACAAGTATATTATTTTAATACTCAATAAATAATTTGTCACCAACTGGAAGACTTTGACTGTTTTTCATCAAGTTAAATACAACTCGGCAACACAAATGAGTAATATATATATTACATCTCAGAAATATAACAAATCTCAGGCACATGCACAATTCCAAATTACTCAGAGATATTTGTACACTGTCCCTGAGAGTCAAAGTGGGGGGGAGGGGGGGGGGGGAGCAGATGTAACAGCTAATTTCAAAAAGTAGTTTGATTAAAAATGTGAAAAGGAAAAACAAATGACAGGGCTATGGGGAAAGAGTAGGGATAGGGCGGTGAATTGGATCCATCTTTCAATGGGCCAGTACATAGACATAGAATTTACAGTGCAGAAGGAGGCCATTCGGCCCATCGAGTCTGCACCGGCTCTTGGTGAGAGCACCCTACCGAAGGTCCAAATCTCCACCCTATCCCCATAACCCAGTAACCCCACCTAATCCCCATAACCCAGTAACCCCACCCTACGGGCAATTTTGGACACTATGGGCAATTTAGCATGGCCAATCCACCTAACCCGCACATCTTTGGACTGTGGGAGGAAACCGGAGAACCCGGAGGAAACCCACGCACACACGGGGAGAACGTGCAAACTCCGCACAGACAGTGACCCAAGCCGGAATCGAACCTGGGACCCTGGAGCTGTGAAGCAATTGTGCTAACCACCATGCTACCGTGCTGCCCCAGTACAGGCCAAATAGCCTCCTTCACATTCCATTAAAGTGTCGCTCTCTCTGTGTGATGAAGAATCTGCTTCCTTGGATCCACTTAACTCCCCGCCGCGACCTACTTTAATGACCTACCGTACTTTGACCGTCTTTATACCTCCTCACTGATATTTGACATTGTGAAAAATGGGCCAGAGTTTTATGTCCATCAGGTGGACGCGCGCCCGGCCTGGAAAAGGCGCAAAATCACGCTTGCGCGACATTTAGGTCAGTGGGAGCAAGCGGGAGCCAGCTCTGTGCATTCAAGGGAAAATTAAGACCATTAATAAGGTCATTATAAGCAATTTTATGCTACCTGCGCGATTTTCAACTCGTCACACGGGCAGTACGAGTTGGCATTTCCTCACCCTAGTGTGGGACACATGTCCCCTGGAGAAGCAGCACTTGGTCAGTGCCAGTTCATTGCTGTGTGAGCACAGAGTTCACCCTTACTTTCTGATCAACTGTTCAACCTCTTAGGCTTCCCTTGGGGGTTTCCCTGAGGATTGCATCATTGTGACCCCTCATTTGTCCCCCATTTGCACCACGTCTAATAGGGATAGTGTATCCTGCAGGTGGGACCTCCCCTGAAAAGGAAGAGAGAGGGAGTGGGGCAGGAGAGAGAGGAGACCAGGTGAACGCAGGCAGCGTCCCACGGAGAGATCTGTAAGAGGTGAGGAACAGACTCAGTTGGTGCAGGACCAGCAGGGAGGCCTAGGCAGGAGGGCAGACCGTTCGTGGGTGTCACTGGCTGGGCCAGCATCTATTACCCATTTAAGAGTCAACCACATTGCTGTGGATCTGGAGTCACATGAAAGCCAGACCAGGTAAGGACAACAGATTTCCTTCCCTAAAGGACGTTAGATTGGTTATTTTGACAATCGGCAATGGTTTCAAGGTCACCTTTAGACTTCAATTCCAAATTTTATTGAATTCCAATTTCACCATCTGCCATGGTGGGATCCTAACCTGGGTCCCCAGAGCATGACTCTGGGTCTCTGGATTACTATTACTAGTCCAGCGACAATACCCTACGCCACTGCTGCCTCCCCCAGCAGAGAGAGTGTACAGACATAGCTTCAAATACCTCCAAATGTCAGATGTCAAATGCCGCAGGAGGCTCCACCTCGCCAGGGGCACCGGAACAGCAATATGCGACATGATAGGTCCTGAAATCACCTCCAACTGCGTATGTGGACACCCCATGCCGGTGGCTTTGAAAGTGACAGTGGCCCTCAACGTCTACACCTCTGGTTCTTTTCAGAGCTCAGCGGGGGGGTGAATCTGTGCAGCGCCTCCCAATCAGCTGAGCACAGTTGTGTCAAGCTGGTGACTGATGCCATCTTCAGACATGTCCACACGTTCACTCATTCCCAGACAGACGAAGGCAGCTCTCGTGTGAGCTCGAGGCTTCGCTACGATAACAGGGTTTTCCCCGAGTCCAGGGGACAGTCGATTGCACTCATGTGGCCATCAATGCACCAGGTGAGCTGGGAGCTTTCAAAAACAGAAAAGGATTGCACTCAATAAACCTTCACATCATCTACGGCCATCAGACACGGATTCTCCAAGTTTGTGCCTGTTACCATGGGAGTTCAGACCGTTCCTGCACCTTGTAGCGCTCAGATTCTAAGGCTGTGGCTCCTTCACGACTGGATGGATGATTCCTGGGTGACCAGGGCGATCCCTTCAAGAGGTGGCTGTTGACCCCCACCCCCCCCCACCCCCGCCCACAAAGACACCCAAGAAATTAGGCCGAGGAGAGATACAGCAGCAGTCATGACTCGACAAAATAGGTGGTGGAAAGGATCACCGGGCTACTGAAGATGCGTCTCAGGTGCCTGGATCAGCTCGGAGGGAGTGTTTTCAATCATTCAGGATGCGTCTCTGTTATAGTCGTTGATTCCTGCGCCCTGCATCGCCTTGTGCTAGCAAGGGGTGCCTCAGTGAGGCTGAAGAAAGTGATCTAACTCCACAGGTCAGAGAAGGGTGATAGAATCCAGTGATGGGTTAGAGGAGGAGGCTGTGGACACGCAGGGTGAGGATATGGAGATGGATGGCAGGGACACCAGGGATGCTCTGATCAGGCGAACCTTCAGCTAAGCATCCAAGGCTTTGCAGCCTCCTTCAACCAATGGCAAGATGTCATTACATGAGAGTCCAACCCAGAGAAACAGCATGACATAAAGCCACACGTTTACAAGCCTGTGTAGCTTCAGCGACATATTGAAGGCACGCAACCAACTCCGCCTGTCAATGGAACACAAACTTTGAATACAGTCAATAACAAGCAAAACAAATCTTATCTCCGCAATTCTCACAATTAGGTCAAAGTAAAAGACGCAAATAACGTCACTGTGACAGTCCCCTGTTATGTTTAAGGTGTTTTCAACTTACGTTTGCGAGTGCTGCATCTTGGTGCCTCCCCTTTGCTGGCAGCGGCATCGGAGGCAAACTGTCCTGGTGACCTTGATGACCTTTGTGGTTGTCCTGTGGCCAGTGGAACCTGACCCGGCTCTGCTTGGAAGGTTGGTACCAGTCCCATGGCAGTCACAGAGGCAACATCGGGCGCAGACACTGGCAGAAGGGCGGAGGAGCTGGTGTCATCTGGAGCCCCCTGACAGGAGGCCACAGAACTGACAGGAATCTCATTCACCAGCGTGAGGCACGTTTGGACCTCCTTGTCCACCATTGATGGGCGGGCACCCAGCAGTGAAGTGAGTGATCTCCAGCGGTTACAGCTGGTGTGCTGGCTTGTAGGCCTGAGAGAGGCCTGTGAAACTCCTGAGGGTGTTCCTGGAGCTGCCTCAGCACAGGATTCGCCACTCTCTCAATGGAGGAAGATGTGCACTCAGTGTTAAAGGTCAATGCCATGCTACTTCTCCATGTGGATCCCTCCATGACAGGCACCATGGCACACAGACCCTCGGGGATCTCTGGCAGATTTCCCTACACATCCAGCTGGACCTCCAGCAACTGCTATCTGATGGTCAACTCCAGATGAGCATCATCTGCCTCAGACACAGCCTGGTCCTGGTGTGCAGACTGCTCCCACTGACAGTGCCCTGGGACTCCACTGCCTCGGACACAGCCTGGTCCTGGTGTGCAGCAATGCTTCCACTGCCAGTGCCCTGGGACCCCCTGCCTCGGACACAGCCTGCTCCTGGTGTGCAGACTGCACCCATTGTCAGTGCCCTGGGACCCTGATGCACGATCAATGACCACTAAAGCGAGGTTGTAGTGCAACTGAAGGCTTTAATAAACTAGATGTTTCCCCCAGCAGCTCAGGTACAGAATGAAGGCTGCTGGGGTGGCATGGGCTCTGATACCCCGCCTAGCAGGGTGGAGCTACCATACAGCTTGACCAATAGGAAGCATACAATATCTACCAATGATGTTCCAGCATTACCAGGTACCGTAATACCTCTACACAGACCACCACATTCACCCCCTGTCAAAAACGAGTCTGGCGGGGGTGGTGGCCTGATACCACAAACATGGCAACGTGGTAGAATTAGTTATGGAGGTACCGTAATATCTCCGTACAGCGTTTTGTAACTATTTACAATTCTATTAACTATTTACAATTTATGATTTAAATTTACAATTTAAAATGAAGCAATCATCGATTGGGGGCCCTGGTCGTCCTCTGTGATCGTCGAAGCTTCGGTGGTGACTCCGGTGGAGGCTCGGGCGTCTGTGACTCCGGGAGCGTGGCCTCGGTCTCTGTGGCAGCTTCGACACCCCTCGACGGCGCTGGTGGGGAAAACGGTTGACCTGGGAAGGAAGCGCCTGCGGGGTGCGTCGGTGGGTGGGGGGGCCTAGACGGGGCCGGCGGAAGGACCGATCCTCCTGTAAGATGCCCTGGTTGGGGGGGGGGGAGGGGGGAGACTGGTGGCTGGGGTGTGCGTGGGGCTCCGGCGGGCGGCAGGTCCCGTAGGGAGACCGTATCTTGTTAGCCGTCGGGGTACGCCACGTAGGCGTACTGGGGGTTAGCGTGGAGAAGATGGACCCTCTAGACCAACGGGTCCGACTTGTGCGCCCGCACGTGTTTTCAGAGCAGGATGGGTCCAGGAGCTGCCAGTCAGGTCGGGAGCGAGGTCCCAGAGGAGGACTTCCTGGGTAAGACAAGGAGACGTTCGTGAGGTGTTTGGTTGGTTGTGGTACAAAGAAGTGACCAGATGGAGTGGAGGGCATCCGGGAGGACTTCCTGCCAGCGGGAGACTGGGAAATTCCTGGACCGTAGGGACAGTAGGACGGTCTTCCAGACAATTCCGTTCTCCCTCTCTACCTGTCCGTTACCCCGGGGGTTGTAACTGGTCGTCCTGCTTGAGGCAATGCCCTTGCTGAGCAGGAATTGACGCAGTTCGTCGCTCATAAAGGAGGACCCCCTATCACTGTGTATGTAAGCGGGGAACCCGAACAGTGCAAAGATGCTATGGAGGGCCTTGATGACGGTGGTTGCGGTCATGTCGGGGCAGGGGATGGCGAATGGGAACCGGGAGTACTCGTCAATCACGTTCAGGAAGTACGTGTTGCAGTCGGTGGAGGGGAGGGAGCCTTTGAAATCCATGCTGATGCGTTCAAAGGGACGGGAAGCCTTTATCAGGTGCGCTTTCTCTGGTCGGTAGAAGTGTGGTTTGCACTCCGCGAGTGACCCCCGGGTGGCAGAGGTCCTCGTGGAGGGCTCGGAGGCGGTCCACTTGTGCGTTGGCACATGTGCCGCGGGATAGGGCATCGGGAGGCTTGTTTAGCTTCCGGGACGATACAAGATCTCGTAGTTGTAGGTGGAGAGTTCGACCCTCCACCGCAAGACCTTATCGTTTTTTATCTTGCCCCGCTGTGCATTATCGAACATGAAAGCAACCGACCGTTGGTCAGTGAGGAGAGTGAATCTCCTGCCGGCCAGGTAATGCCTCCAATGTCGCACAGCTTCTACTATGGCCTGGGCCTCCTTTTCGACTGAGGAATGGCGGATTTCGGAGGCATGGAGGGTACATGAGAAGAAGGCCACGGGCCTGCCTGCTTGGTTGAGGGTGGCCGCCAGAGCTACGTCAGACGCGTCGCTCTCGACCTGGAAGGGGAGGGACTCGTCGATGGCGTGCATCGTGGCCTTTGCAATGTCCGTTTTGATGCGGCTGAAGGCCTGGCGGGCCTCGATCGACAGGGGAAAAGCTGTGGATTGGATCAGGGGACGGGCCTTGTCCGCATAGTTGGGGACCCACTGGGTGTAGTAACTGAAAAACCCGAGGCAGCGCTTCAGGGCCTTGGAGCAGTGAGGGAGGGGGAACTCCATAAGGGGGCGCATGCGTTCAGGGTTGGGGCCTATAACTCCATTTCGCACTAAGTAGCCGAGGATGGCTAGACAGTCGGTGCTAAACATGCATTTATCCTTGTTGTATGTGAGGTTAAGGATTTTAGCGGTCTGGAGGAATTTTTGGAGGTTTGTGGCGTGGTCCTGCTGGTCGTGACCGCAGATGGTGACATTATCGAGATACGGGAATGTTGTCCGTAAACCGTACCGGTCAACCATTCGGTCCATCTCGCGCTGGAAGACCGAGACCCCATTGGTGACACCGAAGGGAACCCTTAAGAAGTGATAGAGCCGCCCATCTGCCTCGAAAGCAGTGTATTTGCGGTCACTCGTGCGGATGGGGAGCTGGTGGGAGGCGGACTTAAGATCCATCGTGGAGAAGACCTCGTAATGCGCGATCCTGTTTACCAGGTCGGATATGCGGGGGAGAGGGTACGCGTCCAGCTGCGTAAACCTGTTGATGGTCTGACTGTAGTCGATGACCATCCTATGCTTCTCCCCGGTCTTTACCACCACTACTTGAGCTCTCCAGGGACTGTTGCTAGCTTCAATGACTCCTTCCCTCAGTAGCCTTTGGATCTCTGACCTAATAAAGATCCAATCCTGGGCACTGTAGCGTCTGCTCCTGGTGGCGACGGGTTTGCAATCCGGGGTGAGGTTCGCAAACAGGGAAGGCGGGTCGACCTTAAGGGTCACGAGGCCGCAGACAGTGAAGGGGGGGTATAGGGCCGCCGAACTTGAAAGTTAGACTTTGGAGATTACACTGGAAGTCTAAACCTAGGGGTGTGGCCACGCAGAGGTGGGGAAGGACGTAGAGCCGGTAATTTTTAAACTCCACGGTAGCATTGTGGATAGCACAATTGCTTCACAGCTCCAGGGTCCCAGGTTCGATTCCGGCTTGGGTCACTGTCTGTGCGGAGTCTGCGCGTCCTCCCCGTGTGTGCGTGGGTTTCCTCCGGGTGCTCCGGTTTCCTCCCACAGTCCAAAGATGTGCAGGTTAGGTGGATTGGCCATGATAAATTGCCCTTAGTGTCCAAAATTGCCCTTAGTGTTGGGTGGGGTTACTGGGTTATGGGGATAGGGTGGAGGGTTGACCTTGGGTAGGGTACTCTTTCCAAGAGCCGGTGCAGACTCGATGGGCCGAATGGTCTCCTTCTGCACTGTAAATTCTATGATTCCCTGGACTGTGAGGTTTGCTACACATGCCCCTTTGTCTCTACTGAGTGGGAACCGGAGGCCAGGGAGATTTTCTGATGAACGGGGTGGACGAGGAGAGAACAGCGCCTTACGGTGTCGGGGTGTATGAAGCTCTCCGTGCTCCCAGAGTCGATTAGGCAGGACATCTCGTGCCCGTTGATAAATACAGTCGTTGTAGCAATTGAGAGTGTTCGAGGCCGGGACTGATCCAGAGTCACCGAGGCTAATCGCAGCAGTTGAGTGTTCACTTCGGGCAGTGTGTGGTCAGCCGAGCTGGGATCCTGGGGCTCCATCCAAGATGGCGGCTCCCATTGGTCACACATGGCTGGGGGTGCACAAAATGGCAGTGCCCATCCATCTAACGTGGCGTCCGCGGGACAAGATAGCGGCGGCTGGTGTCCGCACGTGGCCCTGGAGTAGGAAGATGGCGGCGCCCGCTGGCCGCACGGGGACCGTGGAGAGGTTTGTGGTGGAGGTCAGCATTCGCCGCCGGAGACCGCGGCAACCGCACAGGCCTGGCATACCACCACAAAGTGGCCCTTTTTACCGCATCCCTTGCAGGTGGATGCGCGGTTAGGGCAGCGCTGGTGGGGGTGCTTGGCCTGCCCGCAAAAGTAGCAGCGGGGCCCCCCGGGGTAGCCAGGCCGCCTTGCAGCACAAGCTTGTGGGGGGATGGGGGATGTCTCGGGGTCAGCTGCGGAGGGGTTCCACACTGCCCAGGGGCTTCCACGCGGTCGGCAACGTAAGCGCGGGCGTTTCTGGAGGCCACATCCAGGGAGCCTGCAAGGACCTGTGCCTCCTTGAGACCTAGAGTGTCTTTTTCCAGCAATGGCTGGCGGATTTGGGAGGACAGCGTATCTGCGAACGAAAGCTTCCCGGACCAAGAGTTCTGTGTGTTCGCTTGCCGAAACTTGTGGGCAGCTGCAGTTTCTCCCCAACACCAGGAGTGCACGGTAGAACTCTTCCAGCGATTCCCCAGGGATTTGTCGCCTCGTTGCAAGCAGGTGTCGGGTGTAGACCTGGTTTACCAGGCGAATATAATGTCCTTTTAGCAGCTCTATTGCTGCATCGAAGTCTTCCGCTTCCTCGATGAGGGTGTAAATCTCCAGGCTCACCCTCGAGTGCAGGACTTGCATTTTCTGTTCTCCCGTGGGTGTATTTTCGGCCGTTCCGAGATATCCTTTAAAACACGCCAGCCAGTGCTTGAAGATTGCCGCCGAGTTCGCCACGTGGGGGCTGAGTTGCAGACACTCCGGCTTGATTCGGAGCTCCATCCTTTTAAATCTAGCTTATTAAATTGATGCACGATCAATGACCACTAAAGCGAGGTTGTCGTCCAACTGAAGGCTTTAATAAGCTAGATGTTTCCCCCAGCAGCTCAGGTACAGAATGAAGACTGCTGGGGCGGCATACCCCGCCTAGCAGGGCGCTCCTACCATATAGCTTGACCAATAGGAAGCATACAATATCTACCAATGGTGTTCCAGCATTACCAGGTACCATAATACCTCTACACAGACTACCACAGACCCCACTGCCTCGGACACAGCCTGGTCCTGGTGTGCAGCAATGCTTCCACTGCCAGTGCCCTGGGACCCCTCTGCCTCTGCTAGTTCCTCATGTGAGCGTGATGTGCCCTCACCACTGTGTTGTGCCTGCAGATCCGACAACCTAATGCCCACCAACATGTTAATATCTGTGCTGGTGCCTGGTTCTGTGAGAGGGTGCAATGCTTGTGCAGGTGGGGTATCTTCCTCGGAGGATATGGAGGCTCCTTAGGGTGATCCTGGGCACTAGCAGATGGCACATCAGTATGAGGAAGCAAACACATCAGTACATTCAGTCATCATTTCTCCACTGTGAAAGGCCAGCAGAAAGATGACACAATGGAGACAATGTATGTGGTGCCACCTGTGCTGCAGCTTCAATGGGCTGTGTCGCCCCGACATTGCCATTTGAAACAAGAGGATCTATCAAGAAGGACTAAAACGTTTGAACATAGAACATAGAAAATACAGCACAGAACAGGCCCTTCGGCCCACGATGTTGTGCCGAACCTTTGTCCTAGATTAATCATAGATTATCATTGAATTTACAGTGCAGAAGGAGGCCATTCGGCCCCCTGAGTCTGCACTGGCTCTTGGAAAGAGCACCCTACCCAAACTCAACACCTCCACCCAACACTAAGGGCAATTTTGGACACTAAGGGCAATTTATCATGGCCAATCCACCTAACCTGCACATCTTTGGACTGTGGGAGGAAACCCGGAGCACCCGGAGGAAACCCATGCACACACGGGGAGGACGTGCAGACTCCGCACAGACAGTGACCCAAGCCGGAATCGAACCTGGGACCCTGGAGCTGTGAAGCAATTGTGCTATCCACAATGCTACCGTGCTGCCCTTAAGAACAAATAAATCTACTCTATATCATTTTACCGTAATCCATGTACCTATCCAATAGCTGCTTGAAGATCCCTAATGTTTCCGACTCAACTACTTCCACAGGCAGTGCATTCCATGCCCCCACTACTCTCTGGGTAAAGAACCTACCTCTGATATCCCTCCTATATCTTCCACCTTTCACCTTAAATTTATGTCCCCTTGTAATGGTTTGTTCCACCCGGGGAAAAAGTCTCTGACTGTCTACTCTATCTATTCCCCTGATCATCTTATAAACCTCTATCAAGTCGCCCCTCATCCTTCTCCGTTCTAATGAGTAATACAGTTTGCGTCTGTATTCTTGGGGTCTTCGGGACTCCTGATTCAAACATATAAGATCCTGAGGGTGTTTGACTGGGTAGATAATGAGATGTTTTCACTAGCAGGAGAGTCTTGAACAAGGGGTCACAGCTGCGAGATAAAGGGCCGTTTGTTTAAAACTGAGGTGCAGAGGAATTCCTTCTCACAGAGGGTGGTGACCCTTTGGAATTCTCAGCCCCGCAGAGTGTTGGAGGCTGGATCATTGGAAGTATTTAAAGTGGAGGTGGATAAATATTTGATGGATTGAGAAATAGAGGGCTGTGGGGAAATGGCACAGAAAAGGAGCCGAGGCCGGCATAGATCAGTCAAGATCGTACTGAATGACAGGGTTGATGACCCTGGTGGCCACGTCTGCTTCTATTTCTTGTGTTTTTGTGACCCCAGTCATGTTTGCTGTACCTACCGCACAAAAAGTTGTCACTTCACTCTTACCGTCAGCTGTGACCCGCACTTTGCCACGACCAGTGGAACGAGCTGGGTGGTGGAAATCAAACACTCTCCAACCTGGTGAGGAGACTCAGGGTAGGCCCCTCACCTCCCGTCCCTCCTGCTCTACTGTATTACAGCTTCTCTTCTCCTGAAAGTGACAAATTGATCGCACATTAGTGCGGCCTCACCCTGAAGGTTCATTCAAGGCGGCGAGGCCCCAAACCCCCCCCCCCCCCCCCCCCCTCCAAACCATCTCCAATGCGCAGAGTCCAAGTTGTCAGACATCCCAACCTTGGTACCAGTGGTCATACACCACCTGACAATCTTACCCAATCCAGGAACAGTCACCCGACTACACTTCTCGGCACAGTTCCATGCCATCTCTGCACTTACCCTTGCCGACCGGACCAGATCACTGCAGCCACGCACAGCGCACCACATGGCACCCACTGATCTGGGCGACAAACCACTTCTTGGTCAGGTGGGGTGGCCTTCTCCTGCCGTCCCTGGACATCAGGATGTCCAGCTGGCTGTCACTTCCCAGACAAGGACACACAGGCTCTCATCCAAGTAGTGGGGTACCGCATGCTCACCGGATCTCTCCTGTCGCCTCCTGTGACCGCCAGGCGCTGAGACCATTGCTATACAAATGTCCGGTTACAGCACTTGATTGTCAAAGCTCCCCAGCCTCTCTTTTTTCAAAAATGTATTTTATTACAAACATGTATCAAAACAAAAACATGCTTCCCAACAATTAACTATACAGTCTCTACAGATTTTTTCCCTTTTTCACTCTCCCACCCCGAACAGCCAGCTCCTCAGCCTCCCTGACAGTGTTCATGGAGCTGCCCTGCGCTTTTTAAACCCCCCCCTGCTGGGTCCCCATTGGATCTGGCATCCAGCGTGTTCCTGCCTCCGCCCAGACAGAGACCCAACTGGGAATGCGTTTCATGCTGGGTGGCCTTAACTGGGCACCCAGCGTCATATTGAATTGAAAACACGATCTCAGGCGGGAGTGGGATCCCCCTCTTCTTCCTGCAGTGCCAAATTCGGGCGCACATTGAGGACAAAATTCAGGCCATGAAGAATATGGAATGATAAAAAGTTACAGTACAGAAGGAGGCCATTCGGCCCATCAAGTCAAGAGCCATCCACCTTAATCCCACTGTCATGATATCCACATTAACATATCATGGTGCAATCACACACACACACTGATGGACAGGTAGATGGACCAACCAACACACATGCAACATCGCAGCCAATCACCAGTGAGAGCACACGCACTATAAAACAGGGAACACCACAGTTCCCGCTCACTCTGCCAGGAGATAGCTCAGAGCACAGAGCTCACAGCGTGCCACTCAGACATACACCATGTACTGAGTGCCTCACAAAGATAGTGCTAGGGCTGGGTCCACAGGTTAGCTGGTAAAGTACGAACCACAGCCAGAAGTTAATAGTTATTATTGTACAGAATAACAAAACAGAGTTGTACCATCTACAACCGTGTTGGTTCGTTTGTGTATCGGAACACCAACACGACATAGTACCAGGGCTGGAAACTCGCCAGTGACTGTGAGACCTACCTGCGCCTCTTCAGAGATCCGCCATCCTGCGCCATGGACACCAACAGCCCGCCGCAGCCGCTCCAAATCGCTGGAAATCTCGGCGTCAACTGGAAGCTGTTTAAACAGCGCTTCCAGCTCTTCCTAGAAGCCACAGACAGGGAGAATGCATCGGACATCAGGAAGATCGCCCTCCTCCTCTCCACGGCGGGGCAACACGCCATCCACATCTACAACTCCCAGGCATTCGCGGAAGGCGAGGACAAGACGAAGTACAAGACGGTCCTTTTAAAATTTGAGGAACACTTCAGCGTCGAGGTGAATGAGAGCTTCGAGAGGTACCTCTTCCAGCAGCGCCTGCAGGGTAAGGATGAGCCTTTTCAATCTTATCTAACACACCTCCGTATCCTTGCGCAGTCCTGCGGCTATGAGGCCACTTGCGACTCCATGATTCGGGACCAGATAGTTTTTGGGGTCACCTCGGACACCCTACGCCTGCAGCTCCTCAAAATAAAGCGTCTCACCCTAGCCACCGCCATCGAAACCTGCGTCCGCCACGAAAACGCGACCAGCCGGTACTCCCAATTCCAGGCGGCCGAATCGGCACGGCAGGGGTCCTACGAGCCCGAGCGGGTCCAGTCGATCGAGTTCCTCCGGCCCGCGGCCCGGACGAGGGCGGCCATTTCGCGCGCTTTCCGGGGCCTCCCGTGCTTGTACGCGCCAGAAGAGGGGACGTCGTCGCAGAGGGACGTGATGCGCAGGCGCGCTCTACGCAGGACCGCACCACGCATGCACGGTGGCGCAACGAACGCCATGATGTCACGACGTGTGGCAACTGTGGATCTGCACACTTAAAGCGGCAATGTCCGGCCAAAGCACGACAATGCCTCCGCTGTGGCATGATGGGCCACTACGCTGCCTGCTGTTGAGCAGCTCAACCTGCCAACTCACCGCAATTCCGCCAGCCTCGCAGGGACGTGCGGGCCATTCAGCCCCCATATACCAAGTCATACCCTGACGACGTACAGACCAGTGATACCGACGACCGGGAACCCTTCCGCGTTGCGGTAATAGACAGGAACCGGATGTCCCCACGTAGGACCCACCAGACGATGCCAGTGCACAGCATTAATCCGGGCGTTGAATGGTGTGCCACCCTAACGGTCAACTGATCACCAAACACATTCCGCTTAGACACTGGTGCCTCCGCCAATCTCATTGCACGGTCAGCCTTCCACACCTTGCAGGTTAAACCACCGATCCGGCCATCCCACTGTCAGCTGGTCGTTTACAACGGGAACGTTATCCCGGTCATGGGGTCCTGCCAGCTCAAGGTTGCACACAATTCATACACAGCCACACTGCATTTGAGATTGTTGGATCCTCGAAGGACTCTCTGTTAGGCGCACAGGCATGCAAGATCCTCCTCCTCGTTCAGCGGGTACACACTCTGTCTCCAGAAGACACGCCCAATTTCCCGGATGAAGACTTTAGGGCGCAGCTCAACTCGCTCCTTGCCGACAACCAGGAGGTTTTCGAGGGCATGGGCACACTGCCCTACACTTACAGAATACGGCTCAAACCGGACGCCACCCCAGTCATTCACGCACCTCGTAGAGTCCCAGCACCACTCAAGGACCACCTCAAGCAGCAGCTGCAGGACCTACAGGACCAAGGAGTGCTTTCCCGGGCCATGGAGCCAACACCATGGGTCAGCTCCATGATGTGCGTAAAAAAGCCCTCCGGCGAGCTCCGGATCTGCATCGACCCGAAAGACCTGAACAATAACATCATGAGGGTACACTACCCCATACCCAAACGGGAAGAAACCACGAGCGAAATGGCCCGAGCTAAAATGTTCACCAAGCTTGATGCCTCAAAGGGTTTTTGGCAGATTCAACTGGATCAGTCCAGCAGGAAGCTATGCACTTTCAACATTCCCTTTGGCAGATACTGCTACAATAGGATGCCGTTTGGTATCATCTCGGCATCCGAGGTGTTTCATCGCATCATGGAACAGATGATGGAGGGCATCGAAGGGGTACGAGTATATGTTGATGACATCATCATCTGGTCCACCACACCACAGGAGCACATCAGTCGTCTCCAGCGTGTCTTTGCACGGATACGAAATCACGGCCTGCGCCTCAACCGAGCCAAGTGCTCTTTTGGCCAAACTGAGTTAAAGTTTTTGGGGGACCACATATCCCGGTCAGGGGTGCATCCGGATGCCGACAAAGTGGCAGCTATCGCAGCCATGCCGCAGCCGGCAGACAAGAAGGCATTGCTACATTTTCTTGGCATGGTCAACTTCCTGGGGAAGTTTATTCCCAACCTTGCCTCGCACACAACGGCTCTTCACCACCTGGTCAAGAAGACAACGGAATTCCAGTGGCTGCCCGCACACCAGAAGGAATGGGAAGAGCTCAAGATCAAGCTCACCACCGCCCCGGTCTTGGCGTTCTTTGACACTACTCGGGACACAAAGATCTCGACTGATGCCAGCCAGTCCGGCATTGGGGCGGTACTCCTGCAACGGGACGACACTGCATCATGGGCCCCGGTCGCCTCAGCCTTGCGGGCCATGACCCCCACAGAACAGCGCTACGCGCAGATTGAAAAGGAGTGCCTGGGTTTGTTGACTGGCATCGACAAATTCCACGACTATGTGTATGGTCTTCCGCAGTTTACTGTGGAGACCGACCATCGCCCCCTGGTTGGCATCATCGAGAAGGACATCAACAAGATGATCCCTCACCTCCAGCGCATTCTGCTCAAGCTCGGAGGTACAACTTCCAACTTGTCTACACCCCGGGAAAGGACCTCATCATCGCGGATGCCCTGTCCAGAGCAGTGAGCACACCGCCCAAATCGGAGGGGTTCGTTTGTCAGGTCGACGCACACATGCCAATCTGCCGGCAGCACGGTAGCATTGTGGATAGCACAATTGCTTTACAGCTCCAGAGTCCCAGGTTCGATTCCGGTTTGGGTCACTTTCTATGCGGAGTCTGAACATCCTCCCCGTGTGTGCGTGGGTTTCCTCCGGGTGCTCCGGTTTCCTCCAACAGTCCAAAGATGTGCAGGTTAGGTGGATTGGCCATGATAAATTGCCCTTAGTGTCCAAAATTGCCCTTAGTGTTGGGTGGGGTTACTGGGTTATGGGGATAGGGTGTAGGTGTTGACCTTGGGTAGGGTGCTCTTTCCAAGAGCCGGTGCAGACTCGATGGACCGAATGGCCTCCTTCTGCAGTGTAAATTCTATGATTCTATGATTATACTGATGCACGTCTGGCCCACAATCGCCGTGAGACTGCGGCTGACCCCCTTCTATAACGTGTGATGCGCCACATGACGGAAGGGTGACTCAAGGGGCAGTGCCCACAATTCTACAATGTCCGGGACGACATGGCCGTCCTTGATGGTGTCCTCCTAAAGTTGGACCGGATTGTGATCCCACACAGCATGCACCGGCTTGTCCTCGAACAATTGCACGAAGGCCATCTCGGGGTTGAAAAGTGCAGACGGAGGGCCCGAGAAGCTGTGTACTGGCCGAGCATCAGAGATGACATCGCCAACATGGTGCGCAACTGCCCCACCTGCCAAAGGTTTCAGCCGGCCCAACCCCCTGAGACGCTTCAGCCACATGAGTTGGTAACGTCCCCCTGGGCGAAGGTGGGTTTGGATCCCTTTCATGCGCTCGGCAGGGGCTACGTCATAATAATTGACTATTTTTCCAATTATCCGGAGGTCATACGCCTGCACGACTTGACATCATCAGCTGTCATCAGAGCATGTAAAGAAACCTTCACTCGCCATGGAATTCTGCTCACCGTCATGTCCGACAACGGGCCCTGTTTTGCGAGCCAGGAATGGTCCTCTTTTGCCGCTTCATACGGCTTCACACATGTGATGTCCAGTCCCTTGCATCCCCAGTCGAATGGCAAGGCGGAAAAGGGCGTCCATATCGTGAAGCGGCTCCTCTGCAAGCCTGCTGATGCCGAATCTGACTTCTGTTTAGCCCTGCTGGCCTATCGCTCGGCCCCACTGTCCACAGGCCTCTCACCAGCCCAGCTGTTGATGGGTCGCACCCTCAGGACCACTGTGCCATCCATTCATGTTCCTATACCCGACCATGCTCCAGTACTGCAAAGGATGCGACAGCAGCGTGCTCAGCAGAAGGTGGCACCTGACGCTCGGGCAACTGATCTTCCTGCCCTGGCGCCTGGAGACAACGTCCGCATACATCTACCAGAGGGTGGCTGGTCAGCAACTGCCAAGGTTCTCCGCCGTGTGGTTCCCCGCTCATTCCTGGTTCACATGCCTGATGGCTCCATTCGCCGGCGTAATCGGCGGGCCCTTCGGCTGCTTCCACGCTCGCTACGTGATCATGCACTGGTGCAGTGCCTTCCTGTTGTCCCTGATGTCGACTTCGTGGAGCTTCCTGCCACTCTGCCTATTCCTCTCTCGCCCGTGGCCAGGCCCATTCCTCAGCCGGTGGATCCTGACCCACTCTTGAGGTGGGCGACGAATTCAGGGACCTGTGACAATCCAAGGTCAGTTTCTCTACATTTCTCAGTAACCCCCCCCATTTATTGTATATTTTGTTGCTTTGTTAGCCTTCCCTCACACTTCTCCGCATTGAATTCCATTTGCCCACCTGACTTGACAATTGATATTTTATTGAAAAATAAAATAAGATAAAATGCTTTGTTCTCCTGTGAAAATAAGAACTGTTGCCCTCAGATTACAGTATCAACTGACCCATGATGGACGAAGAGATGGACCTGGGTTCGAATCCTGCCATGGTCAGATGGTGAAATTTAAATTCAATGAAAATCTGGTTAAAAGTCTAAAAGGTGAATCGATTATTGTAAAAACCCGGTTCACTAATGTCCTTTAGGGAAGGAAATCTGTTGTCTTTGTCTAGCCTACATGTGACTTCAGATCCACAGCAATGTGATTGGACTCCTAAGTGCCCTCAGTAATGGGCAATAAATACTGGTTCTACCTGTGACACCCACATCCCATGAACAAATAAAAAAGCAATAAATGCTGAACTGCTCTTAACTTGTTAAAACAAAATTACTTGCTATAATAAATAAGACCATAAGACATTGGAGCAGAATTAGGCCACTCGGCCCATTGAGTCTGCTCCGCCATTCAATCATGGGTGATATTTTTCTCTTCCCCATTCTCCTGCCTTCTCCCCATAACCCCTGATCCCCTTATTAATCAAGAACCTATCTATCTCTGTCTTAAAGACACTCAGTGATTTGTCCTCCTCAGCTTTCTGCGGCAAAGAGTTCCACAGATTCACCACCCTCTGGCTGAAGAAATTCCTCCTCATCTCTGTTTTGAAGGATCGTCCCTTTAGTCTGAGATTGTGTCCTCTGGGTCTGGTTTTTCCTACAAATGGAAACATCCTCTCCACGTCCACTCTATCCTGGCCTCGCAATATCTTGTAAGTTCCAATAAGATCCCTCCCTCATCCTTCTAAACTCCAACGAGTACTGACCAAGAGTCCTCAACCGTTCCTCATACAACAAGTTCTTCATTCCAGGGATCATTCTTGTGAATCTCCTCTGGACCCTTTCCAAGGCCAGCACATCCTTAGATTCGGGACCACACAGACACGGGGTGAATATGCAAACTTCACACAGACAGTCACCCAAGGTCAGAATCGTACCCGGGTCCCTGGCACTGAGAGGCAGTAGCGCTAACCACTGTGCCGCCCCAAATCTGTTGGCCTTGCTATCTTAATGTCTTCTTCTAGAATTTTTAGCAACTGCAGTGATTTCACATTGAGCACATCTTATCACACTTGCTTGAAGAAACAAGCTGTTTCACAGATATTGTATCGTATAAGGTTGGCTACATTTTCCGTCATGCTTTGCAGCAGATTAACCGTTAACCATTTTTAAAGCCCAGGAATTGCCTTTCTCGACCACAGACTGAGTCCCGTTGTTTAACCATGTCAGGGGGCTAGGACCCGTCCTGGCCATCCGGCTACAGAACCAGCACTGCTCCCTGAAGGCTTCGTTTAACATGGGATGCTTCAGCTGTCTTCACTTTGTTCATCAGGTTCAATGCTTTGCAGTGACCTGAGAATGAAACTCTGGTCTTTACGGCCTCTCTTTAACCTTTTCTTTACAATTACCTAGACAGTCCTATCCTATTATTAAATCCATTATCCTGTCTAATCATTCAGTCTCAGTATGCAGGGCTGTGCTCGCAAGATACTCTGTCAATGTTGTTCAGGCCAAATTTCCAAATCAACATGTCAAATCGCAGGCACAAACACAAGTTCTGAGGCCATTCAATTAATTTCTCTTTACACAGTCAGCATGGAGCTGTGAGCAAAGAAGGGATGATTTGAGGTATTATTGAAATATTCCTCCCCATCGTGAAAGGACTTTGCCCTCTGGGACCCGATCTGCAGTTTGAATTGCGACTATGAGACTGGGTTTTCTGCCAATGACGTTAATGGAGACTGCGGTGAGGGGCCACAATCAGGCCAGCAGGTCACACAGTCAGGTCAGGGATCAAATAGTTGGGTCGCTGGGTGGGGTTATAGGGTTAGAGCAGCGTTTGGGCCTGGGTAGGGTGGTCTTTTGGAGGGTCGGTGCAGACTCAAAGGGCTGAATGACCTCTTTTTACAGTGTAGGATTCTAAATGGAATTCAAAGGTTTCCTCACAGCTCAAGTGGTTTAAGAGTTTTGTGATGGCTGCTGTTGGCTTGACACATGGGTGACACCAGAGAGACCCCTGGGAATGGTCTACTCAACTCAGTCAGTGAGTGCCTCTGTTGCATTTGTTTCGTTTCTGACTCTATCTTGGTGCAAAGGTAAATCTCAACTGACTCAAATCTCAAGGCAAGCAATTTCTTGATTTTTTTTAACCATTTAGAATTTCCGCTTTCTATAAACTCCTAACTTCAATCTCCCTATCGGCTGTCGGGTAACAACCAGACTGAATTAATTGAAATTTTGTCCACCACCAATATCCTGTGATTTTTCATATTGTGTCATCTAAGTGGCAAATTAATCTTAGTCACCTGTTAAATTCTATTATTTCCAGAAGTTTCTTTGTATGAATCTGATTTTATTCAGTCACTGAGCTGTTGCTGGTTGAGTTGTGTTTGTTGACAATATGAAGGTTTCTACCTCTTCGACAATGGCTACATCACCTTGTTCGGCTTTGCCACTGGGATACAGGACAAAGCACCTGCTGTGTTCCTCTGCTTTCCTGGAACATACTCTGTCCTGCCTCAGTCTGAATTGTACTCGTGGAGAAACATTTATAATAATAATAATCCTTATTGTCACAAGTAGGCATACATTATTTTGATTTGATTTGATTTATTATTGTCACATGTATTAGTATACAGTGAAAAGTATTGTTTCTTGCATGCTGTACAAACAATGTATACCATACATAGGGAAGGAAGGAGAGACTGCAGAATATAATGTCCTGAAGATCGCTAAATCTGTAAGTAATTGAATAAGAACATTGTTAGAGAGTTTAAAAGAGTTAGAATGAAGTTTTCGAAGCATAGAACGAGAGTAAAAGATAGAATTAGAGGGTATGCTGGTCACAGCTTGCAAGAAGTCGCCTCGCTCCGGCTCCATCTTGAAAAAGATTAACATTAACACTGCAATGAAGTTACTGTGAAAAGCCCCTAGTCGCCACACTCTGCACCTGTTCGGGTACACAGAGGGAGAATTCAGAATGTTCAATGTTTTCTTTTGGGACTTGTGTTGTGTGAGGAAACTGGAGCACGCGGAGGAAACCCACGCAGAAACAGGATGAACGTGCAGAGACTGTGATCTGAGCCGGGAATTGAACCTGGGACCCTGGCACTGTGAAGCAACAGTGCTAACCACTGTGCTACCGTGCCGCCCAACAATGCAAGTTGTTGTTGATATTGAACAGGGGCCGAGGCAAGATGCACCCACTCCAAGGGACTGTGAATTGTAGAATAACATTTGTTAGGTTGTTAAGGCTCCTGTTTTCCAACGCCACCTCCTCCACAATCCCAACAGCCCTGTGAGACGAACATCCGCATTCACTGACTAATGCATCAGGCCTTTTGTTGGCGAAGGTCAGGGCTAGGTTATAGCTGTAAAGGTAATTGCCCTTATATTGTTATCTCCTAAATGACTGCCTTTCAATATAATGTCATTGACAGCTCTGGCCTTTGGAGTTGCCAGTCACTTTCCCGAGGCCCTCATTCCAGCTGCTTTAGAACTGGACATTTTCTCATGGGTTTGTGCCAGTGTTACAGCTCCCAGAGGCTCTATGCTTTGTTTCCAAATAATGCTTTACTGTTCTTCATTGGATGAACCAGGTTACCCATTTTCACTCCAATCCATTAAATCATTAATCGGGAAGCAGAATACTGTGATTGCTGCAAATCTACAATAAAAACAGAAAATACTGGAAAAAGTTCTGATCCTCCCCTCCCGCTGACAGCGGCGCAGAGTAGAATCAATGGGAAATCCCATCAACAGCGACAGGACCTGAAGATCCCGCCGCCGGCAAGCAGCACGCCGCTGCCCTCTGCCGAGAAACACACCACGGGGAGGACAGAGAATCCCGTCCGTAACTGTTTCTCCCCACAGATGCTGCAATAAATTGCTGAATTTTTGGAACTGTTGTGTCTTTTATTAATTCTTTCACCTTTTCTCTCGCCAGTTTCCTCTGCTTTTTTTCTCTCTTTTCTACCCTTTCTTTTTCTCCTCACTCCCATCCTCTCATCTCCTGCCCTTTCTTTTCTCTGCTTTTTTCTCTCATCCCTAAAGTCCTGTCCACCCCCAAATGCCCCATTCTCCTTTTCTCGCCTCTTCCTTCTCCATCTCTTCTCTCTCCTCCTCTTCCCTCCTTATCTTGGTGCTTTGGGATATTTTGACCATGTTTCCACAGCGAGCATTTGGAACAAAGCTGCCCTAAATAATGAGGGTGGAATTTATTTCTCTTTTCCGAGATGGGCTGGGAGACTGGTGGTGCCTTTAATCAGGTAAGAACGTACAGGGTGTAAATCTCAACAAGACGCTCACCCCCTGATTAAGCTTGGGTGGAAAGGGTCAAGGACGGCCTTTCTGCCTAGAGGACAATTGGGGTTAAGGGATGGTAGTCAACCAGGGGCAGGCAGGAACCAAGCCAGATAAACTAGATATGCCTGTTGCCTGCTTATGGGGGGGGGGGGGGAAGAGGAATATCTCCTTAAAACAGCTGCCTCACTGCACCAGAGACCCAAGTTTGTTTTCAGCCTTGGGGGACTGTCTGTGTGGAGTTTGCACATTCTCCCCTTGTCTGCATGGGTTTCTTCCGGGTGCTCTGGTTTCCTCCCGCAGGGCAAAGATGTGCAGGTTAGGTGGGTTGGGCATGCTAAATTGTCCCTTAGTGTCCAAAATATGCAGGTTAGGTGGAATTACGGGGTTAGGGCAGTGGAGTGGATCCAGATATGGTGCTCTTTCGGAGGTCAGTGCAGACCTGATGGGCAGAATGGACTCCTTCTGCACTGTAGGCATTATATGCCCAACAAAGGTATGGTCCAGCTATGCGGGATGATCTTCGCCTGCCCCCCATTGTCGGGGCCTCCTTGACTGATCCTAGTGATCCCCCTTCATACCTATACTTAAGGATCTGGCTATAATACTGCAGTCTGGACAGTCCCACCGCCATGAGCATTAAACTCCGTCCTCAATCAACAAAGAAAGGGACGAATGCTGGTTGAGGTGCTACTGGAACAGCTTGAATGCGGTTTCCCCATAGATTGTAAATAACCAGTCTTAGCAATCAAAAACTATTTATGTTTGACTGTGAACAGAGAGGTATTATCACAGCATCGTTACAGTGCAGGAGGCCATTTGGCCCACCGTGTCTGCACTGGCTCTCCAAATGTGCATCATGACTTGGTGCCATTCCTCTGCCTTTTCCTTGCACCCCTGCACATTGGGAGCCTGGGTTACAGGCTGTCAGTGGGACTTTTGGAAATAGGGATACTGTAAAGCCAGTCAGCTTTGGAAAAGAGAAAACATAGAACAGGGAACAGTGCAGCACAGTGTCATAATATACACCCGTATATCATGGTGCAGACACACACACTGATGGACACACAGCAAGACCAATCCACACACACAACACCGCAGCCAATCACCAGTTAGAGCACAAACACTATATAGACAGGGGGCATCAGAGTTCCCGCTCATTCGGGATGCAGCCTCCTACAAGGACAGAGCTTACAGCTCACAGCACAGATCTTCACCATGTGCTGAGTGCATAGACTGGTTCGGACAGGCATAGCTCTTTAGTTTAATCTAACATCGTGTTAACCCACAGCGAAAGTATGTTCAACAGTTTCCAACTTAATAAAATAGTGTTGCACTATTTTAAGTGTTGGTGGCCTGTATGTGTTCCACGGATCCAGAGCACCCAACACATCACACAGTACAGGCCCTTCGGCCCACGATGTTGTGCTGACCATTTATCCTAATCTAAGATCAACCTAACCTACTCCCCTTCAATTTACTACTGTCCATGTGCCTATCCAAGGGTCGCTTAAATGTCCCTAATGACTCTGACTCCACCACCTTTGCTGGCAGTGCATTCCACGCATCCACCACTCTCTGTGTAAAGAACCTACCTCTGACATCTCCCCTATACCTTCCTCCAATCACCTTAAAATTATGTCCCCTCGTGACAGCCATTTCCGCCCTGGAGAAAAGTCTCTGGCTATCCACTCTATCCATGCCTCTCATCACCTTGTACACCTCTATGAAGTCACCTCTCTTCCTACTTCGCTCCAGTGTGAAAAGCCCTAGCTCCCTCAACCTTTCTTCATAAGACATGCACTCCAGTCCAGGCAGCATCCTAGTAGATCTCCTCTGCACCCTCTCCAAAGCATCCACATCCTTCCTATAAGAAACATTGAGGGTTTTCCCAGAGGCAGTGAAATTTGAAAAATGTGGAGGATAATCAGAAGCCATCTTGTTTAAGTCAAGAAATATGGTTTGCTGATTACAGGCTACAGAGTGATATTGATCAGCTGGTAAGTTGGGCAGAGCAATGGCAAATGGAATTTAATCTGGATAAGTGTGAGCTGATGCATTTTGGGAGTCTAGGAAGGGTAGGATATACACAATGAATGGTAGGTCCCTCGGGAGTATTGAGGAACAAAGGGACCTTGGTGTACAAGTCCATGGATCTTTAAAGGTGGCAGCACAGGTAGATAAGGCGGTGAAGAAGGCATACGGAATGCTTGCCTTCATTAGCCGGAGCATAGAATATAGGAGCAAGGACGTCCTGGTACAACTTTATAAAACATTGGTTAGGCCACAGATGGAATATTGTGTGCAGTGCTGGTCGCCACCCCATCGGGAGGATGTGATTGCACTGGAGGGGGTGCAGAGGAGATTCACCAGGATGTTGCCTGGGTTGGAAGGTTTTAGCTACGAGGAGAGAATGGACAGGCTGGGTTTAATTTCCCTGGAGCAGAGGAGGCTGAGGGAGGATCTGATAGAGGTGTACAAAATTATAAGAGGCATAGATAGGGCAGATCGTAAGAATCTTTTCCCCATGGCAAAGGTGTCTAAAACCAGAAAGCATAAGTTTAAGGTGAGGAGTAAGTGGTTTAGAGGGGACCTGGGGAAACATTTTTTCACCTAGAGGGTGGTGGAAATATGGAACGCACTGACTGACAGGGTTGTGAAGGCAGGTACTCTCGCAACATTTAAGAAGCATCTGGACGAGCACTTAAATCGCCAAGATAAGGTAGATTGGGCAGCACGGTAGCACAAGTGATTAGCACTGTGGCTTCACAGCGCCAGGGTCCCAGGTTCGATTCCCCGCTGGGTCACTGTCTGTGCGGAGTTTGCACGTTCTCCCCGTGTCCGCGTGGGTTTCCTCCGGGTGCTCCGGTTTCCTCCCACAGTCCAAAGACGTGCAGGTTAGGTGGATTGGCCATGCTAAATTACCCGTAGTGTCCATAAGGGTTGGGAGGGGTTATTGGGTTGCGGGGATAAGGTGGAAGTGAGGGATTAATGTGGGTCGGTGCAGACTCGATGGGCCGAATGGCCTCCTTCTGCACTGTATGTTCTATGTAAAAAAATATGTTCTATGTAATCTATGTAAAGACATAGTAGGCTATGGACCAAGTGCTGGTAAATGGGATTAGTACGGATGGACCACAGGGCCTGTTTCTGTGCTTTATGACTCTATGACTGTTAGCAGAGCACTCCTCACTGAACCTGGGTTGAGTTGTCATTCGCGTTAGCCTTACTGTTAACTAGCTGAAGTGCACAATGTGAAAACACATTGTAAACAGGATGACATTCTCAGTCATTGGAATTTTTGGACAATTATGGAGGGCAGTGACCCACAATGCCCTGCTGAATTCCAGGTCTACCGTCTTCACCTGCACTGGCCTGGGGGGTGGATGGAGAGAGCAATTGAAACTAAGTGTCTGGTTCTTGTCTAATTTTCAGAGGAATAAATTTGATTTAAAAAGGAACGTTCATAGAATCATAGAATTTACAGTGCAGAAGGAGGCCATTCGGCCCATCGAGGCTGCACCAGCTCTTGGAAAGAGCACCCTACCCAAGCCCACACCTCCACCTTATCCCCGTAACCCCACCCCTTTGCACACCAAGGGCAATTTATCATGGCCAATCCACCTAACCTGCACATCTTTAGACTGTGGGAGGAAACCGGAGTACCCGGAGGAAACCCACGCAGACACGGGGAGAACGTGCAGACTCCGCACAGTCAGTGACCCAAGCTGGGAATGGAACCTGGGACCCTGGAGCTGTGAAGCAACTGTGCTGACCACTGTGCTACCGTGCCGCCCCCGTTGATAGTGATGGAGCTACTCTGGGGATTGTGGAGTTTCCAAAAATGGTTAGTGGTTAGAAAATGGTTAGTGTTTAGAAGTGAAAAGTTAAGGAAATGGTTAATCTTGTAGAACTTATAAGGAAAGTATGACATTGTGAGCCACAATCGAATAATCAAATCTCTCGAGGTCTCTCTCTCTCTCTCCCGCCCCCCCCCACTCCCAAGTCGCTCCCACCACCAGTCTGACCCCTCCGTTGTTTAAGAGCTTAAAGAAAAGGAAGATTTTGAATGCTCACATCGAGTGAAATGAATATTACAGAAGGTTTTCCATTTAGAATTGAGTGTACTATTGACGTGCTGTATACTCTGGAGGAGTTCAGCTTAGATCTTTCAGTTCACGGAATTTTCATTCATAGCCATGCTCCGTAGTGAGGCACCAGTTGAAAGCCAGGTATCTTCCTCAGGGAGGAGGAAGAAATTGAAGAGCAAGCCATTACTGTCTCGAATGACTTGCCAAGCGCCACCAGGTTACTGACCACCTCCATGGCTGAAATCAACGCAAATCTGCCTACTTCTCCCTCACTGCATTGCTCACCCCTGGACCCTGCTTCAGCTCGTCAGCTGCTGAAACCCATCACCAGGCTCTTTGTTACCCCCAGACTCGACTATTCCAGTCTGACCTCCATAAACAGTTGCTCATCCAGAATGCTACTGCCTGTTCCTCTCTTGCACCAACAGGTGGGACCAGAGAATCCACCGCCAGTCTGGGACTTGATGTACAAAAATAACTGCACCAAATAACTGCATTTGACCATCACAAAACATCAAGCCAGAACATGGTGTTCTGTTTGGTGGCCAGTGTCATAATATGCACCCATGCACATCATGAGGTAAAAGCAGGCAGTGACAGACACCCAGGTGAGCCAATCAACATACAGAACAGAACACGACCAATCACCAGACAGAACACCAGAGGGGGGCTTCCAACTATAAAACACACAAGGCATCAGCACTCTGCCTCTTTCCACTGGTGACAACTGTAATGACAGTCAGGGTGTACAAATCATTCAATACCTTCTGCATGTGGATCAGAGCTAGCCTGATCTAGATAGTTAATGTTAGTTTACTTAGAATAATAAGAGAGTCAACCCACAGGCAGCTGTGTGCTTCATTACTGAAGTTCAATAAATCTTATTGAACCAATGCCTACGTTTGGTATCTGCTTGATCATTTAACTGTATCTTTGCAGTCCGTGTTACCCCAGGGTGAATAACACGACATGATACCAGGAGTCGCTACTGCTTCTAAGTAATTTACCTTCGAAAATTCACTGACGACCAGCAACTGCCAAGGGTGTGGAGTTCAGTGGCTTCCGCCTCTACATCCTCCCCAACCCTCTGTGCTGCCTTGCTACTCAGCCTGGACTTCCAGTGCAACCTCCAGAGCCTAACCCTGAAATTCGGCAGGCCACTACCACCCCTTACTGTGTGCGGCCTCGCGACCCTTAAGGTCGACCCAACTTCCCTTTTTGCAAACCTAACCCCGGATTGCAAACCCATTGCCACCAGGAGCAGACGGTACAGCGCCCAGGACAGGACCTTTCATCGGGTCCGAAGTCCAGTGGCTGCTGCGGGAAGGCATCATCGAGGCCAGCAACAGTCCCTGGAGAGCCCAAGTGGTAGTGGTCAAAACTGGGGAGAAAAACAGGATGGTCGTTGACTACAGTCAGACCATCAATCGGTACACGCAGCTCGACGCGTACCCCCTCCCACGCATATCTGATATGGTCAATCAGATTGCACAGTACCGGGTCTTCTCGGCAGTAGACCTGAAACCACCAGCTCCCCACCTGCAAGGTGGACTGCCAATACACTGCGTTCGAGGCAGATGGCCGCCTTTACCACTTTCTTAGGGTTCCCTTCGGCGTCACCACCGAGGTCTCGGTCATCCAACGAGAGATGGACCGAATGGTTGACTGGTACGGGCTGCGGGCCACTTTCCCGTACCTGGACAATGTCACCATCTGCGGCCACGATCAGCAGGACCATGACGCCAACCTTGCCAAATTTCTCCACACCGCCACTCTCCTCAACCTCACGTATAACAAGAAGTGCGTGTTCAGCACGAACCGCTTACCCATCCTCGGCTATGTGGTCCAGAACGGAGCTCTGGGGCCTGACCCCGATCTCATGGAACTCCCCCTCCCCACTGCCCCAAGGCCCTCAAACGTTGCCTGGAGTTCTTTTCGTATTACACCCAGTGGGTCCCAAACTATGCGGGCAAAGCCCATCCACTCATTCAATCCACTGTCTTTCCTCTGATGGCCGAGGCTCTCCAGGCCTTCAACCGTATCAAGGCCGACATCGCCACGGCCGCGATGCACGCAGTCGACGAGACGCTCCCCTTCCAAGTCGAGAGCGATGCATCAGACGTCGCTCTGGCCGCCACCCTCAACCAGGCAGGCAGGCCCGTGGCATTCTTTTCCCGCACCCTCCATGCCTCCAAAATTCGGCACTCCTCCGTCGAAAAAGAGGCCCAAGCCATCGTTGAAGCTGTGCGGCATTGGAGTCATTACCTGACCGGCAGGAGATTGACTCTCCTCACTGACCAAATGTTTTCATGTTCAACAACACACAGCGGGGCAAGATCAAAAACGATAAAATCTTGAGGTGGAGGATCGAGCTCTCCACCTACAATTACGAGATTTTGCATCGCCCCGGTAAGCTCAACGAGCCCCCCGATGCCCTATCCCGAGGTACATGTGCCAGCGCACAAGTGGACCGACTCCGGACCCTGCACGACAACCTCTGTCACCCAGGGGTCACATGTTTTTACCAATTCATCAAGGCCCACAACCTGCCCTACTCCATCGAGGAAGTCAGGGCGATCACCAGAGACTGCCAGGTCTGTGCGGAGTGTAAACCGCACTTCTACCGGCCAGATCGTGCGCACCTGGTGAAGGCCTCCCACCCCTTTGAATGCCTCAGTGTGGACTTCAAAGGGCCCCTCCCCTCCACCGACCGCAACACGTACTTTCTCAGTGTGGTCGATGAATACTCCAGATTACCCTTCGCCATCCCAGGCCCCAACATGACGTCTGCCACCGTCATCAAAGCCCTCAACACCATCTCTGCTCTGTTCAGCTTCCCTGCCTACGTCCACAGCGATCGGGGATCCTCATTCATGAGCGATGAGCTGTGCCAGTACCTGCTCAACAGGGGCATCGCCTCGAGCAGGACGACCAGCTACAACCCCAGGGGAAACAGGCAGGTGGAGAGGGAGACTGAGACGGTCTGGAGGGCCGTCCAGCTGGCCCTACGGTCCAGAAATCTCCCGGCCTCCCGCTGGCAGAAGGTCCTCCCCGACGCACTTCACTCCATTCGGTCGCTCCTGTGCACCGCGACTAATGAAACCCCTCATGAACGTCTCTTTGCCTTCCCTAGGAAGTCCACCTCCGGGGTTTCACTCCCGACATGGCTGGCAGCTCCGGGACCTGTTCTCCTCCGTAGACATGTTCGACTCCACAAGGCGGACCCGTTGGTTGAGCGGGTACAGCTACTTCATGCCAACCTGCAGTACGCCTACTGTAGCCACGTAAAATGGCTGCATCCCGATTAATTTGGCCAAGACCCGATTTAAAATGGCTAACCGGAAAGGATGATAGGAAAAGCAGGTAACAAGACACAAACGGACAGCTGCAGGCAGGATATCATATTCGGCTCTGGGGAAGTCGGCCCAGATCGATACTCAGGACTATTAACAGCCCATCAACCCAGACATCTGCAGTTACACTCAGGACTATTAGCAGCCCATCAACCCAGACATCTGCAGTTTAATCGGCTATCCCCGGGAACAATTGCAACATATTAGCAATTGAATACCGGGCCAGACCTGTCGGTGCCTGCAGTGGCCGAAACAAAGGCAGGTGAACGACCACCCCCCGATCGGGGAATTGCCTCGCAATTAGACGTATCGAACCCAGTGATTGGGAACAAGTCCAATCAATTGGGACTCAGGGTCAAGGGCCGCCCCGAGAGGCGGGAAGCCCCTGGGCCCTATAAAGTGAGAGGCCAAGTTCAGATCGCTCTCTCTCTCCCTTGTTCGCCTGCTCGAGACCTTCGCAAGAACATCAACCGGCAACTGTAAGTTTGAATCCAGCGATCGCTATCCGATAAAGACTCCTAGCCATCGACCTGTATCAGCCTTTTGAATCCCGCGGGCCAGATCCGATTGGATAAGCCATTTGTTTCCCTGACCTGGTGGTCTCTTCCTAAAGTTAAGTATTGGCCAGTAGTGATAGGTTTATTATATAGATAGTAGGATCATTGTGTAAACATTACTTGTTGTATATAATAAATGACCGTTGATTTCAATCTTACTAAGCGGTGTGTTGACTTATTAATCATAACTTGAACTTGAACCATGTGGCGGTATCAGAAAGATACCTGGCGACTCGTGAGCAAAGGTGACCAAAGGTAATCAGAGCTAATAAACTAAGGCTAAAAAGAGCAACACTACGTAGCGGACCCCGGCGGCCGCCAAGACACAGTCTCCCTCAGGGATCTGGCACCAGCTGGTTCCACACACACACCCCCCCTCCGACCCGGTGCCACCCTCCCTCCCCCCGGTGCACCCCACCGCAGCCCTCACTCCGGGACAATCCATCCTCCCCTTGCTCACACCCGGGGATGAAGAGGATTTCAACACGCTCCCGGAGTCACCGAAGACCAAGCCGCTGCCGGAGTCGCCACCAGCACTGCGGCGATCTCAACGGCAGATCAAGGCACCGGACTGCCTGAATTTGTAATGTTATCTGTACTTTTAAAGCACAACTTTCTGTATGTAGTTCCCCACCACCCCCGCCGGACTCATTTTTTTAACGGGGTGAATGTGGCAGTCACCACTGATGTATATATTTTGTATATAGGATGTTGATATAGGTGCTTTATGGTAAGGCCCCTGAACTACAGGGACGGGGGTAGATCCCTGCCTGCTGGCTCCGCCCAGTAGGCGGAGTATAAATATGTGTGCTCCCAGTACAGCAGCCTTTACTGGCTGCGAGGCAATTCCCCGATCGGGGGGTGGTCGTTCACCTGCCTTTGTTTCGGCCACTGCAGGCACCGACAGGTCTGGCCCGGTATTCAATTGCTAATATGTTGCAATTGTTCCCGGGGATAGCCGATTAAACTGCAGATGTCTGGGTTGATGGGCTGCTAATACATCAGCTGCTGTAGGAGGCCACACATCTCAGTGTAATAAAGCCTCGATTACACCTTGCTCTCGTCTTTGTGTAATTGATCGTGCATCAACCAGTTGTTAAATTTGAGATATATAGGGCTGGATTCTCCATTTCTGAGGCTATGTGCCAGCACCAACAGAGAATCCGTGCTGTTCTACGACGGGAAAATGCGTGGAACACTCGTGGATCACGCAGAGGATGGCTGGAGAATCGCCAGGTCCCGGGCCACGCATGCACAGCGCTGACAAGCTGCAGCCGTGCATGCCTACACCTCCACCGATCACACCTGACTAGATGTCACAGGCCGTGCTGGACCGCGTACCCAACCCCACAACCCGCCCCCTGGCCACCCCCCACACCTAGCAGAAGCCCCCTGGGCAGCGGCACGGTTCTTGGTTGAGTGTGGCGGCGCTGGACACTGTCCGCAGTTGGCACGCCAGTCTCACGACCGCTGGGACCACAAGTGACCCGCGTCATCGGCAACTCGGCCCATCGGAGGCTGAGCATCGCGAGATGGCCGGCTGATGACGCACCAACGACGTTGCGGCTGCTCACAGCGCACGTCCCAATGACGCCGATTTGGATGGGGCGGAGCATCGCGAACCGGCGCCAAACTGCCGCCTGCCCCGATTCCTGCGTTGGAAGCCATTCTCGGCCCGATCTCAATTCCAGATTTCAGCGTTGGGCTACGGAGAATCCCGCATTTCGACTTTTGTTAAGCAAAGATATTTAAGGATATGGGCCAAAGAGAGGAAAATGGAGTGAGGCCATGATCTCATTGGATGGTGGGACAGGCTCGAGGGGCTGAATGGCCTACTCCTGTTCCTATGTTATAAGAAGACGAGAGGAAAGTGGAGCATCTAAGAGAAGGAAACAAGGGGCAGGATCTAATGGATGAATTTCTAAGTGTCATTTGCGGCGGGATTTGCTGGGAGATTCCTCCTGCTCTGTCGGCGGGTTTCCCCCCGCTATCTAACTACACTTGGTAACTTTTTTGGATTCTGGGGAGTTTCTCACAGGGCTAGCCCACAATTAGAATTATTTCTATCAGTGGGAGGTGGACATGCCGGCTCCGCAGAGATCGGGCCACCCGATCTGGGATCACTTTCTGGCAAATCTGCATAAGACAGCTCGTCTCACTCTAATATGCGTTCCAGAAATCTAACCAAGGCGTGGGATCTAACGTGAGGCATGGCCTTGGATACCTCAGGTGAGCACCATTCAGTGCTGGTCTCCACAAATGAGAACCAGACTGAACAGCACTTGAAGGAGTCTTCCAGGGGATTGGAGACCCCCAGGTGCTTGCAGGGTGGTGTCCTGGCACTGCCAGGGTTTCCGGGTGGCACAGCAAACTGGCAGGGGCACTGACAGGGTGCCAGGAAGGCACTGCCAAGGTGCCAAGCTGGCATTTTTTGCACAGAGGTGATTGTGCCGGGGGAGTGACCTTCGTGGGTGTGCAGGGGGGCCAGGTACCCCCTTATAGTGAATTTGGGCTTGGGTGGGGTTTCGGGAGTTGCGCTGGAGGCTAGAGAGATCAGGACCCCATTTAAAAATGGCATCCTGATCTCTCGCTGCACTGAGGAGTCCCTGTGAGTGGAGCTCCTCAGTGAAGAAAATGGGGCTAAGATTGGCCTCGCCGGGGAGCTCCATGCTGAGGCCCTCGATCTACCTGGATGGACGTTGGATAGTAGCCGTTGGACAGTGGAGTGTTTCTTGGCCCTCCGAGCTCCAGGAATACACGGCTAAACTCACGCTACGGGACTCTGTCCCCATTTGGGTAGATCACGTCCGTAGTCTAATTGGTTAACTCAAACTGTTTAATATACTCATCAGATACAGAGAACATCATCATCGGAAGTAATGCAACATGATTTGGTCTCTTGTTCAGCATTGGGGAAGATGTAGCCAGAAGAGTAAGATGTGTTCCACTGCAGTTTGGGATTTATATACCTCAGCACTCATTAAATATGTTTGAACAGCATGAAGAATATTATGTAACTCACTGTCTAAGTTATGGAATTCCCACCTCTCAGTCTTTGTAGATCCACCTCTTTAACATCCTCCCAAAACTCATCTCTCACTTTTCCTCCTTTGGCTCAATATCATGTTTTTGCTGCCTAAATCTCTGGGAATTGTGTTGGGATGAATTTCTATGTTAAAGGTGCTGTAGAACTGTTAGGCTGACTGCAGCACAGGACCTCCAGCTAGGACTGAGTCTGAAGCAATAAGGTCAATAATAACCTGGGCAGTAGGTATAAGGAGACCAGCGTATAAGGAGAGTCATTTCTCACAATGTTAGACAAGCAACACCATATTATCATTCTCTCATGAAACGATGGAATTTTCATGAGTCACCGAATCGCGATTGTGTTAAAAAGATTCAGTGCCCTTGATTGCTATTCATGTGATTTACATTAGTGCCAGTTAATCAGTTGTGTGGGAAAGCCTCTTTGGCAGCCCAGATTGGAAATCTACAGCTGCACAGCCTGAGTGTCTGCAAGGAAATTATTTGGTTTGCAATGTACCACAATTTGCCACACAAAGGAAGGACACATTGTATCAGCTGTACCCCGAACACTGGCACCCAAACATGGGTGGCACAGTTGCTAGCACTGCTGCCTCACAGCGCCAGGAACTCGGGTTCAATTCCGATCTCGGGTGACTGTTTGGAGTTTGCATGTTCTCCCGGTGTCTGCGTGATTTTCCTCCGGGTGCTCCGGCTTCCTCCCACAGTCCAAAGGTGAGCAGGGCAGGTGGACAGGCCATGATAAATTGCCTCTTAGTGTCCAAGAATGTGCAGGATAAGTTACAGGGTTATGGCAGATAAGGGGCGAAATTCCCCCGAAACGGCGCGATGTCCGCCGACTGGTGCCCAAAACGGCGCCAATCAGACGGGCATCGCGCCGCCCCAAAGGTGCGGAATGCTCCGCATCTTTGGGGGCCGAGCCCCAACATTGAGGGGCTAGGCCGACGCCGGAGGAATTTCCGCCCCGCCAGCTGGTGGAAATGGCCTTTGTTGCCCCGCCAGCTGGCGCGGAAATGACATCTCCGGGCGGCGCATGCGCGGGAGCGTCAGCGGCCGCTGACAGTTTCCCACGCATGCTCAGTGGAGGGAGTCTCTTCCGCCTCCGCCATGGTGGAGACCGTGGCGGAGGCGGAAGGGAAAGAGTGCCCCCACGGCACAGGCCCGCCCGCGGATCGGTGGGCCCCGATCGCGGGCCAGGCCACCGTGGGGGCACCCCCCGGGGCCAGATCGCCCGGCGCCCCCCCCCCCAGGACCCGGGAGCCCACCCGCGCCGCCTTGTCCCGCCGTTCAAAAGGTGGTTTAATCCACGCCGGCGGGACAGGCAATTTATCGGCGGGACTTCTGCCCATCTGGGCCGGAGAATCCAGCGGGGGGGCCCGCCAACCGGCGCGGCCCGATTCCCACCCCTACCGAATATCCGGTGCCGGAGACTTCGGCAACCGGCGGGGGCGGGATTCACGGCAACCCCCGGCGATTCTCCAACCCGGCGGGGGGTCGGAGAATGACGCCTCTGGTCTGAGTTGAGTGCTCTTTCAAACTGTCGGTGCAGACACAAAGGGCCAAATGGCTTCCTGCACTGTACGAATCTGAATGACCATTGGCTGAGAATTAATTTTATATCAGAATTGTGTACAACAGCCAGCCAACACCAAACTTTCTGGGATCATATATGGGTCAGCTGCATTCCTCATACAATCACAAACGCAAACTAGAAATGAGGGCAGCATACTAGTATATACTCATGTAAAAGGTAAACGTTTGGGACCAATGTGTTAGGCCAGATTTCATTTGTATTATTTCTTTTCTTTTCTTTTATAAATTTAGAGTACCAATCCATTTTTTCCAATTAAGAGGCAATTTAACATGGCCAATCCACCTACGCTTCACATCTTTGGGCTGAGGGATGAAATCCACGCAAACACGGGAAGAATGTGCAAACTCCAGGCGGACAGTGACCCAGAGCCAGGATCGAACCTGGGACCTCCGCGCCGTGAGGCAGCAGCGCTAACCACTGCGCCACCGTGTTGCCATGTCGTACTATTTCTATTGTAACAAACAGACGAAATGCACTAAAGATAAGTGTTGTAGGCAACATATAATTTAAACTAAAGAACAGAACTTTCCCGCTTAATTTTAGGAGGACCAAAAATCCCATTTTACAGGTATACTTTGTACATGCCCGGTTACGTAGTCACTTTCCTGAACCTAATCCAAATTGATTCTTAGCCCGAGGGTTTATTTTTGGCTCAATTTAATGGAAACATTTCTAAGTGTCATTTTGGGAGGGATTAGTGGGGTGTTTCTTGACGGCCACATTTGCAAGATCACAGCCTGTATTTAACAGCACTTAGTGCCGGAAATGAGTCCCCACGAGCTTCTTGTCATTACTGGCCGTCTCGCCTCTGATTCGCCAGACTAGTGCCTCAGCTTCTTGTCGCTGACAAAGGGAGCTGCTTTTAAACGCTCCCTCACAAACTCACTCCCACAACACACAAGCATGGCAGCGCGCAGACCTGCTCCCCGCTTTGGTGATGCCGACCTGGCCAGGCTTCTCATCGCTGTTTTTAAAAAATATATATTTATTAAAGTTTTTTAACGCAATTTTTCTCCCTTACAAACAATAACCCCCCCCCTCGTAACAAAAAAAAAGGGAATCGTGCAGAGCAAGATATATACATGGCAAAATGATATATTTACACAGCTTTGTACACTGGCCCTCGCCCGTACGTGCCAGTTTCCCCAACCCTTCATGTTATCTCTTGCTCATCCACCCCTCCCAGGCAGTCCCCCCTTTCCCCCCCCTTCCCCCCCCCCCCACTCCCAGGACGTCCCCCCCCCCCAAGGTTGCTGCTGCTGCTGACCGACCCTCCTCTAATGCTCCGCGAGATAGTCTGGGAACGGTTGCCACCGCCTGTAGAACCCCTGCGCACACCCTCTCAAGGCGAACTTAATCCTCTCCAACTTTATGAACCCAGCCATATCATTTATCCAGGCCTCCAGGCTGGGGGGCTTCGCCTCCTTCCACATTAGCAAGATCCTTCGCCGGGCTACTAGAATCATAGAATCATAGAAGTTTACAGCATGGAAATAGGCCCTTCGGCCCAACCAGTCCATGCCGCCCAGTTTTTACCATTAAGCTAGTCCCAGTTGCCCGCACTTGGCCCATAACCCTCTATTCCCATCTTACCCATGTAACTATCTAAATGCTTTTTAAAAGACACAATTGTACCCGCCTCTACTACTACCTCTGGCAGAACATTCCAGACACTCACTACCCTCTGAGTGAAGAAATTGCCCCTCTGGGCCCTTCTGAATCTCTCCCCTCTCACCTTAAACCTATGCCCTCTAGTTTTAGACTCCCCTACCTTTGGGAAAAGATGTTGACTATCTACCTTATCTATGCCCCTCATTATTTTATAGACCTCTATAAGATCACCCCTAAGCCTCCTACGCTCCAGGGAAAAAAGTCCCAGTCTATCCAGCCTCTCCTTATAACTCAAACCATCAAGTCCCGGTAACATCCTAGTAAATCTTTTCTGCACTCTTTCTAGTTTAATAATATCCTTTCTATAATAGGGTGACCAGAACTGCAAACAGTATTCCAAGTGTGGCCGTACCAATGTCTTGTACAACTTCAACAAGACGTCCCAACTCCTGTATTCAATGTTCTGACCAATGAAACCAAGCATGCCGAATGCCTTCTTCACCACCCTGTCCACCTGCGACTCCACCTTCAAGGAGCTATGAACCTGTACTCCTAGATCTCTTTGTTCTATAACTCTCACCAACGCCATACCATTAACTGAGTAGGTCCTGGCCTGATTCGATCTGCCAAAATGCATCACCTCCCATTTATCTAAATTAAACTCCATCTGCCATTCGTCGGCCCACTGGCCTAATTGATCAAGATCCCGTTGCAATCCTAGATAACCTTCTTCACTATCCACTGTGCCACCAATCTTGGTGTCATCTGCAAACTTACTAACCATGCCTCCTAAATTCTCATCCAAATCATTAATATAAATCACAAATAACAGTGGACCCAGCACCGATCCCTGAGGCACACCACTGGTCACAGGCCTCCAGTTTGAAAAACAACCCTCTACAACCACCCTCTGTCTTCTGTCGTCCAGCCAATTTTGAATCCAATTGGCAACCTCACCCTGGATCCCGTGAGCTTTAACCTTCTGCAACAACCTACCATGCGGTACCTTGTCAAAGGCTTTGCTAAAGTCCATGTAGACAACGTCTACTGCACTGCCCTCATCTACCTTCTTGGTCACCCCCTCAAAAAACTCAATCAAATTTGTGAGACATGATTTTCCACGCACAAAGCCATGCTGACTGCCCCGAATCAGTCCTTGCCTCTCTAAATGCTTGTAGATCCTGTCTCTCAGAATACCTTCTAGCAACTTACCTACTACAGACGTTAGGCTCACCGGTCTGTAGTTCCCAGGCTTTTCCCTGCTGCCCTTCTTAAACATCATTCGCCACTCTCCAATCTTCAGGCACCTCACCTGCTACTAGGGAATGCCGGCCTCTTTCGCCTCCTGCACTCCCGGTTCGTCCACTACTCCAAATATTGCTAGCCCCCAGCTTGGCTTGACCCGGACTTTCACCACCTGAGATATTGCTCCCGCCACTCCTCTCCAGAACCCCTCCAGTGCCGGCTTCTCGTCGCTGTTGATGCAAGAAGGGACATCCTGTTCCCCCGAGGGGGCCAGAGGACCAGCAGCAGGGTCATAAATACCACCTGGAAGGCAGTGGCAGCAGCTGTCAGTGCAGGCAGCATGAAAAGAATGGACACCATCCAATGTCGGAAGGTGACCAACAACCTCCACCGAGTTTTAAGGGTAATTTACCACCTCACCTCTCGCCTAGCATCAGTTCCGCCTGCTACCCCTCCCAACATCAGATATTCGTGCTTGCTCCTCAGAAACGACTGGCACCCACCTTCATGTCCACTTGTGGTGCCCACACATGCCACCTGCTATACACCCCCTGACTGATCGAACGTGCGGCTCACAATGTCTTCTCCTTGTCCCCGCGGGAGAAGATAACCCATAATAAGCGGGAAAGGGCCAAGATGGTGGTTGGGGGTGGGGGGGGGGGGTGCAGAGTACCAGAGATTCGAGTCCTCACCCCTGATGAGGAACTGGCCCTAGAAATTGTAGGGTTGACCGAGGAGAGCGTAGTGACCGACAATGAGGTTGGCCTGCGCCGGTGAGTTGAGGATCCGCTGCCCCTTCACCCAGATGACCTGTCTCAAGTGACTTGTTCATATCAGGCAGAATGATCCATCCTTCTCACTGATCACATGTCCATTGTCTCGCAGGATCTCCATCTAATGGGGCCAGGCCATCCGGAGTCGTTCCCCCTCCCTGCCACGAGCTTGCAGGAGAGCGCTGAGGAGACGGCCATTGGGGCATCACAGCTATCACCCACACCTTTCATCAACACAGACAGTAGTGGACAGGTTTCTGGGGCACTATCTGGTGAACACCACACAGTTGCTGACGTACATCAGGTGGAGGCAGGAACATCCAAGGGAGTCAGCAGTCGGAGGTCTGCTGGATCCCAGGACTCAGCTGGGTCCCAGTCAAATATCGAGACTCTGGACAAGGTTCTCCCATAGCTGATGCAGATGATAGGACACAGCCGTGAGATTCAGGAGGGGATGTCAGTGACATTCCAGTGAGTGCATAGCTGATTGGAAGAGTCCTAAAGGCTATGGGCGCTGGAGATGATGCTGACAATGTGTGGCATCGGGGCCAGCCTTGCTAGGGTGGCGACCGCAATGGAAAGCTTGCAGCACAACGTCCGCATCTCGAGTACCCGAGGCATGGCTCAGTCTGTGTCAACCATGGCTGAGGGCCTCGACATCATGTCCCAGTTGATGAGGGACATGTCTCAGATGCAGGTGGACATTGCCGAGGCACTGCTGAGCATGACCCAGTCATTCAGGACCATCGCTGAGGGTATTGACACCATGGTGCAGACAATGGGGAGCCGCCAGTACTGGCATAGCCAGGTGACTCAGACAATGCTGTAGTTCATTCCAGCTGCCCCTCAATCCCATGGAGACCCCCGAGGCCCGAAGGGAACTATGAGGGAGGAGTAAGTGCTGGAGGCCAATCCGCGGCCTGCCATCAAGCAGACAATGGCGGTCTCAAGTTTGTCCGAATTCCCCAACCTGACACTAGTGACTCTCATGAAGGAGGCCATAATTTGGTGCCTGCCTCTGATCCACACACTTGCCCTTTGGCTGCGAGAATATCCACAGTGCTGAATCCCAGCTCTTGAGTGTTTGATTGTTGGCTGCTGTTTCTATAGTGCTGATGATCCTAGAGTTCTGGCACAGTGTTCAGTCTTCAAAGTTTGATTGAAATGCGATGCAATAATCATCCTCTGAGACATGGTACATGCGCCCAAGGGAAGCCACTTGAGAATATTTTATTCACCAAAACGGTCAACAGTAACAAAGATTTGAAAATCAACTACGCAACATTTCACATATCACACTAACCATTAAACACCAAGGAAACATCACGTTCCATATTGGTACCAATACAAAGCTATATCAGCCCATTTTCACAAAAGAAACAAAAACACTGTATCACCCTTCGTAGGTTCCTCAACAGAAACAGAGGACAAGCTTGAGAATGTTTTATCATGTCCAGAACTTTGATGAACAGATCAGTTCTACAACAATGTATGGCTTGTTCCACCTATCCGTGCCATTCTCCGTCCATGAGCTGTTGCTGTGCAGGCCCTCCCACATGGCTCAGTCCCATCGGAAACAAATCCTGGCATTCACATATTCCCCTGGTGCTCAAGGTGCACTTGAACTTCCAACGTATTCAACCCACGGTGACGTGCCAGTTACATGCAGTACTCACCGCACCAGCAACAAAAGCATTTCTTCAATGTCTGCATCAGGTTGCTCATTTGGATCAATGTCGCGCACCAGGCCCCGCAGTGTCTTCTTGCTTCAAACCTGATTGCCTTTTGGACTCATATGTCCCTCTGAGCCCAGTGGGGACCCAGGTATCTTAGAAAGAATTGCCCTTCTTTCCGGCTATAGAAATGGAAGGAAACAGCAACAGCAGCCCCCAGGCATTTGCAGCCACAAACAGCAAACACAATCTGCAGCTGTGGAATGCTTTCACAACTAACAAGGCCAATTCCTCATTAGCAATAGCCTTCAGCTGTGAAGCTAGAGACTGCTCACAGTCAAAGGGAGGTAAAGTGACTTTCAACATAGAACCAAAAACAGGGGGCGAGATTCTCCACTCCCGCGCCGGTTGGGAGAATCGCCTGGGCCGCCAAAATTTTCCGGGACGCGTGTCCGACGCCCTCCCACGATTCTCCCAAGCGGCGGGAACGGCCCGGTCGAATTCCGCGGGTCGCAGGCCGGAGAATCGCCGGAGACACCCAAAATAGCGATTCTCCGGCACCCCCGCTATTCTCAGGCCCGGATGGGCCGAGCGGCCAGGCCAAAACAGCGGGTTCCCCCCGGCGCCGTCCACACCTAGTCACTGCCGTCGGGAACAGCGCCCAAACGCTGGGGGGCGGCCTGCGGGGGGGGCGAGGGGGGATCCTGCACCGGGGGCTACCTCAAATGTGGGGTGGCCCGCGATCGGTGCCCACCGATTGTCGGGCCGTCCTCTCTGAAGGAGGACCTCCTTCCTTCCGCGGCTCCGCAAGATCCGTCTGCCATCTTCTTGCGGGGCGGACTTAGAGAGGACGGCAACCACGCATGCGCGGGTTGGCGCCGGCCAACCCGCGCATGTGCGGATGCCGCCAGTTATGCGGTGCCGGCCGCGTCATCTATGCGGCGCCGCCTTTACGCGGGCGACAAGGCCTGGCGCACGTAGGTGACGCGGCCCCAATCCTAGCCCATTGTCAGGGCCTGAATCGGTCGAGATCAGGGCCATTTCGCACCGTCGTGAACCTCGACGGCGTTCACGACGGCGCGGCCACTTCGGCGCGGGAGTGGAGAATCTGGGCAACAGTTGTAGTTGCCCCTGTTAGGGGTCCTCACAATATTTAAAGATGGCTTGAAGGCCTCACAAACACAAAGCCCCTCTAGCACAAAGTAGGCAAGTCTTTCAGCCTTGTTTCATACCTTTACAAATTTGGTCTTTTAATTCCGAGCACAAACTTCCTGTCCATATACTTGCATAGTGTACCACAGAGTCTTTTGTCCTTCAACTGTTCTCTCTCTCCCAGACCCTGCCAGATTAACTGTGTATCTAAGTTTCAGGGATATCCCGGCTCTGGGTCACTATCCGTGTGGAGTTTGCACATTCTCCCCGTGTTTGTGTGGGTTTTGCCCCCACAACTCAAAAGATGTGCAGTGTAGGTGGATTGGCCATGCTAAATTGCCCCTTAATTGGAAAAAATGAATTGGGCACGCTAAATTTAAAAAAAAAGTTTCAGGGATATCTTAGAAACCCTTCCCCTGCAAAGTCCATCGCCCTGGCAACGTGAATCACATGGGCCAAGTATCCAAGTAGAAAATGCTGATTAACTATCCTTGACGGCCTCTTTTCTCTTGGAATTAAATGGACAGTTTAAAGTTTGCTGGTTTGTCAAAGTTCATCATGAGTTCACCAATAAATCCAGTGCTGATCAAGCAAAACATATTTTCCTGTTGATGTCAGATGATAACTTGATGGAATTTGATGGTTTTATCGTTGAGTTTAGGTGGCAGATGCTGTGAAATATTTGCTTACTGATGGAGTACAAAATCGTGTCTTTACATGAATCTTGTGTATCACCCAGCACTGGCTTTGAATTCTGGAATATTGGCTGTGATTCAGCGACCACGTTGCGCCCGGCTGGGAAACAGGGGGGGGGGGGGGGGGGGGGGGGGGTGAATCGCTACGAGCACCAACTCGAGCTCTGCACCGGGTGTGAAACCTTGTGTGAGTCACTCAACTCACTTCGATGGGTGAGATGCAGATCTGAATACTTAAATGAGCAGAATTACTGATTTAAATACCCAGATTCACCCGGAGCTCGGTCCTCAACGGCTGCGCCTGGGAGTCCTCACCAGGGCACAATTTGTGTGGACGCGTAGCAATGGCACCTGGTGACACGGGCGTCTCCCAGGCCATTGGTGACCCCCTGGATTCCCAAGGACACGGCAGGGTGGCAGCCTGGCATTCCTCTGGCACCCAGGCAGTGCCACACACGTGCCCTGCCAGGGTGCCAGGTTGGCAGTGCCAGGGTGACCAGGTGCCGGGCTGAGACTGCCAGAGGTCGGGCCGGGGGAGGTGGGGGGTGGTAAGGGGAGGGGCCTTGCCAGGTAGAGGGTGTGAGGCGGAGGGGTGTTCCCAGCCCGCGACCCCCTCCAGATCAATAACCGGAAGGAGTGGGGGAAATTCGGGGCTGCTAAACAAAATGGTGCTGACGTTGTGTAGCGCACAAAGACTCCATGAGACGAATAGAGTGAAGTCGATGAGGCTTTATTAAGCGTGTCTGTTCCCCCGCAGCTCGATAGTAAACTGGCCTGTGGGGGAAGACTCCGGCTTCTTATACTCCGCCTTCAGGGCGGAGCGAGAGGTCAACGGCCAACCAGGACCCGGGATCTGTCAGCCAATGACATTAGGGCTTCCAGTCCCACATGACCCCCAATACATACTACCACATTCACCCCTTGTCAAAAATGAACCCGGCGGGGTGATGCTTCGTATGGTGGTAAGGGTTTACAGGGCTGGTCCTGGGAGGAAAAAAAACATTCACAAGGCAATACAGTATTGTACAATTTTGTCCTGTTGCAACTATTTACAGAGGGTATGGGACGAAAAGCAAAATGTTCTTGTGAAAAGTCCATATTTAGTTTTAGATCGACGCCACGAGTCGGTCGGGTGGTCTGGTCATCCGTGTCGATCGCCTCGGCCCCGGTGGTGGTGGTGCTTGTACCGGTGTTGTCGCCTCCAGGAGCCTTACGGTTTCAGCTTGGGCTTTATTCTTGGTCGGTGCTGAGGGGAGGGGAACCGATCCTCCTGGGAAGGGGGCGGTCGCGGGGTGCGGTGGTGGCAGGAAGGGGGGCGGTTGGGTTGATGGTGTCGGGGGGGGGTGCGTGTTGCCGGCGGGCGCCAGATCCCGCAGGGAGACCGTGTCCTGTCGGCCGTCGGGGTACTCCACGTAGGCGTACTGGGGGTTCGCGTGGAGGAGGTGAACCCTTTCGACCAACGGGTCCGCCTTATGTGCCCGCACATGCTGTTGGAGCAGGGTGGGTCCTGGGGCCGCCAGCCAGGTCGGCAGCGACGTTCCAGAGGAGGACCTCCTAGGGAAAACAAGGAGACGCTCATGAGGCGTTTGATTAGTGCTCGTACATAATAACGACCGGATGGAGTGGAGAGCGTCCGGGAGGACCTCCTGCCACCGTGAAACTGGGAGGTCCCTGGACCGTAGGGCCAGTAGGACGGCCTTCCAGACCGTGCCGTTCTCCCTCTCTACTTGCCCGTTCCCCCGGTGGTTGTAGCTGGTCGTCCTGCTTGAGGCTATGCCCTTGCTGAGCAGGAACTGGCGCAGCTCGTCACTCATGAAAGAGGACCCCCTGTCGCTGTGGAAGTAAGCGGGGTAACCGAACAGTGTGAAGATGCTGTTCAGGGCTTTAATGACTGTGGCCGCGGTCATGTCAGAACAGGGAATGGCAAAAGGGAAGCGGGAGTATTCGTCCAGCACATTAAGAAAATATGCGTTGCGGTCGGTGGAGGGGAGGGGCCCTTTGAAATCGAGACTGAGGCGTTCAAAGGGGCGGGAAGCCTTAATCAGGTGCGCTCCATCTGGCCTGAAAAAATGCGGCTTGCATTCCGCGCAGATATGGCAGTCCCTTGTGACTGTACGGACCTCCTCTAAAGAGTATGGGAGATTGCGGGACTTGATGAAGTGGGAAAACCGAGTGACCCCCGGGTGGCAGAGGTCCTCGTGGAGGGTTTGGAGGCGGTTAATTTGTGCGTTGGCACGTGTGCCACGGGATAGGGCATCGGACGGCTCGTTCAGCTTTCCGGGACGATACAACATCTCATAGTTGAAGGTGGAGAGCTCGACCCTCCACCTTAAGATCTTGTCGTTTTTGATTTTGTCCCGCTGTGCATTATCGAACATGAAGGCTACCGACCGTTGGTCCGTGAGGAGAGTGAATCTCCTGCCGGCCAGGTAATGCCTCCAATGTCGCACAGCTTCCACTATGGCTTGGGCTTCCTTTTCTACTGAAGAGTGGCGGATTTCTGAGGCGTGGAGGGTCCGGGAGAAAAAGGCCACGGGTCTGCCCGCTTGGTTAAGGGCCGCTAAAGCTACGTCGGAGGCGTCGCTCTCGACCTGGAAGGGGAGGGACTCGTCGATGGCGCGCATTGTGGCCTTTGCGATATCCGCTTTGATGCGGCTTAAGGCCTGGCAAGCCTCTGTCGACAGAGGGAAGGTCGTGGTCTGTATTAGGGGGCGGGCCTTGTCTGCGTACTGGGGGACCCACTGGGCGTAGTATGAAAAGAACCCCAAGCAGCGTTTCAGGGCTTTTGGGCAGTGCGGGAGGGGGAATTCCATGAGTGCGCGCATACGTTCGGGGTCGGGGCCTATTATCCCATTGCGCACTACGTAGCCCAGAATGGCTAGCCGATTGGTGCTAAAAACGCACTTGTCCTCGTTGTACGTGAGGTTCAAGGTTTTGGCGGTCTGGAGGAATTTTTGGAGGTTGGCGTCGTGGTCCTGCTGATCGTGGAGCAGATGGTTACATTTTCGAGATACGGGAACGTGGCCCGCAACCCATGTTGATCAACCTTTTCGGTCCATCTCCCGTTGGAAGACCGAGACCCCGTTTGTGACGCCAAAAGGGACCCATAGGAAATGGTATAATCGCCCGTCTGCCTCGAAGGCTGTGTACTTGCGGTCACTTGGGCGGATGGGGAGCTGATGGTAGGCGGACTTGAGGTCCACGGTGGAGAAGACTTTATATTGGGCAATCCGGTTGACCATGTCGGATATGCGGGGGAGAGGGTACGCGTCTAGTTGTGTGTACCTGTTGATGGTCTGGCTATAGTCAATGACCATCCTTTGTTTCTCCCCTGTCTTCACTACTACCACCTGCGCTCTCCAGGGACTATTGCTGGCCTGGATTATGCCCTCCTTTAGTAGCCGCTGGACTTCGGACCGAATGAAGGTCCGGTCCTGGGCGCTGTACCGTCTGCTCCTAGTGGCGACGGGTTTGCAATCCAGGGTGAGGTTCGCAAACAAGGACGGGGGTTGCACCTTGAGGGTTGCGAGGCCGCAGATAGTGAGTGGGGGTATGGGGCCGCCGAATTTGAACCTAAGGCTCTGTAGATTGCATTGGAAATCTAATCCCAGCAAGGTGGGGGCACAGAGTTGGGGAAGGACGTTTAGTTTGTAGTTTTTGAACTCCCTCCCCTGCACCGTTAGGGTAACTATGCAGAATCCCTGGATCTGTACGGAGTGGGATCCTGCAGCTAGGCAAATCTTTTGTGCGCTGGGATAGGTGGTCAAGCAACAGCGTCTTACCGTGTCGGGGTGTATAAAGCTCTCCGTGCTCCCGGAGTCGACTAGGCATGGCGTCTCGTGGCCGTTTATTAGCACCGTTGTCGTCGTCGTCTGGAGTGTCCGGGGCCGAGCTTGATCGAGCATAATTGAAGCGAGCCGTGGTTGTAGTAGTGGAGTGGGGTCCGTTGTTGCCGTCCAAGATGGCGTCGGGGATGGACAAAATGGCCGCCCCCATACATCGCACGTGGCTGGGGGGTCACAAGATGGCGGCGGGGTGGACAAAATGGCCGCCCCCACGCGTCGTACAGGTCTGGGGCGGTCCAAGATGGCGGCGCCCCTCCTCCCCTCGTGGTGGCCGGGACCCAAAATGGCGGCGTCTGCGGGTCGCACATGGTGTGCTGGGGGGGCTGGGGAGCGCTAGGACCGCAAGCGCTAGGACCGCGAGCGCTAGGACCGCGAGCGCTAGGACCGCGCGGAGCTCCCTCACCGGGGACAGCGGTGGTCGGGGCCCAAGTAGGTGGCGCCGGCGGGTCAGGCGTGGGGCGCGGGGTGGGGGTTAGGGTGGCGTTAGGGACGCGCAAAACTCCCTCCTCTCCGTGGAGAGTGTTGGCCGGGACCCAAAGCGGTAGCGCCGGCGGCGGGTCATATATGGGCTGCGGGGAGGGGGGTTGGGGAGCGTAAGCGGCGTGCAGAGCTCCCAGTTCTCCCGGGACCGCGGTGGTCGGGACCCAGAGCGGCTGCGCCTGCGGGTCGTACATGGCGTGCTGGGGGAGTTGGGGCGCGTAAACTGCTTGCAGGGCTCCCTGTGCTCCCGGGACAGCGACAACCTCGCGGGACCGGCACACAACCGCATAATGGCCCTTTTTCCCGCAGCTTTTGCAGATAGCTGCGCGGGCCGGGCAGCGCTGTCGGGGGTGTTTCGCCTGGCCGCAGAAATAACAGCGGGCGCCCCCGGTGCGACTCGGCGTTTGGACCGCGCAAGCCTGTGGGGTGTCCGGGGGGGGGGTAGGGGGTTTGCCGCGACGGGTACGTACGGGGCCCAATGGGTTGCCGCGCGGTCGGGGCCGTAGGCGCGGGTATTACGCGCGGCCACGTCTAGGGAGGCTGCTAGGGCCCGTGCCTCTGAGAGTCCTAGCGGCTCTTTTTCTAGAAGTCTTTGGCGGATTTGGGAGTATTGCATACCTGCCACAAAAGCATCGCGCATTCACATGTCCGTGTGTTCGTTTGCGTTCACCGACGGGCAGCTGCAGGCTCGTCCCAAAATCAGCAGCGCGGCGTAGAATTCGTCCATCGATTATCCGGGAAATTGCCGTCTCGTCGCGAGCTAGTAGCGAGCGTAGATTTGGTTAACTGGGCGGACATAGAGACTTTTGAGTGCTGCGAACGCCGTCTGGAAATCCTCCGAGTCTTCGATGAGGGAGAAAATCTCCGTGCTCACCCTCGAGTGCAGGACCTGCAGTTTTTGGTCTTCTGAGACCCGGCCGGTGGCCGTTCTGAGGTAGGCCTCGAAGCAAGTCTGCCAGTGCTTGAAGGCTGCTGCCGCGTTCACTGCGTGGGGGCTGATCCTCAGGCATTCCGGAATGATCCTGAGCTCCATAGTCCTTTTTAGGCACGCTTAATAAATTGTAGCGCACAAAGACTCCGTGAGACGAATAGAGTGAAGTCGATGAGGCTTTATTAAGCGTGTCTGTTCCCCCGCAGCTCGATAGTAAACTGGCCTGCGGGGGAAAACTCCGGCTTCTTATACTCCGCCTTCAGGGCGGAGCTAGAGGTCAACGGCCAACCAGGACCCGGGATCTGTCAGCCAATGACATTAGGGCTTCCAGTCCCACATGACCCCCAATACATACTACCACACGTTGGTCAGCAGGAAATCCCTCTAAGTGCAGCCTCGGTGGGGAGAAACGCTTCAAGGTCAAAAGAAAAGTGGCAAAGTGCCATTTGATAGTGGGATGTTTCTCAGCGCTGGAGCCGGCAAGAAAAGCTCCCTAAACGTGCCATCCAGCGGACTTTAACTTGAGTCCTTTGAATAGCGTCCATTGTCTTGCTTTGGTCTGAGGGCGCTAAGTCAGATAGTTCCTCTGGTGTTAATATTACGATAATTTTGCTGATACTCTAACTCATTCTGTGACTTCTCCAGGTGAGGCCACCTGCTCTGTCTTCCTCTCCATCTCATTTATTTCCCAACATCTTTTCTAGTTTATTGCTGATCTGTCTCCAGTCTCTATTTATTTTCTCAGAAATATTAAACTCGCTGGAAACTGCAGTTTATTAGTCTTCTGGGTGAATGCTACAACTTTCAGTTTAAATTGAGTTACGTAATTGTTATTCTCCTGTCAAGGCATCCTGAAAGATAATGTGGTCCACATTAGACTTGTTTTTTTAAAAACTAATTTTATTCAAATTGTTCACATTTAAACATTTGAAAAACATTAACACAAAATAAGCCTGACACATACCCCCACCCCCGGTCCCCGCAATCCACCCCCCCCCCCCCCCCCCCCGCCACCCCCAACAGTTGACGATAACTTGTTCAGAATAAACAAACCTTGTCTTGTGGAACTCCTCATTTGCCCCTCTTAGGGAAAATTTCACCTTCTCCAAATGCAGGAACTCCATTAGATCCCTCAGCCACATCGAGGCACAGGGTGGAGAAGCTGACCTCCACCCAACAAAACCCGCCTGCGAGTGATCAGCGAGGCGAAGGCTAAAATGCTTGCCCCTGCTCCCGTCTGCAGTTCCAGCAGGTCTGACACCCCGAATATGGCCCCAGGGAACCAAGCTCTAAGTCCACGTGCAAGATCAGCAACATTGTGCTGAAAAACAACCTCCAAAATTTCTCCAACTTCAGGCAGGGCCAGAACATATATACATTCAGAAACGCAGACGCCCACTGCTATCCTCGGTCTTTTATGATCGAGCCAGTTCTGTATCCATCTTGCCAGCTCACTTCTGATCCCATGTGACTTCACCTACTGTACCTGTCTGCCATGAGGGACTTTGTCAAAGGCCTTACTGAAGTCCATGTAGTTAACATCCACTGCCCTACCTTCATCAATCATCTTCGTAACTTTCTCAAAAAACCCGATCAAGTTAGTGAGACGCAACCTCCCCTTCACAAAACCGTGCTGCCTCTTGCTAATATGTCCAGTTGCTTCCAAATGGGAGTAAATCCTGTCTCGAAGAATCCTATCCAATAATTTCCTGACCACTGACGTGAGGTTCACCGCCCTGTAATTTCCCTCATTATCCAACATTCCAGAAACTTGCCATATTTATCCTTCTTCCTCACAGGAACATGCCGGTCCTAAATTCCGATCAACTGACATTTGAAAGCTTCTCATGTGCCAGATGTTGATTTACCATCAAACATTCACCCCAATCTTGATTCTTCAGTTCCTGCCTATTATTGTTATAATTAGCCTTCCTCCAATTTAGCACATTCACCCTAGGACCACTCTTATCTTTATCCAACAGTACTGTAAAACTTACTGAATTGTCATTATTCCCAAAATGCTCCCCTACTGAAATTTCAATCAGATGGCAGGGCTCACTCCCCAATACCAGGTGCAGTAAGGCCCCTTCCAAATAGTCCAAACAGTTGGACTATTTACATATTGTTTCACAAAGCCCTCCTGGATGCTCCTTCCAAATCTGTTCCATCCAAGCCCCTAGCATCAGGGAGTTCCAGTCAAAATAGGGGAACCCATTCTCCAGAGGCTCTGTCTTGTACAAATCCCTGTAAAACTCTTCAAAAACTTTGTTCACCTGCTCCGGTGCCACCATCAGCTCTCCTGTCCCATCCCTGACCTGAACAATCTCGCTCGTAGCCACCTGCCGGAGGAATTGGTCCGCCACCAAGCAACAGGCCTTCTCCCCATACTCATACACAACTCCCCTTGTTCGCCTCAGCTGCCGAACTGCCTTTTCCGTGGACAGACAATTAAACCTTGCCTGTAGCTCCTTCATCCTCACCAGAAGACCCGGCTTTGGATCTCCGCTTACCTTCTACCTACCTCCAAAATGTCCTCTATCAACCATTGCTGCTCCTCCCTTGCCTCCCTGTCCATCTGTGCCTTAAACCAGATGACCTCGCCCCTCACAACCACCTTCAACATACCACTGACGGCGAGACCTCCACATTCCTAATGAACATTACGTAGCCCTCAATCACCTTCCCCATGTTAATACAAAAATTTGGGTCTGCCAACAGTCCCACATCGAACCTCAACATCAGCCTCTGAGCTGATCCCTTCTCCATGACCACGTCCACCCAGTATGGAGCATAGTCCGAAATAATGATCGGGGAATACTCTGCCTTCCTCAACCCGGCTAACAGCACCTTCCCCATCACAAAAAATCAATCCTCGAATACACATTGTACACTGGCGAAAAAAACAAATACTTCCTATCCCACAGGTGCAAAACCTCGGTGGGTCCACCCCTCCACATCACCACCCTGACCGGGGGCCTCCCACCCCTCCTATCAGCCTTAACCGCTATTCCTGGACCTTCCCAGAAGGCGGGACCTAGCCCTATCCCCTAGTCATCATCAACCCCCCGACCCTCCCCCTCCTTCCCAGAAACCCCACCACCACTTTCTCTCAAGAACACCTTCCCTAGTGTAATCCCCATCTCCCAACACTTCACACCTCCCAGGCCCATCAAAACATATCCATACAGGTCCAATGACCGCAGCCCCTTCCCCCACCTTGCTCCCGTTCACTAGCCAACTTACGTTTGTGAGCAAAATTGCCCCTGCCAGAGCCCCATCACCCCATTGAAAACCAAACCAACACCAAATCCCCCCATACACAAACCTTCCAAACTCCCCATCCAATAATCCCTCAGACGCCCAAAATATCAAATCCCAGCTGATTATTACCAACCCCTAAACCATCCCTTTCCAACTACAACTTTAGGCAAAAGAACTGATGCACGATCAATGACCACTAAAGCGAGGTTGTAGTCCAACTGAAGGCTTTAATAAGCTAGATGTTTCCCCCAGCAGCTCAGGTACAGAATGAAGGCTGCTGGGGCGGCACGGGTTCCTATACCACGCCTATCAGGGCGGAGCTATAATACATTCCACCAATAGAAAGAATACAGTTTCCACCAATGGTGCTTTAGCCTGTCAGGTACCGTAATACCTATAATACCACATTCACCCCCTGTTAAAAAAAGAGTCCGGCGGGGGTGGTGACCTGAAACTACAAACCATGGCAACGTGGTATAATTAGTTATGGAGGTACCATAATACCTCCGTACAGTGTTTAGTAAATATTTACAATTCTGATAGTTATGTACATTTATATTTACAGATAACAATTAAAATGAAGCAATCAGTCGATCGGGGGCCGTGGTCGTCCTCTGTGATCGTCGGAGCTTCGGTGGTGACTCCGGTGGAGGCTCGGGCATCTGTGACTCTGGGAGCGTGGTTTCGATCTCCATGGCAGCTTTGGCACCCCTAGACGGCGCTGGTGGGGAAAACAGTTGACCTGGGAAGGGAGCGCCTGCGGGGAGCGTCGGTGGATGGGCCGGCGGAAGGACCGATCCTCCTGTAAGGTGCTGCGGTGGAGGGGAGGGTGGGACTGGCGGCTGGAATGTGCGTGGTGTTCCGGCGGGCGCCAGGTCCCGTAGGGAGACCGTATGTTGTCAGCCGTCGGGGTACGCCACGTAGGCGTACTGGGGGTTAACATGGAGCAGATGGACCCTCTCGACCAACCGGTCCGACTTGTGCGCCCGCACGTGTTTTCGGAGCAGAATTGGTCCGGGTGCTGCCAGCCAGGTCGGGAGCGAGGTCCTAGAGGAGGACTTCCTGGGGAAGACAAGGAGACGTTCGTGAGGTATCTCATTGGTGGTCGTACAAAGCAGTGACCGGATGGAGTGGAGGGCATCCGGGAGGACTTCTTGCCAGCGGAAGACTGGGAGGTTCCTGGACCATAGGGCCAGTAGGACGGTCTTCCAGACCGTTCCGTTCTCCCTCTCTACCTGTCCGTTATCCCGGGGGTTGTAACTGGTCGTCCTGCTCGAGGCGATGCCCTTGCTGAGCAGGAATTGACTCAGTTCGTCGCTCATAAAGGAGGACCCCCTATCACTATGTATGTAAGCGGGGAACCCGAACAGTGTAAAGATACCCTGGAGGGCCTTGATGACGGTGGTTGTGGTCATGCCGGGGCAGGGGATGGCGAATGGGAACCGGGAGTACTCGTCAATCACATTCAGGAAGTACGTGTTGCGGTCAGTGGAGGGGAGGGGGCCTTTGACGGCCATGCTGAGGCGTTCAAAGGGACGGGAAGCCTTGATCAGGTGCGCTTTCTCTGGCCGGTAGAAGTGCGGTTTGCACTCTGCGCAGATTTGGCAGTCCCTGGTGGCTGTCCTGACCTCCTCGATGGAGTAGGGCAGGTTGCAGGTCTTGACAAAATGGAAAAAGCGAGTGACCCCCCCGGGTGGCAGAGGTCCTCGTGGAGGGCTCGGAGGCGGACCACTTGTGCGGTGGCACATGTGCCGCGGGACCGGGCGTCAGGAGGCTCGTTTAACTTCCCGGGACGATACAAGATCTCGTAGTTGTAGGTGGAGAGTTCGATCCTCCACCGCAAGATCTTGTTGTTTTTTTATCTTGCCCCGCTATGCATTATCAAACATGAAAGCAACCGACCGTTGGTCAGTGAGGAGAGTGAATCTCCTGCCGGCCGGTAATGCCTCCAATGTCGCACAGCTTCTACTATTGCTTGTGCCTCCTTTTCCACTGAGGAGTGGCGGATTTCGGAAGCATGAAGGGTATGGGTGAAGAAGGCCACGGGTCTGCCCGCTTGGTTGAGGGTGGCCGCCAGAGCTACGTCGGACACATCGCTCTCGACTTGGAAGGGGAGGGACTCATCGATGGCGTGCATCATGGCCTTTGCAATGTCTGCTTTGATGCGGCTGAAGGCCTGGCAGGTCTCTATCGACAGGGGAAAAGCTGTGGATTGGATCAGGGACGGGCCTTGTCTGCGTAGTTGGGGACCCACTGGGCGTAGTAGCTAAAAAACCCTAGGCAACGTTTCAGGGCCTTGGAGCAGTGAGGGAGGGGGAACTCCATAAGGGAGCGCATGCGTTCAGGGTTGGGGCCTATAACTCCATTTCGCACTACGCAGCCGAGGTTGGCTAGGCGGTTGGTGCTAAACATGCATTTATCCTTGTTGTATGTGAAGTTAAGGATTTTAGAGGTCTGGAGAAATGTTCGGAGGTTGGTGTCGTGGTTCTGCTGGTCATGGCCGCAGATGGTGACATTATCGAGATACAGGAATGTTGCCCGTAAACCGTACCGGTCAACCATTCGGTCCATCTCGTGCTGGAAGACCGAGACCCCGTTAGTGACACCAAAGGGAACCCTTAAGAAGTGATAGAGCCGTCGTCTGTCTCGAAGGCAGTGTATTTGCGGTCACTAGTGCGGATGGGGAGCTGGTGGTAGGCGGACTTGAGGTACACCGTGGAGAAGACCTTATAATGCGCGATCCTGTTTACCAGGTCGGATATGCGGGGGAGAGGGTACGCGTCCAGCTGCATAAACCTGTTGATGGTCTGACTGTAGTCAATGACCATCCTATGCTTCTCCCTGGTCTTTACCACCACTACTTGAGCTCTCCAGGGGCTGTTACTGGCTTCAATGACCCCCTCCCTCAGTAGCCTTTGGACCTCTGACCTAATAAAGATCCGATCCTGGGCACTGTAGCGTCTGCTCCTGGTGGCGACGGGTTTGCAATCCGGGGTGAGGTTTGTAAACAAGGAAGGCGGGTCGACCTTAAGGGTCGCGAGGCCGCAGACAGTAAGGGGGGTATAGGGCCGCCGAATTGGAAGGTCAGAAGGTTACACTGGAAGTCTAAACCCAGGAGTGTAGCCGCGCAGAGGTGGGGAAGGACGTAGAGACGGAAACCTTTGAACCCCCGTCCCTGGACTGTGAGGTTTGCTACACAAAACCCCTTAATCTCCATTGAGTGTGAACCGGGAGCCAGGGAGATTTTTTGATTAATGGGGTGGATGAGGAGAGAACAGCGCCTTACCGTGTCAGGGTGTATGAAGCTCTCCGTGCTCCCAGAGTTGATTAGACAGGAACTCTCGTGCCCGTTGATGAATATGGTCGTCGTAGCAGTTGAGAGTGTTCGAAGCCGAGACTGATCCAGAGTCATCGAGGCTAGTCGCAGAAGTTGAGAGTTCTCTTGGGGCAGTGCGTGGTCAGCCGAGCTGGGGTCCTTGGGGTTCATCCAAGATGGCGTCTCCCATTGGTCGCACATGGCTGGGGGTGGACAAAATGGCGGCGCCTGGGGTCCACACGTGGCCCTGGAATATGCAGATGGCGGCGACCGCTGGCTACACGGGGCCCATGGAGAAGTTAGTGGTTGCGGTCCGCATTCGCCGCCGTAGACCGCGGCAACCGCCCGGGCCTAGCATACCCCCACGAATTGGCCCTTTTTGCCGCATCCCTTGCAGGTGGATGCGCGGGCCGGGCAGCGCTGGCGGAGGTGCTTGGCCTGCCCGCAAAAGTAGCAGCGGGGCCCCTCGGGGTTGCCAGGCCGCCTTGCAGCGCAGGCCTGTGGTGGAATGGGGGAAGTCTCGGGGTCGGCCGTGTAGGTGTTCCATGCTGCCCAGGGGGCTGCCGCGCTGTCGGGAACGTAAGCGCGGGCGTTACTGGAGGTCACGTCCAGGGAACCAGCAAGGGCCCGTGCAAGGTGTCCTTTTCTAACAGGCGCTGGCGGATTTGTGACGATAGCATACCTGCTACGAAAGCGTCCTGGACTTAGAGTTCCGTGTGTTCACTCGCCGAAGCTTGCGGGCAGCCGCAGCTTCTGCCCAACACCAGGAGGGCACGGTAGAATTCCTCCAGCGATTCCCCAGGGGTATGTCGCCTTGTTGCGAGCAGGTGCCGGGCACAGACTTGGTTTACCGGGCGAATATAGTTTACTTTTAGCAGCTCTATTGCTGCATCGAAGTTTCCGCCTCCTCGATAAGGGTGTAAATCTCCGGGCTCACCCTTGAGTGCAGGACGTGCAGTTTCTGCTCTCCCATGGGTGCGTTTTCAGCCGTCTCGAGATACCCTTTAAAGCACGCCAGCCAGTGCTTAAAGATTGCCGCTGAGTTCGCCGCGTGGGGGCTAAGTTGCAGACACTCCGGCTTGATTCGGAGCTCCATCTTTTCTTCTTAACAACTAGCTTATTAAATTGATGCACGATCAATGACCACTAAAGCGAGGTTGTAGTCCAACTGAAGGCTTTAATAAGCTAGATGTTTCCCCCAGCAGCTCAGGTACAGAATGAAGGCTGCTGGGGCGGCACGGGTTCTTATACCCCGCCTATCAGGGCGGAGCTATCATACATTCTATCAATAGAAAGCATACAGTTTCCACCAATGGTGCTTTAGCCTGTCAGGTACCGTAATACCTATAATACCACAAGAACAAAAGCCAAGAAAAAAAGAGAGAAAAAAGAAGAGATACACAAAAAAAGGGGAAAGATCAACACCACTCTAAGATCCCTTATTTTTCAAATAAGGGCTGAGGGTCCGGTGGTAGTGCGAGATTGAGTTTTATTCCAAAAATCAAGTTAGTACACTTCAAAAACTACTGAACAAAAGAAACAAAAGCCCAGCGGGGCATAAGGAAGAAAACAATGGATGGAGAACAAAGGCGAAGAGGAGAAGAAGACACAGGCAACGCAAGCGCGTAACCTTATACCTGTACGGTTAGATACTGCCCCCTCTTTGCCCTCTATTGGTTTACAAGTTTTGAATTGTGACTTCTGAGTAGTGGTCTTTACCATGACTCACGTTGGTATCTAACTTACTTTGTTACATTATCACTTGTGCAGTTGGGGTTCTGTAAAACTGATGTGTTCCCACAGTATACTTTCCCACAGACACAATATTGTGATAATTTGGAAAATATAGAATTCAACTGTTTCCCTACTACCACCACAGTCCAAACTCATTTCAGTCCCAGTCCTTCAGCTTTCACAAACGCCTCCTCCTCCTCTGCTGTCTCAAAGTAGAAGTCCTCAGAATTGTGCGTCACCCTCAGCTTCACCGGGTAGACCACCGCAAATCTTACGCTAATCTTGTATAATGCCGCTTTCGTCTGGCCAAAAGCTGCCCGTCTTCTCGCCAGCTCCGCCGTGTGACCCTGGTATATCCGAATACCAACACCTTCCCACCTCACCTCTTTTCCCATCTCAACACCTTCTCCTTCACCTGATAACGGTGGAAGCAGACTATCACAGCCCTCGGTTGGCTCATTCGTCTTTGGCTTCGGCCGGAGCGACCGGTTGGATCTGTCCAACGCGTCCTCCTCCTCCCATCACCTTAGCGAACATCTCCGCAATGTATTCCATCGGCCTCTGGCACTCCACCCCCTCACCCCCTCAGACAGTCCTATGATCCTTAGATTCTGCCTTTGTGACTTGTTCTCCACGTCCCCCAATTTGGCTCGCAGTTCTTTATTGCTCTATATCACCCTCCTCAGCTCCTCACCCAGTGAGGTGAATTGGTCGTTATGCTGCGACAATGTCTCCTCAATGCCTCACCTTGCTCCCATACCGCCATCAATATCTTAGCCAAAGCCTCCTTTGCTAGGGGAAGTCTCTCACCCGCCCACTTCTTGAGCGAGGTCATCATCTTTTTCCGCTGCGTATCAAAATGCTTAAAGAACAGCCACTCAAACTCCCCCGCCATCACTTCGGCCAGCTTATTCACTGTAATGGGTGCGGCTCCGCTCGGTAAACTTGCACCCACCATTTTCCTTCCTGCTGAACTCACAACTGAACTCACCGGCTGACTTTCGCTCGCCCCTTTTGTCCTGTCATTCTTCTTCTGGCTCTTCGCCATCCTATGACTTCTTCACACTTTCCAACCCTAATCACCCAAACTTGTCCCCAAAAAACTGGGTACAAAGGGCCAAAACCCAGAAGCTCTAGCAGGAGCCACCCAATGTGCGACCTCAACCTATATGTCTAGCCTTGTTAATTGGCTGGGAGATATAGGCTAGAGTTCACGGAGGGAAAATATAAAGATTTCTGAGTGTATTTTTAAATGAATGAAAAATGGCAATTAGGGGTAAGTAAGGAATAATTCCAACGTGGTTTGATCCCTAAGATACCAGGGTCAATTTTGACACAAGGTATGTGGAAAAACTCTGGGTTTCTTTAGGCCAAAAGTCAGAGGGTCTGACTTTTATAAGAGGTCGACTTTTACAAGAGCATATATGGTAAATGCTGAAACCGAATGTCATAATATACACCAGTATATTATGGTGCAGACACACACACACACACACTGATGGACATGCAGTGGGACCAATCAGCATACACAACACCGCAGCCAATCACCAGTGAGAGCACACGCACTATAAAGACAGGGGACAGGAGAGTTCCCGCTGATTCTAGTAGCAGCCAGCTCAGAGCTCACAGCCTGCAACACAGACATTCACCATGTGCTGAGTGCATCACCTGGTTAGGACTAGGCAAGGGTCAACAGTTAAAGCTACTATTGCCCTATTTCCTAACTACCCGTATACTGAGTTCCATGTCCTGATCTAACCCCCCTTACTGCTGACGTTCAATTTTCTTTGAAGAAGTCAATGAATGGTTGCCAACTCTGGGCGAACCCCTGAGTTGATCCCCTCAAGGCGAACTTGATTTTTTTTCCAGGCTGAGAAACTCTGCCATATCGCTGACCCACACACCTGACTTTGGGGGTTCCTAGTCCCTCCATCCCAACAAAATCCATCTCCCGGCCACCAGGGAGGAGAAGGCCAGGACATCGGCCTCCCTTCCCTCCCTTGGCCCCCGGATCATCCGATACCCCAAATATTGCTAGTTCTGGACTCGGGGTTACCCTCCCTTCCAGGTCTTCTGACATAACGTCTGCAAATCCCTGCCAGAATCCGCTCAACTTCGGACGTGCCCATTTAAATTGAGGGGAGATAGATATAGGACAGATGTCAGAGGTAGGTTCTTTACTCAGCGAGTAGTAAGGGTGTGGAATGCCCTACCTGCAACAGTAGTGGACTCGCCATCACTAAGGGCATTCAAATGGTCATTGGATAGACATAGAGACGATAAGGGAATAGCGTAGATGGGCTTTAGAGTGGTTTCACAGGTCGGCGCAACATCGAGGGCCGAAGGGCCTGTACTGCACTGTAATGTTCTATGTTCTATGTTCTATGCATTTGCCCACAGTTCAAGTATGTTAATATATGTTATGTTAATATATGTTAATAATCTTATAATAAAATAGAGTTGCACCACTTCCAGTGTTGGTGACCTTTTTGTGATCCAGAACACCCAACACATCACCGAACACATCCTGCACTCATTGTGCACGATCTGCCCTCTCAGATGAGGAGCCTAAAAGATCCCACACCACTATTTCAATGATGAACAGTGGAGCTCTCACTGGCGTTCAGGCCAATATTTATCCCTCAACCAAAACAAAATGAAATACCGTAGATGTCAGCATCCAATTTTCCTGTTAACAAAATTTGTTTCAGGCATTACAAACTGGCCTCAATGTTTCAGCTCCGAGATAAATATTTAGGGCTATGCTGCCCTTATAAAAGGAGGCACATGTTGCCAACATGTTGCCAAAACGTTAGGTGGGAGTTTAAGATTTGCCCACGTAGAGCAGATCGTTCATGGTGACCGATGAGCAGGAATGGGCCCTCTAGCACCAACACAAGTGATTCGCATTTTATACTCACTGTATAAATTGAGAGGCTTTTTCGGAAGGATTTTTCGAAAGTTCAAAGGTTGACTTTTAAAAAGCTTTTTAAAAATGTATTTTTTTTACTTTTTATATCTGTCGCGATCTGTTATCTAATTTGTGCGATTTTGTGTGCACATTGGCTGCTGCATGTCCACTCCATCCAACAGCAACTACAACTCCATAAGAACTTCATAAAGTGCTTTGGGATGTTCCGAGGTGCTATATAGTCATAGAAGTCTACAACAGAGAAAAGGCCCTTCGGCCCATTTGATCCGTGTCGGTCAAAAACAACCACCTAAGTATTCTAATCCCATTCTCCAGCACTTGGCCTTATATGCCTTGGGATTGCAAGTGCACATCTAAATACTTCTTAAATGTTATCAGGGTCTCTGCCTCCACCACCCTTTCAGGCAGCGAGTTCCAGACTCCCACCACCCTCTGGGTGGAAAGGGTTTTCCTCACATCCCCTCTAAACCTCCTGCCCCTTAAATCTATACCCCCTGGTTATTGATTCCTCTACCAAGGGGAAAAGTTTCTTCCTGTTTTCTCTATCTATGCCCTGCCTAATTTTATATACCTCAAACATGTCCCCCCTCAGTCTCCGCTGCTCCAAGGAAAACAACCCCAGTCTATCCAATCTCTCTTCGTGGCTAATTCTCTCCAGCCCAGGCAACATCCTGGTAAATCTTCTTCATAAATCTCATTTATAAATATATAGATGCAAGTTCTTACTCACAACTTCTCCCTTTGTTCCCACTCAGCTCCATGGGGAGAAAATCTTCCTATGTAAGATGTGCCTACTGTAAAGTATTTTTAAAAATCTACCTTTTAAACACAGAAAATAGGAGCAAGTTGAGGCCATTCGGCTTTTCGAGCCTGCTCCACCATTCATTATGATCATGACTGATCATCCAATTCAAAGGCATGATCCCGCCTTCTGCCCATATCCTTCGATCGCCTTTGCCTCAAGTGTAATATCTACCTGCTTCTTGAAAACATAGTATTTTGGCCTCAACTACTTACTGTGGTAGCGAATTCCACAGGCTCACCATTTGCAGAGATTTCTGTTTATCTCTGTCCTAAACAGTTAACCTCGTATCTCAGACTGTGACCCCTGGTCCTGGAAACCCCAGTATCAGGTACATCCTTCTTGAATCTACCCTGTATATTCCTGTTAGAATTTTCTCGGTGATAAACCAAGCAATGGCCTGATATATTTTTAGGTGATTTGGTATCAGATTTTGCCTGATAATGTTCCGGCTTTGGACTTTTTACTGAATTAAATGTGCTCCAGAAATGTAAATTGTTTTTATCTTTGTTGTCCGGGCTTTTAAAAGGAATACAGCAAATTACCTTGGCATGTTTGTAAAAACAAATACATTTTTCTGCATCTCTTCCGTTTTCCAGGGATATAGTTGCTCAATTAACCACAAAGCAGGAGTTTTCCAGCTTTTTGCTGACCTAATGCAATTCTTCACCCAAGAATGCTCTTCATAAGATTCATGTGTAAGTGTCCCCATAAATCACACACCCATTGAAGTGGCGTCAACTGGCATTCCCAAGATCTCAGCATCTTGTCATCTACATCCGTGTTAGTCACCCGTTTGAAATGTCTCTTCAGCCACGAGGTTATGTCAATCATCTCTGTCAACGAGAAACTGTAATCAGAGTCCAAGTGTGCCAGGAATATCCCAGAGCCTCCCCACACAGATGTATTAACAGAATCACACTCACTAAGATGGTACATGAATGCTTGTCCTGCTGGAACTCCCAGCGGTGGCTCAGGGTGGAGCGCTCATACCTGAGTCAGGTTCAAGTCCCTCTTTAGCGCTTTGAGCACATCATCTTTGCTGACACTCCACTGGAGTACTGAGAGTGCTGCACGGTCGGAGGTTCTGGGCGGGATTCTCCGTTCCGCCAGCCCTGTTTTCCGGCACGGTGTGCCCCCGCCGGCAGCGGGATTCTCTATTCCTGCAGACGGCCAATGGGGTTTCCCATTTTGGGCCGCCCCACACCATCGGGAAAGCGTGAGCTTGGGTCGCTGCTGGGGCGGAGGATTCCGCCGCCGGAGAATACTGCTGTCTATCTTTTTGGATGAGGTGGCAACTGAGGCTCTAATCTGCCCACTCAAGTGGTTGCAAAAGATACCCTGTAGCACTATTTCGAGGAAGAGCAGATTTCTCCCTGGAGCCCTGGGCAATATTTGTCCCTCATCCAACATCAAAAAAACAGATGATCTGGTCATTATCACATTGCTGTTTGCGGGATTTTTTGTTTTCTTTTTAATTTAGAGTACCCTATTCTTTTTTCCAGTTAAGGGGCAATTTAGCGTGGCCAATCCACCTACCCTGCACATCTTTGGATTGTGGGGGTCAGACCTACGCAGGCACGGGGAGAATATGCAAACTCCACACGGACAGTGACTCGGGGCCGGGATCAAACCCTGGTCCTCAGTGCTGAGAGGCAGCAGTGCTAACCACTGCACCATCGTGCCATGCCGCCCCGCTGTTTGTGGGATCATGCTGTGTGAAAATTGGCAGCCACCTTCTGTGCATCAGAATAGTAACTGCAGTCAAAAACATTACTTCAGCGACTGTAAAACACTTTGGAATATCCTGACCTCGTGAAAAGTGCTATCGAAATGGAAGATCTTTTTATTCTTGTTTTGATGTAATTGTGAATATTTTGGCTGTGTATGCTCTTCCAAGCATCCGAGGATCAAAGACGACTATGGCAGGGCTTACATGAGATCACAGGCCACAAAACAAGGCCAGGCGGAATCTTTGGGGCTGGAGCATCCCTACCCGATGAACTGAAAAAGTTCTATGCCCGCTTTGAACAGTCAGCCAATACATCAGTTGCCACCCGCCCCAACAGCCCTGGACACACCCATACCCACTATTACAGCCTCAGAGGTAAGAGCTGCCTTCTTGAAAGTAAACCGGCGGAAAGGGACGGGGCGCGATGGTGTCCCTGGGCGAGCACTCAGAGCCTGCGCTGACCAGCTGCCGAGTGTATTCACAGATATCTTCAACACCTCACTTCTCCGCTCCAAGGCCCCTACATGCTTCAAGAAGACCACCATAATACCAATACCAACGAAGAACAAGGTAGCGTGCATCAACAACTACTGACCGGTGGCCCTGACGCTCTTCGAGCGACTAGTTATGAGACGGATCAACGCCAGCCTCCCAGATGGTCTCGATCCATTGCAGTTCGCCTACCGCGGCAACCGATCCACAGCAGATGCTATCTCTCTGGCTCTACAATCAACACTCGAACATCTCGACAAGGACACCTACGTCAAACTACTGTTCATAGACTACAGCTCTGCCTTCAACACCATTATCCCAACAAGGCTAATAACCAAACTCTGCAACCTTGGACTTGACCCCACCCTGTGCAGCTGGATCTTGACTTCCTCACCAACAGACCACAATCTGTCAGGATAGGTAACAGCATCTCCTCCACAATAGTCCTCAACACAGGGGCCCCGCAAAGATGTGTGCTCAGTCCTCTACTGTGCTCCCTGTACACACACGACTGTGTGGCGAGATTCAACTCCAATTCAATCTATCAGTTTGCAGATGATACAACTGTGGTGGGTTGTATCTCAAACAATGACGAATAGACTACAGAAGGGAGATAGATCACTTGGTTGCATGGTACACCGAAAACAACCTCTCTCTAAATGCTGGAAAGACCAAGGAACTGATCAGCGACTTCAGGAAGCATAGCATGACACACCCCCCATCTACATAGAATCATAGAATTTACAGTGCAGAAGGAGGCCATTCGGCCCATCGAGTTTGCACCGGCTCTTGAAAGAGCACCCTACCCAAGCCCACACCTCCACCCTATCCCCATAACCCAGTAACCCCACCAAACACTAAGGGCAATTTTGGACACTAAGGGCAATTGAGCATGGCCAATCCACCTAACCCGCACATCTTTAGACTGTGGGAGGAAACCGGAGCACCCGGAGGAAACCCACGCACACACGGGGAGAACGTGCAGACTCCGCACAGACGGTGACCCAAGCCGGGAATCGAACCTGGGACCCTGGAGCTGTGAAGCAATTGTGCTAACCACTATGCTACCGTGCTGCCCCACATCAATGACTCCGAAGTAGAGATGGTCGATAGCTTTAAGATCCTGGGGGTCCCCATCACCAACAGGCTGTCCTGATCCACTCACATTGATGCAACAGTCAAGAAAGCCCAATAACGTCTCTACTTCCTACGGAAGCTAAAGAAATTCAGCATGTCTGCATCGACTCTCACAAACTTCTACAGATGTGCCATAGAGAGCATCCTATCCGGCAGCATCACAGCCTGGTATGGCAACTCCTCGACCCAAGATCGCAACAAACTGCAGTGTGGTGAACTCAGCCCAACGCATCACACAAGCTTGCCATCCTCCCATTGATTCTGTCTACACCTCCCGCTGCCTCAGAAAAGCAGACAGAATTGTCAGAGACCCCTCCCACCCAGGCATTGCTTTCTTCCAGACCCTTCCATCAGGCAGAAAAAAGAGAAGTCTGAAGACCCGCACATCCAGACATAGGAACAGCTTCTTCCCCACAGCTACAAGACTCCTCAACGACTCTCCCTTGGACTGATCCGTTCCCTGTAAGAACACTATTCACGACGCCCTATGCTGCTCTTGTTTGGCCCTTGTTCCGCACTGTAACCAATCACTATTTGGTGATGTACCATTTGTCAATGTACTCTGTCGATTATTCTTTTGTCTACTATGTACGTACTGTGTACGTTCCCTTGGCCACAGAAAAAATACTTTTCACTGTACTTCGTACATGTGACGATAAATATCTATCAATATCAGTCAAAGATTTGTGGAAGGGAAAAAAAGTTCTATTCCATTGTTGTTCTCCGTCACTCTCAGTCTTTGTCCCTTCAATGTCACATTCGATCCACACTCAAGTGAGTGGATAATGAGAAACGCCAAAGATTGGCCTCAAGTGACATTCACTCTTCCTCTTTGAGTTTGTTGTCTAGATTCTTCTACAATTCATAAAATCATATAGTGCAGAAGGAGGCCATCAAGTCTACACCAATCCTCTGAAGGAGGACCCTACCTTGACCCACTCGCCCACAACCCCGTAACCCCACCTAATCTTTGGACACCAAGGGGCAATTTAGCATGGCCAATCCACCTAATCTGTACATCTTTGGACACTAAGGGCAATTTCTCATGACCAATCTACCTAACGTGCACACATCTTTGGACACTAAGGGGCAATTTATCATGGCCAATCTACCTAACTGGCACATCTTTGGACTGTGGGAGACCAGAGCACCCGGGAACCCACGCAGACACGGGGCGAACGTACAAACTCCACACAGTCAGCCAAGGTCAGAATCAAACCCGGTCCCTGACACTGTGAGGCAGCAATGCTAACTACTGTGCCACCACGCTGCTCAGTTGCCCACCCCCCAGTCACTGGCCCCCGTAGGTGGGGTGAGCACCTGCCAGCATTGAGCTATGAGTCTCAGCTTACGGTGCCGCCTTTCACAGTACGAATGAGAGGTCACAAAATGACCTACCACCACTAACTATTACACATGAGAGTCAGGACACAACATGCGCTGCCAGAAAATGTCCTCAGCTGATCTGCCCTTGGCCACTATGCACCAAAACATGCCAAGAAAAAATTTGCAGCTCGTCGCATGACCATAGAGCTGCAGATCTTATCAAAGCAGCGTGTCGGATGGTGGGTTATATCCCATCATCGGTTGATAGGCTGGGAAAATATTGGGATTAATTGGGAAAGGCTGCATGTAAATTGATCAAACACAGTAGTTTCTGGGCCTTGATACCATCTGCAGGCAATTTAATGGTAGAAGGAAAAATTCTATCCAAGGCAGATGTGGAGACTTGATGCTGATCGGGCTCCATTAGTGCTGGATATTGAATTGGTTTACTGTGGCCCAGCAAACCAAAATAAATTTGTCTCCAAACAACACCAGGAGTAAAAAGAGACTTTGCATTTCACTAGTGCCTTTCCTAACCTCAGGGCATCCCGAATCCCTTTGCAATTAGCAGTCACTGTTGCAATGAAGATAACACAGTGGCAGGTTTACAGCCGGCGAGCTCTCACAAACAACAGCGTGACAAGGTCCCAATCATCTGTTTTCAGTGTTACTTTTGTGAGGGCCCCGAAGAATCCAGCACGAGTTGAAGGATAGAAAGAAATGACATTTATTTGCAATAACATATATATATACAACAGCAGCAGCAACTCCCTTGCTGCTCACTCCTCTCTGGCTGGTTCCATACTGGCCAACTGTATTTATGCAGGGAACCTGCTAATGATTTCTCCGCCCCCCTTTTTGGGGAAGCTCATACTCCCTAAGGATTGTGGGATTGCCATTACAACAAAGAACAAAGAAATGTACAGCACAGGAACAGGCCCTTCGGCCCTCCAAGCCCGTGCCGACCATGCTGCCTGACTAAACTACAATCTTCTACCCTTCCTGGGTCCGTATCCCTCTATTCCCATCCTATTCATGTATTTGTCAAGATGCCCCTTAAATGTCACTATCGTCCCGGCTTCCACCACCTCCTCCAGTAGCGAGTTCCGGCACCCACTACCCTCTGCGTAAAAAACTTGCCTCGTACATCTACTCTAAACCTTGCCCCTCTCACCTTAAACCTATGCCCCCTAGTAATTGACCCCTCTACCCCGGGGAAAAGCCTCTGACTATCCACTCTGTCTATGCCCCTCATACGTTTGTAGACCTCTATCAGGTCACCCCTCAACCTCCTTCGTTCCAGTGAGAACAAACTGAGTTTATTCAACCGCTCCTCATAGCGAATGCCCTCCATACCAGGCAACACTCTGGTAAATCTCTTCTGCACCCTCTCTAAAGCCTCCACATCCTTCTGGTAGTGTGGCGACCAGAATTGAACACTATACTCCAAGTGTGGCCTAACTAAGGTTCTATACAGCTGCAACATGACTTGCCAATTCTTATACTCAATGCCCCGGCCAATGAAGGCAAGCATGCCGTATGCCTTCTTGACTACCTTCTCCACCTGTGTTGCCCCTTTCAGTGACCTGTGGACCTGTACTCCTAGATCTCTTTGACTTTCAATACTCTTGAGGGTTCTACCATTCACTGTATATTCCCTACCTGCATTAGACCTTCCAAAATGCATTACCTCACATTTATCCGGATTAAACTCCATCTGCCATCTCTCCGCCCAAGTCTCCAAACAATCTAAATCCTGCTGTATCCTCTGACAATCCTCATCGCTATCTGCAATTCCACCAACCTTTGTGTCGTCTGCAAACTTACTAATCAGACCAGTTACATTTTCCTCCAAATCATTTATATATACTACAAAGAGCAAAGGTCCCAGCACTGATCCCTGTGGAACACCACTGGTCACAGCCCTCCAATTAGAAAAGCATCCTTCCATTGCTACTCTCTGCCTTCTATGACCTAGCCAGTTCTGTATCCACCTTGCCAGCTCACCCCTGGTCCCGTGTGACTTCACCTTTTGTACTAGTCTACCATGAGGGACCTTGTCAAAGGCCTTACTGAAGTCCATACAAACAACATCCACTGCCCTACCTGCATCAATCATCTTAGTGACCTCCTCGAAAAACTCTTATCAAGTTAGTGAGACACGACCTCCCCTTCACAAAACAATGCTGCCTCTCACTAATACGTCCATTTGCTTCCAAATGGGAGTAGATCCTGTCTCGAAGAGTTCTCTCTAGTAATTTCCCTACCACTGAAGTAAGGCTCACCGGCCTGTAGTTCCCTGGATTATCCTTGCTACCCTTCTTCAACAGAGGACAACATTGGCTATTCTCCAGTCCTCCGGTACATCACCTGAAGACAGTGAGGATCCAAAGATTTCTGTCAAGGCCTCAGCAATTTCCTCTCCAGCCTCCTTCAGTATTCTGGGGTAGATCCCATCAGGCCCTGGGGACTTATCTACCGTAATATTTTTTAAGACACCCAACACCTCGTCTTTTTGGATCTCAATGTGACCCAGGCTATCTACACACCCTTCTCCAGACTCAACATCTACTAATTCCTTCTCTTTGGTGAATACTGATGCAAAGTATTCATTTAGTACCTCGCCCATTTCCTCCGGCTCCACACATAGATTCCCTTGCCTATCCTTCAGTGGGCCAACCCTTTCCCTGGCTACCCCAGCCAGTGGTAATCAGGCAGGCTATAACATCCCACCCTCACCAAAGTCCAAGGAAGCCACCGAAGACCCTGGCGAAGGAGGGCGTCGGACCCGTTTTGCCACAGGCTGGACACCATTTGCACGAGGCGCTGGATCGGGTAGCGTGTAACGAGACGGAGAACGGCACTTCCGTGATGAATGGCGTAATGGTTGTACATCCACGGCCCGTGGGCCCGAGGATTCCCTCTCTGAGGCGTCCTGTGTCTCCATCTCGGAGTCGGAGTCCGTTGTCTCCGTCATCTTGGCGTCTCTATCTCCACGTGGTTCTGCAATGACCTGCGCAGGCTTTGAGTGCGGCACCAGAGGAGGATTGTGAGGAATACTCTCCACTGTGTCTGGTCTCTGCGGCTGCAGAAGTCAGCTCCGGAGGCGGGGAATCTTTGGAAGAGATGGTCTTCTGGACCTTCTGGACCGAACGTGGTCTACATGCTTGCGCTGGAGACGCCCTGGGCCTGTACCTGGTAGGAGATAGGGCCCGTTCAGTGAAAGATAACGCCAGGGGCCTACTGGGCACCATCAGCAAAATTTCGAACGAACACTGGGTCACCGGGCGCAAACTGCCGAATCGGCCGATGCCGAGAAAAACCCTGTCCCTGCCGTTCTTGTGTGCGGCGTACTTTTGTGCGGAGTTCCGCGGGAGCTACCCCAGTCACCGCAGTCTCGTGTTCATAGACCCGGGCGACTGCTTCTTTAGGTCCCGTTTGAATGTCTGCATTGCGCGCTCCACCAACCCATTGGAAGCCGGGTGGTATGGAGCGGTGCGGATATGGCGTATGCCGTTCATCTTCATGACCCTCTCAAACTCCTCACTTGTGAACGGAGTGCCGCTGTCCGTGACCAGCACCTCGGGGAGGCCATGCGTACTGAAAGACAAACGCATCTTCTCGATTGTTGCACAGGACGTTGTGCCTATCATCTTATGCACCTCTAAACATTTAGACTGGGCATCGATTAATAGAAGGAACATGAATCCTTGAAAAGGGCCGGCGAAATCCACATGCAAGCGCGCCCAAGACCGCCCTAGCCATTCCCAGTGATGTAGCCGGCGGAATCTTCTGATGCTTCTGGCAAATGGAGCAGCTTTGGGCCACCTTCTCAATGTCAGTGTTGAGGCCTGGCCACCAGACATAACTCCTCCTGGTTCGACTTGGAATCGGGCTACGGCCCCTTTTATTTTCCCCAAACCGGGCTGGAATACATCAGGGTATCCTCCTAGTACCTCCATCAACCCTCCAGAACCTGTTTGGAGGATGTGCTGCCACTGCAGCAGCAAATGGCGCAACCAGTCCCGAGCCAACAGGCTGGGCCCCTGGCCGCGCACCACGATAAGTAGGAGCGCACCACGATCCTGGCATCCCTAAACAACAGGGGTCATCCTAGTTCCTGCAATGTCCAATGGTTGCCCGGTGTAGGTGGCCAACCTGGACTGTGTGTCGGTTAATGTAAGGGTCTGTATACCCTGCTTGATGCGGTCGAATATCCTCTGGGCGATCACGGAGACCGCTGCGCCAGTGTCCAACTCCATCTCAAGCAGGTGACCATTGACCCGAACTGTCACCTTAATATGCAGCTGTAGGCAGTCGTCCTCCGTCTCCACGTCCTCAGGAGTAGTCGCCGCAGGTTCATCCAAATTGAAGGTACGGCCCCTGGGCTGGTCCCAGTTTCTGTCGGAACTACGGCGCCTCTGACTCCCCCAGGACTGGTGTCTGCGACAGGATCGGCGCCCAGAGGTCCGACACTGACATGGCTCCTCATCCATTGGTTCTGGAGAAGGCTCCCTTCGGGGAAGAACGTCTGGCGGCCACTGGCGTCGATCTGGACGTCGTCTTGCCCAAGGTACCGCAGGAGTGCAGGGGGATGTTTTCGGATGGAAGGGGTTGCACCTTAAGGCATACACCTCCATTCCCTGTAGCTCCGGCATTCCCTGTTCTGTGCTCTCTCGGGACAATAGTGTTTGAATGACCTGTTGACAAGACAATGTTGGCTCAACTAACAACTTTCTCTGGGTGGCCGCATTGTTAATGTCGCAAACCAAACGGACGCGTAACATTTCTGACAAGGTCTCACCATAGTCACAGTACTCTGTAATCCTGCGTAGCCTGGATAGAAACTCTGCAAGGGATCCTCTCTGTGGTATTAAACCAGTAACGCTGGACTATCGTGGACGGGGTTGGGTTTAAATGTCGCCCCACTAAGTTAACAAGTTCATCAAACGCCTTGGTGTCCGGCGCAGATGGGTCCGTAAGGCCCCTAATCACCCCAAACGTATGTGGGCCGCAGGCGGTGAGCAAAATGACCACCTGGCGCTTGTTTTCAGTGATGTTGTTTGCCCAGAAATAGTAACGCATCCGTTGTGCGTCCTGGTTCCAACTTTCCAGCGCAGCATCAAAGACATCCAAGCGTCCATACAGAGGCATGGTGTAATAGAAAACAACTTCCAACCTGTATCCAACAAAAATCCAGGGAGGTGGCTTCAGCAGAGTAGACAGCTATCCACTTTAACCCTCGTCGCCAGTTTTGTGAGGGCCCCGAAGAATCCAGCACGAGTTGAAGGATGGAAAGAAATAACATTTATTTACAATAACACATATATACAACAGCAGCGGCAACTCCCTTGCTGCTCACTCCTCTCTGGCTGGTTCCATACTGCCAGCTTTATTTATGCAGGGAACCTGTGATGCACGATCAATTGGACAAAGACGAGAGTTGAATACAACTGAGGTTTTATTGCTCTAAGATGTGTGGCCTCCCACAGCAGCTGGCGAAATGGTTGCTGCACGGAGGGCACACATATTTATACTCCGCCTACTGGGCAGAGCCAGCAGGCAGGGACTACCGACGTACCTGTAGTACAGGTCCTACCGTACATCACCTAATATAGGTGCAACAGTGGTTTACCACAATCTGCTAATGATTTCTCCACACCCTCATTGGGGAAGCTCATACTCTCTAAGAATTGTGGGATTGCCATTAGTCCCCAGCCAGTGGTAAGCAGGTAGGGTTATAACAGTTACTGATTGAGGTGGTGAAAATTAACCCGAGCAACAGGGAGAACTCCCCTGTTCACCTTTAAAATACAGCCATGGAATATTTTCTTTCTACCAAGGAACACAGTGATGGCCTCAGTTATATATAACCTCAGAAAGACAGCAACTTCAACAGTGCAGCACTTCCAGGGACTGGTTTAGCTCACTGGGCTAAATCGCTGGCTTTTAAAGCAAACCAAGGCAGGTCAGCAGCACGGTTCAATTCCCGTACCAGCCTCCCCGAACAGGCGCCGGAATGTGGCGACTAGGGGCTTTTCACAGTAACTTCATTGAAGCCTACTCGTGACAATAAGCAATTTTCATTCATTTCATTTCCTCACTGCTACACTGGGACCAACATGGATTTTATCAGGTCAGTACTGAGGGAGTGCTGACTGTCAGAGGGTCTGTACTGAGGGAATGCTACACTGTCAGAGGGTCATAACTGAGGTAAAGCTGCACTGACAGAGGGTCAGTACTGAGGGAGTGCCGCATTGTCGGAGGGTCAATACTGAGGGTGTGCTGCACTGTAAGAGAGTGAGTACTGAGGGACTGCTGCACTGTCAGAGGATCAGTACTGAGGTAAAGCTGCACTGACAGAGGGTCAGTACTGAGGGAATGCTGCATTATTGCAGGGTTAGTATTACGTAGGAACATAGGAATTTGGAGCAGAAGTAGGCAATTGAGGCCTTCCAGCCTGCTCCGTTATTTAATCAGATCATGGCTGATCTCTTCCTGGTCTCAGATCCACTTCTCTGCCTGTTCCCCATATCCCTTTCACCCGATTTTAAAATAAGAAATATATCTATCGCCTTCTTAAAACCATTTAATGATTTGGACTCCACTGCATTATGGGGCAGCGAATTCTACAAATTCACCACCTTCTGCGAGAAGTAGTTCCTCCTCATCTCAGCTTTAAATCTACCACCTCTTAACCTATATCTGTGACCTCCCATTATAGATTTCCCCACAAGGGGAACATTTGGTCTACTTTTACTTTATCAATCCCTCTTAGTATCTTATATACCTCGACCAGATACCCTCATTCTTCTAAACTCCAGTGAGTATAAGCCCAAATTGTTCAATCTCTCCTTATAGTCAACCATTTCATCCCCGGAATCAATCTGGTGAACCTCCTCTGAACTGCCTCCAATGCCACCACATCCTTCCTCAAATAATGAGACCAAAACTGGACACAATACTCCAGATGTGGTCGCACCAATAACCTATACAATTGCAACAACACTTCTCTACTTTTATGCTCCAGTCCTTTTGCAATATACCCTAAATTCCATTTGTCTTTTCTATTACATGCTGTATCTGCATACTGACTTTCTGTGATTCATGAACAAAGGCATCAAGATCCCTATGGCCCCGACGCATTTTTGAATCTGCTTTCCAATTAAATAATAATTCGCCTTTCTATTTTTTCGACCAAAATGGATAATCTCACACTTATCCACATTCAACACCATCTACCAAATGTTGGCCCATTCTCCTAGACTATCTATATCCGTCTGCTATCTCTTCACAGTCTGCCTGCTTTCTCACCTATTTTAGTAAATTTTGCTATGTTACACTCTGTCCCTGCTTGCAGATCATTAATATAGATTGGAAACAGTTGAGGTCCGAGGACTGATCCCTGCGGCCACCCCGTTAGTTACAGTTTACCAGTCAGAGATGGGCCCATTTATCCCAACTCTCTGCTTTCTGTCAGTCGGCCAATCCTCAATCCAATCTAGTACTCTACCCCCGATCCCATGCTATCTCACCTTCTGGATCAGCCTTTTATGCAACACCTTGTCAAACACCTTCTGGAAGTCTAGATATATTACATCCACAGGCCCCCCATAATCCACCTTGCTGGTTACATTCTCAGAAAACTCAAAACAAGTTTATCAGGCATAACTTACTCTTCGTAAAACCATGCTGACAATGGTGGATGGAGCTTTCTCATTCCAAATGTTCAGTTATCTCCTCCTTGCGGGTGGCACAGTAGCACAGTGGTTAGCACTGTTGCTTCACAGTGCCAGAGTCCCCAGTTCGATTCCCGCTTGGATCACTGCCTGTGCAGAGTTTGCACATTCTCCCTGTGTCTGTGTGGGTTTCCTCCGGGTGCTCTGGTTTCCTCTCACAAGTCCCGAAAAACGTGTTTGTTGGTGAATCAGACGTTCTGAATTCTCCCTCAGTGTACCCGAACAGGTGCTGGAGTGTGGCAACTAGGGGATTTTAACTGTAACTTCATTGCAGTGTTAATGTAAGCCTACTTGTGACACTAATAAAGATTATTATAATGATCGATTCCAGCAACTTCCCCACCATAGATGTCAAACAAACCAGTCTATAATCTCCTACTTTTTCCTCCCTCCCTTTTTGAATAGGGGCATCACATTAGCGATGTTTCCAACCCACAGAGACCTTTCCAGAATCCCGGGAATTTTGAAATATTATCACCAATGGATCCACTATCTCTGCTGCCACTTCCTTTAATACCCTAGGGTGCAGGCCATCAGGTCCCAGAGGCTTATCTGCCTTAAATCCCATCAGTTTATTCAATACCTTCTCCCTAGTGACAGTTATTGTACCAAGTTCCTCTGCATTAACTGCAGTTTTTGGAAAATATTTATTATCCTCTACATGAAGACAGAGGCAAAATATTGGTTCAGTGCCTCTGCAATCTCTGTGTTCCCCATTATTACCTCACCAGTATCGTCCTCAAAAGGGCCAACATTTGCTTTAGCTATTCTCTTCCTCTTTTTGTACTTCCAGACGCTTTTGGTATCAGTGTTTCTGTTTACTGTTAGTTTCCTTTTGTAGTTCATCTTACCTCTTCTCATTTTAATTTTAGGACCATTTTGCTGAAACTTAAAGTTCTCCCAATCCTCCAGCTTTTGCAAGTATGATATGCCCTAAATTTGGCCTTTTATGTCCTCTTTGACTTCCTTTTTTAGCCATGGAACGTTTTTCTCCCTTTTACAAATCCTCTTTCTCTCAGGAATGTACTTTAATTGAGAGGTGTTTAATATCTCCCTGAACATCTGCCATTGTTCTGACATAGCAGTCGATTTCGGCGGGAGAACAGCTGGTGAGTCAGTTTCAGCGGGAGCATTGCGGAAGGAGGTTGCTGGGAGGTAAGTCAACCTTTAAAAGCACTTGTCTTTGCAGGGGCAGGCCAGTCGATTTCGGCGGGAGAACAGCTGGTGAGTCAGTTTCAGCAGGAGCATTGCGGAAGGAGGTTGCTGGGAGGTAAGTCAACCTTTAAAAGCACTTCTCTTTGCAGGGGCAGGCCAGTCGATTTCGGCGGGAGAACAGCTGGTGAGTCAGTTTCAGCGGGAGCATTGCGGAAGGAGGTTGCTGGGAGGTAAGTCAACCTTTAAAAGCATTTGTCTTTGCAGGGGCAGGCCAGTCGATTTCGGCGGGAGAACAGCTGGTGAGTCAGTTTCAGCGGGAGCATTGCGGAAGGAGGTTGCTGGGAGGTAAGTCAACCTTTAAAAGCACTTGTCTTTGCAGGGGCAGGCCAGTCGATTTCGGCGGGAGAACAGCTGGTGAGTCAGTTTCAGCGGGAGCATTGCGGAAGGAGGTTGCTGGGAGGTAAGTCAACCTTTAAAAGCACTTGTCTTTGCAGGGGCAGGCCAGTCGATTTTGGCGGGAGAACAGCTGGTGAGTCAATTTCAGCGGGAGCATTGCGGAAGTGGCTGCTGGGAGGTAAGTCAACCTTTAAAAGCACTTGTCTTTGCAGGGGCAGGCCAGTCGATTTCGGCGGGAGAACAGCTGGTGAGTCAGTTTCAGCGGGAGCATTGCGGAAGGAGGTTGCTGGGAGGTAAGTCAACCTTTAAAAGCACTTGTCTTTGCAGGGGCAGGCCAGTCGATTTCGGCGGGAGAACAGCTGGTGAGTCAATTTCAGCGGGAGCATTGCGGAAGGAGGTTGCTGGGAGGTAAGTCAACCTTTAAAAGCACTTGTCTTTGCAGGGGCAGGCCAGTCGATTTCGGCGGGAGTGGAGCTGGCTGGTTAGTCAATTTCAGCAGGAGCTGAGAATTTTTCTTTTTTTTTTAAATTAGTTTTTTAGGCGGGAACAGGAAGTCCACCCGCGGACGTCTGGGAAGACCCTCACCAATAAATTCTGGTGGAGAGGAAACCCGAGACACTACACGTGTAGTGTCTCCCACCCGCCCTCCTCCTCTAACCTAATAATAAGACCCATTGGTGTGAGGTAAGTGCCGTATTTTATTATATTATTATTTTTTATAAAAATTTAATTTAGTTGTTAGCCAGATCTTGGTAGAAAGTTAGAGGAATGGCAGGGAAGGGAGTGCAATGTTCCTCCTGCAGGATGTTTGAGGTGAGGGATGCAGTTAGTGTCCCTGCTGATTTTACCTGCAGGAAGTGCTGCCATCTCCAGCTCCTCCAAGACCGAGTTAGGGAACTTGAGCTGGAGTTGGAAGAACTTCGGATCATTCGGGAGGCAGAAGGGGTCATAGACAGCAGCTTCAGGGAATTAGTTACACCAAAGATTGGAGATAGGTGGGTAACTGTAAGAGGGACTGGGAAGAAGCAGTCAGTGCAGGGATCCCCTGCGGTCGTTACCCTGAGAAACAAGTGTACCGCTTTGGATACTTGTGGGGGGGGGGACTTACCAGGGGTAAGCCATGGGGTACGGGCCTCTGGCACGGAGTCTGTCCCTGTTGCTCTGAAGGGAAGGGGGGAGAGGAGCAGAGCATTAGTAATTGGGGACTCGATAGTCAGGGGCACAGATAGGAGATTTTGTGGGAGCGTGAGAGACTCACGTTTGGTATGTTGCCTCCCAGGTGCAAGGGTACGTGATGTCTCGGATCGTGTTTTCCGGGTCCTTAGGGGGTGGGGGGGGGGGGGGGGAGCAGCCCCAAGTCGTGGTCCACATTGGCACTAACGACATAGGTAGGAAAGGGGACAAGGATGTCAGGCAGGCTTTCAGGGAGCTAGGATGGAAGCTCAGAACTAGAACAAACAGAGTTGTTATCTCTGGGTTGTTGCCCGTGCCACGTGATAGTGAGATGAGGAATAGGGAGAGAGAGCATTTAAACACGTGGCTACAGGGATGGTGCAGGCGGGAGGGATTCAGATTTTTGGATAACTGGGGCTCTTTCTGGGGAAGGTGGGACCTCTACAGACAGGATGGTCTACATCTGAACCTGAGGGGCACAAATATCCTGGGGGGGAGATTTGTTAGTGCTCTTTGGGGGGGTTTAAACTAATGCAGCAGGGGCATGGGAACCTGAATTGTAGTTTTAGGGTAAGGGAGAATGAGAGTATAGAGGTCAGGAGCACAGATTTGACGTCGCAGGAGGGGGCCAGTGTTCAGGTAGGTGGTTTGAAGTGTGTCTACTTCAATGCCAGGAGTATACGAAACAAGGTAGGGGAACTGGCAGCATGGGTTGGTACCTGGGACTTCGATGTTGTGGCCATTTCGGAGACATGGATAGAGCAGGGACAGGAATGGATGTTGCAGGTTCCGGGGTTTAGGTGTTTTAGTAAGCTCAGAGAAGGAGGCAAAAGAGGGGGAGGTGTGGCGCTGCTAGTTAAGAGCAGTATTACGGTGGCGGAGAGGATGCTAGATGTGGACTCTTCTTCCGAGGTAGTATGGGCTGAAGTTAGAAACAGGAAAGGAGAGGTCACCCTGTTGGGAGTTTTTTATAGGCCTCCTAATAGTTCTAGGGATGTAGAGGAAAGGATGGCGAAGATGATTCTGGATATGAGCGAAAGTAACAGGGTAGTTATTATGGGAGACTTTAACTTTCCAAATATTGACTGGAAAAGATGTAGTTCGAGTACAATAGATGGGTCGTTTTTTGTACAGTGTGTGCAGGAGGGTTTCCTGAAACAATATGTTGACAGGCCAACAAGAGGCGAGGCCACGTTGGATTTGGTTTTGGGTAATGAACCAGGCCAGGTGTTTAAGGCCAGGTGACGTTTACGTTAATGATGGAAAGGGATAAGTATACACCGCAGGGCAAGAGTTATAGCTGGGGGAAGGGCAATTATGATGCCATTAGACGTGACTTGGGGGGGATAAGGTGGAGACGTAGGCTGCAAGTGTTGGGCACACTGGATAAGTGGGGCTTGTTCAAGGATCAGCTACTGCGTGTTCTTGATAAGTATGTACCGGTCAGACAGGGAGGAAGGCGTCGAGCGAGGGAACCGTGGTTTACCAAGGAAGTGGAATCTCTTGTTAAGAGGAAGAAGGAGGCCTATGTGAAGATGAAGTGTGAAGTTTCGGTTGGGGCGATGGATAGTTACAAGGTAGCAAGGAAGGATCTAAAGAGAGAGCTAAGACGAGCAAGGAGGGGACATGAGAAGTATTTGGCAGGAAGGATCAAGGAAAACCCAAAAGCTTTCTACAGGTATGTGAGGAATAAGCGAATGACTAGGGAAAGAGTAGGACCAGTCAAGGACAGGGATGGGAAATTGTGTGTGGAGTCTGAAGAGATAGGCGAGATACTAAATGAATATTTTTCGTCAGTATTCACTCAGGAAAAAGATAATGTTGTGGAGGAGAATGCTGAGCCCCAGGCTAATAGAATAGATGGCATTGAGGTACGTAGGGAAGAGGTGTTGGCAATTCTGGACAGGCTGAAAATAGATAAGTCCCCGGGACCTGATGGGATTTATCCTAGGATTCTCTGGGAGGCCAGGGAAGAGATTGCTGGACCTTTGGCTTTGATTTTTATGTCATCATTGGCTACAGGAATAGTGCCAGAGGACTGGAGGACAGCAAATGTGGTCCCTTTGTTCAAAAAGGGGAGCAGAGACAACCCCGGCAACTATAGACCGGTGAGCCTCACGTCTGTAGTGGGTAAAGTCTTGGAGGGGATTATAAGAGACAAGATTTATAATCATCTAGATAGGAATAATATGATCAGGGATAGTCAGCATGGCTTTGTGAAGGGTAGGTCATGCCTCACAAACCTTATTGAGTTCTTTGAGAAGGTGACTGAACAGGTAGACGAGGGTAGAGCAGTTGATGTGGTGTATATGGATTTCAGCAAAGCGTTTGATAAGGTTCCCCACGGTAGGCTATTGCAAAAAATACGGAGGCTGGGGATTGAGGGTGATTTAGAGATGTGGATCAGAAATTGGCTAGCTGAAAGAAGACAGAGGGTGGTGGTTGATGGGAAATATTCAGAATGGAGTACAGTCACAAATGGAGTACCACAAGGATCTGTTCTGGGGCCGTTGCTGTTTGTCATTTTTATCAATGACCTAGAGGAAGGCGCAGAAGGGTGGATGAGTAAATTTGCAGACGATACTCAAGTCGGTGGTGTTGTCGATAGTGTGGAAGGATGTAGCAGGTTACAGAGGGATATAGATAAGCTGCAGAGCTGGGCTGAGAGGTGGCAAATGGAGTTTAATGTAGAGAAGTGTGAGGTGATTCACTTTGGAAGGAATAACAGGAATGCGGAATATTTGGCTAATGGTAAAGTTCTTGAAAGTGTGGATGAGCAGAGGGATCTAGGTGTCCATGTACATAGATCCCTGAAAGTTGCCACCCAGGTTGATAGGGTTGTGAAGAAGGCCTATGGAGTGTTGGCCTTTATTGGTAGAGGGATTGAGTTCCGGTGTCGGGAGGTCATGTTGCAGCTGTACAGAACTCTGGTACGGCCGCATTTGGAGTATTGCGTCCAGTTCTGGTCACCGCATTATAGGAAGGACGTGGAGGCTTTGGAGCGGGTGCAGAGGAGATTTACCAGGATGTTGCCTGGTATGGAGGGAAAATCTTATGAGGAAAGGCTGATGGACTTGAGGTTGTTTTCGTTGGAGAGAAGAAGGTTAAGGGGAGACTTAATAGAGGCATACAAAATGATCAGGGGTTGGATAGGGTGGACAGTGAGAGCCTTCTCCCGCGGATGGATATGGCTGGCACAAGGGGACATAACTTTAAACTGAGGGGTAATAGATATAGGACAGAGGTCAGAGGTAGGTTCTTTACGCAAAGAGTAGTGAGGCCGTGGAATGCCCTACCTGCTACAGTAGTGAACTCGCCAACATTGAGGGCATTTAAAAGTTTATTGGATAAACATATGGATGATAATGGCATAGTGTAGGTTAGATGGCTTTTGTTTCGGTGCAACATCGTGGGCCGAAGGGCCTGTACTGCGCTGTATTGTTCTATGTTCTATGTTCTATATTGTTCCTCAACTGTTCTACCCTCAATTATTTGTGCCCAGTCTACTTGGGCCAACTCTTTCCTCAGGCCTGTATAATTACCTCTGCCCAAGGCTAAAACCCGAGAATGGCACTCTGTCTTCTCCCGCTCAATCTGCATTTGAAATTCTAGCATGCTGTGATCACTTCTTCCAAGAAGTACCTGAACGACAAGACTATTTATCAACATTTCTTTGTTACATAATACTAAATCTAAAATAGCCTGCTCCCTGGTTGGTTCCATAACATATTGCTCTAAGAAACAATCCTCCACACTCTATGAAATCTCCCTTGAGGCTATCCTTGCCAATTTGATTAATCCTATCAATATGCATGTTAAAATCATCCATGATTACCCTTCTGCCCTTCTTACAAGCCCTTATGGTTTCTTGGTTTATGCTGTGCCCCATTTTTGAAGTATTGCTCGGGGGCCTGTAAATTACTGAGTTTTTTCCCCTCGTTCTTTATTTCCACCCATATCAATTCACCATCTTGGCCAATATCAGTTCTTAATCCAGTCTTGATGTCACCTTCAACCAAGAAAGCAAATCCACCTCCGGTTCCATCCTGTCTATCTTTTCAGAATACGGTGTACCCTTGGACATTTAACTCCCAGTCCCGGTCCTCCTGCAACCATAGAACATTACAGCGCAGTACAGGCCATTCAGCCCTCGATGTTGCGCCGACCTGTGAAATCACTCTAAAGCCCATCTACACTATTCCCTTATCGTCCATATGTCTATCCAATGACCATTTGAATGCCCTTAGTGTTGGCGAGTCCACTACTATTGCAGGCAGCTTATCTATGTCCCTCTGTAACTTGTAACATGTTTCAGTAATCCCCACCAAATCATACCCATTTGTCTCTATTTGTGCCGTCAGCACATTGACCTTATTCTGAATACTGTATGCATTTAGGTACAAGGATTCTAAACATACCCTATTGATTTGTCTTTCCCTTGCAGGATTTACTTGTGCACTATGCTTTTCACACATTCTGACCTCCTTTATTAAATCTCTGATAACACTCAGCCTCATCCCCAAGTTTCACTCCCACAGTCATCTTACATTTTGATTTTTAGGTTTCCTTTCCCCTCCGTAGTTGTTAGGCTGGCCTTGCCTGTTTATCCTATTAACCTCTACCTTCTCCTCACATGCCGACCTGCTGCTTTGGCTCCCATTAACCATCATACTTCTTGTCATTTTACCATTAGCTGCAGTTCCTAAAGTTAGGTTTCTATTTCTTGTATTTATTTGTATTTCTGATACTTGTATTTGGAACTATATTGAGTTCCCCCGAGGCCTCCCCCACACCCCATCCATTTGCTGTTGTTTTGAGGGAGTGCTGCACTGTTGGAGGATCATTACTGATAGAGTGCTGCACTGTGGGGGGGTCCACACTGAGGGAGTGCCGCAATGTTAGAGGATCAGTGCTGAAACAGTTTGGTAATTAGGAGCAGAATTGTCCCACCCATGAGTTAATTAAAAGGTTCAGTGCTTCTGATATCTGTGTGCGTGTGTTATTATTTATCTTAATTATTATTTTGGTTTAAAATACATTGAACATAATAAACACCAAACCTACAGAAGAATAAGTAAACATTGGAAACCTTTTTTCCCCCAAATTAGACAGAGGAATCATTTACAGCATCCTGTAGTTGTATTTATCAACTGTCTTTCCCACTTATTTAGTTGTTTATTAACTCGAATCAAAGATGATGGAAGGATCAAGGTTGAGCCGTCGGCAGGTGAGAAGTGGGAGGTATCACTCGGAATACAAGAACAGGGTATTAATTCTACTGCGTGTCAGTTGCATATTTCCCTTGAACTCTAATAGTGTGTCAGACAGCTGGGAGCATTGTTAATTAGGCAGTGATAAATGCTGCAATAACGTGTACTCTCTACAAATGCTGATCAAATACTACAGAAAGTTAATCAATTGCTATCTATGAACAGTGGTCAAATACAATGGGCAGAATTGAATCCAGATGATGAGGGTCTTGCCCACTAGTTGGAGAGCTGGCAAGTACCCTGCGTTACCTCCTTTGAAGAAGGCCCACCATATTAAATGCCTTAAAGTGGCTTGTGGTGGTCTTTCCCATGGATCAAGAACCCAGGAGACTGGGGGGAATTTCCAATTGCGACCAATCAGAGCCCAGCAGCTCGCCTTTGCAGGTAGTGCCACCAGGAGCTGTGGTAGCTGCCGGTATTGCACATACACAGAGGTCCAGGGCTGGTGAGGGACACAGGCCACAGATGGATGGGGGTCATGCTGGCTTGGCAGTCATGTTAGGGCAGGGTGCGGCTCTCAGTGTGACCCACCTTCCCAATGCTGGGCCTCTCAATCAGGCACTGGGGGACTGACTGCTCCACCCTCACCAGGAACCCACAAGTGACCTTGGCAGGGTATTCCTTTTTGGGCTTCCTGCGTGGCAATTGTCCATCTCCCACTGATTGATTGTACCGGTGCCAATTGAGGCCCTTAAGTGGGCATTAAATACCCATTCAAGGGCCTCAATTGTCAGCGGGGTGGGAATGCCGTCCACCAGGCAGGTGCGGACTCCCCCACATGCTACCCTCTAGCCTGATTAAATGCCCCTGCCACCAAACACACGTTGGGGGAGGGTATTACATTTTGCCCCATGTATTCTCTAGAAATAGTGACAAATACTGCTGGTTCTCTTTACACAAAGTAATCAAACAATTCTCTGTTATCTATTGTAGTGGATTTAACCAACTTACCAATTTCAAAATTTGACAAAAGGCCCTTGGCTTGAAAGGCCTGGCTGAATTTTCAAAACCCATTGACAGTGGCAATGGATAGGGACAATCCCACACTTTCCCACCAGAGGCCATAATTCCTGTTCACCGGCGTTTTCCCACTTCTCGGTTCTCCCTCCACAATCGTGGTCAGTTTTAATTTCATAGCTTTTGAAAGGTCCTGAGAAGGCGCTGCCATCTTAAAGCACAGGGGGCGGGATTCTCTGATCCTGAGGCTAAGTGTTGACGCTTCAGGAGCAGCAATCCTGCGCTGCACAGGGGGCCAGCACAGCACTGGAGTGCTTCACGCAGTTCCAGCTGCCAATACCAGCGTCAGGATGGGCACCGCGGGTCCGCGCTACGGCGGGGGCGAATTCACGCATGCGCGCTACGGCCGGCGCGAATTCGCGCATGGGTTACCATCTCCGCGCCGGCACTGACGCAACATGGCAGAGAGCTACAGGGGCCGGCGCAGAGGAACATAGGCTCCCACCAGGACAAGCTGGCCCGCCGATCGGTAGGCCTCGATCATGGGCCAGGCCACCGTGGAGGTCCCCCCCCCAGGGTCGGATCCCCCCCCCCCCCCCCCCCCCCCCCCCCCACCTCCACCAGGCCGCCCCCTGCAGCATGAAAGCCAAGGTCCCGCCGGGTAGGACCACATGTGAATGGTGAGACTCGGCCTATCTCGGCGGGCACTCGGCCCATCGCACGCGGAGAATCGCTTGTGGGGGTCGCATAGAGCGGCCCCTGACCGGCGCCACGCCGGCGCCAATGGCGCCGATTCTCCGGTGACTGGAGAATCAGTGGGCCGGCGTCGGAGTGGCGTCGCGTGAATTGCGCCCAGCACCCCCCCCGGCGATTCCCCGGCCCGGGGTCGGAGAATCCCGCCTGTAACCATAAGACCATAAGACAGAGGAGCGGAAGTAAGGCCATTCGGCCCATCGAGTCCACTCCACCATTCAATCATGGCTGATTTCAATTCCATTTACCCGCTCTCTCTCCATAGCCCTTAATTCCTCGAGAAATCAAGAATTTATCAACTTCTGTCTTAAAGACACTCAACGTCCCGGCCTCCACCGCCCTCTGTGGCAATGAATTCCACAGACCCACCACTCTCTGGCTGAAGAAATTTCTCCTCATCTCTGTTCTAAAGTGACTCCCTTTTATTCTAAGGCTGTGCCCCCGGGTCCTAGTCTCCCTTGCTAATGGAAACAACTTCCCTACGTCCACCCTATCTAAGCCATTCATTATCTTGTAAGTTTCTATTAGATCTCCCCTCAACTTCCTAAACTCCAATGAATATAATCCCAGGATCCTCAGACGTTCATCGTATGTTAGGCCTACCATTCCTGGGATCATCCGTGTGAATCTCCGCTGGACCCGCTCCAGTGCCAGTATGTCCTTCCTGAGGTGTGGGGCCCAAAATTGCTCACAGTATTCTAAATGGGGCCTAACTAATGCTTTATAAAGCTTCAGAAGTACATCCCTGCTTTTATATTCCAAGCCTCTTGAGATGAATGACAACATTGCATTTGCTTTCTTAATTACGGACTCAACCTGCAAGTTTACCTTTAGAGAATCCTGGACTAGGACTCCCAAGTCCCTTTGCACTTCAGCATTATGAATTTTGTCACCGTTTAGAAAATAGTCCATGCCTCTATTCTTTTTTCCAAAGTGCAAGACCTCGCACTTGCCCACGTTGAATTTCATCAGCCATTTCTTGGACCACTCTCCTAAACTGTCTAAATCTTTCTGCAGCCTCCCCACCTCCTCCATACTACCTGCCCCTCCACCTATCTTTGTATCATCGGCAAACTTAGCCAGAATGCCCCCAGTCCCGTCATCTAGATCGTTAATATATAAAGAGAACAGCTGTGGTCCCAACACTGAACCCTGCGGGACACCACTCGTCACCGGTTGCCATTCCAAAAAAGAACCTTTTATCCCAACTCTCTGCCTTCTGCCTAACAGCCAATCGTCAATCCATGTTAGTACCTTGCCTCGAATACCATGGGCCCTTATTTTACTCAGCAGTCTCCCGTGAGGCACCTTATCAAAGGCCTTTTGGAAGTCAAGATAGATAACATCCATTGGCTCTCCTTGGTTTAACCTATTTGTTATCTCTTCAAAGAACTCTAACAGGTTTGTCAGGCACGACCTCCCCTTACTAAATCCATGCTGACTTGTCCTAATCTGACCCTGCACTTCCAAGAATTTAGAAATCTCATCCTTAACAATGGATTCTAGAATCTTGCCAACAACCGAGGTTAGGCTAATTGGCCTATAATTTTCCATCTTTTTCCTTGTTCCCTTCTTGAACAGGGGGGTTACAACAGTGATTTTCCAATCCTCTGGGACTTTCCCTGACTCCAGTGACTTTTGAAAGATCATAACTAACGCCTCCACTATTTCTTCAGCTATCTCCTTCAGAACTCTTGGATGTAGTCCATCTGGGCCCGGAGATTTATCAATTTTTAGACCTCTTAGTTTCTCTAGCACTTTCTCCTTTGTGATGGTTACCATATTCAACTCTGCCCCCTGACTCTCCGGAATTGTTGGGATATTACTCATGTCTTCTACTGTGAAGACTGACGCAAAGTACTTATTTAGTTCCTCAGCTATTTCCTTGTCTCCCATCACAAAATTACCAGCGTCATTTTGGAGCGGCCCAATGTCTACTTTTGCCTCCCGTTTGTTTTTAATGTATTTAAAGAAACTTTTACTATCATTCCTAATGTTACTGGCTAGCCTACCTTCATATTTGATCCTCTCTTTCCTTATTTCTCTCTTTGTTATCCTCTGTTTGTTTTTGTAGCTTTCCCAATCTTCTGACTTCCCACTACTCTTTGCCACATTATAGGCTTTCTCTTTTGCTTTGATGCATTCCCTAACTTCCTTTGTCAGCCATGGCTGCCTAATCTCCCCTCTGGTAACCTTTCTTTTCTTTGGGATGAACCTCTGTACTGTGTCCTCAATTACTCCCAGAAACTCCTGCCATTGCTGTTCTACTGTCTTTCCCACTAGGCTCTGCTCCCAGTCGATTTTCGTCAGTTCCTCCCTCATGCCCCTGTAGTTACCTTTATTTAACTGTAACACCTTTACATCTGATTCTACCTTCTTTCTTTCAAATTGGAGATTGAATTCTACCATATTATGATCACTGCCTCCTAAGTGCTCCCTTACTTCAAGATCTTTAATCAAATCTGGCTCATTACATAACACTAAGTCCAGAATGGCCTGTTCCCTCGTGGGCTCCATCACAAGCTGTTCCAAAAAGCCCTCCTGTAAACATTCAATGAATTCCCTTTCCTTGGGTCCACTGGCAGCATTATTTACCCAGTCCACCTGCATATTGAAGTCCCCCATGATCACTGTGACCTTGCCTTTCTGACATGCACTTTCTATTTCGTGGTGCATTTTGTGCCCCCGGTCCTGGCCACTGTTAGGAGGCCTGTACATAACTCCCATTATGGTTTTTTTGCCTTTGTGGTTCCTCAACTCTACCCACACAGACTCCACATCATCTGGCCCTATGTCATTTAGTGCTATTGATTTAATTTCATTCCTAATTAACAAGGCAACCCCGCCCCCCTCTGCCCACCTCCCTGTCTTTTCGATAAGTTGTGAATCCCTGGATGTTTAAATGCCAGTCCTGAACCCCCTGCAACCATGTCTCTGCCACATCATACCTGCCAGTCACAATCTGGGCCACAAGCTCATCTACCTTGTTCCGTACACTGCGCGCATTTAAATATAGCACCTTTAATTCTCTATTGACCGTCCCTTTTTGTTTTCTTAGTGTGGTGGACCTTGGTTTACTGAGCCTTTCCATACACTGTGTCATATTTTGTGGGATGGGGACTATCGTAACCTCTCCTGAGTTTTGTCTTTTCGTGCTTTTTTGAATACCTAAGCAGCTACGCTTCCCACTGATTACTTCACCTCTTGGTTCCCTGACTTTCCCTTCCCCCCCCCCAATCTTTAGTTTAAAGTCCTATTGACCACCCTATTTACTCTTTTCGTCAGAACACTGGTCCCAGCTCGGTTCAGGTGGAGACCATCCCAACGGTATAGGCCCCCCCTGTCCCAAAACTGATGCCAGTGTCCCATGAAAAGGAACCCTCTTTCCCACACCACTCTTTCAGCCACGTGTTAACTTCCCTGATTCTTGCCTCCCTATGCCAATTTGCACGTGGCTCGGGCAGTAGTCCGGAGATTATGACCCTTGTCATAACGTTGTATATTGATTTAATTTCATTCCTAATTAACAAGGCAACCCCGCCCCCTCTGCCCACCTCCCTGTCTTTTCGATAGGTTGTGAATCCCTGGATGTTTAAATGCCAGTCCTGAACCACCTGCAACCACGTCTCTGTGATTTAAATCAATAAGTTGACCCTTATGTAACGTTGTCTCTCTCTCTCTTCCATCTCCTGACGTTGGGGGCAGCTAGGCTCTCAGTGCTGGTGAGCCTCCTCTTGGCACGTGTGGCACCAGGAATCCACTCACTGCCTCTATATTGGACAGCGAGTGATGCCTCTGGCCATCCATTCGTCCGACATTCAAAAACTGCTGTCAGGTATGTCAAGCTGTTTGGGATCTTTACCTCAGATGTAATGTCGGGATCCCCGCCCCAGAACAGAAATCCAGCCCATTCACTCTGTTTCTCCTTCCACAGATGCTGTCTGACCTGCTGAGTACTTCTGGTGCTTTGTTTTTATTCATGATTATGGTCAAATTCACAAATTCAATTCAAAAAAATGATGTGAAGAAGTGCTTTTGTTCCACAGATTAAACACTCTCCACTATGAATTGTAATTAAAGAACAGAACATTCAGCCCAACAGGTTAATGTTGGTATTTATACTTCACATTAGCCTCCTCCCACCTGACTTCATCTCATCCTATCGGAATCTCCTATTCCTTTCTTTCTTCTGTGTGTATCTAGTTATTCAAAGATGTACAGGTTAGGTGGATTGGCCTTGCTAAATTGCCCCTTAGTGTCCAAAAGGTTAGGTGGGGTTACGGGAATGGGGGGGGGGGGGGGGGGGGGGGGGGGGGGGGGGGGGGGGGGGGGGGGGGGGGGGGGGGGGGGGCAGCCTCGGTGGAGTGCTCTTTCAGATGGGTCAGTTCAGACAAAGAAAAGTACAGCACAGGAACAGGCCCTTCAGCCCTCCAAGCCTGTGCCAATCATGATGCCCTCACTAAAAAAAAAACCTGCCCTTATTTGGTCCTCTATTTCCTCCCTATTCGTGTATCTATCCATATGCCTCTTAAATGTTGTTAATGTGCCTGTTTTCGCCACATCCACTGGCTGCGCGTTCCAGACACTCACCAGTCTCTAGGTGTGAAACATACTCCGCACATCTCCCTTAAACTTTCCCCTCTCACCTTGATCCTGTGCCCCCTGTAATTGACACTTCCACCCTTGGAAAAAGTCTCTGACTAGCCTCCCTGTCTATGCCTCTCATAATTTTGTAGACCTCTATCAGGTCTCCCCCTCAGCCTCCATCTTTCCAGTGAAAACAATCCTAGTTTTTATTCAACCTCTCCTCATAGCCAACACCCTCGAGACCAGGCAACATCCTGGTGAACCCTTCTTTGCACTCTCTCAAAAGCTCAGGGATCAGGGGTGAGCTGGCAAGGTGGATACAGAACGGCTAGGTCATAGAAGGCAGAGAGTAGCAATGGAAGGATGCTTTTCTAATTGGAGGGCTGTGACCAGTGGCGTTCCACAGGGATCAGTGCTGGGACCTTTGCTGTTTGTAGTATATATAAATGATTTGGAGGAAAATGTAACTGGTCTGATTAGTAAGTTTGCAGACGACACAAAGGTTGGTGGAATTGCGGATAGCGATGAGGACTGTCAGAGGATACAGCAGGAGTTAGATTGTTTGGAGACTGGGGCGGAGAGATGGCAGATGGAGTTTAATCCGGACAAATGTGAGGTAATGCATTTTGGAAGGTCTAATGCAGGTAGGGAATATACAGTGAATGGTAGAACCCTCAAGAGTATTGAAAGTCAAAGAGATCTAGGAGTACAGGTCCACAGGTCACTGAAAGGGGCAACACAGGTGGAGAAGGTAGTCAAGAGGGCATTAGCTATGAGGAGCGGTTGAATAAACTCGGTTTGTTCTCATTGGAACGAAGGAGGTTGAGGGGCGACCTGATAGAGGTCTACAAAATTATGAGGGGCATAGACAGAGTGGATAGTCAGAGGCTTTTCCCCGGGGTAGAGGGGTCAATTACTAGGGGGCATAGGTTTAAGGTGAGAGGGGCAAGGTTTAGAGTAGATGTACGAGGCAAGTTTTTTACACAGAGAGTAGTGGGTGCCTGGAACTCGCTACCGGAGGTGGTGGTGGAAGCAGGGACGATAGTGACATTTAAGGGGCATCTTGACAAATACATGAATAGGATGGGAATAGAGGGATACGGACCCAGGAAGTGTAGAAGATTGTAGTTTAGTCGGGCAGCATGGTCGGCACGGGCTTGGAGGACCGAAGGGCCTGTTCCTGTGCTGTACATTTCTTTGTTCTTTGTTCTTCCATGTCCTTCTGATAATGTGGTGACCAGAACTGCACGCAATATTCCAAATGCTGCCTAACCAAGATGTTATACAGCTGCAACATGATTTCCCAACTCCTGTACTCAAATGCCCCAGCTGATGAAGGCAACCATGCCAAATGCCTTCTTTAACATCATGGCCACCTGTGTTGCCACCTTTAGGGTAGACCTGAATGCTCAGATCCCTCTGCATGTTAATGTTCCTAAGGGTTCGGTCATTTACCTTTGATCCTCCAAAATGCATCACCTCGCACTTGTCTGGATTAAACTCCATCTGCCATTTCTGTGCCCAAGTCTCCAATCTATCTCTATCCTGTTGTATCCTCTGACAATTCTCGGCACTATCAGCAACTCCGCCAATCTTCGTGTCATCCGCAAAATTACTAATCAGACCACCCACATTTTCCTCCCGATCATTTATCTGTACTTGATGGGCTCAATGGCCTCCTTTTGCACTGTAGGGATTCCATGATTCCCTTCAATGTATTGATACTCAACGACTCCATGTGATACGGCGGCATAGTGGTTAGCACTGCTGCCTCACAGTGCCAGGGGCCCAGGGTCGATACCGATTTTAGATCTTTATGGTGTTTGCACATTTTTCAGTATCTGCGTGGGTTTCCTCCGGGTGCTCCAGTTCCTTCCCATATTGCAAGGATGTGCAGATTAGATGGAGTGACCATGCTAAATTGCCCCATAGTGTCCAAAGGTTAGATGGGGTTACGGGAATAAGGTGGGGGACTGGGCTTGGATCGGGTGCTCTTTCAGAGGATCGGTGCAGACCCGATGGATCAAATGACCTCCTTCTGCACTCTAGATATTCTATGTAAAACTAAAGTAAGTAAGGGGGCCAGTTTAGCTCAGTTGGCTTGACAGCTGGTTTGTGATGCAGAGCAAGGCCATTAGCACGGGTTCAATACCCTTAGCGGCTGAGGCTATTCATGAAGGCCCCGCATTCTCAACCTTGCCTCTCGCACGAAATGTGGTGATCCTCAGGTTAAACCACCACCTGGCAGCTCTCCCCTCAAGGGGAAAGCAGCTTATGGTCAAGGGAGACTATAGCGACTTTACTTACCTTTTATTCTATGTAGTAGTGAGTTCAGAATCACACCAGGCTCTGGGGTAAGTTCCTATTGAATTCATTACTGGATTTCCTGGTGTCTCTTTTATATCGATGACCCCCACCTCCACACAAGTGAAATAACCCCTATGGGCATCAACTCTTTTATCAGGTCAACTCTCAGTTTCTCTTTTCTTTCATTGACTTCTGATTCAGTGAGAAGATCAGGCAGTTGAATTTAGCTGCTGGTTGTTTTGCTGAGTTTCACTATGGGTGGACCATTTAGGACTGAGGTGAGGGAGAATTTCTTCCCTCAGAAGGTGGTGAACCTGTGGAATGCTCTAGCACAGAAAGCTGTGGAGGCCAAATCAGTGAATGCATTCAAGAAAGAAATAGATAGTTTTGTGGATTTTAATGGCATCAAGGGGAATATGGCATTGAGACAGAGGATCGGCCATGGTCATAATGAATGGCAGTGCAAGCTCGAAGGGCCGAAAGGCCTCCTCCTGCTCCTAGTTTCTATGTTTTCCTGAAGGGTGTCTATATGTCACATGCAAAAAAAACGTTTTAAAGTTTTCATTTTATTAACTTTAAACTCTAACAGGTAAGCATCATCTTTTAAGAGATGCAAAGTTCTAGGTTAATGTTTCTGCCTTAAACTGATGGAGTCCTTAGGGTGGCACAGTGGTTAGCACTACTATCTCACAGCACCAGGGACTTGGGTTCATAGAACATAGAACATACAGTGCAGAAGGAGGCCATTCGGCCCATCGAGTCTGCACCAACCCACTTAAGCCCTCACTTCCACCCTATCCCCGTAACCCAATAATCCCTCCTCCCCTTTTTGGTCATTACGGGCAATTTATCATGGCCAATCCACCTAACCTGCACGTCTTTGGACTGTGGGAGGAAACCGGAGCACCCGGAGGAAACCCACGCACACACGGGGAGGATGTGCAGACTCCGCACAGACAGTGACCCAGCGGGGAATCGAACCTTGGACCCTGGCGCTGTGAAGCCACAGTGCTATCCACTTGTGCTACCGTGCTGCCCAATTCCAGTCTGTGGAGTTTACATTTTCTCCCCGTGTCTGCGTGGGTTTCCCCCCCCCCCCCCCCCCCCCCCCCCCCCCCCCACAGTCACAGATGTGGGTTAGGTGGGGATAGGTTGGGGGTAGGGTGCTTTTTCAGAGGGTCGGTGTAGATTTAATGGGCTGAATGGCTTCCTTCTGCACTGTGGGAATTCTATGGAACATGTCCCCGAGAATCCTCAATGGGCCAATACAGTCTTGGACAATTCTGTAATCCAAAAAACTTTTCCATTCACTACTGCAATACTTTACAATTCTCTTTCCCATGATCCTTTAATTGATCTAATAGTTCTCTTAACTTTCTTTAGCTGTTCCCAGTAATTAATTCTGTTTAGTTGACATTGAGACGCCTTTTGGTTTGTATCTCACCTGCCATTGTACATGATCATTTAGTTAATGAGACTGTACGTAACCACACTCTCATCCTTCTGAGCAAATCCATTTTTTAAAAGTTGCTCTTGGGAACTATTGATTTAATACTGTGCTCTAAAATTCTGAAGGGGGTGGCACAGTGGTTAGCACAGCTGCCAACAGCACTGAGGACCCTGGTTCGGTGTGTGTGGAGTTTGCACATTCTCGCCATGTCTGTGTGGGTTTTACCCTCACAACCCAAAGATGTGCAGTTTAGGTGAATTGGCCACACTAAATTGCCCATTAATTGGAAAAAAATAATTGGGTACACTGAATTTATTTTAAAAACAAATAAATAAATAAAATTCTGTAGGGAGAGGGAGAAAATACAAGATGAGTCACCCTTGTATTTCCAGCGCGCAGACAGTCATATCGGTTACACAGCAGAGGAGTCTCTGCATCATGAGCCTTGGTTTTACTGCAATGAGAACAAGTATGAGGTATTGAATACCAGGCTTATTTAAAAACTCTCTGGCACCCCCTTTTCTGTGTGGTGTAACAGATGACCTAATGGATCATTTTTGGCCCAGTCCGATCATGTGCTAGTGAGGTAATGGTAACTGTATCGATTGTGGGGAACTTTAAAAGCAGCTCGATAGACCTGTGTCCAGGAATATATTGTCCGTAGCCACTTGTTTGGCAATGATGCTCTTCCCCTGTAAATGAAATCCTGAGGCAAGGGCCTGTGCCATGCTATGGTTACCTTGTGGCTATGGTACCAAGCCAGAAACTGAAGAGGCTGAGTTTGTATCCCATTCAGAGCAAATTGTGAAACTCATTCCGGCAAATTTGTTTACTTTTAGGCAGGCACCAGAAAATTTACCATTGAATCTGCCAGGGTGTTTACAAAGACCAACTGGTTCACCAATTCCCATCAGAGGAGGGGAACTGTCACCCTTACCTGGTCTGGTCGACACATGCTTCCACTCTAATGCCAGTTGATTGATGTTTGATGACCTCAATACCAAACAACTTTGAAACGTAATTCAAATAGGAGGGAAAAAACCTTCAAAACAAAAGAAATACTGGTGACACTGACATTATTCGACCTGTGTCATTGGGTGCCAGCCCCGGCTCAGTGGTAGCACTCTCACTTCAGAATCAGGAGATTGTGGGTTCAAGCCTTATTCTGGAGCCTCAAGCTCAAACTCTTGAGCCCTTTGGATTTCGGCGGCAGCGGTGCGCAGGGGCCTTCTTGGAGGTGAGTAGTGAGTTTAAAAGCTCTTACCTTTACAGGAGCAGCCCTTTGGATTTCGGCGGGCAGCGGTGCGCAGGGGCCTTCTTGGAGGTGAGTAGTGAGTTTAAAAGCACTTACCTTTACAGGAGCAGCCCTTTGGATTTCGGCGGCAGCGGTGCGCAGGGGCCTTCTGGGAGGTGAGTAGTTAGTTTAAAAGCTCTTACCTTTACAGGAGCAGCCCTTTGGATTTCGGCGGCAGCGGTGCGCAGGGGCCTTCTGGGAGGTGAGTAGTTAGTTTAAAAGCTCTTACCTTTACAGGAGCAGCCCTTTGGATTTCGGCGGCAGCGGTGCGCAGGGGCCTTCTTGGAGGTGAGTAGTGAGTTTAAAAGCTCTTACCTTTACAGGAGCAGCCCTTTGGATTTCGGCGGCAGCGGTGCGCAGGGGCCTTCTTGGAGGTGAGTAGTGAGTTTAAAAGCACTTACCTTTACAGGAGCAGCCCTTTGGATTTCGGCGGCAGCGGTGCGCAGGGGCCTTCTGGGAGGTGAGTAGTTAGTTTAAAAGCTCTTACCTTTACAGGAGCAGCCCTTTGGATTTCGGCGGGAACCGGAAGTTCGACCTCTGGCAAGTCCCCCCCCCCCCCCCCAATAAATTCTGGTGGAGAGGAAGCCCGAGACACTACACGTGTAGTGTCTCCCACCCACCCTCCTCCTCTAACCTAATAATAAGACCCATTGGTGGAAGGTAAGTGCCATATTATATTATATATTATTAGCATTGTGCAGGCCAAGGATTGGAGGTGGAGGAGCAGTCTCTGTCAGCGAGAGAACCTGAGAACATCTCAGAAGGTAAGCAAGTGATTTTTACTTTTATACCTTTTTTCAAATTGTGTGTGTCGGGGGGGACAGAAAAGCTGTGACCTGAGTGGCTGGTTGGGATTCTAACCTAAATTTTTTTGACTATTTGGGAACTAATTAAACATAATAACTTAATTATAATTTAGAGGATATCTAAGCCAGAGATCGGAGGATATTATAGTTAGCTATCGCATTTCTATTAGAAATCTAGTGCTAGGAAACAGATAGTTGACAGTAACTTTGTAATTTAAAAAAAAAAAGTATTTATAAAAAAAAAGACAAATTTTAATTTTAATTAATTGACGCAATGTCAGTTAGAGGGGTGCTGTGCTCTGACTGTGAGATGTGGCAGGTCCGGGAGGCTTCCAGCGTCCTGGATGGCTTCATCTGCAGAAAGTGCACCCAACTGCAGCTCCTCACAGACCGCATGGTTCGGTTGGAGCAGCAATTGGATGCACTTAGGAGCATGCAGGTGGCGGAAAGCGTCATAGATCGCAGTTATGTAAGTGTGGTCACACCCAAGGTGCAGGCAGAGAAATGGGTGACCACCAGAAAGGGCAGGCAGTCAGTGCAGGAATCCCCTGTGGTTGTCCCCCTCTCGAACAGGTATACCCCTTTGGATACTGTCGGGGGGGATAGCCTATCAGGGGAAAACAGCAGCAGCCAGAGCAGTGGCACCACGGCTGGCTCTGATGTTCAGAAGGGAGGGTCAAAGCGCAGAAGAGTAATAGTTATAGGGGACTCTATAGTCAGGGGAACAGATAGGCGCTTCTGTGGACGTGAAAGAGACTCCAGGATGGTATGTTGCCTCCCTGGTGCCAGGGTCCAGGATGTCTCCGAACGGGTAGAGGGAATCCTGAAGGGGGAGGGCAAACAGGTAGAGGTCGTTGTACATATTGGTACTAACGACATAGGCAGGAAGAGGCATGAGGTCCTGCAGCAGGAGTTCAGGGAGCTAGGCAGAAAGTTAAAAGACAGGACCTCGAGGGTTGTAATCTCGGGATTACTCCCTGTGCCACGTGCCAGTGAGGCTAGAAATAGGAAGATAGAGCAGACAAACACGTGGCTAAACAGCTGGTGTAGGAGGGAGGGTTTCGGTTATCTGGACCACTGGGAGCTCTTCCGGGGCAGGTGTGACCTGTATAAGATGGACGGGTTGCATCTAAACCGGAGAGGCATAAATATCCTGGCCGCGAGATTTGCTAGTGTCACACGGGAGGGTTTAAACTAGTATGGCAGGGGGGTGGGCACGGGAGCAATAGGTCAGAAGGTGAGAGCGTTGAGGGAGAACTAGGGAATATGGACAGTGTGGCTCTGAGGCAGAGCAGACGGGGAGAAGTTGCTGAACACAGCGGGTCTGGTGGCCTGAAGTGCATATGTTTTAATGCAAGGAGCATTACGGGTAAGGCAGATGAACTTAGAGCTTGGATTAGTACTTGGAACTATGATGTTGTTGCCATTACAGAGACCTGGTTGAGGGAAGGGCAGGATTGGCAGCTAAACGTTCCAGGATTTAGATGTTTCAGGCGGGATAGAGGGGGATGTAAAAGGGGAGGCGGAGTTGCGCTACTTGTTCAGGAGAGTATCACAGCTATACAGCGAGAGGACACCTCAGAGGGCAGTGAGGCTATATGGGTAGAGATCAGGAATAAGAAGGGTGCAGTCACAATGTTGGGGGTATACTACAGGCCTCCCAACAGCCAGCGGGAGATAGAGGAGCAGATAGGTAGACAGATTTTGGAAAAGAGTAAAAACAACAGGGTTGTGGTGATGGGAGACTTCAACTTCCCCAATATTGACTGGGACTCACGTAGTGCCAGGGGCTTAGACGGGGCAGAGTTTGTAAGGAGCATCCAGGAGGGCTTCTTAAAACAATATGTAAACAGTCCAACTAGGGAAGGGGCGGTACTGGACCTGGTATTGGGGAATGAGCCCGGCCAGGTGGTAGATGTTTCAGTAGGGGAGCATTTCGGTAACAGTGACCACAATTCAGTAAGTTTTAAAGTACTGGTGGACAAGGATAAGAGTGGTCCGAGGATGAATGTGCTAAATTGGGGGAAGGCTAATTATAACAATATTAGGCGGGACCTGAAGAACATAGATTGGGGGCGGATGTTTGAGGGCAAATCAACATCTGACATGTGGGAGGCTTTCAAGTGTCAGTTGAAAGGAATACAGGACAGGCATGTTCCTGTGAGGAAGAAAGATAAATACGGCAATTTTCGGGAACCTTGGATGACGAATGATATTGTAGGCCTCGTCAAAAAGAAAAAGGAGGCATTTGTCAGGGCTAAAAGGCTGGGAACAGACGAAGCCTGTGTGGCATATAAGGAAAGTAGGAAGGAACTTAAGCAAGGAGTCAGGAGGGCTAGAAGGGGTCATGAAAAGTCATTGGCAAATAGGGTTAAGGAAAATCCCAAGGCTTTTTACACTTACATAAAAAGCAAGAGGGTAGCCAGGGAAAGGGTTGGCCCACTGAAGGATAGGCAAGGGAATCTATGTGTGGAGCCAGAGGAAATGGGCGAGGTACTAAATGAATACTTTGCATCGGTATTCACCAAAGAGAAGGAATTGGTAGATGTTGAGTCTGGAGAAGGGGGTGTAGATAGCCTGGGTCACATTGTGATCCAAAAAGACGAGGTGTTGGGTGTCTTAAAAAATATTAAGGTAGATAAGTCCCCAGGGCCGGATGGGATCTACCCCAGAATACTGAAGGAGGCTGGAGAGGAAATTGCTGAGGCCTTGACAGAAATCTTTGGATCCTCGCTGTCTTCAGGGGCTGTCCCGGAGGACTGGAGAATAGCCAATGTTGTTCCTCTGTTTAAGAAGGGTGGCAGGGATAATCCCGGGAACTACAGGCCGGTGAGCCTTACTTCAGTGGTAGGGAAATTACTGGAGAGAATTCTTCGAGACAGGATCTACTCCCATTTGGAAGCAAATGGACGTATTAGTGAGAGGCAGCACGGTTTTGTGAAGGGGAGGTCGTGTCTCACTAACTTGATCGAGTTTTTCGAGGAGGTCACTAAGATGATTGATGCAGGTAGGGCAGTAGATGTTGTCTATATGGACTTCAGTAAGGCCTTTGACAAGGTCCCTCATGGTAGACTAGTACAAAAGGTGAAGTCACAAGGGATCAGGGGTGAACTGGCAAGGTGGATACAGAACTGGCTAGGCCATAGAAGGCAGAGGGTAGCAATGGAGGGATGCTTTTCTAATTGGAGGGCTGTGACCAGTGGTGTTCCACAGGGATCAGTGCTGGGACCTTTGCTCTTTGTAGTATATATAAATGATTTGGAGGAAAATGTAACTGGTCTGATTAGTAAGTTTGCAGACGACACAAAGGTTGGTGGAATTGCGGATAGCGATGAGGACTGTCTGAGGATACAGCAGGATTTAGATTGTCTGGAGACTTGGGCGGAGAGATGGCAGATGGAGTTTAACCTGGACAAATGTGAGGTAATGCATTTTGGAAGGGCTAATGCAGGTAGGGAATATACAGTGAATGGTAGAACCCTCAGGAGTATTGAAAGTCAAAGAGATCTAGGAGTACAGGTCCACAGATCACTGAAAGGGGCTACACAGGTGGAGAAGGTAGTCAAGAAGGCATACGGCATGCTTGCCTTCATTGGCCGGGGCATTGAGTATAAGAATTGGCAAGTCATGTTGCAGCTGTATAGAACCTTAGTTAGGCCACACTTGGAGTATAGTGTTCAATTCTGGTCGCCACACTACCAGAAGGATGTGGAGGCTTTAGAGAGGGTGCAGAAGAGATTTACCAGAATGTTGCCTGGTATGGAGGGCATAAGCTATGAGGAGCGATTGAATAAACTCGGTTTGTTCTCACTGGAACGAAGGAGGTTGAGGGGCGACCTGATAGAGGTATACAAAATTATGAGGGGCATAGACAGAGTGGATAGTCAGAGGCTTTTCCCCAGGGTAGAGGGGTCAATTACTAGGGGGCATAGGTTTAAGGTGAGAGGGGCAAAGTTTAGAGTAGATGTACGAGGCAAGTTTTTTACGCAGAGGGTAGTGGGTGCCTGGAACTCACTACCGGAGGAGGTAGTGGAGGCAGGGACGATAGGGACATTTAAGGGGCATCTTGACAAATATATGAATAGGATGGGAATAGAAGGATACGGACCCAGGAAGTGTAGAAGATTGTAGTTTAGTCGGGCAGTATGGTCGGCACGGGCTTGGAGGGCCGAAGGGCCTGTTCCTGTGCTGTACATTTCTTTGTTCTTTGTTTGTTTGTTCTAGGCCTAGTCTCCAGTGCAGCACTGAGGGAGTGCTGCATTGTCGATGGTTCTGTCTCAGGTGGATGTAAACAATCCCATGACACTATTTGAAGAAAAGCAGGAAGTTCTCCCTGGTATTCTGTCTAATATTTATTTCTTAACCAATCTGATCATTATTACATTGCTGCGTGCAAGTATTTTGCCACATTTTTTGTCTGGGGCACAGTTGTTTCAAGAAGAGTGAAGGTCTTCTGAGTTCTTGGCCAAGCCTCATTATGTATTCTTGGCTGAGAGTCCAGACATGAATATTGCACCCTTTAAAGGCATTCCTGAAAATCAGACAGCCTGGCAATGGGGCCAATCCCAGAATTGGGACCAGCATGCCATTTTAAAGGGCTACTGAGTTATCCCGATTCAATAAAAATCCTGCCTTTCAAGTATGAATTACAGTTCCCGATCCATCATTTATACAATTTTACAGCACAGGAGACCATTCTCCCTGTGCTCATTGGTAGAGCTATCTAACTCCCTGCAAATCTTTCCTTTTCAAATTTTTATCCAATTTCCTTTTGAAATCACCACTGAATTTGCTTCCTTTTCAGGCTGTGCATTCTAGAACATAACAACTCGCTGCCTAAAGAAACCTCTCCTCAGCTGCAACGTGGCCATTCTATTGTTAGTGCAAAGAAGGAATGAGCTGCTCATAAAAATGTGATATTCCATCTATTTATGCTCAGGACGAAGTATGGTGTATCATTCTCTGGGTTCAACCAAACATATCCTAACTCACTGAAAACAAACCAACAGTCAGTGTCTGTGGAACTGAAACACATTCCACATGGACTGAGTCAAGAATAAAGCTATCCTATTTGGAGATACAACAAAACCCTGCAGGCATGAACATATTGACCGCATCCAAAAAATAGAATCATGAAATCACACAGCACAGGAGACGGCCATTTGGCCCATTGAGCCTGACGGTTGACTCTCTGATAAAGCTGTCCAGTTAATTCCACTGCTCTGCTCTTCGATGTCACCCTGCAGATCTCTCCTTGTCAGCATTTTTCAAATTTTCTTTTGAAAGTTACTATTGAATCTGCTTCCATCATCCTTCAACACGTCATTGATGACGATGAACATCTTGCCAAGGTCATCCCCACACCCCCACTACTTGCCTTCAAACAACCGCGCAACCTCAAACGAACCATTGTTTGCAGCAAACTACCCAGTCTTCAGAACAGTGACCACAACACCACACAACCCTGCCATGGCAATCTCTGCAAGACGTGCCAGATCATTGACATGGATACCACTATTACACGCGAGAACACCACCCACCAGGTACGTGGTACGTACTTGTGCGACTCGGCCAACGTTGTCTACCTCATACGCTGCAGGAAAGGATGTCCCGAAGCGTGGTACATTGGCGAGACCATGCAGACGCTGCGACAACGAATGAATGGACATCGCGCGACAATCACCAGGCAGGAATGTTCCCTTCCAGTCGGCGAACACTTCAGCAGTCAAGGGCATTCAGCCTCTGATCTCCGGGTAAGCGTTCTCCAAGGCGGCCTTCAGGACCCGCAACAACGCAGAATCGCCGAGCAGAAACTTATAGCCAAGTTCCGCACACATGAGTGCGGCCTCAACCGGGACCTGGGATTCATGTCACATTACATTCATCCCCCACCATCTGGCCTGCGAAATCCTACCAACTGTCCTGGCTTGATGCAATTCACACCTCTTTAACCTGGGGTTACCCCATCTCTGGATCTGTAAAGATTTAATCACCTGCTAATGGTCGCATTCCAAGCATTGTTTGGCATCTTTGAATTTGTCTATATATGTGTTTCTGGAACATACCTCTTCATTCACCTGAGGAAGGAGCAACGCTCCGAAAGCTAGTGACATCGAAACAAACCTGTTGGACTTTAACCTGGTGTTGTAAGACTTCGTACTGTGATCATCCTTTAAGGCAGCACTCTCCTGGTCCTAACAACTCACTCCCATCAATCATTTTAAATTATGTCTCTCTCTAGTTACTGACCCTCCTTCCATTCAAAATAGTTTCTGAAATGAAATGAAAATCGCTTATTGTCACTGATCTATCGGATACTGATCTATCCGATAGATGAGAATATTTATAGTATTAATTGATGGCAGTACTGTTGTATAACCAGGTTGTACGCCTGGTTTATTTGCTCCTGTTTGAAGTCCTTGTGTCTTTGTTGTGAATTTCCCTGAGCAACAAGTACACAATACTCAAGCCAAACTGGCTGAACTGTCATCTGTAACAGCTCCGAGGGAAGGAATGCAACTGACTGTAACTCTTCAACTGCAGCCTGGGACCAGAACTAAATTCTTCCACCCTGGATCTCTTCATTCTGACGCCTCCATACCCTTGAGCGCATCCAAAACTGTTGCTTGTATCCTTTTTAAAAAAAATAATTTTTATTGAAGTTTTCACAAAATATCAACAACAAAATGAAAAAGGAACCCAATAGAATTAAATACAAAACAAAATAAAACCCCCATGCCCCCCTCCCCCTATACATAAATAATAAATTAACACCCCGAATTAACACGTAGCAAACATAGCAAATATATACACCCCCTCCGATTCGCCAGTGTAGACAAACAAAAATAAAATAGAACCCCCCCCCCCCCCACACCGCTGCTGCTGCTGACCATTGTCTACCGTTCTGCCAGGAAGTCCAAGAACGGTTGCCACCGCCTGAAAAACCCTTGCACCGATCCCCTTAAGGCAAATTTCACCCTCTCCAATTTAATAAACCCCACCATATCGTTGATCCAGGATTCCACGCTTGGGGGCCTCGCATCCTTCCACTGAAGGAGAATCCTTCGCGGGCTACCAGGGACGCAAAGGCCAGAATATTGGCCTCTTTCGCCTCCTGCACTCCCGGCTCCTCTGCCACCCCAAATATTGTGAGCCCCCGGCCCGGTTTGACCCTGGATCCTACCACCCTCGACACCATCTTTGCTATGCCCTTCCAAAATTCCTCCAGCGCTGGGCATGCCCAGAACATATGGGTGTGGTTTGCCGGGCTCCCTGAGCACCGAACACACCTGTCCTCACCCCCAAATAACCGGCTCATCCTTGTCCCGGTCATGTGTGCCCTGTGCAGCACCTTAAACTGTATGAGGCTGAGCCTCGCACACGAGGAGGAAGAGTTCACCCTCCCAAGGGCATCTGCCCACGTCCCCGCCTCGATCTCTTCCCCCAACCCCTCCTCCCACTTACCTTTCAACTCCACCACCGAGGCCTCCTCCTCCTCCTGCATCACCTGGTAAGTTGCCGAGATCTTCCCCTCTTCAGCCCACCCCCCCCGAGAGCACCCTGTCCTGTACCGTGTGTGGCAGCAGCAGCGGGAATTCCTCGGGGGGAGCCCATACTTCTTGTCCAGCTCACCCAGGCTCGCGAACTTCCATCCACAAACAGGTGCCCCAACTTTCTTATCCCTGCCCTGTGCCACCCCAAAAACCCTCCATCTATTCTCCCTGGGACAAACCTGTGGTTCCCCCGTATTGGGGTCCACACCGAGGCCCCCACCTCCCCCCTGTGCCGAGTCCACTGCCCCCAGATTTTGAGGGTAGCCGCCACCACCGGGCTCGTGGTATACTTCATTGGAGGGAGCGGCAGCGCCTCCAGACTCGTACCCTCACAAGACGCCGTCTCCAGCCTCTTCCATGCAGCCCCCTCCCCTTCCATCACCCACTTGCGCACAATCGCCACATTGGCGGCCCAGTAATACCCACAGAGGTTGGGCAGTGCCAGCCCCCCATCCCTACTCTGCTCCAGTAACACCCTTCTCACCCTCGGAGTCCCTCGCGCCCACGCATACCCCGTTATGCTCCTGCTGACCCGCCTAAAGAAGGCCTTCAGGATAAGAATGGGGAGGCACTGGAACAGCAACAAAAACCTTGGGAGCACCGTCATCTTAACTGACTGCACTCTACCCGCCAGGGACAGCGGCAACGCGTCCCACCTCTTAAACTCCTCCTCCATTTGCTCCACTAGCCTCGTGAAATTAAGTCGATGCAGGGCCCCCCAACTCCTGGCCACCTGGACCACCAAATACCGTGAAGCTCCCCTCCGCCCTTTTTAGTGGGAGCTCGCCAATCCCCCTCTCCTGGTCCCCTGGATGAACCACGAGCAACTCGCTCTTCCCCATGTTGAGCTTGTACCCTGAGGAATCCCCAAACTCCCTGAAGATCCTCATTACCTCCGGCATTCCCCCCACCGGATCCGCCACATATAGCAGCAAGTCGTCCGCATAGAGTGACACCCTGTGCTCCTCCTCACCCCGCACCAACCCCATCCAGTTCCTCAACTCCCTCAGTGCCATAGCCAGGGGTTGATGCACGATCAATTGCACAAAGACTAAAGTTGGGTACAACTGTGGCTTTATCACAGTCAGATGCGTGCCCTCCTGTTGCAGCTGGCGAAATGGCAGGGCACTGGAGGTCATGCATATTTATACAGTTCTCCGTGGGCTGAGCCAGCCGGTAGGAGCTACCGGCGAACCTGTAGTGCAGGTCCTACCTTACATCTCCTATTACAGTGGTTCACCACGTTCACCCCCTGTTAAAAATGAGTCCGGCGGGGGTGACGTGAAACTATATACAATTAGTGCAATTATGTACAGTGGTAGGGAAAGGAAAGTCCATGTTGACGGTCCGGAGTCCGTCAAAGGTTCAGCCGGTCCGGTGCTTTGGTGCTTCGTTGGGAACGGCGTAATGGTGGCGGCGAAGTCGGTGGTGGAGGTGGCACCGATGGCGGTGGTGGCGGTTCTGGCCAGTCATCGGGGAACTCCGGGAGTTTGCAGAAGTCCTCTTCGTCCTCTTGTGCGGAAAATGGGAGGGGTGGGGGGGTTGGTCTGGTGAGGTCAATATTGGCGGCGTGGTGGGAGGTGGGGGGGGGGGCGCATTGGTGGGGTGGGGGTGTTGGGGTGGAACCTGACAGTGCCAGGTCCCTGAGTGAGACAGTATCTTGGCGGCCGTCGGGGAACTCAACTTAGGCATATTGAGGGTTGGCGTGGAGCAGGTGAACCCTGTCCACCAAGGGGTCCGCCTTGTGGAGTCGGACGTGCCTACGGAGAAGGACAGGTCCTGGAGCAGCGAGCCAAGTCGGGAGCGACACCCCGGATGTGGACTTCCTGGGGAAGGTGAAAACACGTTCATGAGGTGTATTATTAATGGCGGTGCACAATAGTGACCGGATGGAGTGTAGAGCATCAGGGAGGACCTCCTGCCAGCGAGAGGCTGGGAGGTTCCTGAACCGTAGGGCCAGCTGGACGGCGCTCCAAACCGTCCCATTCTCCTTCTACTTGCCCGTTTCCCCGGGGGTTGTAGCTGGTCCTCCTGCTGGAGGCTATACCCATGCTGAGCAGGAACTGACGTATCTCATCGCTCATGAATGAGGATCCTCTGTCACTGTGGATGTAGGCGGGGAAACCGAACAGGGCGAAGATGGTGCTGAGGGCCTTGATGACGGTGGCAGACGTCACATCGGGGCATGGGATGGCGAAGGGGAATCTGGAATACTCATCGACCACACTGAGAATGTACGTGTTATGGTCGGTGGAGGGGAGGGGCCCTTTAAAATCCATGCTGAGGCGTTCAAAGGGGTGGGAAGCCTTCACCAGGCGTGCACGGTCCGGCTGGTAGAAGTGCGCCTTGCACTCCGCACAGACCTGGCAGTCTCTGGTAACTGTCCTTACTTCCTCGACCTGGTAGGGCAGATTGCGAGCTTTGACCAGATGGTACAATCGAGTGACCCCTGGGTGACAAAGGCTGTCGTGTAGGGCCCGGAGTTGGTCCACTTGTGTGCTGGCACACGTACCTCGGGAGAGGGCATCTGGGGGCTCGTTGAGTTTACCGGGCGATACAAAATCTCGTAATTGTAGGTGGAGAGCTTGATTCTCCACCGCAAGATTTTATCATTTTTGATCTTGCCCCGCTGTGTGTTATTGAACATGAAGGCAACCGACCGTTGGTCCGTAAGGAGAGTGAATCTCTTACCGGCCAGGTAATGCCTCCAATGCCGCACAGCTTCAACGATAGCTTGGGCCTCCTTTTCAACGGATGAGTGTCGAATTTCAGAGGCATGAAGGGTGCGGGAAAAGAATGCCACGGGTCTGCCTGCCTGGTTTAGAATGGCGGCAAGGGCGACGTCTGAAGCCTCGCTTTCTACTTGGACGCTACTCGTCCATTGCGTGCATCCCGGCCTTGGCGATGTCTGCTCTGATGCGGGCGAAAGCGTGTTGTGCCTCGGCCGGGAGGGGGATTTGGGTGGACTGGATGAGTGGGCGGGCCTTGTCCGCGTAGTTTGGGACCCACTGAGCGTAGTAGGAAAAGAACCCCAGGCAGCGTTGGAGGGCCTTGGGGCAGTGGGGGAGGGGAGGTTCCGTGAGGGGGCGCATGCGGTTGGGGTCGGGCCCGAGAAGTCCGTTTTGGACTATATAGCCGAGAATGGCTAACCGTGTCGTGCTGAACACACACTTCTCTTTGTTGTAGGTCAGGTTGAGAAGAGTGGCAGTGCGGAGGAATTTATCGAAGTTGGCATCGTGGTCCTGCTGGTCATGGCCGCAGATGGTGACATTATCTAAGTACGGAAAGGTGGCCCGCAAACCGTACTGGTCGACCATTCGGTCCATCTCTCTTTGGAAGACCGAGATCCCATTTGTGACACCGAAAGGGACCCTAAGGAAGTGGTGGAGGCGACGGCCCGCCTCGAAGGCAGTGTATGGCCGGTCCAACTTCCGGATGGGGAGCTGGTGGTAGGCGGATTTCAGGTCAATTGTTGAGAAGACCCGGTACTGCACAATCTGATTGACCATATCAGATATGCATGGGAGGGGGTACGCGTCGAGCTGCGTGTACCGATTGATGGTCTGGCTGCAGTCCACGACCATCCTGAGTTTCTCCCCAGTTTTAACCACTACTACTTTGGCTCTCCAGGGGCTGTTGCTGGCCTCGATAATACCCTCCTTAAGCAGCCGCTGGACTTCGGACCTGATGAAGGTCTTGTCCTGGGTGCTGTACCGTCTGCTCCTAGTGGCAACGGGCTTGCAATCCGCAGTTAGATTGGCAAAAAGGGAGGGGGGATCGACCTTGAGGGTCGTGAGGCCGCAAACGGTAAGGGGGGGTAAGGGCCCGCCGAATTTGAGGGTGAGGCTCTGGCGGTTGCACTGGAAATCCAGGCCCAACAGGAGTGCAGCGCAGAGATTAGGAAGGACATAGAGGCGTAAGCTACTAAATTCTACGCCCTGGACCATGAGGGTGACTGTACAAAAGCCTCGGATCGGGACGGAGTGGGATTCGGAGGCTAGGGAGATCCTTTGATTGGCAGGGTGGACCGCGAGGGAGCAGCGCCTTACCGTATCTGGGTGAACAAAGCTTTCGGTGCTCCCGGAGTCCAGCAGGCACGAGGTCAAATGGCAGTTGATTTTAACTGTCGTCGATGCGGTGGCCAAGTTGTGCGGGCAAGATTGGTCCAGCGTCATCGAAGCGAGCTGCGGGTAGCCATCGGATGCTTCGGGTCGTGTGCGTGTGCGGTTCCGATGTCGGGATGTCCGGGGAACCTGTGGGGAACAAGATGGCGGCGCCCATAGTGCGCACATTGCGGGGTCGGGACAAGATGGCGGCGCCCATGGTGCGCACATTGCGGGGTCGGGACAAGATCGCGGCGCCCATGGGGCACAAGTGGCCGAAGGGGGACAAGATGGCGGCGCCCATGGTCGCACATGGACCCGGGAGGAGAAGATGGCGGCTCCCATTGTGCGTCTGGCGTGGGGGAGGGGGCGATAGCGGGCGCGATTGCAGCAACTACGCAGGCCTGGCACACAGCCGCGAAGTGGCCCCTTTTACTGCAGGCTTTACAAACTGCAGTGCGGGCCGGGCAGTTTTGGCGGGATGCTTCTGCTGACCGCCAGAAGTAGCAGCGAGGACCCCCGGGGTGCGCGGATCGGCGTGCAGCGCAGGCATATTGGGAAGGCAGGGCCCCGGCTGAGGAGGTCGTCGGCGGGGTCCAGGAGCGGTCGGAAGAGGTAGAAGGGTGGGCAGCGCGGCGGGAGAGGTAAGATTGTGCGTTACGGGATGTGACCGTCATGGAGAGCGCCAAGGTTTTCGTCTCCAGCAGTTCGAACGTGGCCCCTTCCAGTAATCGTTCTCGGGTGCGGTCCGACGCAATCCCCGTCATGAAGGCATCGCGCATGAGGAGATTCGCGTGTTCGGCGGCCGTGACGGCCTGACAGTCACAGTACCGGACGAGTGGAATTAGGGCCCGCCAGAAGTCTTCAATGGACTCACCAGGTAGTTGCGAGTGGGTGGCAGGTACATGCCTGGCGAAGAGCATGTTCGCCTTCTGCGCGTAGTGTTCTTTGAGGAGTTCCATCGCTTTTGTGTAAGTCGTGGCGTCTTGGATCAACGGGAACAGGCTGGAGCTCAGTCTGGAGTACAGGACGTTGATCTTCTGAGCCTCCGTTGGCGCGGGGGGACCGCCGCGTTGATATAAGCCTCGAAACATGCTAGCCAGTGAGTAAAGTCTTTCCTGGTGTCGGGCGAGTGAGGATCCAGCTGCAGGCGATCGGGCTTAATTCGGATATCCACTCTGTGGAAAATCTGATTGTAATAAATTGATGCACGATTAATTGCACAAAGACTAAAGTTGGGTACAACTGTGGCTTTATTACAGTCAGATGCGTGGCTTCCTGCTGCAGCTGGCGAAATGGCAGGGCACTGGAGGTCATGCATATTTATACAGTTCTCCTTGGGCGGAGCCAGCCGGCAGGAGCTACCGGCGAACCTGTAGTGCAGGTCCTACCTTACATCTCCTATCACAGTGGATCACCACATAGCAGCAAGTCGTCCGCATGGAGCGACACCCTATGCTCCTCTCCACCCCCCACCAACCCCTCCAGTTCCTCGACTCCCTCAGTGCTATAGCCAGGGGTTCAATCGCCAGTACGAAGAGCAGGGGGACAGGGGATACCCCTGCCTCGTCCCTCGATGCAACCGAAAGTACTCAGACCTCCTCTTGTTCGTGGCCACACTCGCCATCGGGACCACGTACAACAGCCTAACCCACCTGACGAACTCCTCCCCAAACCCAAACATCTTCAGCACCTCCCACAAGTACCCCCACTCTCCCCTATCGAAGGCCTTCTCAGCGTCCATCGCCACCACTATCTCCGCCTCCCCCTCCCTCGCCAGCATCATGATAACGTTCAGGAGCCTCCGCACATTCGCGTCAACTGCCTCCCCTTCACGAACCCCGTCTGGTCTTCGTGGATCACCTGCGGCACCCAGTCCTCAATTCTCATGGCTAAGACCTTCACCAGCACCTTGGCATCTACGTTTAACAACAAAATCGGCCTGTAAGACCCACACTGCAGGGGATCCTTATCCCGCTTCAGGATCTGGGAGGCAAAGCCCCCCCCTCCCTTGCCTCAGTGAAGGTCCTAACCAGCAACGGGCCCAACAGGTCCACATATTTTTTGTAGAATTCGACCGGGAAATCATCCGGCCCCGGTGCCTTCCCCGCCTGCATGCTCCCTATCCCTTTGGCCAGCTCCTCCAGCCCAATTGGGGCCCCTATTCCCGCCACCAGTCCCTCCTCCACCTTCGGGAACCTCAATTCGTCCAGAAAGCGGCCCATCCCTCCCTTCTCCAGTGGGGGCTTGGCCCAATACAGTTCCTCATAAAAGTCCCTGAAGGCCCTATTGATGCCAACCCCACTCCGCACCACACACCGTCCCCTATCCTTAACTCCCCCGATCTCCCGAGCTGCGACCCGCTTCCGAAGCTGATGCGCCAGCATCCGACTTGCTTTTTCCCCATATTCCTAAATCGCCCCCTGGGCCTTCCCCACTGCGCCTCCGCCTTCCTGGTGGTCAACAGGTCGAATTCGGCCCCCGGCCTTGCAAATCTCCAAGGGTCCACCCCTCCCATCTGGGCCATAAACCCCCTCAGCACTCTAGCAGCCGCCGGCTTCCTACCCGTCCTAGACCTGGAGCGGTCCAGTGCCGGATCCAACACCGTGTTCAAGTTCCCCCCCCAATTATCAGGCCCCCCACTTCCAAGTCCGGGATCCGACCCAACATGCGCCGCATAAAACCCGCATCGTCCCAGTTCGGGGCGTACACGTTGACCAGCACCACCCTTTCCCCTTGCAGCTTACCACTTACCATTACGTACCTGCCGCCATTGTCTGTCACAATGCTCGACGCCTCGAACGACACCCTCTTTCCCACCAAGATCGCCACTCCCAGATTTTTGGCATCCAGCCCAGAATGAAACACCTGACCTACCCAGCCCTTCCTCAATCTTACCTGGTCTGCCACCTTCAGGTGTGTCTCCTGGAGCATGACCACATCCGCCTTCAGGTGCGCGAACACCTGGGCCCGCTTGACCGGCCCGTTCAGTCCCCTTACATTCCAGGTTATCAGCCAGATGAGGGGGCTACACGCCCCCCTCCCCCGCCGACTAGCCATAATCCCTCCTCCGCCAGCCACGCGCCCGCACCCCACGCCCGGCCCGTTCCCCACGGCGGCAGATCCCCATCCCAACCCCCTCTACCCGCTCCAGCTCCCCCTTGACCATGCCAACAGCAACCCGGTTCCACCTCCCCCCCCGCCCCGACCCCCCCCACCCCCACCCCCAGCTGGGACCCCTCCTAGCTGCATTGCTGCCCCCATTGCGCTCCCGCAAGTCAGCAGGCTCTCCGCCTCCCCCTTCCATCCCAAGCACGGGAAACAACCCTCGCTTCCCCGCCCCGGCCCCACCCCCTCCAGCCTTCAGCGCGGGAAAAAGCCCACGCTGTCCACTTGCCCGGCCCCGCCACCTCTGACACAGCTCCTTTCACTGCCCCAGTCCCCTCACCCCCGACTCGGGCCTCCCCCTCCCCCGCGGGGCCCAATCCCCTCTATCGGCCATCCACCCCTACTCCTTTTACTTTCCCCCCTCCAAGAGCCCACCCGACAGACCCAACCAAAACAGTGTCCAACCCACCCTAACCACCCACACCGAATCAAAAAGAAACAAGAGCAAAGAACACCCCTCAAAATGTAACACACCAACAGCAATCCCCGACCACCCATCCCGACCCTCAGTTTGTGTCCAGCTTCCCAGCCTGAACAAAGGCCCACGCCTCCTCCGGGGACTCAAAATAATGGTGCCGGTCCTTGTAGGTGACCCACTGTCGCGCTGGCTGCAACATGCCAAACCTCACCCCTTTCCTGTGCAGCACCGCCTTCGCCCGGTTGTACCTGGCCCTCTTCTTCGCCACCTCCGTGCTCCAGTCCTGATATATTCGAACCTCCGCGTTCTCCCACCTGCTGCTCCTCTCTTTCTTGGCCCATCTGAGCACACGCTCCCGATCGGCGAACCGATGAAACCGCACCAGCGCCGCCCGCGGTGGCTCGTGAGCCTTGGGCCTCCTCGCCAGCACTCTATGGGCCCCTTCCAGCTCCAGGGGCCCCTGGAAGGACCCCGCTCCCATCAGCGAGTTTAACATGGTGACGACATAGGCCCCCACGTCCGACCCCTCCAGCCCCTCCGGGAGGCCCAGGATCAGCAGATTCTTCCGCCTCGACCGATTCTCCATCTCCTCGAACCGTTCCTGCCATTTCTTGTGGAGCGCCTCGTGCGCCTCCACCTTTATCGCTAGACCCAAGATCTTGTCCTCGGTATCGGAGATCTTCTGTCGGACCTTGCGGATCGCCACCCCCTGGGCCGTCAGGGTCTCCAGCAGCTTATCGATAGAAGCCTTCATCGGCTCCAGCAGGTCCGCTTTGAGCTCGCTGAAGCAGCGTTGGATAACCTCCTGCTGCTCCTGCGCCCACTGCATCCACGCTGCCTGGTCCCCGCCCGCTGCCATCTTGCTCTTCTTCCCTCGCACTTTCTTTCGGTTCACCACCACTTTTTTAGTCGCCCCGCTCCTGGTCCAAGCCATACACTGTCGGGGGAATGTTGCAGTCTTCTTCCCACACCGGGAAATGTCACAAAAATGCCGTTGGGGGCCCTGAAAAGAGCCCAAAAGTCCGTTCCAAGCGGGAGCTGCCGAACGTGCGACTTAGCTCTGCATAGCCGCAACCGGACGTCTGTTGCTTGTATCCTAACTCACACCAAGTCCCCATTCACCCATCACCATCACTGTCATGATCGACAAGGCTCCTTGATTTTAAAATTCCAATCTTTCCCTCCAAAGCCTCACCCCTACTCATTCAGCCTTCGCCAGTACTACAATTCTCCGCGATCTCTGGGTCAATCTCATTTTGGTCTCTTGCCCAACCCTGGTTTCCAATGCCCACCATTGGCGGCCATGCCTTCAGCTACCTGGGCCTCAAACTCTGGAATTCCCTCCTTAATATTCTCTCATGTCTTCCATAAAATCTATCTCTTTAAGCAAGATTTTAGTCCTAATATTTCCTCAGTGTCAAATGTTGCACAATAGTGTTCCTTTGAAGGGTTTTAGGGTGATTCTCAAAGGTGCTGAATAAATTCTGTTTTGTGATTGTACTGGTTACCCATCAGGACATTGTGGTTTTTGGGGGGGGGGGGGGGGGGGGGGGGGGGCATTGCCCATGTCAGCCTGGACGGTGACCATCACCATGGTGATTGGAAGTTCCGACACCTGCTCGGCAACTTTCCGGAAAATAATTAACATCAACAATCAGAAAGAAATGCTGAGTGGCTTACTTTCTTGAAAAATATCTCACTTCTGAAGAGTTGCCAGAGTTAGCGTTGGGGTCAGATTTAGAACATGACAGATGTGCGTTTTCTGTCACTACTCAACCAGCCCATGTTATCCCAGACGGGAACTTGTCAATTGGTTATTTTTAATTTGGGAGTGATGTCACACAATGTTTCACCTTCCAGCCCTATTTATAACTCCAATTCCCAACACTTCATACTGACAGTGACAATTGTCCTTGACAATCTTTGGGAGTAGTGCGGAAAGTAGACAACAACAGCTTGCATTTACATAACCTTTAAGGTACTGAGACCTCTCAACTTGATTCACAGGAGGATTATCAGACAGGATTTCACACTGAGCTACACTAGGCATATTAGGACGAGATAACCTAAAGCTTAAACCTTATATCTTAAAGAGGTTGGTTTTAACCTTAAAGGAAGAAACAGATGTTTAGGGAACAATTTCCAGAGGTTAGGGCCCAGCCTACTGACGGCATAATCTCCAATGGAGGAACAATGAAAATCAGCTAAGATTGGAAAAGTGCAGAGAACTTGCAGGGTTGGAGAAGGTGACTGAGATAGAGGGGGGAGGGGTCTGTGTGACTTTGCGGTGCACAAATTGGCTGTTGTGTTTTCCACATTACAACAGGGACTACAGAAGTACATTACGTAGTTTAAGGGTCTGGAATGTATAGCGTTAATATGGTACTGTGTACAGTACTGCCCATTCAGTAATGTAAGAGGCACATGACCTGCACCTAGGGTCCAGTCGCGTGTACAGACCGAGCCGTGTGTACCAGCAAACATGGAGACAGCTCCTGGCTTCTCCTACTTACTGTGTATTTGTAAATACTTTTAAAAGTCAATAGAGCCTTATAGTTAATCGACATATGACGACAATGACTTCTTCAGGTTGACCGAACTGGAACCAACATCCTACAACTCTTTATTGGCTGTAAAGCACTTTGGGAAGGCCTGAGGTTAGCACAGTTGCTATGTAAACACAAGTTTTTCTTTCTTTGTATCTCTCTGAACTGTTTGCACATCTCTCATTCATTATCGTTTAATTGCCAGGAATGCCCATTGTGAATGTTTCTTTCTTTTTTAATGGGACGTGGTCATCACTGGCTAGGCCAGCATTATGAATTAAACCATTTCTGTTCCTATTGCTTACCTCTATCCATGGTGGATTTAGTCTTTGGGCATCTTTATCTTCTCGGATAGCTCATGCCAAGTTGGACAAGAGGCTGTTTGACAAAAAAACAATATAACACTATGTAATGCAGAACGTTTGACCAGTGGTCTACCCTTTAAGGCCAGACAGCCTAATCGATAAGGAGATGGCTGTGTGGTCATTCAGAGTTTAATTGCTTTTTGGCCAGGAAATGTGGTGATTGGTTTTAGTTTCCAGTTGAGAATAACACGAAGATAAATTTATATTTGAAATGAAGTATGCTACCTGAGTGTTCAGAACAAATATTTATAGCGGTTCTCTCGCGAACTCAACTTGGCAAGACCAAAGTATGTTGTGTCCTAGTCTGTGAGTTGCTGTTGGCTGATGACCCTGTGCTGCTATCCCATGCTGAAACTGACTAGCAACACCTTATAGACCAGTTCTCTTGGGCCTGTGAGGAATTTGGACTGACAATCCACATCAGAAAGGCCAAAGTTATGGGCCAGGACAGAGAGACAGTCCACTATCAACATTAGTAACCTCACTCTGGAGGTTGTCAACAGCTTCACATCTCTTGGATCAACAATTACCAACAACTTGTCCTTTAGAACATAGAACATAGAACGATACAGCGGAGTACAGGCCCTTCGGCCCACAATGTTGCACCAAAACAAAAGCCATCTAACCTACACTATGCCATTATCATCCATATGTTTATCCAATAAACTCCTAAATGCCCACAATGTTGGCGAGTTCACTACTGTTGCAGGTAGGGCATTCCACGGCCTCACTACTCTTTGCGTAAAGAACCTACCTCTGACCTCTGTCCTATATCTATTACCCCTCAGTTTAAAGCTATATCCCCTCGTGCCAGCCATTTCCATCCACGGGAGAAGGCTCTCATTGTCCACCCTATCTAATCCCCTGATCATTTTGTATGCCTCTATTAAGTCTCCTCTTAACCTTCTTCTCTCCAATGAAAACAACCTCAAGTCCATCAGCCTTTCCTCATAAGATTTTCCCTCCATACCAGGCAACATCCTGGTAAATCTCCTCTGCACCCGCTCCAAAGCCTCCACGTCCTTCCTATAATGCAGTGACCAGAACTGTACGCAATACTCCAAATGCGGCCGTACCAGAGTTTTGTACAGCTGCAACATGACCTCCTGACTCCGGAACTCAATCCCTCTACCAATAAAGGCCAACACTCCATAGGCCTTCTTCACAACCCTATCAACCTGGGTGGCAACTTTCAGGGATCTATGTACATGGACACCTAGATCCCTCTGCTCATCCACACTTCCAAGAACTTTACCATTAGCCAAATATTCCGCATTCCTGTTATTCCTTCCAAAGTGAATCACCTCACACTTCTCTACATTAAACTCCATTTGCCACCTCTCAGCCCAGCTCTGCAGCTTATCTATATCCCTCTGTAACCTGCTACATCCTTCCACACTGTCGACAACACCACCGACTTTAGTGTCGTCTGCAAATTTACTCACCCACCCTTCTGCGCCTTCCTCTAGGTCATTTATAAAAATGACAAACAGCAACGGCCCCAGAACAGATCCTTGTGGTACGCCACTTGTAACTGAACTCCATTCTGAACATTCCCCATCAACCACCACCCTCTGTCTTCTTTCAGCTAGCCAATTTCTGATCCACATCTCTAAATCACCCTCAATCCCCAGCCTCCGTATTTTCTGCAATAGCCTACCGTGGGGAACCTTATCAAACGCTTTGCTGAAATCCATATACACCACATCAACTGCTCTACCCTCGTCTACCTGTTCAGTCACCTTCTCAAAGAACTCGATAAGGTTTATGAGGCATGACCTACCCTTCACAAAGCCATGCTGACTATCCCTGATCATATTATTCCTATCTAGATGATTATAAATCTTGTCTCTTATAATCCCCTCCAAGACTTTACCCACAACAGACGTGAGGCTCACCGGTCTATAGTTGCCGGGGTTGTCTCTGCTCCCCTTTTTGAACAAAGGGACCACATTTGCTATCCTCCAGTCCTCTGGCACTATTCCTGTAGCCAATGATGACATAAAAATCAAAGCCAAAGGTCCAGCAATCTCTTCCCTGGCCTCCCAGAGAATCCTAGGATAAATCCCATCAGGCCCCGGGGACTTATCTATTTTCAGCCTGTCCAGAATTGCCAACACCTCTTCCCTACGTACCTCAATGCCATCTATTCTAATAGCCTGGGTCTCAGCATTCTCCTCCACAACATTATCTTTTTCCTGAGTGAATACTGATGAAAAATATTCATTTAGTATCTCGCTACCTCTTCAGACTCCACACCAACTTCCCATCCCTGTCCTTGACTGGTCCTACTCTTTCCCTAGTCATTCGCTTATTCCTGACATACCTATAGAAAGCTTTTGGGTTTTCCTTGATCCTACCTGCCAAATACTTCTCATGTCCCCTCCTTGCTCGTCTTAGCTCTCTCTTTAGATCCTTCCTCGCCCCAACTGAAACTTCACACCTCATCAAAAATCAGCACCAGAATTGTCAAGGTTGCCGTGTCAGGTCAAAGTTGAGAAGTCGACTGTGGGCCAACAGCAAACTGACCGAAAATGCAAAGCTCCATGTACACCAGGTCTGTATTCACAGTATCCTCCTTTACGGTAGCGAAGCATTGACAACTTATGCAGGCTAAGAAAAGCGACTGAACAGCTTTCAACTCGACTGCCTGAAATGAACGTTGGGTACCTCGCAAAAAAGATGAATTGCTGAAAATGAACAGGAACCCTTACTATTTTTGCCCGCTCAAGTCAGTGGCAACTCTTCTATCTGGATCATGTGAGTCGAATGGATGACTGCCGAATCACCAAAAACATGCTCAATGGTGAGCTTGCCATCAGCATGAAGCCAACAAGCCTTTCATGTCTACAATACTGGCATATACCCGGCAATGTGACAAATTGCGCAGGTGTGTCCTGTACACAGGAAGCAGGTCAAATCCAACCCGGCCAATTACCGCCCCATCAGACTACTCTCGATGATCAGTAAAGTGATGGAAGGGGTTATCAGCAGTGCTATCAGGCGACACTTTCTCAGCAATAATCTGCTTCACGGGTGCTCTGTTTGGGTTCCGCCAGAATCACTCAGCTCGTGGGCAGCTCGGTGGTGCAGTGGTAGCACTGCAGTCTCACGGCGCTGAGGTCCCAGGTTCGATCCCGGCTCTGGGTCACTGTCCGTGTGGAGTTTGCACATTCTCCCGGCGTTTGCGTGGGTTTCGCCCCCACAACCCAAAGATGTAGGTGGATTGAATATGCTAAATTGCCCCTTAATTGGAAAAATTTAATCGGGTACTGTAAATTTATATAATAAAAAAAGAATCACTCAGCTCCTGACATCATTACAGACTTAATTCAAACATGGACAGAAGAGCTGAATGCCAGAGGTGAGATGCGAGTGACTGCCCTTGACATCAAGGCAGCATTTGAACAAGTATGGTATCAAGGAGCCCAAACTAAACTGGAGTCAATGGAAATCGCGTGAAAACTCTCCGTTAGTTGGAGTTATACCTGGCACAGATGAAGATAGTGGTGGTGGTTGGAGGTCAATCATCTCAGCTCCAGGATATTGCTGCAGAAATTCCTCAGGATAGTGACCCAGACTCAACCATCTTCAGCTGCTTCATCAATGATCTTCCTTCCAATGTAAGGTCAGAAAGGGGATGTTCGCAGATGAATGCACAATGTAGTTCATGTCAAAATGCAGCATGACCTGGACAATATCATGGGCAGACAGCTGGCAAGTAACATTTGCCCCACACACGTGTCAGGAAATAACCATCCCCAACAATAGAGGATCTAACCATCGTCCCTTGACATTCAATAGCATTACCATCACTGAATGCCTCACTACTAACGTCCTGGGGGGTTACTATTGATCAGAAACTGAACTGTCCTAGCCATATAAATACTGTGGCTACCAGAGCAGGTCAAAGGCTAGGCATCCTGCGGTGAGTAAGGCGAGGAATCCTGTGGTAACTCACTTCCTGACTCCCCAAAGTCTGACCACAATCTAGAAGGCACAAGTCAGGAGTGTGATGGAATACTCTCCACTTGCTTAGATGAGCGCAGCTCCAACAGCAACAAGAAAGTGGACATCATCCAGGCAGAGGCAGATTTAGAGTTCATGAGGTAGCGGCGGCACGGAAGCACAGTGGTTAGCACAGTTGCCTCACAGCTCCAGGGTCACAGGTTCGATTCCCGGTTTGGCTCACTGTCTGTGCGGAGTCAGCACATTCTCCCCGTGCCAACATGGGTCTCCTCCGGTTTCCTCCCACAGTCCAAAGATGTGCAGGTTAGGTGGATTGACCATGCTAAATGGCCTTGGTGTCCAAAAAAGATTACTTTTAATGTGGTTAGGTGGAGTTTTAAATATCTAAAACTCAGTTATGGGATAGGGTGGAGGTGTGGGCTTAGGTAGGGTGCCCTTTCCAAGGTCCGGTGCAGGATCGATGGGCTGAATGGCCTCCTTCTGCACTGTAGATTTTATGATTCATTTCTTGGAGTCCCCCAGCCTCAGGCCCCTCCACCCCACTCACCCTGGCCCCACAGAGTGCTGAGGCGCACGTCACAAAAATACAGAAATTGATCACGGCATTAACTTCTTTTTAACATATAGAAACAAGCCTGCATGAATGACGGTAAACAGTCAAAATTGCGATGTGAGTGTCTTCAGGCGAACCAAGACGAGGATGCATTTATCCTTTTCAAGGCTTTTTCCCACAGTTCAGTTTCCAGCTCCCCTCCTAGCTCCTCTTCCCACTTCCTTTTCACCTCGCTGATAGGGGCCCCTTCCCACTCTAAAAATTCCCTGTATATCTCCAAAACCCTCCCTCCCCCAACCTCTGTTTTTGACAGCACTTTATCCTGTAGTCCCTCAGCTTGGAACCTGCCTCCCAACGAAGTCGCCCACTTGAAGGTACCGAAACCCATTCCCACCCACCAAATCAAGCTCTTCCTCTCCTGCCCCCATGGTCGGAAAGCCCTCCTGGATGAATAGATCCCCAAATCTCTCAATTCCTACACGCTGCCATATCTTAAAGCCCCCATCCATCCCCCCCGGGGCAAACCGGTGATTGCCAGATTGGTGACCACACTGACACCCCCTCCAGTCTCATGTGCTGCTTCCATTGCCCCCACACCCTTAGGGCTGCCACCACAGGGCTTGTAGAGTACCGAGCCAGCAAAAACGGCAGGTGTGCCATCAGTAAAGCCTCCAAACTCGTACCTTTGCAGGATGCCGCCTCCATTCGCTCCCAGACCGACCCCTCCCCCACTACCCACTTCCTGACCATCGATATGTTGGCCACCCAGTAATACTTAATAAAGCTCAGAGGGCCAAACCCCCTCTCCGCGGATCCGTTCCAGAAGTGCCCTCTCGAGGTTTTACCTGGTCATACAAATCTCGATATTGCCGCGTTCATACTTCTGAAAAAAGCCTTTGGGCCAAAAATTGGGAGAGATTGAAAAAAGAAAAGCACTCTCGGAAGGACCGTCATCTTCACCGTCTGAATCCTCCCCACCAGCGTCAGTGGGAGCATGTCCCATCTGCGGAAATCCTTTCTCATTTGATCCATTGCTTTGCCCAAATTTAGCTTGTGAAGCTGCCCCCAATCCTTAGCCACTTGAATCCCCAGATATCTAAAACTCCACCCAACCACATTAAAAGGTAACTCCTTCAGTCTCCTTTCTAGCCCCCATGCCTGGATCATGAACATCTCTCTCTCTTCCATATTTAGCTTATAATCTGAAAATCGCCCAATTTCTCCTAATACCTCCATGATTTCGGTCATACCCCCCCCCCCACCGGGTCTGTGACATAAAGCAGCAAATCGTCCGCATAGAGAGAGACCCTGTGTTCCACCCCCCCACTATACCCCACCAGGCATTCGCTGCTCTCAGGGCCATTACTAAGGGCTCTCTGGCCAGGGCAAACAGTAATGTGGAGAGCGGGCATCCCTGCCTTGTCCCCCGACATAGACTAAAATATTCTGACCGACCTCTTACATTTGCCACCGGAGCCTGGTACAACAGCCGAACCCATTTCACAAATCCCTGCCCAAACCCAAACCTGCCAAAAATATCCCATTGGTACTTCCACTCCACCCGGTCGAAAGCCTTTTCCGCGTCCATGGCAACTACCACCTCAACCTCTCGCGCCCCTCCGCTGGCATCATTATATCATTGAGAAGCCGTCTAATGTTGGATGTCAGGTGCCTGCCCTTTACAAATCCCGTCTAATCCTCCCCAATTACCTCCGGGACACAATCCTCTATTCGAGTGGCCAGGATCTTTGCGAATAACTTAGCATCAACATTCAAAAGGGAAATTGGCTTGTACGATCCACAGCTTTCCGGATCCTTGACCCGCTTCAGGATGAGAGAAATTGATGCCTGTGATAACGTTGGGGGGAATACTCCCAGCTCCTTGGACTCGTTAAAAGCCTTAACCATAAGTGGCCCCAGTAACCCAGAGAACTACTTATAGAATTCCACTGGGAATCCATCAGGTCCCGGAGCTTTACCCGATTACATCGCCCTCAATCCGTCTATCACCTCCCCAAACCCAATCGAGCCCCCAAGGACTTCCACCAGCTCCTCATCTATTGTTGTGGGAAAAGTCAACCACTTCAAGAGTCAGACTTTCTGTGTTCAAATAAGTGCAATTTTATTGTTACACGAAGCTTCGGGAGAAAGCGTACGTACCCCACGGTACAGTAGCCAGCCTTTCTCCCGGTTTGAATGGCAGTCTTTCATTTTATACTTTGGGTTCACAATGAGCCCAGATACAAAACAATTATCACCTTGTTATCTTTAAACATTTTATAGATTGTACATCGCTATTTGTAAGCGTTTTGCCATTTACGCATGGCCACAGTCAAAGAGGTTTTACAGGTTACAGGCAGCAGCAGGAAAGTAGTATTGATTGTCCCTTTGTTTTAGGAAATGGCCCAAGACATTCGTATTAGCATATCATTGTGTACACCTTGGCTGAAGTCAGCTTTATTCAAGTGGTGTCCCGCATTTATGCATTTCTTAATCTTCCTGTCTGACTCCCTTTGTCCTGGATCTGTTCCTATCTGTCCTACTGGTACCCCGCTGGACTCCAGGCATCAGTTATGTCTGCTTTATTCTCTGTGTTTCCATCTTGTGTGTCAGTGTCCTTCTGAACCATTTCCCCCTTCATCTATCTTTGGAAACTCTAGCCTCCCCAGGAATTGATTCATGCCCTCCTCCCCAACGGGGAGTTCCGACTCATAAAGCTGGCTCTAAAATTTACGGAACACATCATTCACCACCCCCAGGTCCATCACTATCTTCCCCCTCATGTCCATTATTTTCCCTATTTCTCTCACCGTCTCCTGTTTCCTCAGCCGATGTGCCAGCATCCTGCTAGCTTTCTCCCCATGTTCATATATTGCCCCTTTTACCCTCCTCAGCTGACCCTTTGCCTTACCTGTGGAAAGGAGCCCAAACTCCATTTGAAGTCTCTGATGCTTCTTCAGGAGCTCCTCATTTGGAGACTCTGAATATCTCCTGTCCACCTGTAAGATTTTTCCTACCAACCTGTCCAGCCCCGACCACTCAGTTTTATCCCTGTGGGCTCGAATCGAAATACATTCCCCTCTAATAACCACTTTCAATGCCTCCCAGACCACCCTAGCTGCAGTTTCTCCCCTGTTGTTGAGCTTTATGTACCCCCGAATGGCCTCTCTCACTCGCTCACAGATCTCCTCATCCGCTAACAGCCCTGTGTCTCGTCTCCACTGTGGGCGCTGGGACATTCCCGTGTCTGCCCGTAGGTCTATCCAGTGTGGTGCATGATCTGAGACCACAATTGCTGAGTACTCCGTGTCCTCACCCCTGCTAACAGTGTTTTATCCAGTACAAAGAAATCGATCCTGGAGTATACCTTATGTATATGGGAGTAGAATGAATATTCCCTACTCCTTGGCCTCACAAATCTCCATGGATCCACCCCTCCCATGCGCTCCATGAACCCCCGCAGTTCCTTCGCCATTGCTGATAGTTTCCCCAACCTAGAACTCGACCGGTCCAATCTCGGATCCAGGACCGTATTAAAGTCACCCCCATAACCAGCCGGTGCGAGTCAAGGTCTGGGATCTTTCTCAGCACCTTCCTGACAAACGCTACATCATCCCAGTTTGGGGCGTGTATATTCACCAGCACCACTGCCATTCCCTCCAGCTTCCCGCTAACCATAATGAATCTACCTCCCGAGTCTGCCTCTATCCTCCCCACCTCGAATGTCACCCTTTTGTCAATCAGGATAGCCACCTCCATTGTTTTAAAGTCCAGTCCCGAATGAAACACTTGCCTGACCCATCCCTTCTTAAATCTAATTTGGTCTCCCAGCTTCAATTGTGTCTCCTGTAACATAGCCACATCCGCTTTTAACTGTCTCAGGTGTGTGAACACACATGCTCTCTTGACTGGCCTGTTCAGTCCACGAACATTCCATGTAACCAGTCTGGTCAGGGGGCTTTTTCCTCCCCCCCCCCCCCCCCAACCCCCACCACGTCGATCAGCCATGACCTTTTCTCTGCCAGCTCTTAGCCCATGTTCCACCCCTTGGCAGCGATTGCATCTGATCTTCATCTCCAGTCTCCTAGCTGTCTTACCCATCAGCAGTCCGCCCCCCCCCCCCACTTTGTCTCTCCTCAGCTCTCCCCCACTTTGGTCCCGTGAACCAGCTATCCAGCTAGCCGAGCAGCTCTCACCCCCCGGCGCCAAGAAACCTGCCATCTGCCAGATCCTACCTCCCCTAAACTTAACACAAGTACTCAACACAGTAACAATCCCAAAAAGCAAACAAACCGTCCCCCCAAAGCGCAGGCCAAACTGCCAACCCCTCCCCCTTTAACTGAATCTTATCAGTCCCATCACCTTCAAACAGAATCAAACACAATAGAAGAAGCCTCAAGCAGCTTAAGCAAAATTATGCATGTAAGAACTCAACCATCTTTTTTTAAACCCCCCCCCCCCCCCGGTCGCAACATAAACGTTTTTTCTCTGTGACCCAGCACATACAGCAATAAATCGAAATCAAATCACACAAGAAAAATCCTTTTCTTCCCGAACATCGCAACTTAGCTCACAGAATTGAAAGACTGAAATTTTAAACAAACAAAATACAGAACTACATTTCTCTCACCCTGCTTTTTCCCTTCCCCCAAACTCAGTCCACCACAGTTTGGATTTTGAAGTCATTCAGCCAGGTTATTGCCTTTCATGAAAGCCGCCACATCTTCCAGTGAGCTAAAGTGCAGCTCCCGGTTCTCGTAGGTCACCCAGAGACAGGCCGGATATAGCAATCCAAATTTTATGTCTTTCGCAGAGACGCCTTAACTTTATTGAAACTTGCCCTCCTCTTTTCGAGTTCTGCTCCCCAGTCTTGGTACACCCGGATCTCGGATTCTTCCCAAATGCATTGTTTCGTCTGCCTGGCCCACTTCATAATGCGCTCCTTGTCGCGGAATCGATGTAGCCTCACCACCATCACCCTCGGGGCCTCACAACCCTGGGTTTTACGCATGAGCACCCTGTGTGCCCGGTCCACCTCCAGCAGCTTGTCAAACACATCGGCCCGATCATCTTCTCTATCATCTTCCCCGCGTACGTACCGGCATCTGATCCCTCTTTTCCTTCTGGCAGACTGACGATTCGGATATTTTGCCTGCGAGATCGGTTCTTCACCTTCTCCAGCAGCTGTGTCTGGCTGTCCTGTAGAATGCTCATTTCCAAAGCCATCGCAGTGGACTCCACCTCTCGTTCAGTCGGCAGCTCCTGCAGCCTTTGGGTCTCCTGTCCCTAGGTCGTCATTTTCTCCACCCAGTCGACCACCTCCTTAATCGAGGCTACTGCCTGGGTCATGTCTTCTGCACACTCCTTACGATGCCGGGCGAACTTCTCATCCAGGTACTCAACCCTTTGCTCCATCGTCCATTGAGCTGGCGTGGGCGTGCTTTGGCTTGTTGCCATTGCACTCAATAACCTCTGAACCTTGCTTTCACTCATCTTTCGGTTTCTTCTTTTTCGACACTTTTTTGAACACGATTCCATCAATTGGGGGTCACCTCCTTTTCCTCTCACTTCTATCAACTTATGTTGAGAAATTTCCAGAAAAATCCAGCTTAAAAGCGGTTAAAAGACTACTAAGGGCGAGAGCTGCTAAATGTGTGACCGTTCACTCCATGGCCACCACCGGAAGTCTAAAGACGTACTTTCAATTGTCAATACTTCTGAACTTGTCAAATGGTCCTGACTCATCATACTTTGCAAATAATTTTCACTCTTTTCAATACAGGAAAAAAACGTTCCCCGGAAACATTGTGAGAACAGGTTTTTTGGGTCGGTCTTCACAGTGGAAGACACAAATAACATGCCAGTGACTGATGGAAATGAGGCTATGACAGGTGAGGACCTTGAGAGGATTGATATCACCAAGGAGGTAGTGATGGGCAAGCTAATGGGGCTAAAGGTAGACAAGTCTCCTGGCCCTGATGGAATGCATCCCAGAGTGCTAAAAGAGATGGCTAGGGAAATTGCAAATGCACTAGTGATAATTTACCAAAATTCACTAGACTCTGGGGTGGTCCCGGTGGATTGGAAATTAGCAAACGTGACACCACTGTTTAAAAAAGGAGGTAGGCAGAAAGTGGGTAATTATAGGCCAGTGAGCTTAACTTCGGTAGTAGGGAAGATGCTGGAATCTATCATCAAGGAAGAAATAGCGAGGCATCTGGATGGAAATTGTCCCATTGGACAGACGCAGCATGGGTTCATAAAGGGCAGGTCGTGCCTAACTAATTTAGTGGAATTTTTTGAGGACATTAACAGTGCGGTAGATAACGGGGAGCCAATGGATGTGGTATATCTGGATTTCCAGAAAGCCTTTGACAAGGTGCCACACAAAAGGTTGTTGCATAAGATAAAGATGCATGGCATTAAGGGGAAAGTAGGAGCATGGATAGAGGATTGGTTAATTAATAGAAAGCAAAGAGTGGGGATTAATGGGTGTTTCTCTGGTTAGCAATCAGTAGCTAGTGGTGTTCCTCAGGGATCAGTGTTGGGCCCACAACTGTTCACAATTTACATAGATGATTTGGAGTTGGGGACCAAGGGCAATGTGTCCAAGTTTGCAGACGACACTAAGATAAGTGGTAAAGCAAAAAGTGCAGAGGATACTGGAAGTCTGCAGAGGGATTTGGACAGGCTAAGTGAATGGGCTAGGGTCTGGCAGATGGAATACAATGTTGACAAATGTGAGGTTATCCATTTTGGTAAGAATAACGGCAAAAGGGATTATTATTTAAATGATAAAAAATTAAAACATGCTGCTGTGCAGAGAGATCTGGGTGTGCTAGTGCATGAGTCGCAGAAAGTGGGTTTTCAGGTGCAACAGGTGATTAAGAAGGCAAATGGAATTTTGTCCTTCATTGCTAGAGGGATGGAGTTTAAGACTAGGAAGGTTATGCTGCAATTGTATAAGGTGTTAGTGAGGCCACACCTGGAGTACTGTGTTCAGTTTTGGTCTCCTTACTTGAGAAAGGACGTACTGGCACTGGAGGGTGTGCAGAGGAGATTCACTAGGTTAATCCCAGAGCTGAAGGGGTTGGATTACGAGGAGAGGTTGAGTAGACTGGGACTGTACTCGTTGGAATTTAGAAGGATGAGGGGGGATCTTATAGAAACATATAAGATTATGAAGGGAATAGATAGGATAGATGCGGGCAGGTTGTTTCCACTGGCGGGTGAAAGCAGAACTAGGGGGCATAGCCTCAAAATAAGGGGAAGTAGATTTAGGACTGAGTTTAGGAGGAACTTCTTCACCCAAAGGGTTGTGAATCTATGGAATTCCTTGCCCAGTGAAGCAGTAGAGGCTCCTTCATTAAATGTTTTAAAGATAAAGATAGATAGTTTTTTGAAGAATAAAGAGATTAAGGGTTATGGTGTTCGGGCCGGAAAGTGGAGCTGAGTCCACAAAAGATCAGCCATGATCTCATTGAATGGCGGAGCAGGCTCGAGGGGCCAGATGGCCTACTCCTGCTCCTAGTTCTTATGTTCTTATGAGACAGGTATTGTTAAAAATATTTTCAGAACAGGGCAGCACGGTGGTGCAGTGGTTGGCACTGCTGCCTCACGGCACGAGGTCCCAGGTTTGATCCCGGCTCGGGGTCACTGTCCGTGTGGAGTTTGCACATTCTCCCCGTGTTTGCTTGGGTTTCGCCCCCACAACCCAAAGATGTGCAGGATTGGTGGATTCGCCACGCTAAAATTGCCCCATAATTGGAAAAAATGAATTGGGTACTCTAAATTTATAAAAAAATATATTTTCAGAATAGTTTCCACATTTGGAAAAGTTGCCTGAAAACCATCAGGTACAGGTCTGTACAAATCAACTGGTGATCGCGAAGCACAGAGATCATCATGTCAATGAAATGAATGAATTGTTGCACTCATCTACAAAAAGATTGGTGTCTATGTCCTCCTGGTAGAATTCACTTAATTTCTTATTGCAGTGGCTTTCAGCATTTTCATCCAAAAGTCTCAAAAAGCATGCATAATAAATCAACAGTTTTATTCAAAGGTTCACTTCTACACTGCAATTGCACCATTATTGTGTCACAAATAATATTGGCAGTCTCAACAATGGTCTTCTGTTCTCCCTTTAAAGTGCTTTCAGTGTCTTTGGTTTAATAGAAAAATAATTTTCTGAGTCCTGTATCCTTCTCATCATCAGAGGAACCTGTATTTTTTGTTAATATTAGTGCCTCTGCTTCCACGAGGTATAGCCATTTCGAACTTCCATGACAAAACTGAGGCTAACAATTGTGCAGCATTCAATTCGGTTGTATCAACGTTTGTCAGTGATTTTCTGATGGCATTAATTCTTTGAAGTAAATGGTACCACAAAAGAGTAAAAACAGCAATATCATGCTTTTTGTGGCATTGACGAGAGAGTTGAGGGGGTTCATGGAGCGCATGGTGTGGGGGGGGGGGGGGGGGGGGGGGGGGTGGCGGCACCGACCATAGAGCTTTGCGATATGCGGTTGACTTGTTATATATCTCGGACCCGGTGGGCAGCGTTGGAGGGATCTGGGGGGGGGGGGAATTTGGCTCTGGGAATGAGCAAGGTGTTCCCGATCAATGCTAAAGGGTAGGAGAGGAGGTTGGAGGAGTTGCCGTTTTAGGTGAATCCAGGTAGCACGGAGCAGGGCCCAGTTACACAAACTGAACTTGGCACAATTAGTAGAGGGAATGAAAGTGATTTCAAGAGGTGGGACATGTTGCCACTATCACTGGCTGAACACATGCAGATAATGATAATCTTTGTCACAACTAGGCTTACATTAACACTGCAATGAAGTTACTATGAAAGGCCCCTAATCGCCACATTCCGGCGCCTGTTTGGGTTCATTGAGGGAGAATTCAGAATGTCCAAATTACCTAACAGCAGAGATGGTGAAAATGACGGTGCTGCCCAGGTTCTTGTTCCAGAACCTCCCTATCTTTGTTCCCAAGGCTTTTTCAGGAAGTTAATGGCATAATTTTGTGGTTTGTGTGGGGAGGGGGTGGGAGAAGACTGCGCGGGTGAGACGGGTGTTCCTGGAGAGGGGAGGAGGGGGGCTGGCGCTGCCGAATCTGATAAATTACTATTGGGCGGAAAATATTGCAATGGTGAGGAAATGGGCTGTGGAGGAGAGATCGGTTTGGGGGTGGATGGCGGCGGAATCGTGTAGGAGAATGAGTTTGAGGACTCTGTTATTGTCACCTCTTCTGTTCTCAACACTCAGGTACTCCATGAGTCCAGTGGTAGTTTTGGCACTGCTGGGGCGGGTGCAGTGCAGGCAACATTTTGGGCTGGAGGGTATGTCGTTGTGGGCACCGATATGCGACAATCATAGGTTTGTGCCGGCAGGGCTGGATGCGAGGTTCCGGGGTTGGCGACAGGTGGGGATAGAGTATTTTAGGGACTTGTTTATAGAGGGTAAATTCACGGGCCTGGAGTTGAGGAATTGTATCAGTTGGCCAAAGGGAGCGGCTTTAGCTATCTGCAGCTGAGGACTTTTGTGAGGAAAGATGCTATCCTTCCTGGAGCTGCCGCCTCCGATGTTGCAGGACAAGTTGTTGTCGGAGGGTGAAATAGAGGAGGGTAAGGGTGTCGGATATTTGCAAGGAATTAATGGAGAGGGAGGGCGCTCCGGTGGAGGAGATTTGGGGGAGGAGTAAGGGGGTAAAAATTGGGTAGGCCAGGATGTGGTGGGGTGTTGGTAATGGGGAGGTTGGGGATTTGTAGTTGTTTGTTCAGGTTGATGTTTTGGTCTTCTGATATTTTGCATAAAAACCTTGAATAAAAATATTTTTTAAAAAGTTCATTTTCAAACCAAAACACCATCTGCACGAGCGGACCTCCTGGTGTCACAAATTCCTCTGACTGTCAAATGTTTTCCATTTGCCTGCTCCAAGTGTGGGTGCAACATATTCCACTGATGCGAAGAAACCGAAAAAAAGGCATAGATGTTTTAAACAAAGTGAAAAAAATGTATGGCTGCCTCATATGATTCAGCTACAGCATTGTTGACTAAATTACAGGATTCACTGGGACACGGGATAATAATACACAGGGGCTTGCCTGTTCATTGTTACATTGTTCAGTCTTGCTTCGAGTCCTGAATATTTTCCTGCCATGTTGGCGACATTATCGAAGCTCTGCCCACAATTTTTGATGTCCAAACTTAAATTTGCAGTGATTTCCAAAACTCTTGTTTCCAGAGTCTCAGAAGTGTGGAATTGTAGCTGGACAACACAAACATTTCTCCACAAATTCACGTTCACTGGTCACGGGGTAACACGGTAGCACAGTGGTTAGCACTGTTGCTTCACAGCTCCAGCGTCCCAGGTTCGATTCCCGGCTTGCGTCACTGTCTGTGTGGAGTCTGCACGTTCTCCCCGTGTCTGCGTGGGTTTCCTCTGGGTGCTCCGGTTTCCTCCCACAGTCTAAAGATGTGCAGGTTAGGTGGATTGGCCATGCTAAATTGCCCTTAGCGTCCAAAAAGGTTAGGTAGGGTTAATGGGTTACAGGGATAGGCTCTTTCCAAGGGCCGGTGCAGACTCGATGGGCCGAATGGCCTCCTTCTGCACTGTAGATTCTATGGTACCTTAAAATTAATGTTAACTGGTCCAAATGTCTCACTTTTCGTGTTGAATCTCCTATTCTGGAATAGTATTTGGCATCTTTTACTCTTTTCGTGAATTGATTTCTGAATCGCTCTGCCATTGTAGTGATGGAGTCATCGCAGATTCTGAGCATGTTATTATTAAAAAGTTGGTCCTCCCTGAGCCACAATACTGATAACTCAAATGATCGAAAAGCTCATCAAATTCACGGAGATATTCAAGGCAGGCTAAAAAATTACCTCTTCCAGGTGACACTGATGACTCATCATGTCATCTTCGAGGAAGTCCCAAGAAGACAGCAGTTTGACCTTGGCTGCAACACATCTCAACATTTTCCTCCAATAAGAACACTTCCTTTCAAACTGAGCCGATAACACAGAATCAATTGTTCCAGATAATTTACATCTTTGAACGAACACACACAAAGCTTTAATAAGAGCTTTGGAAGTTTCATGATAAGCAGCATCTCTTCCAACATTTCTCCAGTTAGAGTACCTGTCGACAAATGATTATTTCCCCTTACTAGGGTCAGGGAATAATCTGCAAACACTACAGTAAACTGCCTTAGTGGTTTCCCCAAAAAATCAACCAATTTATAATGTCTGTCATCCCATTTCTCTTCACCCTCAGTAAATGGGAGTTGTGAAGACGTCTAACCTGATTTCGGCCCTCAGCTTTTATCTTTTCAAATTTTCCATATTACCCAAGCTTTCTGCGTTATTTAGTACAAAATATTCTATCATACCCAGTGGAACAGATTTTGGCCATAGGGCAATGTCTTCAGGGTAGGTTTCTTCCCTCACTTCAACAATAGAATCAGCAATATCTTGTAGTTCTTTTGCATTTTAGAGTCCATTTCTTGTTCAGGCAATTTGGTATTTCTGGAAATCGTCAGGTTTAAGTCATCAGATAATTCACCCATACTTTCGGATGAGGACGAATGTGCAGTTTGTGCACTGTTCAATGCTTTGAATTTTTACAAGTTGAATGACAAACTGTATTTTTGCTTTGCTTCGTCCTCTTGCCTCATCTTTGATTGTCTGCGTTTTTGATAGCCAGATTGATCGCGTTGCTTCTTATTGCCAAATAAACTAGATCTTGATTTTAATGACGTGTCTGAAAAAGCAGACGCTTGCACAGTCAATCCCACATTTTCAGCAAGTTCAATTCAGGCTCTGCAAAAATTGGGAGTCATCTTTTAACTATGAAGCTGTGATTCTGGAACTCAAACAATGCTCACTCTATTCTTCAACTACCCATTCCGCCCTCACAAACTCTCCCTCCCCGTGAGCCACCAACCACATTACAAATGCTCTCTCCCTCCAAAATGCAACCTGGTCCTCACACACTTCCCCTCGCTGCAAGTCTGCAACTCTGGCTAACACCCTCATACACTCTGCTCCCCTACACCCTCACACTCCTCCCCTCAATCCCCTATCCCCTCACAGTGTCCCCCCATTCCTCACACTCTCCCAATCCCATTGCCCTCCCTCGCCTGGGGTCTTCAAGGCAACCTCCTGCCTCATTTGGTGTCTCGTGGTAGAGGCTTGATCTGGGGCATTGCACCTCACTGTTGGCCTGCTGTGGGTCAAGTCGGAAATCTGCTTGCCTTTCACAAAAATGGTAAAACCTCAGCAGCCTCTACCTCTCCCTCCTCGCCGAGTCACTTCTCCTCGTTCGCGCCTCAAGTTAACCGTTCGTACGGTTTGGTTTTCCTGCTCTTTCAGACTCACCAATCAGAGTCTGATTTCACTCTACATTGCCTGCTGACTCAAAATACAAATGAGACATTCAGCAAATGCAGAGCAATCGGGCTTTGGTTGGATGCCCAGTGCACTGGCTGGCGAGCTCCCCACCCGCATTGGTCAGGGCCCTTTATCAAGGCACAGTGTTTTTCATTGTAAATTCACTTCTACATCCAGGACAAAGCAGCCCGTTTGATTGCTACCCTTTCCACAAAGATTCACTCCCTCCACCACCGAGGCACTGTAGCAGCCATGTGTACCATCTTCAAGATGCACTGCAAAGACTCACCAAGGCTCCTTGGGCAGCACCTTCCAAACCCACAACCTCTACCATCTAGAAGGACAAGGGCAGCAAATATATGGGAGCACAACTACCTAGAGATTCTCCTCGTGATTTGGAAATATATCACCATTCCTTCCTGGAATTCCCTCCCTGACAGCACAGTGGGTGTACCTTCACCACATGGACTACAGCAGTTCAAGAAGGCAGCTCACCACCACCTTCTGCAGGGTAGCTTGGGATGATCAACAAATGCTGCCTTTGCCCGCTACACCCACATTCCGTAAATGAATTCTTAAAAAATCCAAGGAAGCCTGCAAGCAAGACCCCAAGTTAAACAGCACTGGAGTTAATACATGGAAAGTCCTCGCAGCAGATTGGAGTGCCACAAGACAAACAATCAGGAAGGACATGGAAGCAGGGGACAACAGAAATGACCAAGGTGGGAAGAGAGATCCAACCGGGAGGGACTACCACTCACAAATCAGTAAGAAGTCTTACAACACCAGGTTAAAGTACCACAGGTTTGTTTCAAATCACTAGCTTTCGGAGCACTGCTCCTCCCTCAGGTGAATGAAGAGGTGGGTTCCAGAGACATGTATATAGACACAGTCAAATCTGCAAGACGATACTTTGAATGCGAGTCTTTGCAGATAATTAAGTCCACAGGTCCAGACGGAGCAACTGGAGAGAGGGATAATCACAGGTTATCCCGCTCTCCAGTTGCTCCATTTGGACCTTAGACTTAATTACCTGCAAAGACTTGCATTCAAGTTATCCTCTTGCATCTTTGACTTTGTCTGTATACATGTCTCTGGAACCCACCTCTTCATTCACCTGAGGAAGGAGCAGTGCTACGAAAGCTAGTGATTTGAAACAAACCTGTGGTACTTTAACCTGGTGTTGTAAGACTTCTTACGGTCCAACGTAAGTCCAGTCCAACGCCGGCATCTTTACATCGTGACTCACAAATCAGCCACTGCAGTCACAACAATGTTCAATCCACAAGTGACAAACACCCGAGGCTCAGTCCATCATCTCCTATGATAGATGGATGCCGCACCAGTCATGTTCTGTAGACTGGCCAAAGTGAATGAACTACAGAACATCTAGTTTAAATAGTTTTTTATGAAACTTCTGCTGATAAAGATAACTAGGGTAAATAAAATAATAAACTCCTAACACTAATTAACTATTGTAGAGCTACAACAAAACACGTCTATCCTCCAACACGACCTACTCCCAACTCCTCAGCCACAGGTTCACGTGGTGGGTTCACACTATGGCAAATGCCGTTTGCCACATCGCAGACATAAGATGGAGGATCGGGTCAGCCTCTCAAAATGGCCGCCCTCACTGGGAGCAGTTTTTTTATACAGCTGCATCACCACACTAATGGCGTCTGCCGCCTCTTCTGCCACAATGCCGTGGATTTAGTGTGCTGATCTGCTTTGCTGCAAGCCCACTAGCGTGATATATTTGCAACGCACTTTCGAGTTGCAGGTCTGTTTCCTGCAAAAGCCGCTCGCACACTTTATCATTGGAGATCCCGAAAACTATTTGATCGCGTATCACTGACGACTAAAGTGGTGCTGAAGTTGCACGACCGCGGCTTCAATCGAAAGTCAGTGAGTAAGCCATCGAATGCCCCATTCCGTGTTCTGAGTGCGCTTCCGGCATATATAACGTTTGAATGTTTCATTTTTTGGGCTTTCGAAATCCTACCAACTGTTCTGGCTTGTGAAAATTCACACCTCATTAACTTGTGATTATCCCTCTCTCCAGTCGCACCGTCTGACTTGTAAAGACTTAATTTCTTTCAAAGACTCGCATTCAAAATATCATCTTGCATCATTGAATTTGTCTATATATGGGTTTGTGGAACCTACCTCTTCACTTACCTGATGAAGGAGCTGTGTTCCAAAAGCTAGTGACTCCAAACAAACTTGTTGGGACTTTAACCTGGTGTTGTAAGACTTCTTATTCTGCCCACCCCAGTCCAACGGCGGCATCTCCACACTTTTTTTTAAGGAGAGCAATGCCGGTCGAATTGTTTGAGAACTTCGTCGAAGCTTTTGCTGTTGGCCTCGTTTTCAAAAACAAAACTGTTGAAAATTTCAATTGCTTGGGGAACTGCTGCAGTGATATGCCTCTCGTCAGTCTTTGCCTGCAGACCAAGAGCTGAAACAGAGTTAAACTGTTGCTTAAACACCCTCCAATTCTCGTCTATGTTACTGGTAATCCGAAGCTATTTAGGTGCCATGATGCCTTCCATCCCTGGCTTTGAAGTTCTACCACGTGTTGAGCATCAGATGCCGGCCTCCTTCTGCACTGTAAATTCTATGATTCTATGAGTAGGTTGCAAGGTTAGGAGCAAAAAACACATTTTCTTTCTTTTCCTTCAAAGTTATCTTTAGTGGCTCGGAGTTTGTCTAGCAGGATCTTCGAGATCTTCATAAATCAACCATCCTGGTACCATGTCATGTTATGTAGACTGGCCAAAGTGAATGATGAATTACAGAACATCTAGTTTAAATAATTTATTATGAAACAACTGTGTGATAAAGGTAACTAGGGTAAATAAAATAATAAACTGCAAACACTAATTAACTGTTGTAGAGCCAAGGGGCGTAACAGTGATTATTACTGCTGCCTCACAGCTCCAGGGTTCAATTCCAGCCTCGGGTGGAGTTTGCACTTTCTCCGTGTCTGCGTGGGTTTCCTCCGGGTGCTCCGGTTTCCTCTCAGTCCAAAGATGTGCAGGTTAGATGGATTGACCATGTTGAATTGCCCCTTAAGAGTCCAAAAGATTAGATGGGGTTACTGGGATTTGGTGCAAGTATGGCCTTAAGTAGGGTGCTCTTTCTGAGGGCCGGTGCAGACTCGATGGGCCGAATGGCCTCCTTCTGCACTGTAAATTCTGTGATACTACAAAACATGTGTATCCTCCAACCCGACCTACTCCCAACTCCCCAGCCGCAGGGTCACATAGTGGGTTTACATTGCCATCTCGTGGTCGGAGGTCTTGTATAACATTATGTACATAATTGCTTTATACACATCATCACAACACCCACCTCTCCCCAGCCCCCCAGGATTTAGCATTTGAGACAGCCAAAGGTAACCAATACCGCACCTAGTGAATGTTTATAAGTGTTCCAACTTTCTAATTCCCTTGCCCATGGCATAAGAATTACTCAACATTTGATAATATTACGACAGTGGGACCTCCCAACGGACTAAGATGATTTTGAGTGGCCGAACTAAAGTCCTTAATTCTTCCGGAAAGAGGAATATTTATTGGCCAAACTAAGTTCTCCATAACTTCATAAATCTAAAACAGTAAGATTAATAATGACATCCAAAGGCAGTGAGATTGGGAATGGAGGTAAAACTTTTGTTATCTCTAGACTAGATAGGGGCCTGATGGCTGGCACAGACACGATGGGCCAAAGGGCCTATTTCTGTACTGTGAAACTCTGTGGCTGTATAACCCCTGACTGGTTCTCCCTTAATCTGTTCTCTGTGAACTTGACGCCATCAGAAAATCTGCTGTCATGTCTGAACTCACACCAAGTGCTGTTCGTCTATCATCCCTGTGCTCACTGACCTATGCTCCAAGTCAAACAGACCCATCTCAGACCCAATTTCTCACTGTATCTGAAATCTCCTTCAGCCCGAAAACCCTCCAGGTTATCTGTGCTCATCTGTGGTTATCTGTGCTCATTCCAGCCTCTTCAGCATCCCCGATTCTTATCACTCCATCATTGGTCACTGTGCTTTCAGCTGTTCTAGTCACAAGGCTCTAGTGTCTCCTCCTTAATCTCTCAGCCTCAATTTCTTCCTTTTAAAAAAAATAAATTTAAAGTACTCAATTCTTTTTTTTTCCAATTAGGGGCAATTTACTGTCGACAATTCACCTATCCTGCACATCTTTAGGTTGTGGGGGTGGAATCCTTGCAGACACGGGGAGAATGTGCAAACTCCACACAGACAGTGACCCGCGGCCGTGATTGAACCTGGGTCCTCGGCGACGTGAGGTAGTACTACCCACTGTGTCATCGTGCTGCCCATCAATTTCCTCCTTTAAGATGTTCTTTAAAACCTACTTCTCTAACCAAGATTTTTTAGTCATTTGCCGTAATATCTTCCTATTGAGCTCGGTGTCAAACGTGAATCACCCCTGTGAAGCACGTTGGGGCATTTTACTACATGAAGGCTGGGATTCACCATCTGATCACGCTGGCAGGATTCTCCGGTCCCGCTATCATGAATGGACTTTTGGCTGAGCGCCAAATTCGCCTTTCTCACTGGCAGCTCAAACTCAGAAAGGAGAATTCCAACCTAAAGTAGCTACATAAATACAGGTGTTGTTGTTGGACTTATAGGAGGGTAAACACTCCCTATATTGGTTGGTAATAGGGAGCCATTGATTCCAGAAATAAAGAGTTGCACTTTTGATGAGCTCAGGATGATTGAGGGCCCTCTTGCAGCCAGTGAGATACTTCATGGATCGTAGTCGCTGTTGTAATGTGGGAAAGGCGAGGATCGATTTCTACACTGCAAGACTATACAAGCAGGAATGAGATAAGAGCAGGGTTTTTGTGATGTTGTTGGAAGATTAAACATTGGTCCGGACACTGTGGGTAAGTTTCCTTCTCTTTAACGTCCCATCTACCTTTGAGCATCCAGCACCTCACTGAGAAACGGCTGCGCTGCCTCAGGATGCACTGGAGCAGGGGCCTAAGCCTCAGATATCTGGACTGAGCCACGGCCTGAAACTGGAAAGATTTTTAATTTCATACCCATGTGATAGAATGGCAGAAACTACAGTCCTTTAAATGGAACTGTAGAACTGTTTGAAGGAAAAGGAGAAAAAAGATGTGAAATGGGTAGGGAAATGAGATTACACGAGGTGGTAGTGGAATGAATGCCCTTCTTCTGAGTCATAAATGACTATATGAACAGGCACAAGTATATCTGACTAACTGACTTTCAACGTACTATGAATTCCACAAATCTACAAACACCTAAATGTGGTAACTCTTCCTTGAGCTTTGAGGAGTGATACCCAATCAAGCCTAGTCGCAAGCATTGGTGTTTACATGGCACATGAAATGATGATAATCCTTAGGGAATAATAATTAATTGTGATAATATATCTGAGATGATAAACATATTGAACTTTATTCTGTATGTATATACATATATATTACAATTGAAATCATCTTTTGACCAATATATCACTTATATTCACCTTCCTAATATTCCAAGCAATCTTGTGCAGAAATTACATCCTAATTTTTTTTTACAAATTAATTCCGGAGTCTATCTTCATGCATTGGATTTAGTAGAGATCTAACTCACTGCAGATCATTGATAATCAGTGGCTATGCTTGGAAAGAGTCTCGTCAGCATCGACTCTCTCGAATATTCAGCCAGAGCTTCTCAGGAGCTACTCTGCACATGCACATATTCTGAGAATAACATTTGAAAGAGGAGAGGCAGAAAGGGACGTGTGGAGAGCTGATCTATCAGTAGACAGCTACCCTGGCAGTGGATAGTCACCGAGTCATCCAGCACAGCTAGTATAGGAAGAGCCATGCAGAATAAGAGTGTCTAGATGAACCTCAGCCAGTTCTTTTCATATTAATTTTACTTTGACACCATTCCTATTTTAGAGTTACTTGTGTAGTTCTCAACTTCTGCCCCTATCAGCGACACCAACCCTTGCTGCCAGTGTGCTTGACAATATCATATCTCTTTCACTTAGCTTTATGTACGTTTTCACCAGGTTTCACTTTGAGCGGAGGAAATTCTCCCTGTCCTTCAGTGGCTTGGAAATGGGGTGGCTTTTGGTAAAAGGTCAAATCCACCAAATGTGGGTGCAGACTCGATGGGCCGAATGGCCTCCTTCTGTACTGTAGGGATTCTGGGGTTAAATGCCCTGAAAGTCTTTCCAAATCAGCTTCTGGCTGCAGAGACGCATCTCATTCTGAAATCAGAGTACTTCAAATTGTTTTTCAATTCATCAAAATCAAAATAAGGGTTTAATACTCTTTCTCCAGGAGATTGGAGAAATCTACTAAAAGGAGTTTGAAGTGAGATTATATTTTTGCAGTGATTACCAGCGGTGTTTACGTGTATCTATTTTCTGCTGGTGCTCTTTAAAACAATCTGTTTGGAAGGTTATAGAGATCATACGCAGAAAAATAAAAATCACCCCTCCATATTTAGCTGAGAGCCCTCAAGTCCTCACTTCTGTGTAAAGCATGTTTCGTCACAGAGAATCTTCCTATCATTGTCCCAAATCCCTCGGGGATGTCCACCAACTAAACGTGATGGAGGGGTCATTGCACTCATTGTATAGATGTCCAGCCGCTGCCTGCAAACACAGATAAATCAATTCTCGGTGTATTTTTTCCACCATCTCCTGGTGCACATCACTACCACTGGGATAAATCCTTAGGCCGTTGACAGCATTGTGGATGTGAAGATCTGTTGCAGAATCTGCGGGATTTGCTTCGTGTCCATGGCGACAAAGGACCTCCCAGCTGGCAGAGTCTGCTGCAGCCTAAGATTCAGGACAAATTAACATTGCAAATTACACAGGAAAGTGAAAGAGCTTTGAAAGGGTTTTTTGGGGGAAAAGGAAGTTTTTTGGGCTATTGTATAACTTACAATACATGCCATTATATCACATGTTATTCTGGCAGTGATGAGCATCAGTGAGGGGAAGCACTCAGAGCACTGAATGGCAAATTCCTTTCAAACAACTCTGCCTCTACAGAAATCACTCAACATGGTTCAATTCACAAAGGGCCAGTGGCAGCCTTTGACAAGAGAAGCTTAAGTACTGTTCAACTACGATTGAAGATAGGAATCCTGTATTGGTTACATCGAATCATTGTATATTATAAAACCCAATGTTTTTAACCAGATCTATGAACCGAAACAAAACTACCTCGAATATCAAAAGAATGTTGATCGTTCCTTAACCAACAATTGACACAGTTTCCTCAGTTAGGGCTCTGATCACCTTAGTCATTAAGGTGCAACACTGGATACAAATGAAAATTGAACCATTAAGCAAAAAACCCACAAAGGCTTACACAGCAAGGAGCCTTTTTGACCAACAATTACACCGAGTTGCGATTTGCACCCAGTTTTTTATCTGAGCCCCTCAGAATGTAAAACCAGAGTTCACAGGAACGGGTGAAGCCTGTTTCTGCACTTGGTAAGTTAGGAGCATACGAACAGGTGAAGGCCATTCAGCCCCTCAAGCCTGTCCCACCATTCAATGAGGTCATGGCTGATCCGTACATTAACTCTATCTACTTGCTTGATTCTCTAACTGCCTGTGACATCAAGGCAGCATTTCACCGAGTGTGGCATCAAGGAGCATTAGCAAAACTGGAGTCAATGGGAATCACTCTCCATTGGTTGGAGTAATACCTGGCACAAAGGAAGATGGTTGTGGTTGTAGGAGGTCAATCATCTCAGTCCTAGGATATTGTCACAGGGTTCCTCAGGGTAGTGACCTCGGCCCAACCATCTTTAGTTGCTTTATTAATGAGCTTCCCTCGATCATAAGGTCAGAAGTTAAGATAACAAAGGGTTGTGAATCTATGGAATTCCTTGCCCAGTGAAGCAGTTGAGGCTACTTCATTAAATGTTTTTAAGATAAAGATAGATAGTTTTTTGAAGAATAAAGGGATTAAGGGTTATGGTGTTCGGGCCGGAAAGTGGAGCTGAGTCCACAAAAGATCAGCCATGATCTAATTGAATGGCGGAGCAGGCTCGAGGGGCTAGATGGCCTACTCCTGCTCCTAGTTCTTATGTTCTTATAACAACACGTTCAGTACTATGCACGGCTCTTCAGATACTGAAGTAGTCTGTTTCCATGTGCAGCAAGATTTGGATAATATCCAGGCATGGACTGATTAGTAGCAAGTAACATTCATGCTACACAAGTGCCTGGTAATGATCATCTTCAACAAGAGAGAATCTAACCATGATCCCTTGCCATTCAATGGCATTGCCATTGCTGAATCCCCCACTATCAACATCCTGGGGTTACCACTGACCGGAAACTGAACTGGACTAGCCATATAAATACAGTAGCTGCAAGAGCAGGTCAGAGGCTGGCTCCAAAGCTCGTCCACCATCTACAAGTCATAAGCCAGAGTGTGATGGAATACCCTCCACTTGCCTGAATGAGCGCAACTCCAACACTCAAGAAGCTCTACACCATCCAGGACAAAGTAGCTTCTTGATTAATAGTCCAACGTTTTATGGAGTCAGGAGGTGAACTATGTGTTGTAGAATTTTCATGTGGCTGGTCCATTTAAGTTTTTGTTAAGTTTTTGGTCAATGGATGTTGGTGAGAGTTTCAGCGCTGGTAATGCCACTGACTGGTCAGGGGAGATGTTAGATTCACTCTTGTTTGAGATGGTCATTTCCTGGTACTTTTGTTGCATGAATTTTACTTGTCACTTATCAGCTTAAGCCTGAATGTTGTCCAGATCTTTCTGCATATGGACAGAGATTAATTCAATGTCTGAGGAGTCATGAATGGTACTCCGCAACAGCGGAGATGATTGGCCTCCAACAACCACAAACATCTATCTGTGTTCGGTATAACTCCAACCAGTGGAGGATTTTCCTCCTACGAATCTCATTGACTTCAATGTTGCCAGGCCTCACCACACTTGGTTAATAACTAGACTCACTTTTTATTTTATATGTATCAATTAAATTTAAACTCCCGCCTCAGCCATGGTGGGATTTGAACTTATTTCTCGGAGCATTAGTCTGGGCCTCTTGATAACTAGTCTAGTAACATTACCGCAATGCTACCACCCCGCAGAGTGCTGACTCAACACTCTGGGCTGAAGATGGTTGCAAATGTATCAGCCTGGTCTTTGCACTGATGTACTGGGCTCTGCCATCATTGAGGATGGGGAAATTCAGGTTAGTTGCTTAACCGTCCACCACTTTTAAGACAGTATATAGTCAGGCTGGAAAGTTTTGACCCGATCGATTAGTTGTGGGATTCTTAGCTCTGTCTGTTGCATGCACCTTCTGTTGCTTAGCCTACTCTATGCCAAGTTTAGCCTGATTCTATGATACTTAAACTCCTGAGTTGCAGATTACCAGGTAAAGCCCACATTTTTAGGGGGCCTGGTGTTGCTTGAGACAACTCCAACACTTCAGCTCCAACACTTTTCACTGAACCAGGATTGATCTCCTAGCTTGAAGGTCATGGTAGAGTGGGGGATACGCTGGGCCATAAGGTTACAGATTGTGGTTGTGTACAATCTGCTGCTGCTGGTGGCCCACAGCGCCCTTGGGTGCCCAGTCTTGAGTTGCTGCTTTGCCTCTATCCACTTTAGAAATGTGATGCTTCCACACAATACAATGGAGGGTTCCCTAGTGTGAAGAAAGGACTTTGTCTCCACAAGAGTTGTGCGGTTGGTCACTCAGACCAATGCTGTCACAGATAACTGCATCTGCGACTGGTAGATTAGTGAGGATGAGGTCAGGTCGGTTTTCCTTCTCACCACCTGCCATAGGTGCAGTTTGGAAGATGTGTTCTTCACCACTTGGCCAGAAGTGGTGTTACTGAGTCACTGTTGGTGATGGACATTGGTGATCACCATATTTTGCGTATATGTGAAATATGCTGAATAACAACATTTCAAGTTCATAATGTTTGTGCACATACCTTTCTGCTTGGTCGCCCAGGGATCCAATGAAAATGGCGAAAGCATTAACCTGAGGGTTGCAAGTCAAGGCTCGGGCAAATCTTTCAGGGTTTATGCCGTACCGCTCCAGGTTAGCGTCACTCAGAACAATAACAAAACGTTCATCTGCCTCTTCCCTGGCAATCTCCTGGACTGCATGTGCTGTTCCTTCAAGGGTATGGTCGCCACTCATACAAAACTGGGCATGGGCATGCATCGTCTAAAGAAGGAAAACGTTACATTTATCAATGTCAGACCACATGCACAATCTCAACAAAAACAGTAAGCAGGCCTGGACCATGTTCTCAAAAATCCTGGTTTTGCAAATATAGTTTAACCATCATATTCCACCATATGTTGCAACCACAGAAAAAAGTATTCTTGGGAGGTGGCTAACTTCCAACAATATTTACACGCTATCTGCTAATCTTAATGAACTGCGACTGAATAAATGCTATCAGTCTCTTGCAGCAAATCCTGACTGTCAATGAGCATTGATCAGGAATCACAGAGTGTAACTGGCAGATAGTTGATTGGGAAACACAGAAAGATTTGTGAAGATTAGTGATTGGGAATCAGAGTGAAATCGATGGAGATTAGTGATTTGGAATCAGAGTGAAATCAATGGAGATTATTGATTGGAATTCAGAGTGAAATTGATGGAGATTATTGATTGGAATTCAGAGTGAAATTGATGGAGATTATTGATTGGAAATCAGTGTGAAATTACGAGTGATTATTGATTGGGATTTAAAGTGAAATAGATGGAGATTAACCATTGGGATTCAGAATGAAATTGCTGAACATTATTGATTCCACAAAAGTCTGACTGTTTCTTTCTTAAATGTCTAAATTTCTGTAAGTCTACGACAGTAACTGATAGGCATTGAGAACAGTCATTTTTCACTGTATCATTGTCACCCAAAACATTTTGCAACATAATAGTCCAACTTTCATTTGGCCATTGCAGTTTACAGCAATTTTCTCAAAGGACAAAAAGTACATTTCAACCCGTTCCTCAACAATAATAATCGTTATTATTGTCACAAGTAGGTTACACTGCAATGAAGTTACTGTGAAAATCTCCTAGTTGCCACACTCTGGCACCTGTTCGGGTACACTGAGGGAGAATTCAGAATGTCCAATTCACCTAACAGCATGTCTTTCGGGACTTGTGGGAGGAAACCGGAGCACCCGGAGTAAACCCACGCAGACGCAAGGAGAACGTGCAGACTCCACACAGACAGTGGCCCAAGCCCAAATTGAGGCACTAAGTGAATATTCCTTGCCAAATCAAAACCAGGATTTAAATCAGAGTCATCCTCAAGTTATACTGTCAACCTGTTGGTGTAATCTGAGCCTTTCTCTATCGAGTTCAAATTTCCTCGCTCCTCTCTCATTTTGAAATACAAGGGGCTGAATTCTCCACCGTCGGGATGCTCTGTTTTGCCGGCAGCCCGGGGGTTTCCCGACGGCGGGGGGCTGTCCCACAATTGGAAACCCCATTGACCAGCTGGTGAAATGGAGAATCTCAACTGCACGCTGAACCAAAATTCTGGCATGGCGGGACGGAGACCCGGCCAAGGTTTTTTCTTTTTCTCTCTGAAATTCAAGTTAAGATTTAAAATTCTTTCTTTCTCAAATTCAAGTTTCTTCATTCCTGATTCCAACTTAAATTGCTTCATTTGTAATTGAATTCTAGCTACCTTAACCTGAGTGCCATTAGGATCAACCTTCCCCTTTCTCAAGGTTCAAGCGCTCTTCAACAATCTCTGCCGCTTTAGACGTTACGTTTAAGTCAACTTCTAATTTCTTTGTCACAGCATTCAAATTAACCTTTGCTATCTGTTGCAAGGCACCAACAGCCAGGTTGTCTCTCTCCAGAAATGGTCTCATCATTCCCCCTATCCAGGACAATCTATTTCACCTTAAATGAAAGGAAACATTTTAAAACATGACTGTCTTATAAAGTCTCACTTTGTGACAGCAAATATCAAAAAAGCTCCAGGGCCTCAATGGCCAACACCTATTTCTATGTCACATAAGCTCTACCTTCCCTCTTTGCTGGGTGTAGTACGTTGGTACACAGAGGAACAGGATGAGGCCATTCTGCCCCTTGAATCATGCAATTCTACCATTCAATAAGATCGTGGCCTATCTGTATCTTAACTCCATTCACCTGCCATTGATCCATAGCCTTTTATGCCCATGTCGAACCAAAATATCCATTGATCTCAGATTGTAAATGATTCATTGAGCCAGCTCCTGGTGCTTTTTGTCATGTTGGTCCAGTGACCAATGAAGTGACTCTTCGTAAAAGAAACCCACTTCACTGATTATCAAATAACAAAAATTACCTTCATAATTTGCAGTCTCTCCTTGTTGTTTTTTGGAATTTTTTCACTTCTGACCAACTCGATGTTGAATCCATCTCCCGAGTGACCAACGATGTCATACTGAAAAGATGAAACAGACCATCAAATCAGATTGAATAAATTTGAATAAGCCACCAGGGTAATGGTACTATTGAGCGAACTTCAGCAATACTATCATTTAGTATAAACCCCTGGCATAAAGGTTGTGTTGCCAATGAACTGTTCTGATTTTAACTCCCAGTAACTGTCTCTGTTAAAATTGAGTAAACAAAATGCTGGCGTAGTCATATTGCCACTGGCCCAAAGAGACCCAGGGAAATGCTCTAGAGTCCCAGATTCGAATCCCACCAGGATTGCGCTCCCCTGCTCACATCACTTGACCCCCATTATAGTGCCTTTTAGTAAAATCACAACTTCACAGGAATGATATCAGACATACTTTGACAGAAAGACTCAAAAAGAGACATTAGGATATTCCGGTTGCTGGACCTAGTTTATAGCTGTAATGAAGAGTAACTCTGCAGTTTGGTGCTGCTCGGCCCTCCAATCACTCATTGTTTCATTCCCTATTTCCTGATGAGCTGGGATCTGATGTGCAGTGTCGGAGTTTGACCAACATGTTCCTCCTCTTCAGGATTCAAGTTTTTCTGCTTATATTTCAAGCAACATTTTTTTAAAGAGAGTAAAAATAGAACTACAAGTTTCAAAAAAAGGAGGCAACAAATGGGAACAAATGTCAGAATCAGTGTTAACACTCTCGACTCTGAACGCTATGGGTTTAAATTCCACTCCAGGTCCTTGAACACATAATCGTTCAGTGCTGAGGGAATGCTGCCCTTCTGAGGTGCCTAATTTTCAATGAGATGTCAATCTGAGGCCCTCTCTGCTCATCCAGCTGGACATAAAAGATCCCATGGTGTTGTTTTGAAGAAGAACGGTGATTTCTTACTGGTATCTTGGTCAAAATTAATTCTGTAACCAACATCATCAGATCGCTGTTTGAGGGAATTTGCTGCGTGCAAATTGCCTACATTACAACAGTGATTACACTTTTCCATTTTAATAATCTTTATTGTCACAAGTAGGCTTACATTAACACTGCAATGAAGTTACTGTGAAAAGACCCGAGTCGTCACATTCCGGCGCCTGTTCGGGTACACAGAGGGAGAATTCAGAATGTCCAAATTACCTAAAAGCACATCTTTCGGGACTAGTGGGAGGAAACCGGAGCACCCGGAGGAAACTCACGCAGACACGGGTATAACATGCAGACTCCCCACAGAGAGTGACCCAGCCAGGATTTGAACTTGGGACCCTGGCGCTGTGAAGCAACAGTGCTAACCACTGTACTGCCCATTCATAAAGTATCAAATGTTTCAGGATGTCCCAAGGCCTGAGAGGTACTATATAAATGTAAATTGTTCATCCTTTCCATCGGTAAAAAAACAGAAAATCAAAGGTGAAGGTAATGAGGTGATTTAGAGTCAAATTAAAACTAAAGTGAGGTGCAGAAAAATTAGATTGAGAGAGAAAAAGAGACAATGGAAAAGTAAGTTTTTAAAATTAAGATTTAAATGCCTCTATATGCCACCAACAGAGTTGAGATTCCCCAGTTTTAATTGTCCCCTTTGTGGGTCAGAGAGGTTGAATGCATAATAGAAACATAAGTTCAAATATTAAAAAGGTCCTTATGTTCTTGAATACTAGCCCTAACTTTCTGTTGAGTGTTTAATTGCCAATTAACATTCAAATTGAGAAACTTCATGACTTACTGTTTTATGTGAGGTTAAAGGTGGAACAGCTCAAATCATTTAACACCTTGGGGCAATTCACAAATCATGAAGCATTTCTTCCTCGCCACAAATTGCCAGGCTACTTAAGACACTAATAATGGTACAGTAAGAAGTTTTACAACACCAGGTTAAAGTCCAACAGGTTTATTTGGAATCACTAGCTTTCAGAGCACAGCTCCGTCATCAGGTGAAGTTTGCATTAATAATGATAACCGTCAAACTACTGGATTGTTGTAAAAACCCATCTGGTTCACTAATGTCCTTAAGGAAAGGAAATCTGCTCTTCTTACCTGGTCTGGCCTACATGTGTCTCCAGACTCACAGCAATGTGGTTGATAACTGCCCGTTGAAATGGCCTTGCTAGCATTCAGTGTTATTTAGGAAGGTGGGTCACCGCCATCTTCTCAATGGCAAAGAAGGATGGTCAATAAATACTGGCCTCTCCAGCAAGTTCCACATTCTGAGAAAGAATTTTTAAAAACTCTCTACCCCCTACAATAGCCTCCAGCTACACAGTAATTACAGGTGGAGGAAACTTCAGTATAAACAGTAAACTATTATCACACAGCTTTCCTTCAGGCATCTCACAGGATAAATCATTTATTGTCTGCACACGTGCTGAGCTAAACACCAACATGTGCCAATAAATTGTGCAGCTGAGCCTGGGTGGGGTCATTGGGCACACACTTCACAGTGTAGTCTGTATACAATAGACCTGATTAATTTAAATATCGGCCTTGTTAGGATTCATCCATCCTGGGTGTTCTGGCTGCATCAGTAACATATGACTATCCATTCAAACAACTTCTTTAGAATTGCAGAGTGTTCCAGCTCAGAAACAGGCTATTTATCCCATGCAATTATGTGCTGGATTGTGTCGACACAAACAACCCAGTTAGATCCTTCTGTCTTTAAACCAGTGTTGGTGGGAATGTGTGTGCAGATGGGGATTGGGGTGTGTGTGTGGGGGCTGGAGTGTATATGCGGCATGTATGTTGGAGTATGCGTGTGTGTGGGTTGGAGTGGAGTGCGTGTGTGTGGATTGGTGTGCGTGTATAGGTCAGAGTTCATGTGTGTGGATTGGCATGCATGCGTCTAGTTTGGAGTGCGTGTGTGTATCGATTGGAGTGCGTGCGTGTGTGTGGACTGGAGTGCGTGTGTGTGGGTGGGTGTAGATTGAGGTGTGAATGTGGGTGGGTGAGGGAGTTGGTGTGTATTGTCGTGTTGGGTATTCCGCTATACAAACGAACCAACACGGTTGTAGATGGTACAACTCTGTTTTATCATTCTTGATAACAACAACTGTTAACTTCTGGCTGTGGTTCGTACTTTACTCGTTAACCTGTGGACCCAGCCCTAACACTATCTTAGTGAGGCACTCAGCACATGGTGTATGTCTGAGTGGCACGCTGTGAGCTCTGTGCTCTGAGCTATCTCCTGCTGGAATGAGCGGGAACTGTGGTGTTCCCTGTTTTATAGTTCGTGTGCTCTCACTGGTGATTGGCTGTGATGTTGCGTGTGTGTTGATTGGTCCGTTGATATGTCCATCAGTGTGTGTGTGTGATTGCACCATGATATGTTTATATGAATATCATGACATCCCCCCTTTTTACAAGAATATGTGCCTATATGGTAATAAATATTGGTGTGTACTGAGTGCAGCTGAATATGTGTGTGCAATATCTACAACATGTACATGAGGCTAAACTATATACATAGGAAGGTGTCAGGTGCAACATAGCAATGAGGTTGTACCATAAACAAAACAAGTGCAATCATCAAACATCGAAAGCGAACTCCTGTAACGACAAAAAGAGAAACACATTAACATTGTTGCACAACAATCCAATGTGCAAACAGGCTCATAAGTCCAGCCTAGTAGGTGGGCGACGAATTCGGGGTGACCGCCTTAAGGGTGGGTCAGGATCCACCGGCTGAGGTAGAGGATCCACTGGCGGTAGAGGAATAGGCATAGTGGCAGGAAGCTCCACAAAGTCGACATCAGGGACAACAGGAGGGCGTGGCACTGGTGCATGATCTCGTAGCGAGCGCAGAAGCAGCCGAAGGGCCCGCCGATTATGCCGGTGAATGGAGCCATCAGGCAAGCGAACCAGGAACGAGCGGGGAGCCACGCGGCGGAGAACTTCGGCAGTTGCCGACCAGCCACCCTCTGGTAGGTGTATGCGGATGTTGTCTCCAGGTGCCAGGGCAGGAAGATCAGTTGCCAGAGTGTCATGTGCCACCTTCTGCTGAGCACGCTGCTGTCGCATCCTTTACAGTACTGGAGCATAGTCGGGTTTAGGAACATGAATGGACGGTACAGTGGTCCTGAGGGCGCGACCCATCAACAGCTGGGCTGGTGAGAGGTCTGTGGACAGTGGGGCCGAGCGCTAGGCCAGCAGGGCTAAACAGAAGTCAGATCCGGCATCAGCAGCCTTGCAGAGGAGCCGCTTCATGATATGGACACCCTTTTCCGCCTTGCCATTTGACTGGGGATGCAGAGGGCTGGACGTCACGTGTGTGAAGCCATACGAAACGGCAAAAGAAGACCATTCTTGGCTCGCAAAACAGGGCCCATTGTCCGACATGACGGTAAGCGGAATGCCATGGCGAGCGAAGGTTTCCTTACATGCTCTGATTACAGCTGATGATGTCACGTCGTGCAGGCGTATGACCTCCGGATAATTTGAAAAATAATCAATTATGCCGAGTGCATGAAAGAGATCCAAACCCACCTTTGCCCAGGGGGACGTTACCAATTCATGGGGCTGAAGCGTCTCAGGGGGTTGCGCCGGCTGAAACCATTGGCAGGTGGGGCAGTTAAGCACCATGTTGGCGATGTCGTCGCTGATGCCCGGCCAGTACACAGCTTCTCGGGCCCTCCTCCTGCACTTTTCAACCCTGAGATGGCCTTCGTGTAATTGTTCGAGGACCAGCCTGTGCATGCTGTGTGGGATCACAATCCGGTCCAACTTTAGAAGGACACCGTCAATGACGTCCAAGTCATCCCGGACATTGTAGAATTGTGGGCACTGTCCTTTGAGCCACCCTTCCGTCACGTGGCGCATCACACGTTGTAGAAGGGGGTCAGCCGCAGTCTCACGGCGAATACGGGCCAGACTGGCATCATTAGCTGGCAGATTGGCTGATGTGAAGGCCACATGCGCTTCGACCTGAAAGACGAACCCCCCCGATTCGGGCGGTGTGCTCACTGCTCTGGAAAGGGCATCCACGATGATGAGGTCCTTTCCCAGGGTGTAGACCAGTTGGAAGTCGTACCTCCGGAGCTTGAGCAGAATGCGCTGGAGGCGAGGTGTCATCTCATTAAGGTCCTTTTGTATGATGCCGACCAGAGGGCGATGGTCGGTTTCCACGGTGAACTGAGGGAGACCATACACATAGTCGTGGAATTTATCTATGCCGGTTAACAAACCCAGGCACTCCTTCTCAATCTGCGCACAGCGCTGTTCTGTGGGGGTCATGGCCCGCGAGGCATAGGCGACCGGGGCCCATGATGCAGTGTCGTCCCGTTGCAGGAGTACCGCCCTAATGCCGGACTGGCTGGCATCAGTCGAGATCTTTGTATCTCGAGCAGTGTCAAAGAACGCCAATACCGGGGCTGTGGTGAGCTTGATCTTGAGCTCCTCCCATTCCTTCTGGTGTGCGGGCAGCCACTGGAACTCCGTAGTCTTCTTCGCTAGGTGGCGAAGAGCCGTTGTGTGGGTGGCTAGGTTGGGAATAAACTTCCCCAGGAAGTTGACCATCCCGAGAAAGCGTAGCACTGCCTTCTTGTCTGCCGGCTGCGGCATGGCTGTAATAGCTGTCACTTTGTCTGCACCCGGACGCACCCCTGACCGGGATATGTGGTCCCCCAGAAACTTTAGCTCAGTTTGACCAAAAGAACACTTGGCTCGGTTGAGGCGCAGGCCGTGATTTCGTATCCGAGCAAAGACGCGCTGGAGACGACTGATGTGCTCCTATGGTGTGGTGGACCAGATGATGACGTCGTTAACATAGACGTGCACCCCTTCGATGCCCTCCATCATCTGTTCCATGATTCTATGAAACACCTCGGATGCCGAGATGATGCCAAACGGCATCCTATTGTAGCAATACCTGCCAAAGGGAGTGCTGAAGGTGCACAGCTTCCTGCTGGACTGATCCAGTTGAATCTGCCCCAAACCCTTTGAGGCATCAAGCTTTGTAAAAATTTTATCCCAGGTCTTTTCGCTCGTGATCTCTTCCCGTTTGGGTATGGGGTAGTGTTCCCTCATGATGTTATTGTTCAGGTCTTTCGGGTCGATGCAGATCCGGAGTTCGCCAGAGGGCATGGAGCTGACCCATGGCTTGGGCTCCGTGACCCGGCAAAGCACTCCTTGGTCCTGGAGATCCTGCAGCTGCTGCTTGAGGCGGTCCTTGAGTGGTGCTGGGACTCTACGAGGTGCGTGAATGACCGGGGTGGCGTCCGGTTTGAGACGTATTCTGTAAGTGTAGGGCAGTGTGCCCATGCCCTCGAAAGCCTCTTGGTTGTGGGCGAGAAGCGAGTGGAGCTGTGCCCTAAAGTCTGCATCTGGGAAATCGGACGCGCCTTCTGGAGACAGAGTGTGTACCCGCTGAACGAGGTGGAGAACCTTGCACGCCTGTGCGCCTAACAGAGAGTCCTTCGATGATCCAACTATCTCAAAGGACAGTGTGGCTGTGTATGCATTGTGTGTAACCTCGAGCTGGCAGGATCCCATGGCCAGGATAACATTACCGTTGTAATCGACCAACTGACAGCGGAATGGCCAAATCGGTGGTTTGACCTTCAAGGCGTAGAAGGCAGACCATGCAATGAGATTGGCGGAGGCACCAGTGTCTAAACGGAATGTGATTGGTGATCGGTTGACCGTTAGGGTGGCACACCATTCATCACCCGGATTAATGCTGTGCACTGGCATCGGCTGGTGGGTCCTACTTGGGGACATCCGATTTCTGTCAATTACCGCAACGCGGAAGGGTTCCCGGTCGTCGGTATCACCGGTCTGCACGTCGTCCGGGTATGACTCGGTGTATGGAGGCTGAATGGCCCGCACGTCCCTGCGAGGCTGGTGGAATTGGGGAGCGTTGGCAGGTTGAGCTGCTCGACAGCAGGCAGCGTAGTGGCCCATCTTGCCACAGCGGAGGCATTGTCGATTTTTTGCTGGACATTGGCGCTTTAAATGTGCGGATCCACAGTTGCCGCACGTCGTGACGTCATGGCGTCCGTTGGCCACCGCGCAGGCGCAGTTCGGTCCTGCGTCGAGCGCGCCACGTCCCTCTGCGTCGACGTCTCTTTTGGCGCGTACAAGCGCGGGAGGCCGCAGAAAGCGCGCGAAATGGCCGCCCTCGTCCGGGCCGCGAGGAACTCGATCGACTGGACCCGCTCGGCCTCGTAGGACGCCTGCCGTGCCGATTCGGCCGCCTGGAATTGGGAGTACCGGCTGGTCGCGTTTTCGTGGAGGACGCAGGTTTCGATGGCGGTGGCTAGGGTGAGGCTCTTAATTTTGAGGAGCTGCTGGCGTAGGGTGCCCGTGGTGACCCCAAAAACTATCTGGTCCCGAATCATGGAATCGGAGGTGGCCTCATAGCCGCAGGACTACGCGAGGATACGGAGGTGTGTCAGGAAAGATTGAAAAGGCTCATCCTTACCCTGCAGGCGCTGTTGGAAGAGGTACCTGTCGAAGCTCTCATTCACCTTGACGCTGAAGTGTTGCTCAAGGTTTGGAAGGACCGTCTTGTACTTCGTCTTGTCCTCGTCTTCCGCGAATGCCAGGGAGTTGTAGGTGTGGATGGCGGGTTGCCCTGCCGTGGAGAGGAGGAGGGCGATCTTCCTGGTATCCGATGCCTTCTCCCTTTCTGTGGCTTCTAGGAAGAGCTGGAAGCACTGTTTAAACAGCTTCCAGTTGACGCCGAGGTTTCCAACGATTAGGAGCGGCTGCGGCGGGCTGATGGTGTCCATGGCCCAGGATGGCGGATCTCTGAAGATGTGCAGGTGGATCTCACAGTTGCTGGGTTCCATCCTGATACTATGTCGTGTTGGGTGTTCCGCTATACAAACGAACCAACACGGTTGTAGATGGTACAACTCTGTTTTATTATTCTTGATAACAACAACTGTTAACTTCTGGCTGTGGTTCGTACTTTACCCGTTAACCTGTGGACCCAACCCTAACACTATCTTAGTGAGGCACTCAGCACATGGTGTATGTCTGAGTGGCACGCTGTGAGCTCTGTGCTCTGAGCTATCTCCTGCGGGAATGAGCGGGAACTGTGGTGTTCCCTGTTTTATACTGCGTGTGCTCTCACTGGTGATTGGCTGTGATGTTGCGTGTGACTTGATTGGTCCGTTGATCTGTCCATCAGTGTGTGTGTGCTTGCACCATGATATGTTTATATGAATATCATGACATGTATGTGTGTAGATTGGAGTGTGTGTGGGTTGGAGTGTATGTTTGTGTTGAAGTGTATGTGTGTGTGGTGGTATGTATTAGGGGTAATGTGGTACCTGTGAAGCCGAGAGGCTATTGGCTGACAGGTCTCGGGTCCTGGTTGGATCTGCCGACTTCTGGCTCCGCCCTGAAGGCGGAGTAGAAGAGCTCGAGCTTTTCCCCGCAGCCTCATTCTGTTGCTGAGCAAACTAAACTACCACTATTACTAAGGCCTATACTTAGCTTCGGGCGCCCACTCAGTCAGGGGAACAATGGCCATTGCTCGGTTCTGAGGCTGCTGGGTTGAGCAGTTTACAGGGTAGCAAATAGGAGCGTCTATCTCATAGCGTGCGTTGACTTGGAACTTACTTGGTCTGCTGCAGCTGCTAGGCAGGTCTCTCTCTTCGGTGAGAGCCAAAGCCAAAGGAGAAAGATTCTCCCTTGGGGAATATCTTTTATACAAAAAAGGGCTTCGCGTTCCTTTGGGCAGGCCTTGAACTTGGCCACAACTAACAGGGTCTTTCCCAATCATCGGTATCGATTTTCCTCCAATAGAGGGGTGGTTCCCCGATCGCTGGGCGTGACCTGGTGACGTCAGTCTGCTTTGTCTTAGCATCTTCTGGCGCCGGGGAGTCTGTCCTAACATTGTGTATCTAAATGTTTCCCTTTTGTCCCTGGAGATGGCTCATTAGTATGTAAATCGTTTGGTAGTTTCTGTCCTGTCTGAGCGTTTAAGGTAGAGCTTGCACCTGCTTGTTTCTTAGCAATGTCCAATTTTCCCTGCAGTCTTTTCAAGTGTCCATTTTGTAATCGGGACGTGGCCATCCCAGATGGCTACAGTGTGTGTGTGGGGGTTGGAGTGTGTGTGTGGGGGCTGGAGTGTGTGTGTGTGGGTTGGAGTGTATGTGTGGGGGTTGGAGTGTGTGGGTGTGTGGGTTGGAGTGTGTGTGTGTGGGTGGGTTGGAGTGTGTGTGTGGGGGTTGGTGTGTGTGTGGGGGTTGGAGTGTGTGTGGGGGTTGGAGTGTATGTGTGTGGGTTGGAGAGTGTGTGTGTGTGGGTTGGAGTGTATGTGTGGGGGTTGGAGTGTGTGTGGGGGTTGGAGTGTATGTGGGGGTTGGAGTGTATGTGTGTGGGTTGGAGTGTGTGTGTGGGGGTTGGAGTGTGTGTGTGGGGGTTGGAGTGTGTGTGTGGGGGTTGGAGTGTGTGTGTGGGGGTTGGAGTGTGTGTGTGTGTGGGTTGGAGTGTGTGTGGGGGGGTTGGAGTGTGTGTGTGTGTGGGTTGGAGTGTGTGTGGGGGGGTTGGAGTGTGTGTGTGTGGGTTGGAGTGTGTGTGCGTGGGTTGGAGTGTGTGTGTGTGTGGGTTGGAGTGTGTGTGTGTGGGGGTTGGAGTGTGTGTGTGTGGGTTGGAGTGCGTGTGTGTGGGGGTTGGAGTGTGTGTGGGGGTTGGAGTGTGTGTGTGTGTGGGTTGGAGTGTGTGTGTGTGGGTTGGAGTGCGTGTGTGTGGGGGTTGGAGTGTGTGTGTGTGGGTTGGAGTGTGTGTGTGTGTGTGTGGGTTGGAGTGTGTGTGTGTGTGGGTTGGAGTGTGTGTGGGGGGGTTGGAGTGTGTGTGTGGGTTGGAGTGTGTGTGTGTGGGTTGGAGTGCGTGTATTGGTTGGAGTGTGTGTGTGTGGTGGTTGGAGTGTGTGTGTGTGTGGGTTGGAGTGTGTGTGTGTGTGTGGGTTGGAGTGTGTGTGTGTGGGTTGGAGTGTGTGTGTGTGTGGGTTGGAGTGTGTGTGGGGGGTTGGAGTGTGTGTGTGTGGGTTGGAGTGTGTGTGTGTGGGTTGGAGTGTGTGTGTGTGGGTTGGAGTGCGTGTATGGGTTCGAGTGTGTGTGTGTGTGGGGTGGTGCAAGTCTGAGTTTGAATGTGTGTAAGTATGGGTTAGAGTGTTTGTGAGTTGGAGAGTGCATGAGTGCTCAGTGGTGTACCTGTGTGTGTACATGCTGTGTGATGGTTGGATTGCAGGTTGGGATAAAATACAGACCAAGAAGGATTGGAGAATGAGAAGATTTAGCGAGATGAACTGAGTTAATAGCTTCCTTTCAAACTCTCTCTGGGTCTCAGCTTTTCTTTCAATCCAGTCCTAGCTTGCTGCCAGTTATTAAATGGAATCTCTTGGAGTGTATGCCTTACTGTGTGAAAGCTCTGACTGTCAATGCTGAAAGCTGCAAATAGTTCTGCTCAATTGCTATCCAGCACAAGATGTGCACAGCCCACTATTCATTTGCCACAGCACCCATCCGAGCAGAGTGCAAAAGGAGCCACTTCTCTCTTCCAAACGCTTTTGCAGATGAGAGAAAAAGGGGTTGATACTTCTGGGAAATTTCTGACCAGTGAAAACAGCCAACACATCCACGCAGATTGGAGTGAAGCAGACTAACGAGAATACAGCCCGGGCCAAAGAACTGGCAGCGATTTGCCACCTCTAGTTTTTATCCTGGTAGACTGCTTGAGTGAAACTAAAGGACTAATTCAATTGGCTGGCTGGTACTGTGATGCCTTTCAACAACTCCACTCAGTTGATCAACGGCTGTCAAGCGAGAAGGGAAAGATTATCCGATTTGAACGTTGGGATCTGTCATCTTACTGGTCTGTAACTTCATCAGAGTGGCAGTCTCCGGCGGATTGCCACTCTCGATGGACTTAACTACGTTGTAATTGTAAAGCTTCTCCGTCGGCCGACGGCAAAATTGGAAAATGCGTTTGGGCAGTGAATCGGTTCCTACTTCAAAATTGCGGCGGGGGCTGATTTCACGCCAAACTGCAATTCTCCGTCGCCTCGACAGTGTCATCAATGCATTCCAGAACGCATGTACAGTAAATGCCATGGGCATATTTTAGCGAGTCCGACATGGTATTCTCCGGGGCCTCCGTGATTCTCCGCCTCCAATGGGCTGAATTCCTGACGGCGAGGTTCACTTGTGCTGCTGAGGGAGAGAGGGGGAGTACGGAAAGTGTCCAACATTGCCATAGCTTGCTGATAGTTGTGCCGCTGGCCTGCGGGCCGTGGGTAGGGTGGCCAGGAGGTGGGTTGTGGGGTCGGGGTGGATGGGCAAGGAACACCATTGCCACAGCCTGCGAGGCAGCCATGCAGCTACGCACACCTCTGACTGTCCACTGTGAACTTCGGGCCGAGTCGTATGAGTCGTATGGGGAGGGGGGGATGGAGGGGAGAGGGGGGGAGGGGATGGAGGGGGGGAGGAGGGGGGTTGGAGGGGGGGAGGAGGGGGGGTTGGAGGGGAGGGGGGTGGGGAGGGGGAGGGAGGGGGAGGAGGAGGGGGGGAGGGAGGAGGGGGGGGGACTGGGAGATGCTGAGGTGGGGTAATACTATAAGGGGGATTTTGGGACCGGGAAAGGGGTTGGGGGAATCAGACTTGGAAGAGGGTGTGGGACCGGGAGGTGCTGGGGTGGGGTTGAACTGGAGGGCGTAGTCAGACCGTGTCTCACCTGGAGGGGTGTGGAGGTGGGGAGGGCGTGTTATGTCGGGCAGGGGGAGGGGCTCAGACCGGATCAGGGGCGGGGTGGTTTGGTGGCTCCGGGGTGTCCTGTGCGAGGCTGGGTCAGGGGTTTATAAACAGTTATTCTGGAGTTAGAAGTGATTTTTTTTCCTTCCAACTCTTTCAGAGTAACAATCAGGTTAAAACTGGCAGAACCATCCGAAGGTTGCAATTTAAATCGCCTCTGTTGAATAGTTCCCAGCGCAATTGTCCAGAGGCAGTTATCGCTTCCGGACAAGTGCCAGGGAAACCCTCAGTGGGAATGTGACACTGGGGAACCAGGAAGTTATGGGGTTTGTCTCCATCTCACTGCTGCTGCACCTCCAGTCATTTTTAGGAACAAAATATTTCTGGCTGCTGCCTTTTTTGGCTGGGGTCCCGGGATTGAGTAGCAGAAAGTCTCCTGTGTCAGACATTAATTTTTCACCCAATAAGGTTGATGGAAATCAAAGCCTGCACCCAGTGCAATTTTCAAATCAGGATCTGCAAAGTGAGGGTGGAGCCAGTAATGGAAATGCTTGGGTGTGTTTAGCCGCATGTTTCCCAGGGCTTGCAGCGCTGAGAATCACAAGGTTATAAAACGCGACTTGCGTTTGAGAAGGGGCCTCAACGGGAACACGCAGCCAAGGCTGCACATAGTCTCATTTTGTACACTGAGGAGCTCCGCTCGCTGAACTCCTCAGTGTAACAAGAGATCGGGACGCCATTTAAAAATGCCGTCCTGATCTCCGAAGCCCCCAAAGCGATCTCAAACTACTCCCAAGCCCCAACACACTATGGGAGGGTCCTTGGCCCCCTCCTGCACCTCCCCCACCCAATACATGTGTAGGGTACCCCCAGCCTGATCACACCCATGCAAAAGATGTCAGTTTGGCCCCGCAACCTTACACCCTGACAGTGCCACCTGAGCACCTTGGCAGTGCCAGTCTGGCACCCAGGTGGCACTGCTAGGATGCCACCCTACCCAAAGGGCATGTCGCTCCATCTGTCTATTTGTGGAGACTTTGGGTAACTCACGAATCCACACAATAAAGTGAGACTAGCTGTCTCGCTTTTATATGCAGATTTGCTAAAAAGTGATCCCGTCCACAATGGGCGGGTTTTACATCGCAACGTCTCGCAAGATCACGCTAGATCTCGCGAGGCATTGCGAGCCGGTTAGATCCCAGGAGTAGGGTCACCTGACTATTATTGACCATCCTGCTCTGCGGCGAACTGCTTTTTGGGCGCAGTGTGACCATTGGATGACGCCCCTTGTGTTTGAATTTCAAAGTGCACACATGACTGAGATTGGCCTCTGCCACAGAATCTTACAAAGGACTGAGTATTTGGCCCAATAATAATAATCGTTTGTTGTCACAAGTGGGCTTCAATTAAGTTGCTGTGTAAAGCCCCTAGTCGCTACATTCCGGCGCCTGTTCAGGGAGGCCGGTACGGGAATTGAACCCGCGCTGTTGGCATTGTTCTGCATTACAAGCCAGCTGTTTAGCCCACTGTGCTAATCCAGCCCCTGGTTTATGTGGCTCGATTGGCTTTGAAAGAGCTGTCTAAATCAGATTCCGATTTTCCCCCATGCCTCCACAGATTAGGTCTCTTCATGCAACCCTCTGTGTGAAAAAAATTCTCCTTAGTTTAAATCTATGACCTTCAGTTACCGACCCGCTCACCAGAGTAAATTGCTTCTCCCTGCTTACTTGAGCAAAACCTCCCATAATTTCTGACACCTCTCTGAGGTCTCTCCTTTAACCTTCTCTGCCCTAAGGAGAACTTCTCTCCACACGAACTGAAGTCCCTCATCACTGGTATCATTCTGGTAAATCTCCTCCATAGCCTCCCCTGACACCTTGGTGCCTAGATTAGTACACAATACACTAGCTGAGGCCCAACTGGTGATCTGTAAAGGTTTAACATCATTTCCTTGTTTTTGTACACATTACTCCTATTTACAAAGCCAAATATCTCACACATTTATTTACTGCCTTCTAAACCTGTCCTGATACCATCAAAGTTTTCTGAATATAGAAATGAATTTGATCCTCAAAAAGAAAAAATATCATTTGTAATTTATCCATGGGGGGGGGTTGTGAGATTAAAATCTTTAGAAATCCAATTGTTCATTATTTGGATCTGCACTCGGCAGACATCGCTGACACAGCTGCAGGAGACACCAAGTCCAATCAGATAATAGGGACTCCAATTAACTTGTGCATTAAGGACCCTGAGGGAACATCTGGCTGGCAGCATTTCATAATCTTTGAGACTGAGATTCCAAGATGCTTCACAGTGAGAACATCACTTTCGATGTGCATTCATTGCTATTTTGGGGGTAAACATGACACCCAATTTGTACAAAGTAAGCTCCCAAAAATAGCAATGAGGTGGAAAAGCAGTGAATTGGTTTTGGTGGTGTGGGTTGAGGAATATGGTTAACAAGGTCCCTGTTTTTCTTCAAATGGTACACACTAGAAAACAGGGGCATCATCTGCTTAACATCTGATCTGAAAGAGATAACTTCATCCCCATTATTGGAGAGAAGGAATGTGATGTATGATGAAGGCTGAGAACAGTCATTACCACCTCACCAACCATAGAATCATAGAATTTACAGTGCAGAAGGAGGCCATTCAGCCCATCGAGTCTGCACCGGCCCTTGGAAAGAGCACCCTAATTAAGCCCTCACCTCCACCCTATCCCTATTACCCAGTAACCCCACCTAGCCTTTTGGACACGAAGGGGCAATTTAGCATGGCTAATCCACCTAACCTGCACATCTATGACTGTGCGAGGAAACCGGAGCACCAGGAGAAAATCCACGCAGACATGGGGGGAAAGTGCAAACTCCACACTGACAGTCACCCGAGGCGGAATTGAACCCGAGTCCCTTGAGATGTGAGGCAGCAGTGCTAATCACTCGGTAGCAAAAAGGGTAGGGAGAATTTAGGGAGGAAATTCCAGTGCTCAGGGTCCAGGCAGCTCAAGGTACAGACACTAATGGAGGAGTGAAGCAAATTGAGATTGTACAAGATCCAGAATTGTAGGAGCACAGATATTTTGGGAGGGTTGTAGGGTTGTAGGAGAATACAGAGATAGGGCGAGGTGAGTCCACAGACGGATTTCAAAACAAAATTGAGAATTTTAAATCATGGAAGCTGCCAAACCGGGAACAAATGTAAGCCAGCGAGCCAAGAAGTAATGACTGAAGCGAGCTTGGTGAGAATTAGGATACTGACTGCACGTTTTTACATCAGCTTCAAGTTTACAGAGGGTGCAAGGGTAGGAGACACCAACCAGGAGAGCATTGGGACAGTGGAATCTGGAGGTATCAGAACGTTTTCTAAAACATCATGTCATTTGAACCGGTCACTTATTACAATTTAAGTTTTTCCCCCCCCCTAAATTGTAGTTTGGTAGTACCGAACTTAAGTTGCTGAAAAAAGAGACATGTCGAAGCTTTCCGTCTTGTACTCATCAGGACACTTCACGAGAATACCGATACAAGAGGAAAACAACAATTTATACGTTATGAGAAGAAAGTCCTATTGTAGAGGTGTTGCCATGCAGAATGCATCAGGTCACTGACAGTTAACTGCCAAGCATCTTTTGATATTCTAGCTCGGCAGTTTGACTGGTCAAGACATTGCCCCGAGGAATGAGCCAGTGTCAATCAGGTAAAGTTGGCAGCCAATTAGCCCGTTATTTTCGTACAGAACAAATTGTTGTTTTCCCCTGACTTTGGTGTTCTTGCGAAGTGTCCTGCTGAGTGCACGATGAAAAGCTTTGACATGTCTCTTTTTCCCCAAATTACTCATAGGAAGAAAAGGAGGTCATTCAGTCCTTCGAACCTGTTCTACCATTCAGTTAGATCCTGGCTCAAATGTATCTGAACTTCATTTTCTGCTTTGGTTCAATGAAGAGATGGTAGAAGCAGATTCATTAGTAGCATTCAAAAGGACAAACACTTGAAGGGAAGTATTTGCAGGGCTAGGGAAAAGAGCAGGGTGGTGGCACTAATCGGAAAGTTTTTTCAAAGAGTCGACACAGGCACAAAGAACTGAAAGTTTTCCTCCATCGCTGTTGGATTCAAAGCTTCTCCCTTGTTAGCCTCAATTTTCCAAAACATTACATCAGCTGGTTGTGTTTAAGGATGACCTTTACCTTAAATTTATGCTCATAATGTTCAAAGGCTTCCAGAACCATGCAGACAGCTTCCATGGAGCGTTCCAGTCTGCCATCGAGTCCGTTGAAGCGGTACATGCTGCCAGAGACATCCACTAGCAGCCGCAAACGCTTGGGTTTCTGCTGGGGGCTGCCAAGCTGAAGAGACAAGCGAAATGTGTTCAAATAGCGCAGAATCCAAATCAATTCACACAGCAAAGGGCATTTCCTTTAAAACAGACAAGCTGGAAGAGAGGAGAAATGTAGCAGACTCCCTCCTCCCTTGATTTGTTTACAAGTGGCCAAAAACACGAGGAACAAATTCTGTTTTTAGTTGACCAGTTTGGAATGGAGTCCCCAGTGGGGATTAGCATTTCCTCTTAAAGGGATAAAACCACTTAGATTACATACTCACCACCCAAACAATCTCTCCCTCAATGCCAGCAAAACTAAAGAGCTGGTCATTGACTTCTGGAAGCAAAGTACTGTACACACCCCTATCAGCATCAACGGGGCCGGGGTGGAGATGGTTAGCAGTTTCAAATTCCTAGGGGGGCACATCTCCAAAAATCTGTCCTGGTCCACCACGTCGACGCTACCACCAAGAAAGCACAACAGCGCCTATACTTCCTCAGGAAACTAAGGAAATTTGGCATGTCCGCATTAACCCTTACCAACTTTTACAGATGCACCATAGAAAGCATCCTATCGGGCTGCATCACAGCCTGGTCTGGCAACTGCTCGGCCCAAGGCCGCAAGAAACTTCAGAGAGTCGTGAACACCGCCCAGTCCATCACACGAACCTGCCTCCCATCCATTGACTCCATCTACACCTCCCGCTGCCTGGGGAAAGCGAGCAGCATAATCAAAGATCCCTCCCACCCGGCTTACTCACTCTTCCAACTTCTTCCATCGGGCAGGAGATACAGAAGTCTGAGAACACGCACGAACAGATTCAAAAACACCTTCTTCCCCGCTGTCACCAGACTCCTAAATGACCCTCTTATGGACTGACCTCATTAACACTACACCCTGTATGCTTCATCCGATGCCAGTGCTTATGTAGTTACATTGTATATGTTGTGTTGCCCTATTATGTATTTTCTTTTCTTCCCTTTTCTTCCCATGTACTTAATGATCTGTTGAGTTGCTCGCAGAAAAATACTTTTCACTGTACCTTGGTACACGTGACAATAAACAAATCCAATCCAATCCACTCATATTGCAACAAAAAAAAATCAAATTACAGCTATGAGGCCTGAGGCAATTAGAAAGTAACTTCACCTGGTGCCTCTGGGATTATGCTAGACATCCGAAAAACATCCAGAGATCACATGTTGTTCAGGTTCATCTCGGTGCAAGCTACCACTCTGAAATGGGCAATCACTCTGGCAAGGTTGGCGCAGTTATCTGACATGTCTGGATTTGTGAATGACGGAACTGTGAGGCCCAGTTTCAAAAGTGAATGAAACATAATGAAAGGGCTTTCCAATGAAAGACTTGGGAGACAATTATTGACCATTGGTTGGAAGTTTCCAATCGATTGGCACCTGCTGTTTAACAAACACTGGGGAGAGCAAAGCGATCACCATGAACATAGGAACAGGAGGAGGCCATTCAGCCGTCGAGCTTGCTCCGCTATTCAATAGAATCATTTAAAAAAAACAAATTCTCCTTTTTCACATTTTCATCCAAATTTAAACCCATCAATAAACAATCAACAATAACAAATACAATGTCAATCCCCTAGCCAACAATTCCCTCCTCCCACCAACCCCCAAACAATTTAAATACAACATCAAGGAAAAGGAATCAGGAATCGACCATCCACCCTCATACATAGTCATCAACAACAGACACAGTCCAAATACCTCCCCCGCAACCCCAAACACCCCTCATGATCGATGTCATCAAATTCTTGAAAGTGCATAATAAACAAAGCCCATGAATTGTGGAACCCTTCCATCCTTCTCAACTCAAACTTTACCTTCGCGAATGTTAAAAACTCACAATAGATCCCCTCGCTACACCAGGGTACAGGGTGGAGCGGCTGACCTCCACCCCAACAAGATCCGCCTTCGGGCGATCAGCGAGGCGAAGGCTAAAACATCTGCCTCCGCACCCGCTTCTAACCCCTGCTGATCCAATAGCCCGTATATGCCCCAACCACCCACTCAAAGAGCCGGCTCAAGCTCGCCTTTGTGAGGTCCGCCCTATACACCCTTCAGCTGTATCAGCTCCAACCTAGCACACAAAGTTGAGGCATTCACCCTCCGGAGCACCTCTCACCACAACCCTTACTCCATGCCCTCTCCCAGCTGCTCCTCCCACTTTGTCTTAATCCCCTCCAGCGGTGCCTTCTCTTCTCCCAGAATCGCCCAATAAATCACCGACACCACCCCCTTCTCCATTCCCCCTGTCGTCAGCACCTCCTCCCAACAGTGTGGAGGCCAGCGCCACCGGAAAGCTCTGTATCTCCTGAGCGAAATCCCACACCTGCATATACCTCCATATTTCCCCCTGCCCCAACCCATATTTCATCCCCAGCTCCTTCAGTCCCGCAAACCGGCCCCCCAGAAACAAATCCTTTAGTGCCCTAACTCCCTTTTCCTCCCATCTCCGAAAACCTTCATCCCACTTCCCTGGCTCAAATCTGTAATTTCCCCGAATCGGTATTTCCCTTGACCCTGCCCCCAGCCTAAAGTGCCGGCGCAACTACCTCCAGATTTTCAATGTCGCTACTACTCCGGACTCCCTGAGTATTTCCCCGAGGCCAACGGGAGCAGCGCTGTTGCTAACGCCCTCAGCCCTAACCCCCGCCACAGACTCTCCTCCATTCTAACCCACTGGGAGTCCCTCCCCTAACCCAGCTCCTCACCTTCTCAGCATTCGCCGCCCAGTAATAATATAGTAAAGTCGGAAGACCCAATCCCCCTGACTGCCGTCCTCTCTGCAACAACACCTTCCTAATCCTGACCACCTTCCCCCCCCTCCTCCCCTATATAAACGAGGTAATCATCTTTTCAATCTCCTTAAAAAAAGCCTTTGGCAGGAAGATCGGCAGGCACTGAAAAATAAACAAGAATCGCGGCAACACGTTTATTTTAATTGCCTGTACCCAACCTGCCAGCGACAGAGCAAGACCATCCCACCTTGTCAGATCTGTTTTCACCCTCCCCACCAAACTAGTAATGTTATATCTACGGAGCCGCCCCCCCCATCCCGTGCCACCTGCACCCCCAGATAGCTAAAGTGAGTCCTCGCCCTGCGGAATGGTAGCCCCCCCCCCCACCCCTGGCCGAGACACCACATAATATTCACTTTTCTCTCAATTAAGTTTATATCCTGAAAAAGACCCAAATACCCGAAGCAATTCAAATATGCCTCCCATCGACGCACTCGGTTCCGCTACATACAACAGCAAGTCGTCCGCATACAAAGATACCCGATGCTCTATCCCCTCCCCCGCCCCAGCACTATCCCTTTCCACACCTCCAAACACCTCAACGCGATGGCCAACTGCTCAATCGCGAGTGCAAACAGCAGGAGGGCACACAGGACATCCCTGCCTGGACCATGGTGCAGAGCAAAATATCCCGAATTCATGTTATTTGTGCGGACACTCGCCCTTGGCTCCCTATACAGCAGCCTTACCCAATCTACAAATCGTGGCCCAATCCCAAACCGCTCCAGAACTGCCATCAAATACCCTCACTCTACTCGGTCAAACGCCTTCTCGGCGTCCAATGCCACAACCACCTCTGTCTCCCTCCCCTCCGCCGGTGCCATAACCACATTCAATACCCTCCTAATGTTCGAAAAGAGCTGCCTCCCCTTCACAAACCCCGCCTGATCTTCCCCTATCACCTTTGGGTGGCACTGCTCCAACCTACCCACCGATACCTTCCCCAACACCTTTGCGTCCACATTCAAAAGTGATATGGGTCTATACGACCCACATTCTGTCGGATCCTTACCTTCTTGAGCAACAGGGACATCGATGCCTGCCCCAAAGTCTGTGGCAACACCCCCTTTCCCTATCGCCTCCTCAAACACCCCACCATCAGTGGCGCCAATCTATCTTTCAATTTTTTGTAATACTCCACCGGAAACCCATCAGCCCTGCTACCTTCCCCGACTGCATCCTCCCAATCGCACCTTTTATCTCCTGCTCCGTTATCACCTCATCCAATATGGCCCTGTTCTCATCCCCCAACCTCGAGTATTCCAAACCATCCAGGAATTCCTGCATCTCCCGTTCCCAGACAGGGTGAAGTTGCTGAACACAGCGGGTCTGGTGGCCTGAAGTGCATATGTTTTAATGCAAGACGTATTACGGGTAAGGCAGATGAACTTAGAGCTTGGATTAGTACTTGGAACTATGATGTTGTTGCCATTACCGAGATCTGGCTGAGGGAAGGGCAGGATTGGCAGCTAAACGTTCCAGGATTTAGATGTTTCAGGCGGGATCGAGGGGGATGTAAAAGGGGTGGCGGAGTTTTGCTACTGGTTAGGGAGAATATCACAGCTGTACTACGGGAGGACACCTCAGAGGGCAGTGAGGCTATATGGGTAGAGATCAGGAATAAGAAGGGTGCAGTCACAATGTTGGGGGTTTACTACAGGCCTCCCAACAGCCAGCGGGAGATAGAGGAGCAGATAGGTAGACAGATTTTGGAAAAGAGTAAAAACAACAGGGTTGTTGTGATGGGAGACTTCAACTTCCCCAATATTGACTGGGACTCACTTAGTGCCAGGGGCTTAGACGAGGCGGAGTTTGTAAGGAGCATCCAGGAGGGCTTCTTAAATCAATATGTAGATAGTCCAACTAGGGAAGGGGCGGTACTGGACCTGGTATTGGGGAATGAGCCCGGCCAGGTGACAGAAGTTTCAGTATTTCGCGAACAGTGACCACAATTCAGTAAGTTTTAAAGTGCTGGTGGACAAGGATAAGAGTGGTCCTAGGGTGAATGTGCTAAATTGGGGGAAGGCTAATTATAACAATATTCGGCAGGAACTGCAGAACCTAGATTGGGGGCGGATGTTTGAGGGCAAATCAACATCTGACATGTGGGAGGCTTTCAAATAATAAAAGCTAATTACTGCGGATGCTGGAATCTGAAACGAAATAGAAATTGCTGGAAAATCTCAGCAAGTCTGGCAGCATCTGTAGGGAGAGAAAAGAGCTAACGTTTCGAGTTCGATGACTCTTTGTCAAAGCTTTGTCAAATTCCTTTCAAATGTCAGTTGAAAGGAATTCAGGACCGGCATGTTCCTGTGCGGAAGAAGGATAAATAAGGGCAAATTTCAGGAACCTTGGATAACGAGAGCTATTGTAGGCCTCGTCAAAAAGAAAAAGGAGACATTTGTCAGGGCTAGAAGGCTGGGAACAGATGAAGCCTGTGTGGAATATAAGGAAAGTAGGAAGGAACTTAAGCAAGGAGTCAGGAGGGCTAGAAGGGGTCACGAAAAGTCATTGGCAAATAGGGTGAAGGAAAATCCCAAGGCTATTTACATGTACATAAAAAGCAAGAGGGTAGCCAGGAAAAGGGTGGGCCCACTGAAGGACAGGCGAGGGAATCTATGTGTGGAGCCAGAGGAAATGGGCGAGATACTAAATGAATACTTTGCATCAGTATTCACCAAAGAGAAGGAATTGGTAGATGTTGAGTCTGGGGAAGGGTGTGTACATAGCCCTGGGTCACATGGAGATCCAAAAAGACGAGGTGTTGGGCGTCTTAAAAAATATTAAGGTAGATAAGTCCCCAGGGCCTGATGGGATCTACCCCAGAATACCGAAGGAGGCTAGAGAGGAAATTGCTGAGGTCTTGACAGAAATCTTTGGATCCTCACTGTCTTCAGGTGATGTCCCAGAGGACTGGAGAACAGCCAATGTTGTTCCTTTGTTTAAGAAGGGTAGCAAGGATAATCCAGGGAACAACAGGCCAGTGAGCCTTACGTCAGTGGTAGGGAAATTACTGGAGAGAATTCTTCGAGACAGGATCTACTCCCATTTGGAAGCAAATGGACGTATTAGCAAGAGGCAGTACGGTTTTGTAAAGGGGAGGTCGTGTCTCACTAACTTGATAGAGTTTTCGAGGAGGTCACAAAGATGACTGATGCAGGTAGGGCAGTGGATGTTGTCTATATGGACTTCAGTAAGGCCTTTTACAAGGTCTTGGTACAAAAGGTGAAGTCACACGGGATCAGGGGTGAGCTGGCAAGATGGATACAGAACTGGCTCGGTCATAGAAGGCAGAGAGTAGCAATGGAAGGGTGCTTTTCTGATTGGAGGGCTGCGACGAGTGGTGTTCCGCAGGGATCAGTGCTGGGACCGTTACTGTTCGTAGTATATATAAATGATTTGGAGGAAAATGTAACTGGTCTGATTAGTAAGTTTGCAGACGACACAAAGGTTGGTGGAATTGCAGATAGCGATGAGGACTGTCAGAGGATACAGCAGGATTTAGATCGTTTGGAGACTTGGGTGGAGAGATGGCAGATGGAGGTTAATCCGGACAAATGTGAGGTAATGCATTTAGGAAGGTCAAATGCAGGTAGGGAATATACAGTGAATGGTAGAACCCTCAAGAGTATTGACAGCGAGAGGGATCTAGGTGTACAGGTCCACAGGTCACTGAAAGGGGCAACACAGGTGGAGAAGGTAGTCAAGAAAGCATATGGCATGCTTGCCTTTATCGGCCGGGGCACTGACTATAAAAATTGGCAAGTCATGTTGCAGCTGTACAGAACCTTAGTTAGGCCACATTTGGAGTATGGTGTTCAATTCTGGTCGCCACACTACCAGAAGGATGTGGAGGCTTTAGAGAGGGTGCAGAAGAGATTTACCAGGATCTTGCCTGGTATGGAGGGCATTAGCTATGAGGAGCAGTTGAATAAACTCGGTTTGTTCTCATTGGAACGACGGAGGTTGAGGGCCGACCTGATAGAGGTCTACAAAATTATGAGGGGCATAGACAGAGTGGATAATCAGAGGCTTTTTCCCAGGGTAGAGGGGTCAATTACTAGGGGGCATAGGTTTAAGGTGCGAGGGGCAAGGTTTAGAGGAGATGTACGAGGCAAGTTTTTTACACAGAGGGTAGTGGGTGCCTGGAACTCGCTGCCGGAGGAGGTGGTGGAAGCAGGGACGATAGTGACGTTTAAGGGACATCTTGACAAATACATGAATAAGGTGGGAATAGAGGGATATGGACACCGGAAGTGCAGAAGATTTTAGTTTTGACGGGCAGCATGGTCGGCACAGGCTTGGAGGGCCGAAGGGCCTGTTCCTGTGCTGTACTTTTCTTTGTTCTTTGTTAGATGCGTCAGCACCCTTGATTTCTTGACTGGGGCGCCCATCCCCTCACGTTCCACGTGACTATTCTATCGTAACTATGTCTCTCACCCCCCTCCCTTCTTATCCACCATCATCGTAACACCGGGGCCTGCCCAATGAGCCTGACCCATCCCTATCCATTGTTTTTAAAAAAAATATTTCTTTTTTATTCTACATTTTCACATTTTCCTTCAAACATTTACACCACACCCACAAACAGTAAATGGTAACAAATACAAAATCAATCCCCTTAACAATACCAATGATCCCATCCTCCCACCACCCCAAACAACGGCCCACCTGTCAATATATGCACCCAATAAACCAAACCCTCCCACGGTGGAAACAGAAAACAAAGGAGAAAAAGAAAAAGGAGTCCGGGACCGCCCATGGTCACCATTGACCTATAGAGTCCACTCCCCCCTCCCCCCCCCTACACTCAACGCCATCCAACCTCTGAAAGAGTACCGTACATGATACCCAAGAGTTGTACAACGCCCACCCCCCCCACCCCCCCAGTCTCCAGCTCCTCCTGTCCACTGCCTCTTGTAAAACTCCTCCTCCCAACCACGGTTCCTTCCCCCCAACTTTCCACCCCGGCTAGTCAACTCGGACCCTGTTCTGCCAGGCTCCGATGGCCACAGCCCCTCCCCCACCTCACTCCCGTTCACTGGCCAGCTCAAACCGGCCAGCGTGGAGGCCCCCGCCCGGGTCCTTTTCCCCCTTGCCCGGCCCTAGGAAAGCCCAGAGATCCCCTTTTAGCACACACACCCCGCATATCCACCTACACACCAAAGAGCCCTCATTTCGAGTGAAAGTCCCATCCCTTCCCTTGTCCAAATATATACAACATTGGCTCCTTTAGCCCCTACACCCGCACGCAGTAAAACAAAAAAAGAAGAAAATACAGTCATGAGGTTACATCGGCACATGGCCATTTCTCAATTTGTCCGTTCTGCCACAGTCCTTCTGCCTTCGCAAACTCCTCCGCTGCTTCCACCGTTCCAAAATAAAAGTCCCTGAGCTTATAAGTCACCCTCAGCTTCGCTGGATATACAATGCCGCACTGCACCTTGCTAATGTACAGTGCCCTCTTCGCCCGGTTGAAGGCAGCCCGTCTCCTCGCCTGCTCCACCGTAAAGTCCTGGTATACACGTATACCAGCTCCAGCCCACTGCACCACCCGCTTCTGCTTGGCCCAGCTCAGGACCTTCTCCTTCACACTGTACCTACGGAAGCACAGAGTCACTGCCCTTGGCGGCTCACTCGCCTTTGGTACAGGCCTCCACGACCGATGAGCCCGATCCAGTTCATATCGGGAGGGATTCTCCCCCTCCCCCAATAGTTTTGCCAGCATTGCGGCAAAATACTCAGTCGGCTTCGGTCCTTCAACTCCTTCAGGCAGCCCCACAATCCTCAATTTCTGTCGCCTGGATCTGTTTTCCAGGTCTTCCATTTTTCCTCGCAGATCCTTGTTCATGTCCATCATCTTCCGCATCTCCTTCCCCATCGTGGCAAGTTGATCACCGTGCTGCAATAACGTCTCCTCCACTTCCTTCAGCGCCTCCCCTTGCTCTCGCACCTCCGCCACTGCGCTCGCCACCGCAGTCATCACCGGGGAAATCGCCTCCTCCACCAGCGCACTCAAAACCTCCCTCATCTCCTTCCTCACCGTCTCCATGCATTTTGCAAACTGCCTTTCGAATTCCGCAGCCATCACCTTAGTTATTCCTTCAGCCGTAAGCACTGCGGCCTACCCCTATCCATTGTTAACATCAAACCCCCTCCCCCCTTGCATTTCCTCTCGAAAAACCCTCACCCAGTATCGATCTCTTTTCCCCTTCACACCTCATAGGCCAATCGAAATGTGCTCGCCAGGCTCCAATGTCCGCAGCCCCTCCCCCCACCTCACCCCCGTTCACTAGCCGACTTAAGTTAGCTAGCGCGGGACCCCCACTCAAGGCTGGCCCTCTCCTCCCCTCCCGCCCTGTCCCAGGAAACACCATACGCAAACATATCAATAAAATAACATAAAACCATCGCAACAAAAATGACAACCAAAAAACTTGAACTCTATCACAGCATGAACTAAATAAAGAATGATGTAGATCAAAAAAAAACCTTTAAAACATTTCTACACTCTCTCAACTCCCCATTCGCAGTCCACAACCCCTCTTCAGTTCCAGCCTTCTGCCTTCACGAATGCCTCCGCCGCCTCCATCGTCTCAAAGTAGAAATCTCTGGCGTTGTAGGCCACCCTCAGCTTCGCTGGATACACCACACCAAATCGCACCCCACTGTTGTATAATGCCGTCTTAACTCGGCCGAAAGCCACTCGCCTCTTTGCCAGCTCCATTGTCAAGTCCTGGTATATGTGAACTCTAGCCCACTGCACCTCCCGCTTCTGTTTCGCCCAATTCAACACCTTCTTCTTCATGTGGTACTTGTGAAAGCAGACGATCACTGCCCTTGGCGGCTCATTTAACTTTGGCTTTGGCCTCAGCGGCCGATGGGCTCAGTCCAGTTCATACTGGGTCCTTACCCTCCCCCATCAATTCCGCCGACAGCTTGGCGAAGTACTCCGTCAGCCTCGAGCCCGCTACCCCTTCAGGCAAGCCCACAATCCTCACATTTTGACACCTCGAGCAGTTCTCCAGGTCCTCCAGCTTTGCTCGAAGCCCCTTATTGGCCTCGACCACCCTCCGCAGCTCATTCCCCCATCGAGGTGAGCTGATTGCTGTGCTGCGACATGGCCTCCTCCACTCCATTCACCTTTTCGCTCTGCTTCCTCACCTCGGCCGATTCCTTCGCCACAGCTACTCTCACCGGGACAACTGCCTCTTCCACCAACATCTTCAAAGCCACTGCCATCTCCTTCCTCAATGCCACCATGTGCTTCGCAAACTGTTTCTCCAGCTCCAAAGACATCACCTCAGTCATCCTCTCTGCGTAAACAGTGCGGCCCCACCCGGCAGCCCTGCCTCTGCCATCTTGCTAGTTCCCTGGCTGGCCCTCTCACTCTACAGTGAACACTCACTCCCTCCCTTCTTCCCGGCTTTTTTTCTTAATCCTTTTGACATTCTTTACCTTCCTTGTATATTACTTCATTCATCGTTCACAAATTGCTCCCAGGGCCGGACATTAAAATTCCTAAAAACACGTCTCAAGCAGGATCCACCCAGCATGCGACTTCCCCACTACATACCGCCACCGGAACCATTCAATACAATCATGGCTGATTGGACACTTCAATGCCTTTACCCTTACTATCCCCAAAACCCATTACATTGGGCACAATTCACCCAAAAAAATGACCAAGTGTCAGTTTAAGTGGGTTTCGCAGGGTGACTCCAGCTGGCTTTTTGGGTGAGGTTGAGATCTGTATTCACCCACACTTCATCATTTTTTAGGGGCTGGGGGAGTTTCTCGCTGGTGAATCCCACATTTAGAATTTGTTTCTGCAGTGGGAACTAGCCAGACCAACTCGTCCGAGATTGAGGCGCCATTTTGAAAGTGTGCCCCCAATCTCAATGTGAGCTTAATGGTCCCCAACACTCACCACCCATGGGCAGTACCCCCAACCCTCGACCCCCGAGGGCAACCTCCCCTCACCATCAATAGAAGTTAGCGTGTGCCAGCCCCCTCCACCGCAACTCCCCCCCCCCAACCACCCAGACACGAGGGTGACACTGCCTCACACCCATCCGTCCTCGTGGGCATCGCCCTCTCCCCCACACAAGTGAGCAGACCTTCTATCGGGTCACTGAGGGCCCACCACCTTAGAAACTCCCAACAAAGCCCCAACTTTCATGGTGCCCCTTCATTTTAAAAAAAAATGTAAAGTACCAAATTATTTTTTTTTCTAATTTAGAGGCTATTTAATGTAATTATGATGCCCTCGGAGGGTCAGGAGGTAGAAGTGGAGTTGGCAATGGGCACGGAGAAGGCTTTTGACTAAGTGGAGTGGTCGGTTCGGGTTTGGACAGGGGTTTGTGAATTGGGTTTGGCTGCTGTATAGGGCGGCGGTGGTGAAAGTCCGGACGAACCCGATGAGTTTGGGGTACTTTGGGTTACATCATGGGACGAGACAGGGGTGTCCGCTCTCCCCGCTGCTTTTCGCCTTGGCGATAGAGCCGTTGCCAATGGCGCTAGTCGTCGAGAGATTGGAAAGGGATCGAGCGGGTTGGGGCTGAGTATAATGTTGCGCTATATGCGGATGATTTGTTATTGTATGTCTCAGACCCGGTGGGCAACACTGGAGGGATTATGGAGATTTTGGGGGAATTTCTCCGTTTATCGGGGTGCAAATTGAACATGGTAAAGAGCGAGGTGTTCCCGATGAATGCTAGAGGGCAAGAGAGGAGGTTAGGGGAGTTGTCGGAGGACAGAATAGGGGAGGGTGTCAGATATTTCCAAGGGATTGATGGAAAGGGAGGACATTCCGGTGGAGGAGATTAAGTGCAAGTGGGAGGAGGAGCTGGGAGGGGAGGTGCGGGCTAGGACGTGGGCGGAGGCCTTATGGAGGGTGAACGTGTCCTCCTGTGAGGTTAAGACTCATCCAGTTTAAAGTGGTGCATAGGGCCCATATGAGGGTGGAGCAGGTTCTTTGTGGGAATTGGGGGGGGGGGGGAAGACATGTGTGGGCAGTGTGTTGGTGGGGGGGGGGGGCGCGAATTACGTCCACATGTTCTGGGCGTCTCCAAGACTGAGGGGGTTCTGGCAAGGATTCTCGGATGTCATGTCCGAGGTTTTGGGTGTGGGGGTGGCCACGAGTATAGAGGTGGCGATATTTGGTGTGTTGGAAGATCTTGGGGGGGCCGATGTATTGGCCTTTGCCACCCTGTTAGCACGGAGGCGGATTCTGTTGCGTTGGCCGGATTCGGAGCCGTCAAAGGCAGGGGTGTGTGTGAGTGACCTGGCAGAATTCCTGTGGTTGGCGAAGGCCAAGTTCACTTTGCGGGGGTCAGAGGAGGGGTTCACCCGGAGGTGGAAACTGTTCATTGATTTCGTGAAGGAGGATTGAGGGGTCAGCAGGCTCTTGCTCCCCGTGGGAATACCCTTGGCCTACCTTCTGGGCGACTTTGTAACGCTGGTTAAAGAATGCTAATTTTAGCTGACATGGCACTGGCAATATGATGAACTCCTTTAGAAACAGAACTTCAAAGATGAAATCTTGACAAAAGGAGTGAGGCTGTTCTGTCAACTCAGTGTGTCACTGGGGGTCAGCTTCAATGAGAATAAGCAGTTAGGACTCTTCTGATGGGTCTCACACTGGAGTGAGCAGAGCACTGTGTCAAACAAACTAAAGACAGACAATAAATAGACATCAGAGGAAAAGAAAAACCTTTAGACACTAATCCATAGCCAAGGAATGCAACTAGAAACATTAAATCATACAATTTACAATTTTAAGATGCCTACAAAAGGGTAGTACATTTTCCAGCTATTGGTTGGTAACTTAATAGGAGGCACTCTATTAAATGGGCCAATTATTAAAACATTTCACTAACTCTTGAGCCTCTTTAACCTGAAGCAAATACCAAGGAATTAAATAGCCTTATTTGAATTACTTGAGAAACGCCTCGACTAGAAATTCCAGCTTTCAGGAGAGTTTGATATTAAAGCCCTTCCAGATGTTCTGTTCACATTCGAAATGGTGAATATTGCTCAGTAGGAATTGATAGTTCTGCTGGTTAATTTTAAGGCCGACGTTTGTAGTGAACAGTTTCTTAGAGAAACAATGGAATGCTGGAATGAGGCAACTCATGGGATGGCACTCTTCAATTCGAAATCTTTTCCCCTTTTGGTTAAGGAGGAAACGGGGGAATGACAGAGAAGGAGATCAGGTGAATTAGAGTCGAACCAAGTATATGAAGTGAAATGGAGAGAAAGAAAGATGGATTGAGAGAGGCAGACAAGAAAAAGAGAGAGGAAAGTAAGAAACAAAATCACAGAATTGTTAAGAGTGCAGAAGGAGACCATTTGGCCCATAATGTCTGTGCCAGCTCTCCAATCAGCAATACCTAGTGCCACTTCCCTGCCTTCTCGCCGTAACCCTTAAAGATACTAAAGTTAGTGTGTGCCGGCCCCCTCCACCGCAACTCCCCCCCCAACTACCCAGACACGAGGGTGACACTGCCTCGTTAGGTTCCAACACTTACAATGGCGAGTTTATTGAACAATTAATGTACAAATCCAACAAGCTCTTAAAAATAGTAAGGATGTTCAGAGTGAGATGCTATTTGCATGGAGTGGAGTAAATCAAGCAGCAGGTTCTTTCTTTGAACAGACTTGTCGATTTACACATGAATAATTTCAAACATCATTAACACACTTAAGTTTCCAACAAGATTTGGTCCTCTGATTTAAAGACTGATTACCAAATTGACAAAATATTTAAAAAGGTCCTAGTATATTCTACAGAATAATAATTATCAGGAGCAAAGGGTGAGGGGTCAAGGGACAAATAGTGGGGGGGCAGTTGGTGGGGGGCAGTCAGTAGGGGGACAGTATATCGGAGGGTCAGGTGTTGAAAACAAAGTGATCGAGGAACAATTGGTGGGGAGACAAACCCCCACAAACCCCCGTCCCCCCATCTCCCCACCAACCCCCGGCCCCCACAAACCCCCGCCCCCCACCAACCACTGTACCCCCCACATCCCAATCCTACTTCCCCACCCCATCATAACTTAGAACATAGAACATTACAGCGCAGTACAGGCCCTTCGGCCCGCGATGTTGCACCGACCTGTGAAACCACTCTAAAGCCCGTCTACACTATTCCCTTATCATCCATATGTCTATCCAATGACCATTTGAATACCCTTAGTGTTGGCGAGTCCACTACTGTTGCAGGCAGGGCATTCCACACCCTTACTACTCTGAGTAAAGAACCTACCTCTGACATCTGGCTTATATCTATCTCCCCTCAATTTAAAGTTATGTCCCCTCATGCTAGACATCACCATCCGAGGAAAAAGGCTCTCACTGTCCACCCTATCCGATCCTCTGATCATCTTGTATGCCTCAATTAAGTCACCTCTTAACCTTCTTCTCTCTAATCAAAACAGCCTCAAGTCCCTCAGCCTTTCTTCATAAGATCTTCCCTCCATACCAGGCAACATTCTGGTAAATCTCCCCTGCACCCTTTCCAATGCTTCCACATCCTTCCTATAATGCGGCGACCAGTATTGCGTGCATGCATTATAGGAAGGATGTGGATTGCACTGGAGCGAGTGCAGAGGCGATTCACCAGGATGTTGCCTGGGATAGAACATTTAAGTATGAAGAGAGGTGGGAGAGGTTTTGGTTGTTTTCTCTGGAGCAGAGAAACTTTAAAAAAAAAAATTTTTTTTTTTAAATTCTCCTCTTTCACATTTTCTCCCACATTTACACCCATCAACAATAAACATTAATTAGCAAGATATGTCAATCCCCATATTAACAACGATCACATCCGCCCACCAACCCCCAAACCTCAGCCCACATGTTTACATAAACAAATGACAAAAAGGAATCAGGGATTACCCATAGTCATCCTTTATATACACAGCCCCCCTCCCCCCCAACCCCCCCAACTAATGTTCGATGTTATCCAGTTCTTGAAAGTGCATAATAAATAGTGCCCATGACTTGTAGAACCCCTCCGAGCTTCCCCTCAGTTCGAACTTAACCTTCTCAAGGGTCAAGTATTCCAACAGGTCCCCCCGCCACGCCAGGGCACTGGGTGGAGAGGCTGCTCTCCATCCCAGCAGGATCCGCCTTCGGGCGATCAATGAGGCGAAGGCTATGATATCTGCCTCCGCTCCCGTTTCCAACCCTGGCTGGTCTGACACCCCGAATATGGCCTCCTGGGGACCCGGGTCCAGTTTCACACGCACCACCTTGGAAATTACCCTAAACACCTCCTTCCAGTACTCCCCTAGCTTTGGCCAGGACCAAAACATATGAACGTGATTCGCGGCCCCCCCCCCCGCAACGCTCGCACACATCCTCTACTCCTTCAAAAACCGGCTCATCCTCGCCCTCGTGAGGTGCGCTCTATATACCACCTTCAGCTGTATCAGCCCCAACCTCGCACATGAGGTGGAGGCATTCACTCTCCGGAGCACCTCACACCAGACCCCCTCCTCTATAACCTCTCCCAGCTCTTCCTCCCACTTTGCTTTGATCCCTTCCAGTGGTGCCTTATCCTCTTCCAGAATAGCTCCATACGCCGCTGACACTGCCCCCTTCTCCAGTCCCCTTGTCGTCAACACCTCCTCCAGCAATGTGGAGGCCGGTTCCTCTGGGAAGCTCTGTATCTCCTTCCTGGCAAAATCCCGAACCTGCATGTACCTAAACACTTCTCCCTGCTCTAGCCCATACTTCGCTTCCAGCTCCCTCAATCCTGCAAACCGACCCCGAAGAAACAAATCTTTTAGCGTCTTAATCCCCTTCTCTTCCCATTTCCGAAAACTTCCATCCCACCTCCCTGGCTCAAATCTGTGGTTCCCCCAAATCGGCATTTCCCTTGACCCTAAACCCAACCCGAAGTGTTGGCGAAACTGCCTCCAGATTTTCAATGAAGCTATTATTACCGGACTCCCTGAATATTTCCCCGGAGTTATCGGGAGCGGCACTGTTGCTAGTGCCTTCAGCCCCGACCCCCTGCACAAACTCTCCTCCATTCTGACCCACTGAGAATCCACCCCTCTGACCCAGCTCCGCACTTTCTCCACATTCGCCGGAGCAGAGAAACTTGAGGGGCAACTTGATGAAGATGTACGAGATTATGAGGGGCATGGAAAGAGTGGACATGGGACAGTTGGTGGAGGGACAGTCTATCGGGGGGAGGGGGTCAGGTGGTGGAAGTAATGTGGCAGAGGAAAAGGTGGTGCGTGGACAGATAGTGGTGGGGACAGGTGTTGATGGGGGGGGGCAGGTGCTGATGGGGGGGACAGGTGCTGATGGGGGGGACAGGTACTGATGGAGGGGCAGGTGCTGATGGGGGGGAGGTGCTGATGGGGGGGCAGGTGCTGATGGGGGGGCAGGTGCAGATGGGGGGGCAGGTGCAGATGGGGGGGCAGGTGCTGATGGGGGACAGGTACTGATGGGGGACAGATAGTGGTGGGGGACAGATAGTGGTGGGGACAGGTGCTGATGGGGGACAGGTGCTGATGGGGGGGACAAGTACTGATGGGGGACAGGTGCTGATGGGGGACAGGTGCTGATGGGGGACAGGTGCTGATGGGGGACAGGTGCTGATGGGGCACAGGTGCTGATGGAGTGGGGGCAGGTGCTGATGGGGGGACAGTTGCTGATTGGGGGGCCAGGTGCTGATGGGGGGGGGGCAGGTGCTGATGGCGGGGCAGGTGCTGATGGGGGGGGACAGGTGCTGATGGGGGGGGACAGGTGCTGATGGGGGGGGGGACAGGTGCTGATGGGGGGGGGGGGGAGGACAGGTGCTGATGGGGGGGGGAAGGTGCTGATGGGGGGGGGGGGGAGGACAGGTGCTGATGGGGGGGGAACAGGTGCTGATGGGGGGGACAGGTGCTGATGGGGGGGACAGGTGCTGATGGGGGGGACAGGTGCTGATGGGGGGGCAGGTGCTGACGGGGGGGCAGGTGCTGATGGGGGCGGGGCAGGTGCTGATGGGGAGCCAGGTGCTGATGGGGGGGCAGGTGCTCATGGGGGGGACAGGTGCTGATGGGGGGGGCAGGTGCTGATGGGGGGGCAGGTGCTCATGGGGGGGGCAGGTGCTGATGGGGGGCAGGTGCTGATGGGGGGACACGTGCTGATGGGGGGACAGGTGTTGATTGGGGGGGACAGGTGCTGATGGGGGGCAGGTGCTGATGGGGGGCAGGTGCTGATGGGAGGGAGAGGTGCTGATGGAGGGGACAGGTGCTGATGAGGGGGACAGAAGCTGATGGGGGGGACAGATGCTGATGGGGGGGACAGGTGCTGATTGGGGGACAGGTGCTGATGGGGGGGACAGGTGCTGATGGGGGGGCAGATGCTGATGGGGGGGGGGACAGGTGCTGATGGGGGTACAGGTGCTGGTAGGGGGACAGGTGCTGATGGGGGTGACAGGTGCTGATTGGGGGAAAGGTGCTGATTGGGGGAAAGGTGCTGATGGGGGGACAGGTGCTGATGGGGGGACAGGTGTTGATGGGGGGGGACAGGTGTTGATGGGGGGGGACAGGTGATGATGGGGGGGTGACAGGTGCTGATGGGGGTGACAGGTGCTGATGGGGGTGACAGGTGCTGATGGGGGTGACAGGTGCTGATGGGGGTGACAGGTGCTGATGGGGGTGACAGGTGCTGATGGGGGTGACCGGTGCTGATGGGGGTAGACAGGTGCTGATGGGGGTAGACAGGTACTGATGGGGGGGACAGGTGCTGATGGGGGGGACAGGTGCTGATGGGGGGGGACAGGTGCTGATGGGGGGGGACAGGTGCTGATGGGGGGGCAGGTGCTGATAGGGGGTCAGGTGCTGATGGGGGCGACAGGTGCTGATGGGGGTAGACAGGTGCTGATGGGGGTAGACAGGTGCTGATGGGGGGGACAGGTGCTGATGGGGGGGGACAGGTGCTGATTGGGGGACAGGTGCTGATGGGGGCATGTGCTGATGGGGGGCAGGTGCTGATGGGGGTGCAGGTGCTGATGGGGGGCAGGTGCTGATGGGGGGGACAGGTGCTGATGGGGGGGATAGGTGCTGATGGGGGGGGACAGGTGCTGGTTGGGGGGCAGGTGCTGATGGGGGGGACAGGTGCTGGTTGGGGGGCAGGTGCTGATTGGGGGGCAGGTGCTGATGGGGGGGACAGGTGCTGGTGGGGGGGACAGGTGCTGATGAGGTGCTGATTGGGGGAGAGGTGCTGATGGGGGGACAGGTGCTGATTGGGGGGGGCAGGTGCTGATGGGGGGGACAGGTGCTGATGGGGGGGACAGGTGCTGATGGGGGGGACAGGTGCTGATGGGGGGGGACAGGTGCTGATGGGGGGGGACAGGTGCTGAAGGGGGGGGCAGCTGCTGATGGGGGGGGCAGGTGCTGATGGGGGGGACAGGTGCTGATGGGGGCGACAGGTGCTGATGGGGGGGACAGGTGCTGATGGGGGCGACAGGTGCTGATGGGGGGGCAGGTGCTGATGGGGGTGGGCAGGTGCTGATGGGGGGGCAGGTGCTGATGGGGGGACAGGGGCTGATGGGGGGACAGGTGCTGATGGGGGGGGGCAGGTGCTGATTGCGGGGCAGGTGCTGACGGGGGGGGGCAGGTGCTGACGGGGGGCGGACAGGTGCTGATGGGGGCGGACAGGTGCTGATGGGGGCGGACAGGTGCTGATTGGGGGACAGGGGCTTATGGGGACAGGGGCTTATGGGGGACAGGGGCTTATGGGGGACAGGGGCTTATGGGGGACAGGTGCTGATGGGGGTCAGGTGCTGAAGGGGGGGACAGGTGCTGATGGGGGGGGCAGGTGCTGATGGGGGGGGCAGGTGCTGATGGGGGGACAGGTGCTGATGGGGGGGACAGGTGCTGATGGGGGGACAGGTGCTGATGGGGGGACAGGTGCTGATCGGGCAGGCAGGTGCTGATGGGGGGACAGGTGCTGATGGGGGGGCAGGTGCTGATGGGGGGGGACAGGTGCTGATGGGGGGACAGGTGCTGATGGGGGGTCAGTTGCTGATGGGGGGACAGGTGCTGATGGGGGGGGCAGGTGCTGATGGGGGGACAGGTGCTGATGGGGGGGCAGCTGCTGATGGGGGGGGCAGGTGCTGATTGGGGGACAGGTGCTGATGGGGGGACAGATGCTGATTGGGGGGGCAGGTGCTCATGGGGGGGCAGATGCTGATTGGGGGGTACAGGTGCTGATGGGGGACAGGTGCTGGTGGGGGGGACAGGTGCTGATGGGGGGACAGATGCTGATTGGGGGGGCAGGTGCTGATGGGGGGGGGGGCAGGTGCTGGTGGGGGGACAGGTGCAGGTGGGGGCAGACAGGTGCTGATGGGGGTAGACAGGTGCTGATGGGGGGACAGGTGCTGATGGGGGGGGACAGGTGCTGATTGGGGGACAGGTGCTGATGGGGGCATGTGCTGATGGGGGGGCAGGTGCTGATGGGGGTGCAGGTGCTGATGGGGGGCAGGTGCTGATGGGGGGGCAGGTGCTGATGGGGGGGACAGGTGCTGATGGGGGGGATAGGTGCTGATGGGGGGGGACAGGTGCTGGTTGGGGGGCAGGTGCTGATGGGGGGGACAGGTGCTGGTTGGGGGGCAGGTGCTGATTGGGGGGCAGGTGCTGATGGGGGGGACAGGTGCTGGTGGGGGGGACAGGTGCTGATGAGGTGCTGATTGGGGGAGAGGTGCTGATGGGGGGACAGGTGCTGATTGGGGGGGGCAGATGCTGATGGGGGGGACAGGTGCTGATGGGGGGGACAGGTGCTGATGGGGGGGGACAGGTGCTGAAGGGGGGGGCAGCTGCTGATGGGGGGGCAGGTGCTGATGGGGGGGACAGGTGCTGATGGGGGCGACAGGTGCTGATGGGGGGGACAGGTGCTGATGGGGGCGACAGGTGCTGATGGGGGGGACAGGTGCTGATGGGGGGGCAGGTGCTGATGGGGGTGGGCAGGTGCTGATGGGGGTGGGCAGGTGCTGATGGGGGGGCAGGTGCTGATGGGGGGACAGGTGCTGATGGGGGGGGGCAGGTGCTGATTGCGGGGCAGGTGCTGACGGGGGGGGGGGCAGGTGCTGATGGGGGGCGGACAGGTGCTGATGGGGGCGGACAGGTGCTGATGGGGGCGGACAGGTGCTGATTGGGGGACAGGGGCTTATGGGGGACAGGGGCTTATGGGGGACAGGTGCTGATGGGGGTCAGGTGCTGAAGGAGGGGACAGGTGCTGATGGGGGGGGCAGGTGCTGATGGGGGGGGCAGGTGCTGATGGGGGGACAGGTGCTGATGGGGGGGACAGGTGCTGATGGGGGGGACAGGTGCTGATGGGGGGACAGGTGCTGATCGGGCAGGCAGGTGCTGATGGGGGGACAGGTGCTGATGGGGGGGCAGGTGCTGATGGGGGGGGACAGGTGCTGATGGGGGGACAGGTGCTGATGGGGGGTCAGTTGCTGATGGGGGGACAGGTGCTGATGGGGGGGGGGCAGGTGCTGATGGGGGGGCAGGTGCTGATGGGGGGACAGGTGCTGATGGGGGGGCAGCTGCTGATGGGGGGGGCAGGTGGTGATTGGGGGACAGGTGCTGATGGGGGGACAGATGCTGATTGGGGGGGGCAGGTGCTGATGGGGGGGCAGATGCTGATTGGGGGGTACAGGTGCTGATGGGGGACAGGTGCTGGTGGGGGGGACAGGTGCTGATGGGGGGACAGATGCTGATTGGGGGGGGCAGGTGCTGATGGGGGGGGGCAGGTGCTGGTGGGGGGACAGGTGCAGGTGGGGGGACAGGTGCTGATAGGGGGACAGGTGCTGATGGGGGGGGCAGGTGCTGATGGGGGGGCAGGTGCTCATGGGGGGGGCAGGTGCTGATGGGGGGCAGGTGCTGATGGGGGGACACGTGCTGATGGGGGGACAGGTGTTGATTGGGGGGGACAGGTGCTGATGGGGGGCAGGTGCTGATGGGGGGCAGGTGCTGATGGGAGGGAGAGGTGCTGATGGAGGGGACAGGTGCTGATGAGGGGGACAGAAGCTGATGGGGGGGACAGATGCTGATGGGGGGGACAGGTGCTGATTGGGGGACAGGTGCTGATGGGGGGGACAGGTGCTGATGGGGGGGCAGATGCTGATGGGGGGGGGGGGCAGGTGCTGATGGGGGTACAGGTGCTGGTAGGGGGACATGTGCTGATGGGGGTGACAGGTGCTGATTGGGGGAAAGGTGCTGATTGGGGGAAAGGTGCTGATGGGGGGACAGGTGCTGATGGGGGGACAGGTGTTGATGGGGGGGGACAGGTGATGATGGGGGGGTGACAGGTGCTGATGGGGGTGACAGGTGCTGATGGGGGTGACAGGTGCTGATGGGGGTGACAGGTGCTGATGGGGGTGACAGGTGCTGATGGGGGTGACCGGTGCTGATGGGGGTAGACAGGTGCTGATGGGGGTAGACAGGTACTGATGGGGGGGACAGGTGCTGATGGGGGGGACAGGTGCTGATGGGGGGGACAGGTGCTGATGGGGGGGGACAGGTGCTGATGGGGGGGCAGGTGCTGATAGGGGGTCAGGTGCTGATGGGGGCGACAGGTGCTGATGGGGGTAGACAGGTGCTGATGGGGGTAGACAGGTGCTGATGGGGGGGACAGGTGCTGATGGGGGGGGACAGGTGCTGATTGGGGGACAGGTGCTGATGGGGGCATGTGCTGATGGGGGGGCAGGTGCTGATGGGGGTGCAGGTGCTGATGGGGGGCAGGTGCTGATGGGGGGGACAGGTGCTGATGGGGGGGACAGGTGCTGATGGGGGGGATAGGTGCTGATGGGGGGGGACAGGTGCTGGTTGGGGGGCAGGTGCTGATGGGGGGGACAGGTGCTGGTTGGGGGGCAGGTGCTGATTGGGGGGCAGGTGCTGATGGGGGGGACAGGTGCTGGTGGGGGGGACAGGTGCTGATGAGGTGCTGATTGGGGGAGATGTGCTGATGGGGGGACAGGTGCTGATTGGGGGGGGCAGGTGCTGATGGGGGGGACAGGTGCTGATGGGGGGGACAGGTGCTGATGGGGGGGGGGACAGGTGCTGATGGGGGGGGACAGGTGCTGAAGGGGGGGGCAGCTGCTGATGGGGGGGGCAGGTGCTGATGGGGGGGACAGGTGCTGATGGGGGCGACAGGTGCTGATGGGGGGGACAGGTGCTGATGGGGGCGACAGGTGCTGATGGGGGGGACAGGTGCTGATGGGGGGGCAGGTGCTGATGGGGGTGGGCAGGTGCTGATGGGGGGGCAGGTGCTGATGGGGGGACAGGGGCTGATGGGGGGACAGGTGCTGATGGGGGGGGGCAGGTGCTGATTGCGGGGCAGGTGCTGACGGGGGGGGGCAGGTGCTGATGGGGGGCGGACAGGTGCTGATGGGGGCGGACAGGTGCTGATGGGGGCGGACAGGTGCTGATTGGGGGACAGGGGCTTATGGGGGACAGGGGCTTATGGGGGACAGGGGCTTATGGGGGACAGGGGCTTATGGGGGACAGGTGCTGATGGGGGTCAGGTGCTGAAGGGGGGGGCAGGTGCTGATGGGGGGACAGGTGCTGATGGGGGGGACAGGTGCTGATGGGAGGACAGGTGCTGATGGGGGGACAGGTGCTGATCGGGCAGGCAGGTGCTGATGGGGGGACAGGTGCTGATGGGGGGGCAGGTGCTGATGGGGGGGGACAGGTGCTGATGGGGGGACAGGTGCTGATGGGGGGTCAGTTGCTGATGGGGGGACAGGTGCTGATGGGGGGGGCAGGTGCTGATGGGGGGGCAGGTGCTGATGGGGGGACAGGTGCTGATGGGGGGGCAGCTGCTGATGGGGGGGGCAGGTGCTGATTGGGGGACAGGTGCTGATGGGGGGACAGATGCTGATTGGGGGGGCAGGTGCTGATGGGGGGGCAGATGCTGATTGGGGGGTACAGGTGCTGATGGGGGACAGGTGCTGGTGGGGGGGACAGGTGCTGATGGGGGGACAGATGCTGATTGGGGGGGCAGGTGCTGATGGGGGGGGGGGCAGGTGCTGGTGGGGGGACAGGTGCAGGTGGGGGCAGACAGGTGCTGATGGGGGTAGACAGGTGCTGATGGGGGGGACAGGTGCTGATGGGGGGGGACAGGTGCTGATTGGGGGACAGGTGCTGATGGGGGCATGTGCTGATGGGGGGGCAGGTGCTGATGGGGGTGCAGGTGCTGATGGGGGGCAGGTGCTGATGGGGGGGCAGGTGCTGATGGGGGGGACAGGTGCTGATGGGGGGGATAGGTGCTGATGGGGGGGGGACAGGTGCTGGTTGGGGGGCAGGTGCTGATGGGGGGGACAGGTGCTGGTTGGGGGGCAGGTGCTGATTGGGGGGCAGGTGCTGATGGGGGGGACAGGTGCTGGTGGGGGGGACAGGTGCTGATGAGGTGCTGATTGGGGGAGAGGTGCTGATGGGGGGACAGGTGCTGATTGGGGTGGGCAGATGCTGATGGGGGGGACAGGTGCTGATGGGGGGGACAGGTGCTGATGGGGGGGGACAGGTGCTGAAGGGGGGGGCAGCTGCTGATGGGGGGGCAGGTGCTGATGGGGGGGACAGGTGCTGATGGGGGCGACAGGTGCTGATGGGGGGGACAGGTGCTGATGGGGGCGACAGGTGCTGATGGGGGGGACAGGTGCTGATGGGGGGGCAGGTGCTGATGGGGGTGGGCAGGTGCTGATGGGGGTGGGCAGGTGCTGATGGGGGGGCAGGTGCTGATGGGGGGACAGGTGCTGATGGGGGGGGGCAGGTGCTGATTGCGGGGCAGGTGCTGACGGGGGGGGGGCAGGTGCTGATGGGGGGCGGACAGGTGCTGATGGGGGCGGACAGGTGCTGATGGGGGCGGACAGGTGCTGATTGGGGGACAGGGGCTTATGGGGGACAGGGGCTTATGGGGGACAGGGGCTTATGGGGGACAGGTGCTGATGGGGGTCAGGTGCTGAAGTGGGGGACAGGTGCTGATGGGGGGGGGCAGGTGCTGATGGGGGGGGCAGGTGCTGATGGGGGGACAGGTGCTGATGGGGGGGACAGGTGCTGATGGGGGGGACAGGTGCTGATGGGGGGACAGGTGCTGATCGGGCAGGCAGGTGCTGATGGGGGGACAGGTGCTGATGGGGGGGCAGGTGCTGATGGGGGGCGACAGGTGCTGATGGGGGGACAGGTGCTGATGGGGGGTCAGTTGCTGATGGGGGGACAGGTGCTGATGGGGGGGGGCAGGTGCTGATGGGGGGGCAGGTGCTGATGGGGGGACAGGTGCTGATGGGGGGGCAGCTGCTGATGGGGGGGGCAGGTGGTGATTGGGGGACAGGTGCTGATGGGGGGACAGATGCTGATTGGGGGGGGCAGGTGCTGATGGGGGGGCAGATGCTGATTGGGGGGTACAGGTGCTGATGGGGGACAGGTGCTGGTGGGGGGGACAGGTGCTGATGGGGGGACAGATGCTGATTGGGGGGGGCAGGTGCTGATGGGGGGACAGGTGCTGATGGGGGACAGGTGCTGATGGGGGGGGCAGGTGCTTATGGGGGGGCAGCTGCTGATGGGGGGGCAGCTGCTGATGGGGGGGGGCAGGTGCTGGTGGGGGGACAGGTGCAGGTGGGGGGACAGGTGCTGATAGGGGGACAGGTGCTGATGGGGGGTCAGGTGCTGATGGGGGGACAGGTGCTGATGGGGGACAGGTGCTGATGGGGGGGGCAGGTGCTTATGGGGGGGCAGCTGCTGATGGGGGGGCAGCTGCTGATGGGGGGGGGGCAGGTGCTGATTGGGGGACAGATGCTGATTGGGGGGGCAGGTGCTGATGGGGGGCAGATGCTGATTGGGGGGTACAGGTGCTGATGGGGGACAGGTGCTGGTGGGGGGGACAGGTGCTGATGGGGGGACAGATGCTGATTGGGGGGGCAGGTGCTGATGGGGGGGGGGGCAGGTGCTGGAGGGGGGACAGGTGCAGGTGGGGGGACAGGTGCTGATAGGGGGACAGGTGCTGATGGGGGGACAGGTGCTGATAGGGGTGCCAGGTGCTGATTGGGGGACAGGTGCTGATGGGGGGACAGATGCTGATTGGGGGGGCAGGTGCTGATTGGGGGGTACAGGTGCTGATCGGGGACAGGTGCTGGTGGGGGGGAGAGGGGCTGATGGGGGGACAGATGCTGATTGGGGGGGGGGGTAGGTGCTGATGGGGGGGGGGCAGGTGCTGGTGGGGGGACAGGTGCAGGTGGGGGGACAGGTGCTGATAGGGGGACAGGTGCTGATGGGGGGACAGGTGCTGATAGGGGTGCCAGGTGCTGATGGGGGTGACAGGTGCTGATGGGGGGACAGGTGCTGATGGGGGACAGGTGCTGATGGGGGACAGGTGCTGATGGGGGACAGGTGCTGATGGGGGGGGGGACAGGTGCTGATGGGGGGGGGGGACAGGTGCTGATGGGGGGGCACAGGTGCTGATGGGGTGGGACAGGGGCTTATGGGGGACAGGGGCTTATGGGGGACTGGGGCTTATGGGGGACAGGTGCTGATGGGGGACAGGTGCTGAAGGGGGGACAGGTGCTGAAGGGGGGGACAGGTGCTGATGGGGGGTCAGGTGCTGATGGGCGGACAGGTGCTGATGGGGGACAGGTGCTGATCGGGGAGGCAGGTGGTGATGGGGGGCATGTGCTTATAAGGGGGGCAGGTGCTGATAGGGGGGAGAGATGGAGGCATGTGCTGATGGGGGTGCAGGTGGTGGGTGGGGGAACAGGTGCTGATGGGGGGGGCAGATGCTGATGGGGGGGCAGTTGGTGGTGGGGGGACAGGTGCTGATGGGGGGCAGGCTCTGGGTGATGCTGACAGGTGCTGATGGGGGGGCAGGTGGTGGGCGTGGAGGAGCTGGGTGATGCTGACAGGTGGTATGGGGGGACAGGTGCTCCTGAGAAAATTACAGCCTATTCCTAACCAGGGCGTGGAATGCCCTGCCCGCAACAGTAGCGGACTCACCAACACTAAGGGTATTCAAATGGTCATTGGATAGACATATGGATGATAAGGGAATAGTGTGGATGGGCTTTAGAGTGGTTTCACAGGTCGGCGCAACATCGAGGGCCGAAGGGCCTGTACTGCGCTGTAATGTTCTATGTTCTATGTTCACCAATCAAAACTGGTTTCTTTCCCCTCAGACTCACTTCAGGCTCCACTTCTCCTCGACGCTTATAAATTGCCTTCTCTCCTGTCAGGCCATCGATTATTTTGGTGTCATCGAGTTCTCCAATAGACTGGTGTCGTAGCCATTGTCTCTCTTTGCCTTTAGCCTGTTAAAAACGTGAAGAAAATGAAATCCATTTGGTGAAGATTTTATTCAGCTACACATCCACATCCCTTATTTCAATTAGGAATATCTTATAAAAAGTTTTGGTTCTTATTTATAATTAAAACCGAATTCACCTATGGGATTGTTTAAAGTTACTCTAGGCATCCCGAATACATTTTTATGTGTTGTGATGTTTGCAATGTCCACATAAGCACTGATTACATAGAACGTGTAGTATTCAAATGAGCAACTCGGTCCATCAGATCTATGTTGCTGCAATCGAGCTTCCTCCAATCTTACTTTATCCCACTATCGCCATATCTTTCTAGTCTTTTCTTCCTAACGTACTTGTCTAGCTTCACCTTACTCTACATTGTCACCATTTCTTTCTCGTCTTTTCTTCCTAATGTACTCGTCGAGCTTCACTTTACTCTACATTGTCACCATATCTTTCTCGTCTTTTCTTCCTAATGTACTCGTCTAGCTTCACCTTACTCTACATTGTCAGCCTCCATTACGCTCTGAAGTAGCGAATTCCATGTCCTCATCATTCCCTGCATAAAGAGGTTTCTACTCAATTCCCTATTGAATTTATTGGAGTCTCTCTGTTACTTTGGTCCCTAGCTTTGGATTCCCAAACAACCGTTAACAAATTAGTTGATTAGATGTTGGTAACATTTAACATCTAATGCATGAATGTCTACAAGTGAAGTTCACAAGGAGCTGCCTATTTCCACTGAGCAAATCAAAACTGAACAAAGGCAGGTCATGGAGATGTTCTTGGTAATACTGGAAAGCAGCAAGCAAGGCAGCGGTCATTCCGGCTGAATTGTAGGATGGGGTAAATTCAGCACTCTCAGATCACAGCAGGAAGCAGTGCACAGCTCATAGTCAGGATTTCAGAGCTGTAGCCTTACCTGCGATGGATGCTCACTCAGAGGTTTGCTGTCCATTGGGAGGGCTGAAGTTGGCAAATTGGACTGTTGTAGCCCCCTGTAAAAGGGGAATGTACTGTCTGAAAAGATGGTAGGAGCAGCTTCAACAATACCCTTCAAGAGGATATCGGAGAAACACCCTATGGGGATTGGCATGATTGGAGAGATCTTTCAAAGGGTCTGCACAGGTAAGATGGGTAGAATGGCCTTCTTCTATGCTACAGCATTCTATTTCTAAAGGAAGTTTCCCTGGGATGGAGGAGTGGGAAACAAAGAACTAATTAACACAAGACAAAAAAATGCTGTTGCAACTATAATTATTTTGCATTGAGTTTGGTCACGATTGAAAGAAATGTTTAAAACATTTAATTCCCATTATATAGAGCAGGTGGGTCTGACTGCAGTCTCCCAGCTTTGGGAGGGTGAAAGCACAGGGAGGGAATATATTAACTGATGTGTGTATTTAGGCAGCCTCCTTCCTGTTTCGGGTGGTTCTGCTGCTTAACAATTCACAGCTCATCCTCTGATCAATCGCACCTAGGGCGCCATAAAGGAGTTCCCATGACTTGCTATTGCCTGATTTTTAACTGATTGTTATTTGGCAGTTGAACCCCCCTCCCCCACCCCATATTCAGAAATAATACACATTAATTTGCAGAGAGCCTCATTCTCCCTGGTGCCCACTGATCGACGCTGGGACTGCCTTGATTTTAATATTCTCATCCTTGCTTTCAAATCTCTCCGTGGCCTTGCCCCTCCCCATCTCTCCAATGGCCATTAACCCCACAACCCCCTGAGATCTCTGCTCTTACAAATCTGGTTTTAATCGCTCCACTGTTGGCAGCTGAGCCTTCACCAGTCTGGGAGCTTCCTAAAACCCTCCACTCCTCATTTAAGACATTGCCTAAAACCTATTTCATTGATCAAGTTTTTGGAAATCTGCCCTAACATATCCTAATGTGAGTCAATGTGAAATTTCATGTTAGAATTAATGACTTAGGATGTTTTACATTGTTAAAGGCACCATATAAATGCAAGTTGTGGTTTCTACACTTTTATATTAATTAGACGATTGAATACAACCATGCAGGTAGTATTAGCTGAGCTGAGAACAGCCCAAGACCGAGTTAGTAATGGTTGTTTTCCGAGCACCTTCCTTTGGGAGAGTTGGCATTAATCTGTGTATGAGAAGGCTACCAGTCTTCAATGGAATAAAATTAACTTTAACCCTAATTAAATAAAAAGAATGCATCTCCTTGGGCAGTGCTCATCGTCATGTGGAGCCTGCATTAAGGCCATGTGTCAGTGTGGCTCAGTGGGGAGCGCACTCACCTTCAAGTCAGCAAAGTGTGGGTTCAAATTCCACACCAGAAACCTGAGCATACAATCTACACCTACACTTGTAGTGCAGTCCTGAAGCAGTGCTGCACTGTTGGAGGTGCAGTCTTTCAGATGAGACTTGAACCAGAGGTGGATATAAAGAAACTGATTATCTGGTCATTATCATATAGCTGTTTGTGGGAGCTTGCAGTGTACACATTGGTTACTGCATTTCCTACCTCACAACGACTACATTTCGAAAGTACTGAACTGTCTGCAAAGTGAGACACTAAGGCTGTGAAATGGGGTTATATAAATGCAGGTCTATCTTTCTTTCCTGACAATGACTAGGCATGGGCTTTAAGCTGATGGTGCCAGATGTCGATGGCAGCTACCCTTCTTCTGACCGTAGTCATTTAATATTTATTTGTAGTATGCTGCATAGCTGGGTAGAGGCTCCTTGAGAAGATACAATCGAAGTTCACCAGCAGTGCCACCCACAAGCAAAATGGGAACCAGGGACCTTTGGTGAATTGGATAAATATTTGAAAAGTAAGAATATAAAAGGACATGAAGAAAGGGTGGGAAATGGGACTGGATTACATAGCATAGCTCCAGTTAATAAGCTACTACTGGTACAGGTTCGATGCAGAGTGACCTCTTCCTTTGCTGCAGGTTCTACGGCGGAACAAAGATAGACCATTCAGAAGTTGATGCTCGAGGTTCATCATTCTAAGGTCAGATATGAAGGCTTAGAAGGGACTGTGAGCTATCATGTTTCAGCTTATCTGGATTGGCTGTATGGGCTGGGGTATAACCTGCCTGATGACACTCGATATAAAATGGAATTGTCCACTCTTGTTTTACTCATCTTGCTTGGAATAAAAATAACATTGTAATTTATTGTCAGTCATTATCATTGTTCAAGTGATCAGCAATGCAATGGAAACAACTGAAACATAAATATATCAGCTGTCGGATTGTGTGTTCTCTGCTCCTTAATGGAAATTGGTTGCAGCTGACTGTACTCAGGATTACATCAAGGGGAGGAGGAGGTGCAATGGAAAGAATTGAGAAACTCAGACTTCAGGGAAGTCGCACTCTCACAAACTTCAACAATCCGAGTCACTCACTGCTTCAAAATAAATTCATGATAGGTGAGCTTGCTTCTTATGTTAGAAGTTACTGAGTGCTGTAATATGGTGAGGCAGGTAGGGTGTTATGGCAAGAATTTCAAGAGATGACAGATTCACTGTTAACTGGAGTTGAGTAGGTGATTATTTCTCAGCTGCACACTGCTCCCAGAACTGAGCCGGTGGTCGCTCCAGCCTGAAGGCACTTTCTATTCAAGAATTACTTTTCATCACCTAGGTGTATGAACATTACATTCTGTCCTACCATTTACCTCCTCAGCTTCAAAACACTCATTCTTTAGTGCTGACTTCAGTACAATTACCCAGTCTATATATTTATCTGTGTGCTAATGATATGTAGACATCCAGCTACCAAAAGACATCCAGTTGGCTGTCTTGATCTGACAACACCTGCACTTTTATGCAATGATGAGAACACTTTGAAAATGTGCTGTGCATTTTCTTAAATAAGGCACATCACAGCTTGAACCCTTTAGTTCCTCACTCTGTCAAGGGACTGAAAAACAACTGCTGAAACAAGAAGTGAATTGGAATATGAGCCTACAGATTCCGCAAGCATGAAGCATGCAAACAATGGAAGGAAAAGCATGTGTTCACGAATCTGCTGCCTCTCCATATGCTCTGGGCTTTGAATTTACCTTTTCTTTCCTAATGACCATTGAACTCTCCCACATAAGACTGTGGTTGTGAGGGCTGCCCTCTCCAGCAATGTGCAGCTGCACACTGGGCAGATCAATGACCCATTCCCAAGCAGGAGTGCAGATGTTTTCACTTGAAGACTGTGGACCAAACACCAAATTTATCGAAAGTGAAGTTGGAATGGAGGGAAGGCTCTTTGGGGACAAACACTGTCCCTTTTCAATTGTTTTTGTGTACTGGGCAGAGGCAGAGCCGGACACAAGGTGGCAAAGACCATTATAGAACAAACTGTTGGCATCCTCAAATGGTGCTTTGAATGCTGTGCTATGACAGGTTAGTGGTGTCGTACAGTACAAGATCTCAAACATTTGTACCATTACTTGCACAATGATGTTTCTAGAACACAATCAGGAATTACTTCTCCATACCAACATATTCTAAACCCTTGTGTGGAAAAAAGATTTTAATCTCTTTATGCTTCGAGCACAAAATTGATGGGCCTTTGTTATTGTTTCATTGACCAGCAATTTTTTGTCATAAATTACCCTTTCATAAATATCTCACTCATTATCCGCATACTTTAATATCCCAAAGAGTTTAAACTTAATCCACCTGCACTCCCTGCACCCTTTAATATCACACCCAGTCTAATCCCACCCCTCATTCACCACACTCTTTATTATCTCAACAACTCTAATCCCCATCTATCCTTCACTCCCCACAAGCGTAAAATACCACCCAATCTAATCGTATTCTCCTCAATCTCTGTACCCTTTAATATCCCACCCAGTTTAATCCCTTCTCCATTCACTCCCGATGCTCTTTAATATCCCATCCAGACTAATCTCACTCTCCTCCTCATTCCCCACACCATTTAATATACCATCCAGTCTAAACCCACTCCCCCCTCACTCCCCAGACCCTTTACTATCCCATCTAGTTTAATCCCAATCGCTCGGTCACTCCCGCATCTCTAATATTCCACCAGTCTAAACCCTTCTCTCTTCACTCAGGATATGCTTTCATAGACCACCCAGTCTAATCCCTCCCTACACCCTTTAATAATCCCTCTCTCCTCCTCACTCAGCACACCCTCGCATCTCTCACCCAGCCTAACCCTACTCTCCCCCCACCCATTAAAATAATAATAATAATATTTTTTTATTGTCACAAGTAGGCTTACATTAACACTGCAATGAAGTTACTGTGAAAAGCCCTAGTCGCCACATTCCGGCACCTTTTTGGGGACACAGAGGGAGAATTCAGAATGTCCAATTCACCTAACAGCACGTTTTTTGGGATTGTGGGTGGAAATTGGAGCACCCGGAGAAAACCCACGCAGACACAGGGAGAACGTGCAGACTCCGCACAGTTATCCAAGTGGGAATCGAACCTGGGACCCTGGCGCTGTGAAGCAACAGTGCTGACCACTGTGCTACCGTGCCGCCCTAATATCTCAACATCTTAATGTCTCATCCAGTCTAATCCATCTCTCCCCTCACTTATCATACCCTCTAATATCTCACCCAGTTTAATCCCATCCTCCCCACACACTTTAACATCTCATCCAGTCTAATTCCACTCTCCTCCTGAACTTCCCACACCCTTCAATATCCCACCCAGTCGAATCCCATTCTCTCCCGCATTCCGAGCAGGTTTTAATATCCCACTCAGTTTAATCCCACTCACTGCCACACCCTTCAATATCCCACCCAGTCTAATCACCCTCTCCACACCCGATAATCTCCCACCTATTCTAATCACCCATTCCCCTCAACCTTTCATATCCCATCTAATCTAATTACTCTTTCCCCCTCTCATCAGATCTTCTAATATCCCTTCCAGTCTAATCCCACTCTATCCCTCACTGCCCACACTCTTTAATGTCACATTCTGTCTAATCCCAATCTCCCCACACCCTTTAATATCCCACCCTATTTAATCCTACTCCCCATCACACCCCACATCCTTTAATATCCCACCCAGTCTAATCCTACTCTCCCCATCACACCCCACATCCTTTAATATCCTACCCAGTCTAATCCCACTCGCCCCCTCACTCCCAGTCCCCTTTAATATCCCACCCAGTCTAATCACCCTCTGCCCTCTTCTCCAGACCATTTTATATTCCATCCAGTCTAATCCTACTCTCCCCCTCACTCCCCGCATCCTTTAATATCCCACCCAGTCTAGTCCCACTCTCCCATTCACTCCCTACACTCCCCGCAGTTCCCACACTCTTTAATATCTCAATCAGTCTAATCCCACTGTCCTCACTCTCTACGCTCTTTAATATTCCACCCAGTCAAATCCAATTTTCTCCCTCACTCCGAGCACCTTTTAATATCCAAACAGCCCAATCCCACTCTGCCCCTCACACCCCGCGCCCTCAAATATCCCACTCAGTGCCATCCTCTCGCTCCCACTCTCTCCCCACACCCTTATATGTTTCACCGTGTCTAATCCTATTCTCCCCCTCACACCACGCACTCTTTAATATTGCATCCTGTCTAACCCCATTGTCCCCTCACTCCCTAAACATTTAGATATTTCACCCAGTTTAATCCCACCCTTCCCCTCGCTCCCCACACCCTTTAATATCCCATCCTGTTGAATTCCACTCTCCCCCTCACTTCTTGCTCCTTTTAATGTCCCACCCAGTCTAATCCCACTGTCTCCCTCACTTTCCACACCCTTTAATATCCCACCCAGTTTAATCTCACTTTCCCCTCATTACCTACACCCTTTAACATCCCGCTCAATCTAATCCCACTCTCCTCCTCACTTCCCATACCCTTTGATATCCCGCCCAGTGTAAGCCCTTCTTTGTAAAATGTTGAACTTGGCAGATACCTGCAGGCTGTCGAGAATGACTCGTATTGATTGGACCTGTCTCCGTATGGCTCCTGAAAACCTCTCGTATGTTGCAGCATCATATTCACTCATGTGAATTTCCTTTAACCTGCAGACAAAACAAGGGAGTATATTGGCTGAGTGCTTCTCCGGTCATATTTGTCTAAAATACTAAAGGAACAGAAAAGAAATGTAAAGGTTGGTTTAAAATGGTGCTGACCTGACCCGTTTTAATTAATTACTGCATTAAAACTCTGATTCAGGTAATGTACTTGACAGGGATTTGGCCCTTACTAAATAATGATGAGAGTTAAATCACCATCAAATCATGGAGCCAGAAGCACAATTCTGAGCTGGCTCCGGTACAATTCTGTTTTTCTGAGTTGTTGACCAATATTTGTAACAAGCAGTACTTGAACTTTGAAACAAGGGTAGGCCATTCAGCCCTTTGAACCTGTTGTGTGAGCCATGTAGTTGACAGATCAGGGCACCTCAATTCCATTTACCCAGATTTGCTCCATATCTGTCAATATTCTTGCCGAATGAAAATCTATCAATCTCAACGAAGTTGGAATTTGAAGTTAGAAAAGTAGTGTTGCTGGGAGCTGTGAAGGATTGAATGACTCAGGAATGTCTGATTCAGCTGGCTTGCACCTCTGCCTCTGAGACATAGGCTCCGGGTTCAATTCCCACTCCATGTTGTGTTGGTCATGGAATGAGTATTTGTAACACCGGTTCAACAAGTTGACGGTGAGCCTGCTTATCCAACACGTTCAACACTATTCCCCAAAGGGGGAAAAATGTGCGTGAAGGTGCAAGACAAAAAAATAATTCAAATCTTAAAGGGGTTAATTACAAGTAAAATACACCATCCCCCTTTAATACTCAAACACACTGTACCCATTAAACGTGTGTAGTGTGTTTGAATATTAAATGGGCATGATGTTGGAGTACTAAAGGCATATAGTGTGTTTCAGTGTTTAAGGGGTGTTGTGTGTTTGAGTATTAAAGGGGTGTGGTGTGTTTCAGTATTAAAGGGATGTAGTGTGTTTTAAGTATTAAAAGAACATAGTGTGTTTTGAGTTCTATAAGGATGTGCTGTGCTTGAGTATCAAATGGATATTGAATGTTTGAGTATTAAAGAGGTATAGTGTGTTTCAGTATTAAAGAGGTGTAGTGCACTTGAGTATTAAAGGGGTGTAGTGTGTTTGAGTATTAAAAGGGTGCTGTGTGATTAAGTATTAAAGGGACATAGTGTGTTTTGAGTACTAAAGTGGTGTAGTGTGTTTGAGTATTAAAGGTTTTTAAAAAATTTTTTTTTTATTGAGGCATTTATATATTAACACAACAAACATAATCACTAATCAAGCCAACAGGGCTGCAAATAGCCAACTCAACAAAATACCCTACCAACCTGCTCCCCCCCCCCCCCCATTTCCCAACTCCCCTGCCCCCCCCATTTTAACCCCCCCGTCCCCACCCTGAGTCCCTTAATTCCAACAATATCCGTCTCTATATTTGCTACCAGGGAGGCAAAGGTCAAGACATCGGCCTCTCTTGCCCCCTGAACTCCTGGATCTTCTGACACTCCAAAGATCGCCACCTTTGGACTCAGGACCATCTTCACCTTCAGGAACTCCGACATAACGTCAGCAAACCCCTGCCAGAATCCCCCAAGCTTCGGACATGCCCAAAACATGTGGACATGATTCACGGGCCCACCCACACACATCTACCCTCCACCCCTTCAAAAAACTTGCTCATCCGGGCCACAGCCATATGTGCCCTGTGGACCACCTTGAACTGAATAAGGCTAAACTCAGCGCACAACGACAATGCATTCACTCTCCTCAGGGCCTCCTCCCACAATCCAGCCTCCAACTCCCTACCCAACTCTTTCTCCCACTTGCGTTTCACTGCCCCTATTGGGGCTCCCTCCCGGTCAATCAGTTCCTTGTATATATCCAACACCTTTCCCTCCCCTACCCCTGTTCTTGACACCATCTTGACCTGTAGCCCCTGGGGCGGCAGGTGAGGAAAGAATGGTTTGTGCCTTCGAACAAAGTCCCTCAGTATTAAACGGGTATTGAATGAGTATTGAAGGGATATAGTGAGCTGGATTCTCCATTTCAGAGACCAAGTGCTGACTCCAGGACTGAATCGGTGGTGCTCTGTGACCACAAAAGTGGCGCCGGTCCCGGAGCAATTCAGAATCCGTTAATGGCCGTGCACCGGCATCACGTGGAACTAGAGCAATTCCAATAAAAAATAGTGTCTGATTCGCCAGGATCGGGATTGGCACTCGAGAGGCTGACAAGCTGCAGCTGCATATCAGCACTCCACACCCATTCATTCCAGCCAGCACAATAGAAGCTCGAAGAGCGGCAGCGCACTTCGCAGATGCGGAGCTTGAGACCCTGTTGGACACCGTGGAGAAGTGGCGGGGCACTCTGTTCCCTGGGGTGTGAAGGAAGCTGCCACCTGCCGCTGTACACCCCGCCTGGGGGCAGATAGCAGGGGCTGTGAGCCCAATGCCAGGACCGGCCAGCAGTGTCGCAAGATGCTGCACGACCTCCTCAGGGCGGCCAGGGTGAGAAGCCAGCACCGTGTCCCTGGCACCAACAGTCGTCCCACACATCCGTAATCACCACACCCCCAAACCGGAGGGTGACCGAACTCCACCTGCCAGCAGTCTGCTTGCACCCCACCCTGTGCCACATGCCAGCACCTATTCTGCCCACCATGGCCGGGTGCCCTGTTCACAAAGGCCACCAGCTGCCCACCTCTGTACTGGCCGTGTCCGACTGCCTAACACTGTGCATTTTCTGTGCCCCCCCACCCCACCCCATCCCCAGAAGGCGGCGCATAACAGCAGGGAGAGGGAGAAGACTGGAGGGGGCTCGCATGACCTGCTGCCCCTCACTATCACAGGAGCAGCAGGCACTGGATCTAGTTGGTGGGCCTGGGGAGTGGGCAATCGCTGAGGCGAAGGTCAGCATCAGGGTACCAAGTCAGCCCCCATTGAGTTGTGGTGTCCCTATGGCATGTGTGGCAGACTACACCCCTTTGATACTCAAACACACTACACCCCTTTAATACTCAGACACAATAGATCTCTTCAATACTCAAACATGATACACCCCTCTAAATATATGAGGCAGGATTCTCCGTTGGCCACGTCGGAATCAGGAACACGATTGGGTGGAGAATTCAGCGGTAGCTGAAAATAGAGGTTGGCATTGGCGCCCTACGGAATGCCATGCTCCAGTGCCTCGACAGCGGTGTGAATGCACTCTACACTGCGCGTACAGTAAAAGCCATTGAAATATTATTAACGGGCCGGTCCCACTTTTCTCCAGGACTCCTGTGCGTCAGGAGGAATTACCGACAATGAGGTTCACTTGTGGTTTTACAAGACTCATTTTTAGAACTTCATCCTTATTATTTTCCCCCTCTGTGTTTGTCTGTCTTGTGTGTGTGGGTAGAGGGTGGGACAGTTAAAGGGGGTAGTAGGTATTAGCTTGTTATCCAGTTGTATTTACTGCATATTTCATGATAGTTCTTGGTATAAATAAGCAGTAATTGTCTTTCAACGTACAAACCTGGTGACTGTGGTTATTGGGCAGCCAAGGGTCAAAACACTTCTGGAATTTTTATATGAATTATTGGTTAATTCATATGTGTTGTGACTCTAGGGCACTTGCCCAGGGTGGCATAACAATAGTGTGTTTGATTATTGAAGGGGTATAGTGTGTTTGAGTATTAAAGGGGTGTAGTGTGTTTGAGTATTAAAGGGGTGTAGTGTGTTTGAGTGTTGAAGGGCTGTTGTGTGATTGAGCATAGAAGGAGTACAGTGTGTTTGAGCATTAAAGGGGTACAGTGTATTTAGAGTATTAAAGCCATGATGTGGAGATGCCGGCGTTGGACTGGGGTGGGCACGGTATGAAGTCTTACAACACCAGGTTAAAGTCCAACTGGTTTGTTTCGAATCACTAGCTTTTGGAGCATTGCTCCTTCATCAGATGAGAATAATGGATCACCTGATGAAGGAGCTACACTCTGAAAGCTAGTGATTCAAAACAAACCTGTTGGACTTTAACCTGGTGTTGTAAGACTTCTTACTTGAGTATTAAAGGGGTGCAGCGTATTTAAGTATTAAAAGGGCATAGTGTGTTTAAGTAATAAAGAGGTGCAGTGTGTTTCGTGTTGCTGAATTGGGCAATAATGTGCAAGGTCACAGCAAATCAAGATGACCAATAGTCCATCATTCTCAGTTTACTGCACTACAAAGATTGGACAGTTGTGAAGAGTTTCTATGATAAAATGCGAATTGCCCTGCAGCTGTCAGCATTCGCTGACATGAATTACTTGCAGTTCGGGAAAACGAAATAGAAGCTGCTTTGATTTCAACACAATGAACAAACTCTGAATGGTCTTTACAAAACTCACACTCAGAATAGACTCTGCTTGCATTTTCTAGACTTTGCAAGGCTCATTTCTTTTGTCTTACAGCTTGTCAGATGTTTCAATAGTAATCAATACTTTTTGATTGATCTTAAATGGAGGCTTTCCTCGTTCATGATTCAGCTGAGATTTAGTAAATGGCCCCCTTCATGCAGTCAAACAATTAACAGAAAATCCCAAAAGAAGTGATGTGTTGACGTTGACAAGAAATTGGATGAATTTTGTGCAATGACAAAGAAGGGTTTGTTCATGCTTTTGAAATTGGCCATTTCCACCGAGAACTATTTGTGGAGAAATGCTTTTGGAAATCCTGTACTCACAAGAGTTGTTTACACCAGAAAGGAGCTTACTTGTCTCTTCATTTTGCTTAGTGATTTTCCAACACTCTGGCCACTTCTGGTGGAAGTTCATTGACCTGATATGTTAACTCGCTCCACAGGGGCTGCCTGACCTGCTGAGTATTTCCAGCATTTTCTGGTTTTATTTCAGGTTTACAGTGTCTGCAGAAATTTACTTTCGCATTGGGATAGATTTAAATCCTACAGTGCAGAAGGAGGCCAGTCGGCCCAACGGGTCTGCAACTCCAAAGGAGCACCCCACCTTGGCCCAGTCCCCCGCCCTATCCCTACAAGACCATAAGAATTAGGAGCAGAATTAGGCCACTCGACCCATTGAGTCTGCTCTGCCATTCAATCATGGCTGATATTTTTCTCATCGCCATTCTCTTGCCTTCTCCCCAAAATCCCTGATCCCCTTATTGATCAAAAACCTATCTATCTCGGTCTTAAAGACACTCAGTGATTTGGCCTCCACAGCCTTCTGTGGCAAAGAGTTCCACAGATTCACCACCCTCTGGCTGAAGAAATTCCTCCTCATCTCTGTTTTAAAGGATCGTCCCTTTAGTCTGAGACGGTGTCCTCTGCTTCTACTTTTTCCTACAAGTGGAAACATTCTCTCCAAGTCCACTCTATCCAGGCCTCGCAGTATTCAAGTAGAACCTCCTTCATCCTTCTAAACTCAGAGTACAGGCCCAGGGTCCTCAGCCGTTCCTCATACGACAAGCTCTTCATTCCAGGGATCATTCTTGTGAACCTCCTCTGGACCTTTCCAAGGCCAGCACATCCTTCCTTAGATACGGGGCCAAAAACTGCTCAGAATACTCCAAATGGGGTCTGACCAGAGCCTTATATATCGTCAGATGTACATCCCTGGTCTTGTATTCTAGCCCTCTCGACATGAATGCTAACATTGCATTTGCCTTCCTGAACTTGCACGTTTTAAAAAATATAGATATTTTTTATTCTCCTCCTTTTTCACATTTTCTCCCAAATTTACACCCACCAACAATTTAAACAATAATCAGTAATAAATATGTCAATCCCCATATCAATATCAACGATCCCATCCTCCCACAAAACCACAAACATTAGCCCGCATGTTCAGATAAATAAATGACAAAAAGGAATCACCCATAGTCACCATTAACACACACCGCCCCCCTTCCCCCAACCCTTCCACCCACCCGCCCAACTAATGTTCGATGTTATCCAGTTCTTGAAAGTGCATAATGAATAATGTTCATGAATTGTAGAACCCCTCCATCCTTCCCCTCAGTTCAAACTTAACCTTCTCAAGAGTCAAGAATTCCAACAGGTTCCCCCGCCACGCCAGGGCACAGGTTGGAGAGATTGCTTTCCAACCCATCAGGATTCACCTTCGGGCGATCAACAAGACGAAGGCTACAACATCTGCCTCCCCATCCGTTTCCAACCCTGGCTAGTCCGACATCCCAAATAGGGCCTCCCGGGGACCCGGGTCCAGTTTCACGTGCACCACTTTACAAATTACCCTAAAAACCTCCTTCCAGTAATCCTCTAGCTTTGGACAGGACCAAAATATATGAATGTGATTAGCGTCCCCCCCCCCCCCCCCCCGGCAACATTCACACACATCTCCTTTAAAGAATCGGCTCATCCTCGCCCTCGTGAGGTGTGCTCTGTATACTACCTTCAGCTGTATCAGCCCCAACCGCGCGCACGAGGTGGAGGCATTCACTCTCCGGAGCACCTAACACCAGAACCCCTCCTCCATATCCTCTCCCAACTCTTCTTCACACTTTGCTTTGATCCCTTCCAGTGGTGCCTTCTCCTCTTCCAAAATAGCCCGTAAACCGCTGACACTATCCCCTTCTCCAGTCCCCCTGTCGTCAGCACCTCCTCCAGCAATGTGGAGGCCGGCCCCACGGGAAGCCCTGTATTTCCTTTCTGGCAAACTCTCGAACCTGCATGTATCTAAACATTTCCCCCTGCTCCAGCCCATACTTCGCTTCCAGCTCCTTCAGTCCTGCAAACCCAACCCCGAAGAAATAAATCTTTTAGTGTCTCAATCCCCTTCTCCTCCCATTTCAGAAAATTTCCATCCCACCTCCCTGTCTCAAATCTGTGGTTCCTTCGAATCGGCATTTCCCTTGACCCTCCCCCCAACCCGAAGTGTTGGCGAAACTGCCTCCAAATTCTCAATGAAGCTATTATCACCGGACTCCCTGAGGACTTCCCCGGGGCTATCGGGAGCGGCGCTGTTGCTAGTGCTTTCAATCCCGACCCCCTGCACAAACTCTCCTCCTTTCTGACCCACTGGGAATCAACCCCTCTGACCCAGCTACGCATCTTCTCCACATTCGCCGCCCAGTAGTAATACATCAGGTTCGGGAAACCCCCTGCCTGCCTTCCCCTCTGTAGCAGCACCTTTCTAACTCTGGCCACCTTCCCTCCCCATATGAACGACGTAATCCATCCCTCAATCTCTCTGAAAAAGGCCTTTGGCAGGAAAATCGGCAGGCATTGAAAAATAAACAAAAATCGTAGCAACACGTTCATTTTAATCGACTGTACCCAACCCGCCAGTGACAGAGGGAGACCATCCCACCTTGCCAGATCAGCTTTCACTCTCCTCACCAAACTAGAAATGTTGTACCTGCGGAGCACCGCCCCCCCCCCCCCCCCCCCCACTCCCGGGCAACCTGCACCCCCAGGTACCTAAAGTGAGTCCCTACCCGACGGAATAGCAGCCCCCCCCCCCAGCCCTGCCCCACCCCCGGCCGAGAGACTACAAAATACTCACTCTTGTCCTGATTTAGTTTGTACCGAGAAAGACCCAAACACTCGAAGCAGCTTCAATATTCCCCCTATCGACACACTCAGTTCCGACACGTATAACAGCAAGTCATCAGCATATAAGGACATCCTATGCTCTATCCCCCCTCGCACTATTCCTTTCCATACCCCCGAACTTCTTAATTGGATGGTCAACGGCTCAATCGCGAGTGCAAACAGCAGGGGCGGACATAGGACATCCCTGCCTAGTCCCATGGTGGAGATAAAAGTATCTCAAGCTGATGTTGTTTGTGCAGACACTCGCCCTCGGCTCCTTATATAGTAGCTTTACCAGTGCACAAATCTTGGTCCAATCCCAAACCGCTCCAGAACTGCCATCAAGTACCCCCCATTCTACCCGGTCAAACGCCTTCTCAGTGTCCAATGCCACAACCACCTCTGTTTCCTTCCCCTCTGCCGGTGCCATAACGACGTTCAATACCCTTCTAACGTTTGGAAAGAATCTCACGAATCCCGTCTGATCTTCACATATCACCTTCGGGAGGCACTCCTCCAGCCTACCCGCCAGTACCTTTGCCAATACTTTTGCGTCCACATTCAGAAGTGATATGGGCCTATACGACCCACACTCCGTCGGATCCTTATCTTTTTTTAGTAACAGGGAAATCGATGCCTGCCCCAAAGTTTGTGGCAATACCCACTTCCCTATCGCCTCTTCAAACATCCCCACCATCAGGGGTGCCAGCTTATCCTTGATTTTTTTATAATATTCCACCGGAAACCCATCCGGCCCTGCCACCTTCCCCGACTGAATCCTCCCAATCGCATCCTTTATCTCCTGCTCCACTATCACTCCTTCTAATGTAGCCCTGTCCCCCTCCCCTAACCTTGGGTACTCCAACCCATCTAGAAATTCCTGCATCTCACGGTCTCCCCCAGGTGGCTCTGACCTGTACAACCTCTCATAAAATTCCTCAAAAACCTTGTTAATCAGATCCGGAGCCACCACTAATTCCCTGCCCTATCCCTCACCTGCACAATTTCCCTTGCCTCTGCAACCCTCCGGAGCTGACCTGGTATCATATCTCCATGTTCGTAAACTGCACCCCTTGCTCGTCTCAGTTGGCGCACCGCCTTCTTGGTAGATAGTCGGTCAAAGCTCGCCTGTAGTTCCTTCTTCTTTTCCAGCTTCGCTGGGTCCCCATCTTCTGCATAACTCCTATCTACCTCCAACATCTCATCTATTACCCTCTGCCGCTCCAACCTCTCCTCTTTGTCCACCCTGGCCTTAAATGAAATCACCTCCCCCCTCACCATTGCCTTTAGAGCCTCCCAGACAACTGCCTTCAACACCTCACCCATACAGTTGAAACCTACATATTCCTTAATTACCTTTTCAATTTTGTCACAGGCTTGGTCCCCCAAACGTCCCACATCTAATTTCCACCCCAGCCTCTGCGCTACCCCCTTCTCCAGCACTATATCCACCCAATGCGGAGCATGACCTGACACTGCAATTGCCCAGTATTCCGACCCCTTAATCCCAGCCAACAAAGCCTTCCCCACCACGAAAAAGTCGATCCGCGAGTAGACCATTTGTGCTGCTGAGAAAAATGAGTACTCCCGCTCCCTCGGGTGCAGAAACCTCCAAGGGTCCACCCCTCCCATTAGCCCAACCAACGCTTCCCCCCTCCCCCCCCCCCCCCCTGAAGGGACCAGCGAGCGCGGCCGTGAATAGTCCAACCATGGCTCCTGCACCAAGTTCCAGTTCCCCCCCACTGTCAGTTCGTGTGTGTCCAAGTCGGGGATGGCCCCTAACGCCTTCTTTGTGAATCCCACATCGTCCCAATTGGGGCCGTATACACTTAATAACGCCACTAACCTTCCCCTGATCTGCCACTAGCTTCTCCATCTGGAAGAGTACTCTTTTGCTGACCATTACCACTACCCCTAGAGCCCTTCCGTCAAATCCAGAGTGAAACACCTGACTAACCCAACCCTTTTCAAGTCTCATCTGGTCCTTCACCCTCAAGTGAGTCTCCTGCAGCATTGCTACTGGGCTTTCAAACTTTTAAGATGCGCAAACACCCTTGACCTCTTAACCGGACCTCCTAACCCCCTCACGTTCCACGTGACTATCCTAACTGGGGGTTTCTCACCACCCCCCCCCCCCCCCCCCCCCCCACCCTTCTTATCCACCATCATCATACCACTGGGCCCTGCCCCATGAGCCTGACCCACCCCTATCCATTATTAACATCGAACCCCTTCCCCCCCTCCCAAAAACTCCTACATTTCCTCTCGAAAAAACATCTCCCAGCATCAATCCCTTCCCCCCCACCCGCTCGCTCACCTCGTAGGCCCATCAAAACCTGCTAACCAGGCTCCAATGTCAGCAGCCCTCCTCTCACCTCACCTCCGTTCACTAGCCGATTTTAGTTAGCTAGTGCGGGTGGCTCGCCCCGCCAAGATATACCATCCCTTCCCACCCAGTGAACCTGCACGTTAACCTCAAGAGAATCGTGAACAAGGACTCCCAAGTGCCTTTGTGCTTCTGATTTCCTAAGCATCTTCCCATTCAGAAAATAGTCTATGCCTCCATTTCTCCTTCCAAAGTGCATAACCTCACACTTTTCCACATTGTATTCCATCTGCCACTTCTTTGCCCACTCTCCTAGCCTGTCCAAGTCCTTCTGCAGCCTGCCTGCTTCCTCAATACTACCTGCCCCTCTGCAGATCTTTGTATCATTTGCAAACTTAAATGAGTATGCCACCACCATCACAGACTTCACCAGCAAATGTGTGGACAACTGCGTGCCAAAGAAAGCAGCGCGTACGTTCCCCAACCAGAAAACATGGCTCAATCGCGAGATTGACTCCCTACTGAAAGACAGGTCTGAGGCATTCAAGTCAGGCGACCCTGACCTATACAAGAAATCCATGTACGACGACCTCCGCAAAGCCATCCAAGATGCCAAGAGAGAATATCAGACCAAGCTCTAGTCACAGACTAATTTAACAGACACTCGGCGGTTGTGGCAAGGCCTAAACAACATAACGGGCTACAAATTGAAGCCGAGCAGTGCCTCCCTGATGAACTCTATGCTCGGTTCGAGCAGGAAACCAACGATCTGCTGTCGAGTGCCCCAGCAGCCCATAACTCACCCATACCCACCATCACAGCTTCCGAAGTCAGATCGGCTTTCCTGAAAGTGAACCCTCAGAAGGCGACAGGTCCGGACGGGATCCTTGGTCATGCATTCAGAGTCTGTGTGGAACAGCTGGCAGATGTGTTTGCAGACATCGTTAACCTGTCCCTACTCCGCTCCGAGGTCCCCACCTGCTTCAAGAATACCACCATCATACCGCTGCCAAAGAAGAACCAGGCAACGAGCCTCAATGACTACCGTCCGGTGACCCTGACTTCAGTCGTGATGAAGTGCTTCGAGAGGTTGGTCATGAAGCACATCACCTCCATCCGGTCCACAGCAGACGCCATCTCCCTAGCCCTACACTCATCCCTAGAGCATCTCGACAACAAGGACTCCGAGATCAGACTCCTATTTATGGACTACAGCTCCGCCTTCAACACCATAATCCCAGCCAAGCCCATATCAAAGCTCCAAAACCTAGGACTTGGCTCCTCACTCTGCAACTGGGTCCTCAACTTTCTAACCCACAGACCACAATCAGTAAGAATAAGCAACAACAGCTCCACCACAATAGTCCTCAATACCGGGCCCCCGCAAGGCTGCGCACTTAGCCCCCTACTATACTCCCTGTACACACACGACTGCGTGGCAAAATTTGATTTCAACTCCATCGACAAGTTTTCTGGCGTTACGACCATAGTGGGCCGGATCTTGAGTAACGACGAGTCAAAATACAGGAGGGAGATTGAGAACCTAGTGGAGTGGTGCAATGACAAACAATCTATCCCTCAATGCCAGCAAAACTAAAGATCTGGTCATTGACTTCAGAAAGCAAAGTACTGTACACACCCCTGTCAGCATCAATGGGGCCGAGGTGGAGATGGTTAGCAGTTTCAAATTCATAAGGGTACACATCTCCAAAAATCTGTCCTGGCCCACCCACGTTGATGCTACCACCAAGAAAGCACAACAATGCCTATAATTCCTCAGGAAACTAAGGAAATTTGGCATGTCCACATTAACCCTTGCCAATTTTTACAGATGCACCATAAAAAGCATCCTATCTGGCTGCATCACAGCCTGGTATGCTCGGCCCAAGACCGCAAGAAACTTCAGAGAGACCTGAACACAGCCCAGTCCCATCCATTGACTCCATCTACACCTTTCGCTGCCTGGGGAAAGCGGGCAGCATAATCAAAGACCCCTCCCACCTGGCTTATTCACTCTTCCAACTTCTTCCATCGGGCAGGCGATACAAAAGTCTGAGAACACGCACGAATAGACTCAAAAACAGCTTCTTCCACGCTGTTACCAGACTCCTAAACGACCCTCTTATGGACTGACCTCATTAACACTACACCCCTCTATGCTTCACCCGGTGCCGGTGTTATGTAGTTACATTGTGTACCTTGTGTAGCCCTATTATGTCTTTTCTTTTATTTCCTTTTCATGAACTTAATGATCTGTTGAGCTGCTCGCAGAAAAATACTTTTCTTTGTACCTTGGTACACATGACAATAAACAAAATCCAAATTCAAACTTAGCAACAATGCCTTCTTCCAGATCATTAATGTATGTTGTGAAAAGTTGTGGTCCCAGCACCGACCCCTGAGGCACACCACTCGTCACAGGCTGCCATCCTGAAAAAGACCCCTTTATCCCCACTCTCTGCCTTCTGCCAGTAAGTCAATCCTCTACCCATGCCAGGATCTTACCCTAAACACCATGGGTTCTTAACTTATTTAACAGTCTACTATACGGCACCTTGTCAAAGACCTTCTGGAACTCTAAATAAATCACGCCCACTGGTTCTCCTTTGTCTAACTTCCTTGTTACTTCCTCAAAGAAATCTAACAGATTTGTCAGACATGACCTCCCCTTGACGAAGCCATGCTGACTCAGTCCTATTTTGCCATGCACTTCCAAGTACTCCGCGATCTCACCTTTAATAATGGACTCTAAAATCTTACCAATGACCGAAGTCAGGCTAACCGGCCTATAACCCCACCTAACCTCCACATCTTGGAACACCAAGGTCCAATTTTAGCAATGGTTAATCCATTTTGTGGTGTCAGCCACATAGAACCATAAAATATAATCCCTACAGTGCAGAAGGAGACCATTCAGCCCATCAAGTCTGCACCGTATCTGAAAGACCACCCTACTTAGGACCACTCCCTGCCCTACCCTGGAACCCCACCTAACCTGCACATCCCTGGACTCTAAGGGCAATTTATCATGGCCAATCCACCTAACCTGCACATCTTTGGACTGTGGGAGGAAACTGGAGCACCCGGAGGAAACACACACAGAAGTGGGGAGAAAGTGCAAACGCCACACAGACAGTCAACTGCCGCCAGAATTGATCCCGGATCTCTGGCACTGCGAGGCAGTTGTGATAACCATTGTGCCGCAATCTTATCTCAGTCAGAGGTTGCGGGGTCAAGTTCAATTCCAGAAACCCGAGTAAAAATCCAGGCTGACACTCCAGTGCAGTAGTGAGGGTCTGACATGCGCTCTTTCAGAAGGAGACATAAAAACGAGGCCCCCTCTACCTTCTCAGGTGGACAGTAAAGGTCCCACCATACTAGTCCCGAAGGGTGAGTGAATTGTCCTCATCTGTGTACAGGTCCATGTCCATCGCTCAACTGACATCGCTAAAAAAAAGAAGCCTGTCCATTATCACATTGCGCTTTGCGGGATCATGCTGTGTATCAATGACAATGTTTCCTCCATTACTATAAAAAGTGGAGGGGGTTGCTTAACTCAGTTGACGAGATGGCTAGTGTGTGATGCAAAATAACACCAATCCCCATACCAGCTGTGGTAGTTCATGGAGATCTGCCTCCTCACCTCGCCCCACCCTTGTAGACTGTTCGTTCCTCAAGTTGTGTACAAACAATTCTGTCTCTATCCCTAATGGAGAGAGATTACTTTTGTCTGTAAAAGTACACCATTGGCTGTATAGCACTGTGGGACGTCCTGTGGTTGTGAGAGGTGCTATATATATGCACATTTGATCTTACCTCATGTAGAATTAGATTTTTATTTTATTCGTTCATGGGATGAGAGAGTCGCCAGCTGGGCCAGCATCTATTGCCCATTCCTGAGGGAATTTAAGAGTCAACTACATTGCTGTGGATCTGGAGTCACATGGTGACCAGACCAGGTAAGAACGACAAAATTCCTTCCCGAAAGGATATTAGTGCCATCACCCTCTGCTTCCTGCCACTCCGCCAATTTTGGATCCAATTTGCCAAATTTCCTTGAATTCCATGGGCTCTTGCCTTCGCTATCAGTCTCCCATGTGAGACCTCATCAAAAGCCTTGCTGAAGACCACAAGACTACATCAGATGCATTTCCCTCATCTAAACACCTGGTCACCTCTTCGGAAAATTCAATCAAGTTGGTGAAACATGACCACGCCATAACAAATAAATGCTGACTGTTCTTGATTAACCCCTGCCTCTCTAAATGCAAATCAATTCTGTCTCTCAGAATTGCTTTCAACAGTTTCCCCACCACTGAGGTTAGACCGACTGAACTGTAGTTTCCTGGTTTTGATCCCTTCCTCCCTTCTTGAATAATAATAACCTTTATTAGTGTCACAAGAAGGCGTACATTAACAGTGCAATGAAGTTACTGTGAAAATACCCTCGTCTCCTAACTACGCGCCTGTTCGGGTATACTGAGGGCGAATTTAGAATGTCCAATTCGCCAAACAAGCACATCTTTCGGGACTTGTGGGAGGAAACCGGAGCACCCGGAGACACAGAGAAAACGTGCAGACTCCACACAGACAGTGACCCAAGCTGGGAATCGAACCCGGGTCCTTGAAGCTGTGAAAGCAATGGTGCTAACCACTGCACTACCGTGCCGCCCACACTGTCCTCCAGTCTTTCAGCACCTCTCCTGTGGCCAGAGAGCAATTGCAAATTATTACCAGCGCCTCTGCTATTTCCTCCCTTGCCTCACTCAGCGGCCTGGGATATATTTCACCTGGCCCTGGAAGATTGTCTATCTTTAAGCCTGCCAGACCACTCAGAACCTCCTCTCCGGGGTTGGCACGGTGGCGCAGTGGATATCACTGCTGCCTCATGGCGCCGAGGTCCCAGGTTCGATCGCGGCTCTGGGTCACTGTCCGTGTGGAGTTTGTACATTCTCCCAGTGTTTGCGTGGGTTTCGCCCCCACAACCCAAAGATGTGCAGGGTAGGTGGATTGGCCACACTAAATTGCCCCTTAATTGGAAAAGATGAATTGGGTACTCTAAATTTATCGAGAGAAAAAAGAACCTCCTCTCTGTCTATGTTAATCTCTTTGAATTTATTCCAGTCCTTCTCCCTGATTTCTATACCCATGTTGTCCCTCGAATGAACACTGACACAAAGTATTCATACAGAACCCTACCTACATCCTCCGGCTCCACACATAAATTAATACTGTGGTCCTTAATTGGCCCTACTCTTTTGCTAGTTATCCTTTTACCCTTAATGTACTTGTAACACAATTTAGAATTTTCCCTTATTTTACCTGCCAGTCTCCTTTCATGTCCCTTTTTTGTTTTCCTAATTTCCTTTTTAAGTTCCCTCTTGCACATTCTATGCGCCTCGAGGGCTTCTGCTGTTTGAGCCCTCACTATCTGCCATAAGCCTCCGTTTTTCTTTTTATCCAATGCTGTACATCTCTTGATATCCAGGGTTCACTGGAATTGTTGGTCTCACCCTTTTTCTTGATTGGCCCTGTACTCTCCCTATTTCCTTCTTGAATGCGTCCCACTGTTCTGTCACAGATTTACCTAAAAGTGTCTCCTCCCAGTCCACTCTGGCCAAATCATATCTGATATCATTAAAATCAGCCTTGCTCCAGTTTAGAATTTGATCTCAGGCCCATAGTTGCCCTTTTCCATAACAGGAAATTAAGTCTACAAGTCCAAGCCTTACCTGCAAAGGTCTTGCCTGCGAAGACTTGCATTCAAAGTATCGTTTTGCATCTTTGACTTTGTCTATATATGTGTTTCTTGAACCTACCTCTTCATTCACCTGAGGAAGGAGCAGTGCTCCAAACGCTAGTGTTTGAAACAAACCTGTTGGACTTTAACCTGGTGTTGTAAGACTTCTTACTGTGCCCACCCCAGTCCAACGGCGGCATCGCCACATCATAGCTGTAATATGTTCTCTAACCAGTATTGCAACGACCCCACTTCTTTTACCTTTTCCTCTGTCTTGCCTAAAACACCTATGTCACGGAATATTTAACTGCCAGTCCTGTCCCTTTTTTAACCAAGTCTCCGTTACCGCAACCACATCCAAATTTTGCGCATGAATCAGGGCTCTAAATTCATCTGTCTCACCTGTTATACTCCGTGCATTGAAGCAGATGCCCTCCAGACCTCCTATTTCTCTCCTCACTGGCACGTGGCCCAGACGTAATCCAGAGATTACTATCGTCTGGGTCCTGTTTTTAAACTACTTTCCCAGATCCCTAAATTCTGCTTTCAGAGGTTCCCATAGTTTATCCAATTCTTAGCCTAAAGAGTTATGCAAGATTGTGGAGAAATTAAAAGGTATTTGAAGTAAAAGGGTGTTTGTGAAAATAGAGAGTTATTACTGCATATTCTATCAACTTTCTAATACAGAAACAGGCCAATTAGCTCAACAGTCCATGTGTGTGGGTGGTTATGGTCCACATGAACCTCTTCCCACCTGACTGCAGCCATGTGTTTATCCAGCTTCACCTTAAAGACTAATCAATTCAATGACTCCCTCTAGTCGCAAGTTCCACATTCGCACCACTCTCTGGGTAAAGAGCTTTTCTCCTGGATTTCCTGCTTGGTTTATTAGTGACTATATTATATTTATAACTCTTGTTTTTTATGTTTGCCCACACACAGAAACAGTTTCTCTACATTTTATTAAGAAGCGTGAAAAACTTGGGCCAAAGAACTCACCTTTACCTCAGAAAATTCCTCCTTTTTCCTCCCCCTCTGTCTCCTTTTTCCTTCCACCCCGCCATATGTTCACCGCCTTCTTTTACCCCTCATTTGTGCTAATATCTTTCCTCAATATTGTATCAATAGCTTCTTTATTCAACAATGCAACTCCACCACCTTTTCCTTTCTGCCTGTCCTTCCTAAAAACTGAATAGCCCTCAATGTATAGTTCCCATCCTTGGTCACCTTGGAACTATGGCTCTGTAATCTCAACCATATCATATCCCTTTATATCTATCTGTGCAACTAATTCATCCATTTTATTTTGAATGCTCCGCGTGTTCAGGTAGAAAACTTGAAGGCCACTACTTTTTAAAAAATAAATTTAAATTACCCAATTAATTTTTTCCGATTAAGGGGCAATTTAGCATGGCCAATCCACCTACCCTGCACATCTTTGGGTTGTGGGGACGAAACCCATGCAAACACGGGGAGAATGTGGAATCTCCACACCGACAGTGACCCAGAGCCGGGATCGAACCTGGGACCTCGGCGCCATGAGGCTGCAGGGCTAACCCACTGTGCCACCGTGCTGCCCTAAGGCCACTCCTTTTAACGTACCTTGTCCTGTCCCTACTATTTTTTAAAGTGTTATTATCTGATACAGGCCCTTAGTTTCTCTGACTATCACTTTTCTTATTCTCCTTTTTGTCTTTTTATCTTGTTCTTGATTCCCCTGCTCTGAATCCTTACAAAGGTTCCCATCCCTCCACCATATTAGTTTAAAGCCTCCCCAACTGCTCTAAGATGAGAACTTGTGTGAAGATGCAGAGGATTTGGGAAGTTTTAAACAACTTTTTTGTCTCCCTATTCACAAAGGAAAGAATTGATGCGAATATAGTAATCCAAGAGGAGCAGTGTGAAATATTGGATAAAATAAATAGAACGAAAGAGGAAGTGTTAGAGGTGTTGAAAGTGGATCAGTTGTCAGTGGCTGATGGATTGTTTCCCAGGATATTGAAGGAGGTCAGAGAGGAGATAGCAGATGCAGGGAGGATTATTTTCCAAATGTGGTTCCATTGTTTAAAAAGGATATGAAGGAAATGCCAAAAAATTATAGGCCGGTTCGGGGTGGCACGGTGACACAGTGGTTAGCACTTCTGCCTCACAGCTCCAGGGTCCTGGGTTCAATTCCGGCCTCGGGTGACTGTCCGTATGGAGTTTGCATTTTCTCCCCGCGTCTGCGTGGGTTTCCTCCCACAGTCCAAAGATGGGCAGGTTAGGTGGATTGGCCATGCTAAATTGCCCCTTAGTGTCCAAAAGGTTAGGTGGGGTTACTGGGTTACGGGAATAGGGTGGTGGCGTGGGCTTAAGTAGAGTGTTCTTTCCAAGGGCCGATGCAGATTTGATGGGCCGAATGGCCTCCTTCTGCAGTGTAAATTCTATGAAATCGCTCTGAAAGGCAAGTGGAACCAGCTGTGTGCTGTGGCCTTACACTTGACTCTCCATACAACAGGACATCATTCCTTAAAATTGCAGCTGTTGTTGGGCCGCAGACCTGCATTTGATGCTTTAATCAACTTCATGTTTAGTGGATGAAAGAATAAACATGCACAGTGCAGTTACAACAGTAAGTTCAGCTCACACACACCTTTCCTTGAATGCTTTCTCAGCCATTTCTCTTGCTGCTCTTCTTACTTCTTCAGGCACTGCATCCTTTTCAGCCTGAGACACCTGGTACACCTTGTGCCCTGCATCCAAACGATAGGGACCACCTTTCCCACCGAGTCCGGCAGTATCTCTTCCACCTGGAATAAATAAACAGGTATTGATTATAAAAGCAAAAGTGTGGACTCTTCATCCAACTCCTGCTTCAGGCTGCCTTTGTAGGTGAGAGGAGATACCATTATTACAAAATAAAATTTAGCGGGGCAGCATGGTGGTGCAGTGGTTAGCACTGCTGCCTCACGGCACCAAAGTCCCAGGTTCGATCCCAGCCCTGGGTCTCTGTCCATGTGGAGTTTGCATATTCGCCCCGTGTTTGCGTGGGTTTATTCCCCACAACTCAAAGATGTGCAGGGTAGGTGGATTGGCCACGCTAAATTGCCCCTTAATTGGAAAAATGAATTGGGTACCCGAAATTTCTGAAAAAATACAAAATAAAAATTTTCAAGGCTTCTGCTCCTATCTAGGGAGCCGTGCTTGGGTGATGAATGGATTGGATTTGGCTTTGGCGCTTTCTCAAATCAAATTGCTTGAGGAACAGGCTCAAAGGGCTGAATGTTTCTGCTATTCATATGACACACTCTGCCCATGGGAGGCTTTAGACAAAATGGGCTGAAGGATGGATATAAAACTCTTGAATTACCCATCCGGACTGTGGAAAGGCTGTTTCATTTTAAAGATGTGTCAGGGGACTAAGACCTCTTTACTTTTATAAAATATATATAGATAACCTCATTACTAACTCCTAAAATATTAAAAACAAACAAAGATCTTTTTGAACAACTGAAGTTACGTCTGCATGCAACCTTGTTGTATTGAGCGTGTGCGAATAAATTAACCCTCTGAGTTTATTCCATCGCGGATCAATGTAAGAAAGTATTCATGCAAGCCAAGGAGGCATTGCTCCAGTCAGAAGTCCTGATACATTTTGATCTGAACACACAGCTGCAGTTGGCGAGACGCATCACCTCATTGTGTAGATTCCCACATCACGTTTACAGGTGAAGAGAAGCTGATAGCTTTTGCATCCTGAACATTGCATAAAGCCGAAAGCAATTATGCACAGATAGAGAAATAAGCTGTTGGAATCATCTTTGATATAAAATGGTTTTATCAATTCCTGTATGGGAGGAAATTCACATAATTGATGGGCCATTGTCATGAATGACAGTTTTTGGACAGCATACTGAGATTCCAACACTGGCAGTGAGCAGAATGCAGATATGGGCATTGCTGTTGTCAGCACACATGTATACTATCAAGTATCATCAGTCAAACCTTCATTGTAATGCAGATGAACCTTCCTAACTACCCTTAGCAGAAAGTTTGTCCGGCATTGCTCATGGTTAAATGTCAACTTACTAAATCCACCAAAGACAAAAGACATTGTACGAAAAAAGCAACAGGATCAAGTCATAAAGTAGGAAAACAAAGCGTAAAGTGGTGTTTTTCGTGAGGGACAAGTTCTGGCAAGAAACTATACCGTAGGTGAATAATAGATTCCTGCCACCATTAAAGCACAGACTATGATGGTCTCCTACACCGTCCAAACCCAAGGTGTAATCTGAAAGAGGCACACGGATCAACTTTTGGTGACAAGAACCAATCCACCAGAGGCAGAAATGACAAGAGTCCAAATCCAGATGTGCCGAGAGATGACCTGGACCGTCTTGAAAACCTGACACGAACAGAACCAATCGGGGAAAGCAGCACTGCAATTGCCAATCAAACATCGTGTCAACCTCAGATCATAATGTCGACTCCGGTTAAAACAACTGCAGATGACGTTCACACCAGGCTAAAGACACCAGAGGTTGCAGCAAATACTAAGAAGCAGATGCCTGAGGTTCGTCGCTAACCATTCAGAGAACGACGACCTCCAAAACGCCTGACTTTTTGACTGTTGTTGTCAATTGATGCTTCATGTTTTACTGTTGAATACGTTGGGGAAGTTTGATTTAAAGGGGGAGGAAATGTTGTATATCTATAGCATTTTCAGTGATTCCTTACCAGCAGCCTTGCAGCTAAACAGGGGCACTTTACAAGAATGCTTATATGAGGCCATTGGAGATGACACCATTGGCCGTTTGCGCAGGAGCAGTGTAGCATCGCAGCCATGATGTTACCATCTTCAAAATAAAGCTCTTAGTTTTGTTGAACCTCTACAGCCTCCCAAAGCCAATCTTGCAAACACCGCAAGTTATTTATTGGGAAATGGCACAACAGCCCAGTAAACCCAGATTTTCACAAGTTGCTGTCTTGAGTTGCTCCACTCCGTGATTTGTTTAATCAAAATGGCATTGCACCCTTAGCCTCTCCGTTCTGCTTTATGAATCTTGCTAAATTTACCCATGAAATACACCCATGATTGCCAATCAACCTCTCTGGCACTTAAAATGTACTGCTGTAAGTGTCAAGTATCATCTTCAGGTTTTGAATCATTGAAAATGTCAAAATGTTATTTATTCGCTTCTTTCTGTCTCCTTTTTCTTAATCTAATCTTTTCCTCTCTAATTCTCTTTCTGATTTGATACCAAATTCACCCACACTCCAATTTACATTTCCTTCTCAGTCCTTTCCTGTTCATTTCACATTTCATCAATCTGATTGGTTAGGGAGATACCCTGTTGCTCGTCCTGTTTCCACACTGCGATGTTAGCAGCTCCACGTTTCCAACAGCTTTATGGGCAGAAATGTTTGGGCTGAAGGCTGCAGAATCAGATGGCATTAGCTGCAGTGCTACCAAGAAACTTGGCCCAGTCACAACTTTCCTATAAAAATGCCTTCCACATTCACTAGCGGTATGGAGCTGGTTCAGGGTGATTTCTACGGTGTAAACTATGAAATGAAAAGGATTGCACCTCCTTCACAATAACTAACAACACATGTGTCCAGGAGCAATGAAGATCAGATTTCTTGTAATGAATAAAAGATGCTGGAATCTGAAACAAAAGCAGAAAATGCTGGAAAGCCTCGGCAGGTCTAACAACATCTATGGAGAGAGAACCGAGCTGGACGTTTTGAGTCTGGATGACTCTTTGTCCGAGCTTCGTCGGTGTTTGTATTGCTTGCAATCAAGGCACTTTTTGAGTGGCCTAACTCGAAATATTATGTTACCCTCTTTCAGACTGACAGATTTAGTATGAGCTCCTCCTGCAACACAGACAAGTATCTGGTCGCAAGGAATGGTATTTATTTTTATGAAAGATTAGCGAGATCAACAACACCCCACAGAGTAGGAACACTTTGTCAGCTGCTCTGTAAATGTAGCTGAGGCTGGGGTAAAGAATATGGAGAAGGAGTTGCTGCAAAAACACACTTCACATTAATGTTTGTCTTCTCGCCTTTGTTAGACATTACTGCAGATTACTACAGTGGGAGCCTAGATCCAAGAGGAGAGGGAGAATTCTATTTATATCTCTTTGGCTTTTGATGAGTCTCGTTCCAAACAAGGTTTCAATCACATGGAATCCATCATTTGTTTTCACACATGCCCTGGGTCTATTGATTCAGCTTTCTTTCTTTGGCACATGGCTGCTCTCTTTTTCCTCCTCTTCAGACACAGTCAAAAACAAAAAGCATTGTATTTGTATGATTCACCTTTATTTTTGAATGGTTTACAATTTGTTTGCCTTTCAAAATGATCTTTCCACTGCCAGCAATTATGACCACAGGATGAAAATTGACAGGACCTGGCGTGACGCTTGGAGACAAACCGTGTTGGGACAGGGGGAAGAGAACATTTTCTACAAAAATAGAACAAAGCTTTTCACAGCGAACAACTAATGAATAGGTTACTTCTATTCTTGAACTTTGTTTCTCTGCATAACTGTTTCTGTTATGTGAAAACCCGCAGTGTAAAATGCAAGAAGATAATGGGGCGTGCGAGCCAGTTCCCATAATCATAAGATGCTCAGACTGCTGAAGGCAGTGATGTCACCACTGAATCTGAGAAGGGGTCTACAGCAGACCCAAATCTGTTATACTTCAAAATGCCTTCTCTGCTTCAACAGAAATAGTTCCAATATCTCAAACACCTCCTCATAACCAGTTTCTCATTCTTCAGAACATCCTGGACAATCAATGTATGGCCATGACCATGTGCAAATTGATACTTCTTCACTCTTTGACTCTATAGACCTATGTAAGGGTAAGGTTAAGACCCATTTAAGGGTACTTTAGCTGACTGAGGTGTAAATCTTTCATCCATCAGTCTTAGAATGACATGAGACTAGTTCCCAAATGTAACTACGTAACTGACAGCAGTCCTAATCCCCATAATGACTATTTTTGGTTGTTTTCTTATTTCCTTGGAAATTAATGACATGACCAAAAAGAATTTCAGGCAACACAGATGGTGCTTCACACTCAGTGTCGCAGAAGGGTTTCCAAGAGAAATATAATAACTATTTCCACTGGAAGGAGGGTCAGTAACTAGAAGCTGAAAGCTTAAAACAATTGGCAAAGTAGTCAATGGGTTGGGGAAAGGGGTAGAAGAACTCTTTTTACTCCATGAGTTATCATGATCCGAAGTCAATGTGTGAAGGGGTGGTGAAAGCACATTCAATATTTCAAAAAATAGATTTGGAATACTTGGAAAAGAAAGAAAATTGCTAAGTGATTGGGTAAAGGTTGGGATTGGGATTAATAGGATAGCTCTTTCAATGAACTAGCACACGAAGAATGGACTGAATGGTCTCCTTCAGCACTGCATGAATCGTTACGGAGCAGAAGGAGGCCATTCGGCCCATTGTGCACTGGCTTTCCATATGAGTATTATGCCTCAGTGCAATTTTCCTGCCTGTTCCCCATACCCTTGCACATTGTTTGAATAGAAGTAATCATTTAATGCCCTCTTGAATATCTCGATAAGTGTATAATGCAGGATTGTTTGCCTGACTCTGAGTTCAGGAATGGGGTTTTGAGCCAGCTGAAACATGGCAGAGGTGGAAGATTAGAAAACAGAATGTCTTGGATGAATGTGGAAACAGTCCAACTCTTACCAAGACTGAGTAAGGGACATCTTCTGTGAGAAGCAGCTTGGCTGGTATTAGTGTGACCACTTTACTTCTTTGTTAAGCAGATGAAGGAGGCCCTTCAATAATCAATTTAGAGGGATGTGAGAGGATAATGAAGCCATAAACCCATGGAATGTGTCCAGAGGTCAGATGAAAATTCCTGAGAAGCAGTTAGCTTCTCTTTTAACCGTTTACTGATGTGGTTTTAATCAAAAACCGCACAGCACTGAGACTCATCATATTCATGTGTCAGTTATGGTCTGTCTGGGAAGCACAGCAGATGGGTAACATCACCATACGAAACATAACACCACATCCTTATTACTGCTTCTGTCAAGTTACTAGACACATCTACTGCCATTTCAATTCACTTCAGCATTTTACTGTGCTGGAGCACCATTCATATTAACCCTAAGGTCTTGTTAAAAATATACAAATAAATCCAAAACACTTGGTCATCTTTTGGTTTCAAGCACCTCATCAGTCACTATTGGGAGGATGTGGTGTGCTGGGCAGGAGCAGGTTGATAAATTACTCGGATAATGTGTAGCTTAATGTCTACCTTGCAGAAACTGTTACTGGTTTAAGAAGCAGTATCACAGAATTGTTACAGACCAGAAGCAGGTCATTCGGTCCATTGTGTCTGCAATGGCTCTCCAAATGAGCATTATGACTTGGTGCAATTTTTCTGCCGTTTCCCCATACCACTGCACATTGTTTCTATTTAAATAATCATCTAATGCCCTCTTAAATACCTCGAGTGAACTTGCCTCCTCCACATTTCCAGGCAGTGCATTCCAGACCCAAACCACTTGTGTGTGAAAAAGTTTTTTCTCACATCACATTTGCTTATTTTTAAAATCCCTTTAAATCTGTGCCCTCTCGTTTTTGATTCTTTCACGAGCGGGAACAGTTTCTCCCTATCTACTCTGTCCAGCCCCCTCATAATTTTGAACACCTCCATCAAATCTCCACTTAGCCGGGCAGCACGGCGGCACAGTGAATTGGGTACTCTAAATTTTTTTCAAAAAATCTCCTGTTAGCCTTCTCTCCAAAAAGAACAGTCCCAACCTTTCCAATCTATCCTCATCCCTGAAACCATTCTTGCAAACGTCTTCTGCACTCTCTCCAATGCGTTCACATCCTTCCTATAGTGTGGCGCCTAGACTGTATACAATATTCCAGCTGAGATCTAACTAGCGTCTTGTGTAAGTTCAGCATAACCTCCTTGCTCTTGTACTCTGCCCCTATTAATAAAGCCCAGAATACTATATGGTTTATTAACTCTCTCCACCTGTCCCCTACCTGCAAAGATCTATGCACGTATTACACCCAGGTCCCTCTGCTCCTGTACCTCCTTAAGAATTGTACCCTTTACTTTATATTGTCTGTCCTTGGGGTGGCACAGTGGTTAGCACTGCTGCCTCACAGCGCCAGAGACCCGGGTTCGATTCCCAACTTGGGTCACTGTCTGTACAGAGTCTGCACGTTCTCCCCATGTCTGCATGGGTTTCCTCCGGGAGCTCCGGTTTCCTCCCACAAGCCCCGAAAGACATGCTTGTTAGGTAAATTGGACATTCTGAATTCTCCCTCAGTGTACCCAAACAGGCGCCAGAGTGTGGCCACATTGCAGAGTTAATGTAAGCCTACTTGTGACACTAATAAAGATTATTATTCCGACCAAAATGTAGCATTTCTCCGCATAGAATTTCATCTGCCACCTATCTGTCCACACCACCAACTTTATTATGTCCTTTTGAAGTTCTACACTGTCCTCCTCACAATTTACAATACTTCAAAGTTTTGTGTCATTTACAAGCTTTCAAATCGTCCCCTGCACACCAAGATCTAGATCATTAATACATATCAGGAATTGCAAGGGTCCCAATACCAATCCTTGGGGAACTCCACTACAAACTTTCCTCCAGTCTGAAAAATATCCATTGACCATTACTTTTTTTCCTATTATTCAGTCAATTTTGTATCCATGTTGCTACTGTCTCTTTTATTCCATGAGCTATAGTTTTTCATGCAAGTCTGTTGTGTGGCATTGTACCAAATGTCTTCTGAAAGTCCACATACATCACATCAACAGCATTACCCTCATTGACCCTTTCTGTTGCCTCTTCAAAAACCTCCAGCAAGTCAGTTAAACATAATTTCCCCTTTAGAAATCCATGCTGGCTCTTCCTAAACAACCCAAATTTCCCCCTGTGACTATGAATTCTAGCCCGCATAATTGTTTCTAAAAGCTTTCCCATCACTGAAGTTAAACTGACTGGTCTGTAATTGATGGGCGTATCCTTACAATCCTTTTTGAACAATTCTCCAATCCTCTGCCACTTCCCCTGAGTCTAGGGTAGACTGAAAACCTATGGCCAGCACACCTGCAACTTACATTCTCACTTACTTCAATATCCTTGGATGCATCTCATCCACTGTCACCAACTTTCAATACCAACACTCTACTCAATTCTTCTTAGTCGTTATCTCCACCATTCACATTCCCTTTGTCTTTCTGTGCATGAGGTCTTTTGTCAATTTCCACCTATCACTGATCCTCTATCCAGCCCCACTGCTCTACGCCAACAACAGTATTAATCTGACCCTATTTCTAGTTCTCTCCAGCTTTGACAAAGAGTCATCCAGACTCGAAACATTAGCCCTCTTCTCTCTCCACAGAGATGTTGTCAGGCCTGCTGAGATTTTCCAGTATTTTCTGTTTTTGTTAATCCAACACTTCCTGCTTACCCATTTTGAACCCCTTTTAGTGACAGTGATTCCTCTTCTGCTACCCTGGCCTGGAAAACATTCCTTTGTATTCAGCACGCCAGGATGTATGAAAATAATTGCCAACCAGTGTCAGAATGAGACTTTTATAGGATTATCTCCGATGTTATGTCTTAAGAGTAATAATTCTAATCATATCAAAGTTCAATCTTTGACATATTGGCAATTCTGGATCCGCTCACACCCGGTGTGTGAAGCTCAAAGTTAATTGTGAGACACATACATGGGAGAGACAGGCTCGTGAGTCACATGGAGGTGAAAATTCTGTGATGAGGGGAGGCGAGGATAATAATAATAATCACTTATTGTCACAAGTAGGCTTCAATGAAGTTACTGTGAAAAGCCCCTGGTTGCCACATTCCGGCGCCTGTTCGGGGAGGCCAGTACGGGAATTGAACCCGCGCTGGTGTGGCCTTGGCCTGTTAGGTTCAACCCAGGCAAAATACACCAAGCATGGACACTAACACAATATAAATGTTGTGTCTTCAAAGGTGATGTGTTGGGTGTTCTTGATCACATACAGGTCACCAACACTTGAAATAGTGCAACACTATTTTATTGAATCATTAACTGTTTAAACATACTCAGACTGTGGGTTAATACGATACCAGCTTTAACTAAAGACCTTTGCCTTGTCCTAATCAGTCGATGCACTCAGCACATGGTGAATGTCTGTGTTGCAGGCTGTGAGCTCTGTCCTCCTAGCTAGCTGCTATTCGAATGAGCGGGAACTCTGATGCTCCCTGTCTTTATAGTGCGTGTGCTCTCACTGGTGACTGGCTGCGATGGTGTGCGTGTTGATTGGTCCCACTGTGTGTCCATCAGTGTGTGTCTGCACCATGATATACTGGTGTATATTATGACAAAAGGAAATGAAATCTGTTGTTATCTTTATTGTTTTGTTTAGAAACCAACTTCTTCACCTGGCAGCACGGTAGCATAGTGGTTAGCACAGTTGCTTCACAGCTCCAGGGCCCCAGGTTCAATTCCTGGCTTGGCGCACTGTCTGTGCGGAGTTTGCACGTTCTCCCCGTGTCTGCGTGGGTTTCCTCCGGAGACTCCGGTTTCCTTCCACACTCCAAAGATGTGCAGGTTAGGTGGATTGGCCATGCAAATTTTCCCTTAGTGTTCAAAAAGGTTGGGCGGGGTTACGGGGAGGATGGGGGTGTGGGCTTGGGTAGGGTGCGCTTTCCAAGGGCCGGTGCAGACTTGATGGGCTGAATGGCCTCCTTCTGCACTGTAAATTCTATGAATTCTATGATAATTCTCTGAAATCGGGCAACTCACCAGTTCCTCCTGCCCACGTGCTGCCCCCAATATGAGGGTTGTTGAACATATCAAATCTTCCATGTTTTGGGGCGGTCACGTCCAATTCACTGTCCTTCTCAACTGTAATCTGAATGGTGAAAAGACAAAATATTCCAATTATTTATCTGCCCGAGGCTATGGTCACTCCTTGAAGGATAAGAGCAGAAGCAGTTTTCAGAACAGCTTATTGGTTTGAACAAATTTACTCCTTTGGAGGGGATCAGTTTTACTGTGTGGAATTGCCGTTTTTGTATCCCCCATTGCATAGCAGACTCCCCTGAGAATCAAAGGTTTGTGGGTTCATGGGAACCCTCCAGAAACCAGGCTGACACTCCAGTGCAGTGAGCAAAGTAAAGTCATGGTCTCAGCTGACCATAGGCTGCTTTCCCCTTTTGAGGGGGAGAGCTGACTGGTGGTGATTTAACCTGAGGATCACCACACCTCAGGCGATTGGCAAGGTTGAGAAGGTGGGAATTGAACCCACACTGTTGGCCTTGCTCTACATCACGAACCAGCTGTCTAGCCAACTGAGCTAAACCAGTTTCCCTGAGGGAGCACTGCAATGTTGGAGGCACAGTCTTTCGAACAAGGTATTAAACTGGAGTAGTGTCTACCCTCACAGAGACTGTAAATGACCCTATCACATTATTTTGAAGATGAGCAGGGGAGTTAACTCTAGTTCCCTGGCCAACTTTCATCCCTCAATCAACATCACCAAAAACAGATTGGTTGGTTATTGCCATATTGCTGTGTGCAACTTGGCTCGTGTGTTTCCCACTTTACAATGGTGACGACACAACAAAAGTGCTGATTGGCTGTAAAGTGCTTTGGGATGTCCTGAGGTCATGAAATACGCTATATAAATGTAAGTTTTTCTTTCTTCATCTTGAATTGTGATCAGACAAGAGGTTGGGAATTTTCAAAGGGAAGAGATGGAGAAACATGCAAGGGAAATGTGGTTTCCTCCATCACTACCCGTGGGTGGTCTACTGAGGAAGTGGTTCAACATACTACTGTTTCTGCACATATAATATGAGGTAGTACCAGCAGCATTGTCCAATACTGAGGGGCAACAAGGCTGTAAAATAAAACCAAGCAGCGCAGGACACCATTCCATTTATTGTGTAGACACTGGCTCTTCGAAAATTAATCCAATTAGTCCTACTCCCCTGACAATGGAAAGGGACTTTTTTTTTGGCTTTCTCACAAAGGAATTTGTATAAAACAAACACTCAAAAATTAACTTTTGCATAAACAATAATGTTGATAATTGTACATGTTCAATCTACTTACTGTCTTTGTTAACAAAGCCAAAGATCTGGGCAAAATGTCCAGTTCGAACAATGGCGGCTCAAATGGGTTGTATTTTGTCATGTTTGGATTGGCTGTTATAAATTTTAATTCTTGAGGAAAAACTGGCATTTGGAGGCGTTTTTATTGGAATTAAAAAGCCTAATGATGATCAGAGTCAATTGTTGTGAAAACATCTGGTTCACTCATGTCCTTTAGGGAAGAAAATCTGCCGTCCTTACCTGGTCTGGATTACATGTGACTCCAGATCTACAGCAATGTGGTTGCCTCTCATATGCCCTCTGAAATAGAGGGTAGTTAGCGATGGCAATAAGTGCTGGCGCAGCCAGCGATGTCCACATCCCGAAAATTAATTTTAAAAGGTTAATTCTCTTGAATAATCATTCAGGGTTAGGCTGTGTTCAGAGCAATTTCCTTTGGATTGGGGATTGGGGTCCGACATAAATAAATCTGTCCTGAGAATACATAGAATTTACAGCATGGAAAGAGGCCATTTCAGCACAACCGACCTAGGTCAGTGTTTATGCTCTGTGCAAGCCTCATCCCATCCTACTTCATCTCACCCTCTCAGCATATTTTCTATCTATTCCTTCCTCACATACTTGTCTAGCTTTCCCTGAAAGGAATCTATATTGTTCACCTATTTTCCATGGCGGTAACATTCTCAGTAGTCTCCGAGTAAAGATGCCACCTTTCCGGTTTTATTTTTGCAGCAGACAGAAATTCTATCATTTTTTTTTTAATAAACATTTTATTGAGGTATTTTTGGTATGGTAAGAACAACAAAATAAACAATATACATGAAACCATAAACGTAGTACAAGAGCCGTTTACCTTCTGCACAGGTCCCACCCTTATTACCCCCTACTCTAACCTAAACTACTCTTTCCCCCCCCCCCCCCCCCCCCCCCCCCCGTCTGCTGACAATTAATTTTCCGCATAGAAGTCGACGAACAGTTGCCACCTCCGGGTGAACCCTGACAGTGAACCTCTCAAGGCGAACTTAATTTTCTCCATACAGAGAAAGCTAGTCATGTCAGATAGCCAGGTCTCCGACTTCAGGGGCTTTGAGTCTCTCCATGCTAATAGTATCCGTCTCTGGGCTACCAGGGAAGCAAAGGCCAGAACGTCTGCCTCTCTTTCCTCTTGGATTCCCGGGTCTTCTGACACCCTGAAAATCGCCACCTCTGGACTCAGTGCCACCCTTGTTTTTAAACCTTGGACATGACGTCCACAAACCCCTGCCAAAATCCCTTAAGTTTTGGACATGTCCAAAACATGTGGACATGATTCGCTGGTTCCCCCGGGCATTTTGTGTACCTGTCCTCCACCCCAAAGAATCTGCTCATCCGTGCCACTGTCATGTGAGCCCGATGCACAACCTTAAATTGTATCAGGCTGAGCCTGGCACATGTTGCAGATGCGTTGACTCTACTCAACGTGTCTGCCCATAGACCATCCTCTATCTCATCTCCCAGCAGCTCCTCCCACTTGCGCTTCAGCTCCTCGGTCTGCGTCTCCTCCGACCCCATAAGCTCCAGATAGTTGTCCGAGACGCTCCCCTCCCCTCCCCATCCTCTGGAAATCACCCTGTCCTGAATCGCCCTCAGCGGTAGGAGCGGGAAGGTCGAGACCTGTTTACGAAGGAAGTCTCGCACCTGCAGATACCTGAATTTGTTTTCCCTCGCCAGCCCAAACTTTTCCTCCAATGCCCTCATACTCGGAAAGCTCCCCTCTATAAACATATCCCCCATCCTCTCAATTCCTGCTCTCCGCCATATCCGGAACCTCCCATCCATACTTCCCAGGGCAAACCGGTGATTATCACAAATTGAGGCCCAGACCGATGCTCCCACTGCTCCCACATGCCGCCTCCACTGGCCCCAAACTCTCAGGGCCGCTACCACCACGGGCTGGTGGAGTACTGCGCCGGCGGGAGCAACAGAGGCGCAGTTACCAACGCCCCAAAATGGCGCCCTGACAAGAAGCTACCTCCATATGCACCCATGCCGACCCCTCCCCCACCACCCACTTCCTGATCATGGCGATATTAGTTGCCCAGTCATAGTTGCTAAAATTCGGCAGCGCCAGCCCGCCCTCTCCCCGACACCGCTCAAGCATTACCTTCCTTACCCGCGCCCACCCAGGCGAAGCCCGTGATCACTCTGTTGACCCGCTTAAAAAAGGACCGCGGACTAAAGATGGGGAGACATTGAAATACAAACAGGAATCTCGGGAGGACCGCCATTTTCAACCGTTTGCACCCTTCGGCCAGAGACAACGGAAGCGCGTCCATCTCGAAAATAGTCCTTCATTTGGTCCACTAGCCGGGCCAGATTCAATTTATGCAGCTGGTCCCATTCCAACGGCAGCTCTCCAAGTCGCCCCTCCTGGCCCCTCGCCTGAACCACAAACATCTCACTCTTCTCCATATTTAGCTTATACCCCGAAAAACTGGCCGAATTCCTCTAAAATTTCATGATTTCTTCCATCTCCTCGACTGGGTCCCGAAACGTACAGAAGCAGATCATCCACATATAGCAAAACCCTGTGCTCCACCCCCTCCCAGACCAGTCCTCCAGCCCCTTGGAGCTCTCAGAGCAATTGCCAACGGTTCTGTAGCCAGTGCAAACAACAACGGGGAGAGGGGGCATCCCTGTCTCGTCCCCTGGTGCAGTCCAAAGTTCATCCGTACACAAGTTGGACTCTAATTGAGGGTTTGTAAGGGTGGGGGGTGTTTGAGGGTTGAAGTATGATGGTTGTTGTATATAGGGGGTCAACCACGCGCAGGGAATGTGATATGGCGAGGGGAGAGAGACAAGGCCGCGACAGGAGCTGCGCCAGAGGGGGCGGGGTAGGCTTTGGAAAGCGCGGGGTTCTTTTCCCGTGCGCGGGAAGGGGAATGAAGGAACGTATATTGATGGGGAGACTCCCACACGGGGGGGGTCAAAGGGATGGCGGGGGAAGCCGGGGTCAGCAGGTGTCAGCTGACTTGCGGGAGTGATATGGGGGGAGCAAAAAAGCTAGACAGGGATCTAGCGGGGGGTGGGGGGGTGTGTGGAAAGGGTTGCTGCTGCACTGGTCGAAAGGGAATGGGACACAGAAGAGATGGTCGGGACGGAGGTCCCCCAGCTGGGGGGTTGAGGGTGAGGGAGACGCGGACACGGGATTGGCCCAATGGGCCGGTGAAGAGGGCTCGAGTGTTCGCGCACTTGAAGGGACTTAAGGCAGACGTGGCTATGCTCCAAGAGACACATCTGAAGGTGGCGGACCAGGTTAGGTTAAGAAGGGGATGGGTAGGACAGGTATTTCACTCGGGACTGGACGCAAAAAAATAGAGGGGTGGCAATTCTGGTGGGAAGCATGTGTCATTTGAGGCCAAGACTATCGTAGTGGATAACGGAGGGAGATATGTGGTGGTGAGTGGTAGGTTGCAAGGGACGTGTGTGGTGTTGGTAAACGTATACGCCCCGAACTGGGATGATGCTGGATTATGAAGCGCATGTTGGGGTGCATTCCGGACCTGGAGGTAGGAGGAATGATAATGGGAGGGGACTTCAATACAGTGCTGGATCCAGCACTGGACCGCTCCAGATCAAGGACGGGTAAGAGGCCGGCGACGGGCAAGGTGCTCAGGGGGTTTATGGATCAGACGGGGGGGGGGGGGGGGAGTGGACCCATGGAGGTTTGCAAGACCGCAGGCCAGGAATTTTATTTCTTTTCCCACGTGCACAAGGCCTACTCCGGATAGATTTCTTTGTTCTGGGCAGGGCGCTCATCCCAAGGGTGGAGGGGACGAGTATTCGGCCATAGCCGTTTCGGACCATGCCCCCGCACTGGGTGGAAATGGGGCTGGAAGAGGAGAGGGACCAACGCCCGCTGTGGCGGCTGGACGTGGGACTGCTGGCAGATGAGGTGGTATGTGGGAAGGTGAGGGGGTTGTATCGAAAGGTACTTGGAGGCCAACGACAATGGGGAGGTGCGAGTGGGGGTGGTATGGGAGGCGTTGAAGGCGGTGGTCAGGGGAGAGCTAATCTCCATCAGGGCTCACAGGGAGAAGACAGAGGGCATGGAAAGGGAGAGGTTAGTGGGGGGAGATTTTGCGAGTGGACAGGAGATATGCAGAGGCCCCGGAGGAAAGATTACTTGGGGAAAGGCGACGGCTCCAGGCGGAGTTTGACCTGTTGACCACGGGGAAGGCGGAGGCACAGTGGAGGAAGGCGCAGGGGGCGACCGACAAGTACGGTGAAAAGGCCAGTCGGATGCTGGCACACCAGCTCCGTAAGAGGACAGCAGTGAGGGAAATAGGGGGAATCAAAGATGGAGGGGGAGCCACGGTTCAGAGTGCAATGAAAATAAACAAGGTATTCAAGGCCTTCGATGAAGAGCTGTACAGATCCCAGCCCCCAGGGGGGGAAGAGACGATTCCTAGATCAACTGCGGTTCCCGAGGGTGGAGGAGCAAGAGCGGCTGGTTTGGGGGCACCAATTGGGTTGGAGGAACTGAGTAAGGGTTTGGGGAGTATGCAGGCGGGGAAGGCCCCGGGGCCGGATGGGTTCCCGGTGGAGTTCTATAGAAAGTATGTGGACCTGTTGGCCCCGCTACTAGTGAGGACCTTTAACGAGGCAAGAGAGGAGGGGACCCTGCCCCCGACAATGTCGGAGGCGACAATTTCCTTGATTCTGAAGCGGGACAAGACCCACTGCAATGTGGATCGTACAGGCCGATTTTGCTCCTCAATGTGGACGCTAAGTTACTGTCAAAAGTGCTGGCCACGAGGATTGAGGACTGTGTCCCGGGGGTGATTCATGAGGACCAGACGGGATTCGTAAAGGGCAGGCAATTAAACACTAACGTGCGGCGGCTCTTAAACGTGATAATGGTGACATCGGAGGAGGGAGAGGCGGAGATAGTGGCAGCTATGGACGCGGAAAAGGCCTTTGACCGAGTAGAGCGGGAGTACCTCTGGGAGGTGTTGCGTAGGTTTGGGTTCGGGGGAGGGTTTATTAGCTGGGTTAAGCTCCTTTACAGCGCCCCGGTGGCGAGTGTGGTGACGAACCGGCGGAGGCCGGAGTACTTTCGGCTGTACCGAGGAACGAGGCAGGGGTGCCCCCTGTCCCCCCTGTTGTTTGCATTGGCAATCGAACCCTTGGCCATATCACTGAGGGAGTCTAATAAATGGAGGGGGGTGGTCCGCGGGGGAGAAGAGCATCGGGTGTCGCTATAGGCGGATGACCTGCTGCTGTACGTGGCGGACCCAATGGAGGGGATGGTGGAGGTCATGCAGACTCTGAGGGAGTTTGGGGAGTTCTCGGGCTATAAGCTCAATGTAGGGAAGAGTGAGCTTTTTGTATTACAGGCAGGGGACCAAGAAAGAGGGATAGGGGGACCTACCGCTGAGGAGGGCGGAGGGGAGCTTTCGGTATCTGGGGATCCAGATAGCCAGGAGTTGGGTGGTCCTACACAAATTGAATCTGACGAGGTTTGTGGACCAAATGGAGGTGGACTTCAAAAGATGGGACATGTTGCCGCTCTCGTTGGTCAAAATGGTGGTCCTTCCGAGGTTTTTGTTTGTGTTTCAGTGCCTTCCCATCGTGATCACCAAGGGCTTTTTCAAGAGAGTAGGTAGGAGTATTATGGGGTTTGTGTGGGCTAATAAGACCCCGAGGGTAAGGAGAGGGTTCCTGGAACGCAGTAGGGACCGAGGAGAGCTGGCACTGCCAAACCTAGGGAGCTACTACTGGGCAGCAAATGTGGCGATGATCCGCAAGTGGGTTATGGAGGGAGAGGGGGCGGCATGTAAGAGGATGGAGATGGTGTCCTGTAAAGGAACGAGCTTGGGGGCGTTGGTGACGGCACCGGTGCCGTTCTCGCCATCAAAGTATACCACGAGCCCGGTGGTGGCGGCAACGTTAAGGATCTGGGGCCAGTGGAGACGGCACAGGGGTACAGTGGGAGCCTCGGTGTGGTCCCCGATCAGGGGTAACCACCGGTTTGTCCCGGGGAATATGGACGGGGGGGGGGGGGGGGTTCCTGGGCTGGCATCGGGCGGGGATTAGAAGAATGGGGGACCTGTTCATTGACGGGACATTTGCGAGCCTAGGTGCACTGGAGGAGAAGTTTGAGCTATCCCCGGAAAAATGCATTTAGATATATGCAGGTGAGGGCTTTTGTGAGGCGACAGGTGAGGGAATTCCCGCTGCTCCCGGCACAAGAAATTCAAGACAGGGTGATCTCGGGTGTGGGGTCGGGGAGGGCAAGGTTTTGGCAATACACCAAGAGATGAAAGAGGGGGAAGCCCTAGCAGAAGAGTTGAAGGGTAAATGGGAGGAGGAGCTGGGGGAGGAGATTGAGGAAGGTTTGTGGGCTGAGGCCCTGGGTAGGGTTAATTCCTCCTCCTCATGTGCCAGGCTCAGCCTGATACAATTTAAGGTCGGTTCACAGAGCGCACTTGACGGGGGCGAGGTTGAGTACGTTCTTTGGGTAGAGGACAGATGTGGAAGGTGTTCAGGGAGTCCGGCGAACCATGTTCACATGTTTTGGTCATGTCCGGCATTGGAGAGGTTCTGGAGAGTGGTGGCGGGAGCAATATCTCAGGTGGTGAAAGTCCGGGTCAAGCCAAGCTGGGGGCTAGCAATATTCGGAGTAGTGGATGAGCCGCGAGTGCAGGAGGTGAAAGAGGCAGGAATTCTGGCCTTTGCGTCCCTAGTAGCCCGGCGAAGGATCTTGCTATTGTGGAAGGAGGCGAAGCCCCCTCGCCTGGAGGCCTGGATAAACGACATGGCTGGGTTCATAAAGCTGGAGAGGATTAAGTTGCCTTGAGAGGGTCTGCGCAGGGGTTCTACAGGCGGTGGCAACCGTTTCTAGACTACCTCGCGGAGCGTTAGAGGAAGGTCGGTCAGCAGCAGCAGCAGCAGCAACCCTGGGGGGGGGGGGGTGGGGGGAAGAGGGAGGGGGCAGCGAGAGATTGTTTGAGGGGATGGAGACAACATGGAGGGTGGGGGAAACTGGCACGTGCGGGCGAGAGCCAGTGTATAAAGCTATGTAAATATACCATTTTGTCATGTATATTATCTTGCTCAGTGCGATTTTGTGTTCTTTTTGTTACCGGGGGGGGGGGGGTTTTGTAATGAATTGTGTTTTAAAAATCTTAATCAATATATATATTTTTTTAAAGTTCATCCGTACACTT